>NW_026067910.1:15181571-15219324 GCF_014885135.2 Alexandromys fortis | reverse complement strand
TCTCTCTCTCTCTCTCTCTCTCTCTCTCTCTCTCTCTCTCTCTCTCTCTCTCTCTCTCTCTCTCTCTCTCTCTCTCTCTCTCTCTCTCTCTCTCTCTCTCACACACACACACACACACACACACCACAAAGTCAGTTTTATCAAATTCTCCTTGGGATCTTCTTGGGAGCAGCTTGCCCAGGCTTTCTTTGCATCATCACAACATGAAGATTCCATGTTTTTCCTTCTGGCACCCAGGGGACAAAGCTGCTAGTACATGGAACCTTGGAGGCCACACTCAAACATCATCTGTCCAGAAGCAGTGAGATCACTGAAGTTCATACCACCTTGAAAAGCCACATTGATTACATGACCATTCAGTATAAGGAGGGTCTGAGAACTTCACCTCTAAGTTCTTCCTTCTTAATAATGTAAGCCCAGACCTAATAGAAGACTTTCTGTGGGTAAAGTTTTACAAAATGCCAGACTAGTCTTCCTCAATTTGTCACAGCCATCAAATGCAGAGCCTGACAGAGTCCCGATTGCCTGGGGAGACATAATGACCAACCTCTACAAGGAGCTTGAGTGGGACCTTAAAAAAGAAGAGCTCAGAAAAACATAAACAGATGAAAATCCAGGAAAGGATGGCTTTTAAACTGTAAAAATGTCTGTGTAGGACGACTTTTAATTTTCAATAATATCTCAGTGTAGGATAAATTTTAATTTGTAGTAATATCTCTGGGTTGGGTTTGAGCTGTGGCACATGCACCTTGGCATACTATGTATTAAAGAAGAAGCAGTCCTGGTGTGCTACACTATTTGCTGATTACCCACGAAACTAAAAAGTATTAAAAGAGAGTTTTTTGAATATATTTTTAAATGATGGCTACTCTCTATATAAATTTACTTCACACGCAAAGCCCTCCAGTTCCCTTGCTTGAGGCATGATGGTACGAATTCCCCCAGACACCTTACTTCAGTGAAGACAGTTTTATGCTGAAAATAATGTTGCAAGAAATGGATACACATTAAATTATTTTTTAATCCCTGCCATCAGGAAGACAAACCTTCATGTAACACGACTGTGACTGTTTACCTCGAGAATATTCTTGACTGACAACACACTGTGAAAGTTAACTTCACAGTTCCTGGGACAGAATAAATAGATCTAAAACACTGAGCTCACGCAGAGATGGGGCTTGCTACGGTGCTTTCAGAGCTTAATTGAAAAGCATAGTCACCATGAAGGTAATTGGAGCTATGACTCCAAATCTTTCTGAGAAATCACCATCTGTAACCGGCTTTTACTTCATTTATTCCTAGCTATTTCATATACATCAAAAAGGAAAAAGGAAAAGGAAATGGGATACACTGGAAAATAATGAAATCTGAAGTCATTCTTTTTTTTTCTATTAAGTTGATCTGTAACCATTGGCACTGCCCCTACCCTTTTAATCCCCTTCTTTCAGATTTTCACTCAGGTGGTACTTTCCCAGTAGGGTGATTTTCTTTTTTTAAAGTGGATCTGGCCCCAGGTTTCCCTCTTGCAGAATCCACTTTCTCCATCTTGAAGCTAAGTGCAGTCAAATGCTGAGTCACGTGCCTTGTGCATGAAGCAGAGACCCATTTGAGACAAATAATCATTTCTACTGTGTATTGCTTATCTTCCAATGGGAAGGAGGGGGACAGACAGGGAGAAAGAGAGGGCAGAGACAGAGATTGAGATCGTGTGTGTAGACATTTTATAAGGTTTCTAATTTTATTTTGTTTTACTTTGTTTTAGCAACAGGACCTCCTAGGTAGCACAAACTGGCCTCAAACTTGTGATCATCCTGATTCTACCTTTTATGTGCCACATGACAGCTGAGTACCACCATGCCTGACTTGCATTTAAAATCTTAAAGCTAAGTATGTAACTTTTTCCATTATCAATCTGAAGCCGAATGACAACATCTTTATTGATAACAATTGATTGATTCTAATATTGTAGGTTCCTTGGAACATTACGTCCTAACTCTGACCATATCATGCTGAGAGAGAAAGAGAGAGAGAGAGAGAGAGAGAGAGAGAGAGAGAGAGAGAGAGAGAGAGAGAGAGAGAGAGAGAGAGAGAGAGAGAGAGAGAGAGAGAGAGAGAGAGAGAGAGAGAGAGAGAAAGAGACAGAGAGAGAGAGACAGAGAAATTGTCAGTAATTAGCAGATTTATATGTACACCTTCAGGTTTGGCCAGTAGGTCTAGCTCCTCAAAAAACTGATTCGATTGAAATCCATAATTCAAATTTGTCAAGGCAAATCATTATCATTTATTCTTAATGTAACTTGAGGTATTTTGTGTTATACACACACACACACATATATATATACATGTTTGAAATTGAAATGGAAAGATCTGAATTTTAAAGTATCAGCAACTTGTGAGGGTTTAATTTCTAATAGAATATTAGTGAAATGTTTGGAACTATTCTTAATAAAGTTTTGAAGGGGCCAGTCTCCCGAGGCTCTAAGATGGTATCCCAGGGAAAAACATACATCATCCTTGATTTTTCTTTCAGATATAATATGCACCTAATATGTGACAAGACCAATGGGCTGTTAAAGCAAGACTGTCCCTTCTACAGGTGCATTCCAGGGAAGCTTTAAAAAGATACTGTTAAGAGGTCTGAGGGTAGTGTTAGAACGCACATAGAAACTCCACCATCAGAAAGGAGACATCACAACCTTTACAGAATGAAAAGGTGAGTACTTTGACCAATCCTTATGGTTTTGTCATTATAATGGGAGAGCTGAGTCCTACCAGGGAAACATAAGGGCATGATGTCTGTCATAATGGACATTCGTCTGGTCCCTCTTCCTAACACTTGCTTTTAACCCATATCCTTGTCTCACCATTACCAGGAAGAGCTATGCAGACTCCCTCATTGGAGAAAGGTCTATTGCAAGGCGAGCAGGCTCATCTCTCTACCTGCTAGCTGTTATGAAAGTCCAAGAGAGACTGGTTTCAGAGAACTGACTTCTTTCTTGAGGTTCTTGAGTCAGTTATTCCTCTTTGTGTCTTCCCATGAAGTCACCAGCTCATTTCTGTAGTGAACTTTGTGAGGCAGACTGATTCTTAGCCTCTATGACTACTCTACTACAACAGCTTTCAACATGTGGGTAGTGACCCCTTTGGGGGGGGTCAAATGACCCTTTCACAGGAGTCAACTAAGACCATCAGAAAACCCAAAAGTTGCATTATGATTCATAATAGTAGCAAAATTACAGTTATGAGGTAGAAATGAAAATAATTTCATTGTTGGTTATCATCATAACATGATGAATATATTAAAGGGTCTCAACATTGGGAAGGTTGAGAATCATTGGTTTATCAAAAAGCAACTGTTCTAAGGCCCTGTTCCTTTTCTCAGGGCTTGTTGAAGTTACAGAGAAGGAAGAGCAGTTTTTATGCAGGATTTAATTTTCTTTCTGGATTAAGAAAAAAATCTCCTCCCTTTGCTCCTCTAATAAGATGGAGCTCACCAAGGCCAGCTGGACTGTGACTGGAAAAGCATGGGATAAAACCGGACTCTCTGAACATGCTGGACAATTAGAGCTGATAAGAAGCCAGGGACAATGGCACTGGGTTTTGATCCTACTTCATGTTCTGGCTTTGTGGGAGCCTAGCCACTTTGGATGCTCACCTTCCTAGTCCTGGATGGAGGGGGGAGGACCTTGGACTTTCCACAGGGCAGGGAACCCTGACTGCTCTTCAGACTGGAGAGGGAGGGGGAGAGGAGTGGGGGGAGGGGGAGAGGAATGGGAGGAGGGGGAGGGAAATGGGAGGCTGGGAGGAGGTGGAAATTTTTTTTCAATAAAATATTAAAAAAAAGAACACAGAAAAATAAAAAAAGAGAAAAGAAAAAATCCATATTTATCCTTATTTGAATACATCGTTGGGGACAGAAGAACATGATGATGAACATATTACAAATAGGGGGTCATTCATGGACACTGGGATCACTCATAATAGGTACTATTTTGCCTGCCTGACATTGATTCCTCTGGTTTGGGAAAGAGTTCACTGGTTTCCTCGAGAGGTTGCACATGCCAGAGCTTTCTGATAGCTGGAGCTATATGACAAATTCCTGTCTATTATAGTCCTGAGATCACATTGCATGGTGTAAACAGAACATAGGGAATGACCTGGTAAATAAACAAGTTCCTCTTCTTCAGGTCTAGGGCTTTGCTGATACATGAATGTGTAATCCAAGTTGAATTAATAAGGGCCTGTGTTGGGTCTTTCCTGGTATAATCAAGCGAAGGCAGCTTTTCTCATTACACTGAAGACTGCCATGGTTTGTGACAATGGCATGATCTCCAAGAAGCACAACTCAAGAAAGAGACAATAATAGTCTGATGCCCTGGTGATGTTGAATATTTTTATCTAACACTAGCACTGTTTGTCACCTTTCCGAGACATGAACCAATGAGTACCACACTTTTAAGCCCAAATCAAGGAGAACCCCTATTTTCAAGGAGGGGAGTTTGTCATTTACTTCTTTAGAAATAAACAACGAGAGGGATGTTTCAGAAAATAAAGAATGTGAGATACTAATAAACATGATCTTAGGTTTATTCTTCACTTAAAGAGTATGGCATCATATTAAAGTGTTATGTACTGGTTTTTAGCCTTGCTTTTAAAGTGTGCTAATTGTGAAATAATTAATAATAAAATATTTAACCCGTTCTGCTAACTTTGTAGGAAAGCAGCTGCAGAAAATTTACCATAGGAATGTGCAACTGTATTCTTTGGCTCACTTTAAAGTGTCTCATTCTTCTGTTTTGGACAGAAATCATTAAAAGTGCTGACACTAACCATAACTCTGTCATCATTTTGTTTCTGGAGGCCTGGGTATGTGTGTGTTTGTGAGAGTGTACATGTGTGGAGGCCAGGAGTCAACTCCGGTGTTATTTCTCAGGCACCATAGACCTTGAGTTTGGAGACTTGGTCTCTCCGTCGTTTCTGAGGTTCACACAAATTTGGTTAGGTTAACTGCTCAGCAAGCCCCAGGGATCTGCACATCTGTGTCCCCCCATCACTGGCATTACAAGTCCAATGTCCCATACCCACCCACATGCCTGATTTTTATGTTGACTCTGGAGTGTGAACTCAGGCTCTTCTACTTCCATGGCTAGCACTTTGCTGACTTAACATCCTTCCGAGGTGCTTAATCATCATTTCAAGGGTGGGTCTTTCTCTGTTTCTCAGAAAACCTACTGAGACATATTGAAGAGGAAGGTATTGATTCCAAGTACTGAGGAACAAACCTAGTACATACACATGGTTTTACTCAACAAGAACTCTCCCAGATACAGCTGAATAAAATGCTACTTTTTCAGTCCTTCTTATTTTATTTTGGTATATTTTTATTTGTGACAAGATCTTGCAGAGTTTTGCAGCCTGTGATTCCTGGGCTAATATAAGACTCCATCTTAGGCTTCCAAATACTTGAAGCTGTAGGTTATAGGCAGGTCTCACAAGGTTCAACTCAGTACTAATAAGTCTAGCAATTGAGTTACCTCGTGGATTTGTTACTATGTTTCTCCTGCCACTTCTGTATATCATTGTTTTATTTTATATCTACATTATATTTTAAATCATATATTTAATTTCTAGATGCCATTTTAATGATGTGTATATATGTTTATTTATCCAAGTACTCTGATGACCCTTTCTAGTGGGACCATTCACTTCTGTGTTTGTGCGACAGTCTTCAGAGTCTACATATGTCACTGTGGCTCTCTTAAAGCAGGCTGGGTCTGCTCTGAGGCTTTGTTGTTGCATTGTTTGGTCTTTTCTTTTCTATCTCATACACTCTCATGCTGCTGCATGCTGTCAACACTGATGCCTTTGTGTGAGCAACATCTCAAAGGCAAAAGTGGGGCAGTACAGAAAACTTCCTTGAGTTGTCTTGGATGTTCTCTTTGTCCAAAATTTTAGTGTTCAGTTTCTCTAACTGCCAGATGCAGCTTAAAACTTGACACAGTTTCTCCTTCTCAGTCACCAGGCGTTGCTGTGCTGTTAGCCTCTTTATTGGTACCAAATACTACAAATGCCTGGAAGGAGAGAAAAGCACAACACTGAGTTCTTCTCATAGCATCCCCCACCTTCCAGAACTCCTATCCTCACTGCTCTGGCAACCTGTCTATTCCCTACAATTGCTTTGAAAAAAAATCTGGATTTTCCAGAGAATTTGGTAGAAGAGCTGATCAGATATCATCTCAGGGTTTGAAACAGTAGTCTCCACACACCTTCCTTCTGCACACTGACTGACATGTGCTGCTTGAGCATCAAGGCCTTTGATTCTTTACACTTAGTGAATACTTTATAATTTTTGCTAAAATCCCATTTTTATTTATAGAAATATTCTAAAAGTTTGATGTTAAATCTATTAGTGTTTTCCTTTAAGACTCCAACTAATGTTTGAAAGCAGTTTTTCTAAAACCCCAGTCACACCTTCCTGTCCCTGACTTTTGTTTCTTTATGTTAATATTTAAGTTTAAAATTTATCTTAATTTTCTTTCCCAGGGTGTTTTGGAATTCTCCTTCCCCCTGATTATTAAGCAATCATTTGAAAAAATACATCTTTCTTCCTTACTGGCTTGAAAATCTACTTTCTGCAGGTTGAAAATTGTGACATACAGTTTGTTTGTTTCTGAACTTCCATTAGTCTGACTGTGATTAAACATGCCACGTCTGCATTCACAACTGAACTTCAGTAATTCACTGCAATATGCAATAGTTCAAGGAATTTCTCTCTTTCGCCCATTTCTTCTTGGCTGCTCACAGAAGGATGTCTTTGAGATGATAGAAGTAGTAACAACTTGGGTTACAGTGGCAATGATGGCAATACAGGACAAGGCCAGAGGAGTGGCCTTGAAGACTGTCACCCATAGAGCTTGGGGGATTTCAAGACTGACAGAAATGTCTGCTCATGCATGACTTTAAGCCTTCTAGCATGACACTCTTAAAAATGGTGGAATCATTAACTTTATGATTGAGATTTTAGAAAAAAAAAACATATTGTGAGATACAGGGGGGGTCCTCTGTGTGAAGAGCAGAAAAGGGACAGAGTAAGTAAGTATAAGCATCCAGTGATATAGTGGAATCTTCTAGCTTTGACTAGAAGGACAGAGACTGTATTTGAAAGTTAAAGACATCAAGTGAAATGCAGCACTGATTACACACTAAATAAAATTTACTGTGGCACCAACTCTATAAATGTATGATTTTCAAGAGGCAGCCCTTTCCATATTTTAAAGCCATATGACATATGACACTAGGCTATAAACAGTGTTTGTAGTCGAGTGAGAGGCCCAGACTTAGTCAAGAAGAGAATAGACGACAGCTATATCAAGCTTGGGAGATTTAGGGGACAAAATGTTTAAGTGATAATGTAGACGATACTGGCAGAAAACATTTGGTGCAATTTGCCATTTAACCCTGGTTTTGCATGGAATGAAGGTTGGCAAATTGCTATAAGGGCCAAACGTGATTAGAAAGAGTAGAAAGGATTTTGGTAGGTGTTATACCATGGCCAGGCTTAAGTCCAGAATCCAGTCTGTTAGTAGAGTGAGCAACTCCAGCATATTTCAGCTCTACTCACTTAAACCAATCTTTTTTTATTTGCCTACAACACCCATAGATACTCTCACTTCATATTGTATATGCAACCTCTAAAATACTGTTTGAATTTAGTACAAAGAAAAGAAAGCAAAGAAACTCACAACAAGCTGACTCTCTTCACAGGTGAGCCATCTTGAAGAATGTGAGTTTGGATATCTGGTGTTGCCCCTCATTTGCCATATGGTGTTATGAGTAAGGGGGAGTCATTCCCCTTTGCCCCTTACCACCTGTGTCAGGTGAGAGAGCTGGCCCTGAGGTCATGAGTACCCGTTAGCTGGTATGGAGGAGGGCGCAATGTCCTCCTTTCCCTTCCCCTTCCTGTGCCAGGCCAGAGTGGGTCCCTGTATCATGATAGTGAAGGAGCTGGCCCTGGCCCTCACTGACTGTAGCTCTTGGGAGAGCATTTCCTGCACCCCACCTGGGCAGCACAGTAATGCTGACTCTGTCGATAGAGGGTGCCAGGGAGGTGAGCTGACCCTGAGAATATGAGCATGAGAAATCTGACCCAAGCCCTCATCTTCCATATGGTGGCTGGAGGAAGGAGAGACGCCCCTGCTGGTGAAGAGCTGTCCCTGAGGTAACAAGAGTGAGAGAACTGGCCCTGCCTCTCACCAGTTGCACCACTTGGCAGAGTGGTCCCTGCATCAGATCTGGGCAACACAGTAAAGCTAGCTCTGGTGGTATAGGTGTGGGTATGCCAACCCTGAGGGTGTGAAATCAGGAGACCCAACCTCACCCTTGCTGCTTGCTGCAGTGGTTGAGCCAGGCAGATGGTGCTGGAGATCTCACCCTGGTGTTGAGGATGAGGGAGAGCTGGCAGGCTAACCAATCCAGCAACCACCCAGGCCCAAAACCAGGGCTATATGAGTTGGTAATCCCAACATTGACTCCATCTACATACTGGTCCCGAGGACCCAAAGTTGCAGGACCTCTGTGACACAGGGCAACAGCAGGATATCCAAGAGGATTCCCAGTGAGGGTACAGTATCAAGGTTGGAGGCCTTGAACTAGGCCACTGACTTGGTATAGTGAACACTTGAAATTAAGACATATGTATAATAGGGTATACTGTGTGACTCATAACGTCACGCTACAGCTTCCACAATGAGAATTTTCTTTTCTTTTAGATTTTATTTTGTTTTATCTTGTGGGGGAGGTTCCAAGGGCACAGGATGATGTGAAAAGATGGGGAAATGAATGTGATTGAGATGCATGATGTGAAATCCACTAAGAATTGTGTTAGAATTTTGATAGGGGTTGCGTAGAATCATCTGTAGATTGCATTTGGTAATTTTGGAAAATGTGTTAATAAAAATTTTCCATTTTTATTATGTTGATCCTACCTATCCAAGAGCATGAGGAATCTTTCTATTTTCTGATATCCTCTTCAATTTCTTTTTCCAAAATCTTAAAGTTCTTGCCATACTTGTATTTCATTTGTTTGGTTAGAGCTACCCCATCATATTTTATATTATTTGTGGCTATTGTCAAGGGTAATGTTTCTCTGATTTTTTTCTTGGCCCATTTATCATTTGTATATAGGAAGGATACGGATTTTTCGATTTCATCTTTTATCCTGCCACATTACTGAAGGTGTTTATTAGCTGTAGGAGTTCCCTGGTAGAATTTTTTGGGGTCACTAATGCAAATAGAGATAGTTTGACTTCTTCCTTTCCAATTTCTATCCCCTTGATCCCCTTTTGTTGTCTTACTGCTGTAGCTAGAACTTCGAGTACTATATTGAATAGATATGGAGAAAGTGGACAGCTTTATCTTGTTTCTGATTTTGGTGGAATCACTTTGTGTTTCTCTCCATTTATTTTGATGTTGGCTGTCAGCTGCTGTAAACTGTCTTTATTATGTTTAGGTATGTTCTTTGTATGTTTGATCCCTCCAAGACCATTATCATGAAGGGGTGTTGGGTTTTTGTGGAAGAAAGGGAGAAAAGATTATATGAGTGGGGGTGTGTGTGTATCAAGAACATGACTAGAAAGCAATAGAGACAGCTGAGCAGATGGAGCTCATGGGAATTCACAGACTCTAGGTTGACAGCTGTACAGATCTTCATGGGAAATAACTAGACCCTCTGCATATAGATCACAGAGTGTAGCTTGGTCTGTCTGAGGGGACCCTGGAAGTGGGACCAGGATCTCTCCCTGGTACATGAACTGGCTTTTCAAACCCATTCCCTATGATGGGATGCCTTGCTCTGCCTTGATGCAGGATGGAGGTGCTTGGTCCAGCCTTAACTTAATGTGCCAGACTTTGTTTACTCCCCATGGGAAGTCTTATCCTTTCTGAGGAGTGGATAGGGGGTTGGCTGGGGCTAGTGGGGAAGGAGAGAGGGGAGGGAGGGTTAACTGTTGTTGGTATGTAAAATGCATTTAAAATAAATAAATTAATATAAATAAATAAAATAAATTAAAAAATTCTAGTCAAAGGCAAAATAATTCCACAAAGAAACAATAAAAGTTAAATTAGGAAAAGAAAACCAATAACAACAAATCTGCTTTAAACTGGATGTGATAACACATGCTTGTAATCCCAGCACATGACACATGCCTATAATCCCAGCACATGACACATGCCTGTAATCCAAACACATGACACATGCCTGTAATCCCAGCACAGGATACATGTTTATAATCCCAGTACATGACACATGACTGTAATGCCAACACATGACACATGCCTGTAATCCCAGCACATGACACATGGTTATAATCCCAGCACATGACACATGCCTGTAACGCCAACACATAACACATGCCTGTAACGCTAACACATGACATTTATCTGTAACCCCAACACATAACACATGTCTGTAATTCCAACCCATGACATGACACATGCCTGCAATCCCAGCCCAGCAGCAGAGGATTGACAAGAGTTTAAGACGAGTCTACCCTTCAGAGTGATATTTTGTTTAAAAAAAAAAAACACAAAACAAAAATGAAAACAAACAAAGACTGATTTTGAGAGTTAAAGATTAGTTTTCACAAGGTTTCTCTTGTTTCCTTTGGCTTTGGGCATTTTTAACTTTAAACTTTGATCGTCAGAGCAGAATTGTGGAATTGGGGGGCTTGTGCAGATTTTTTAGTTAGTTTTTAAATCTACATTTAACCAGCAAGTGAGTTCTGAATAGGAAATGTTTGCGAGTGGGAAGCCGTGCGAAGCCCAGGAGTCATGTTTCTAAGCACTGCCCTTACAGACTTTCCTTCCCACTGTGGAGGCCAGAAAGCTCCCATCGTCTACTGCAGTCATTCCTGGCCACTTTCATATAGCACTCTCCCCCATCCTCCTTTAAGGTTCAGCAAAAAACTTAATGTGAAAAGATAAAAGTGGTTTCCCATCCTCTTCTGAGGACCAGATTTCCAAAAACAGCTGACACAGGGCTCTTTTGTAATCAAGTTTAATATAAAAGCACCAAGAGTATGCAAATAAAACACCGAGCTAAACTCCAGATGCAGAGAGGTAATGCACTGATGGCATGCCACCCTTAAGGTAAGACACTGCTCCTGCCTGCCAGCCATGTGCAGTGGTCACACCACAGGTGCCTGTTTCTTCACAGTCTCACCGCCACTGTGGGTGCACAGGCGTTGGCAACTTGCCAACCTCATTACTTTGGGTAGTGACAGTTCAGACCAACACACCCCACCCCCACACCTGCTTCAGTGTCAGAAGGAAATGAAGCCGCAAGAAGAAGAACAAGGGCTTTACCCACTCTGCCTCCTGCCTGTTCTCGGCCTTCCCTTGCTCTAGTTGTTCCTCCTGGGCTTGGCTGCAGTGTGACATCCTCTCTGCTGCCCCAGGTAGTAAGTGTGAAGAGTAACCACTGCGGACAAGTACCTGTCCACCTAGGGCTGTTTTGCCCTGGTTTGGCTCCCCTTTGACATTCTGCCTGCTAGAGGGAGGAATTATGAGCAAAGAAAGCGACTGCAGACAATTGACATCCAGAAGCCACAAGTTTCTCTAAAAATCAGATCTTCACACCAACCAAGACAGAGCCATGGCGGTATCGCTGGAAGAATTTGTTCACTCCCTTGACCTAAGGACCCTTCCCAGGGTCTTAGAAATCCAGTCAGGCATCTACTTTGAAGGTAAGCATTTGTCTACTTTTTTAATTTGCTGCAAGGATTTTATAAAAGTCTCTTGGGAATTTGTGGGAGCGATTTTAATAAAGAATACGTGAAGGGCTGTGTATGTGGCCTAGCATGGCGATTAGGTTCGAACCTCATTGTACCCACAAACACAAATCTTGAGTTTTCCAAAGGAAAGGTGAGCACACACACACACACACACACACACACACACACACACGCGCGCACGCACACAAATGTAACAAACTGTTGAATAGTGGAGACCAGCAGCTGGTGAAGGAGGGAGAAACTAAGGCTCTAGTTGATGGTGATATCCAACGATGTGAACTGGGATCCCTTTTTTGATAATAATTCAACAAGTCAACACACATGATGTGCTTCTTCTGCCTACTCTCTGAACATTGGGTTAAAAAAATGGGGGAGCATAAAATGGCATTTAAAATAAGTACAAAATGGGCATTTGTCAGATGTAGCAGGCAGTGATGGCACAGGTCTTTAATTCCAGCACTTGGAAGGCAAACACAGGCCAGATGTCTGACTTCAAGGCTATCCTGACCTACAGAACAAATTTCAGGATGACCAGGGTTACACAGAGAAATCCTGTCTCAAAAAGCAAACAAACAACAACAAAGATTTCGTTCCCTGTAATAACGCATGTTCTGCACCTGATTAGGACAGAACAGATTGAGCTATGATCAAGTGTTGGTTAGGTCTATCCAAAAAATGTCGTTGATACTTGTTTATAGATTATTTAAGAAAAAAACAGAAAAAGGAGAAAAGAACAGCTGAATTTTCTTTGCTTCACTCAAAATGAATGTGACATCAAAGGCACAATCCTTACAAATAAGTACTTCCAAGTTCAGAAGGACTCCTAAGCTTGCCTTGCATTCATGCTCCTCTTTCTGTAGTGACCCCACTAAGCTACATAAATGGTGGCAAATTCTATGTAAAGATACAGAAATTAGCACCTATTGTCCACAAAATTCCTCTAAAACTCTGTGTTGAAGAGTTAAAGGTCACTGAAAATTATTAAAAACTAGACTGGTGAATTTTGGTATAGCTTACTACTTTAAGGAAAATCCCCAATATGTTTTCTAGCATTTTAAAGTTAGTTTGATTACATTAAAGTACTGAAAAACATTTTCTAGGTAGATATCTGTTTCTGCTTATAAGAACAGGAGAATTAAAGCAAAACAAAGAACTGGGTCTACTGAAAGTATTAGGAAATTAAAGAATGGTTGGCTTCTGACTTCCCATGGTTAGATTTCCACTTTTCTTTCTTTCTTTCTTTCTTTCTTTCTTTCTTTCTTTCTTTCTTTCTTTCTTTCTTTTACTTTGCAGTGTAGTAGAAATGCACAGCCATTCTGGTTTTCTTTTCTTTTTTTTTTATTTTAAGTACAGCAGTCAATCAGTTACATGGGGCACTAAACACTTGGTTTTGAAATGGGCATTTTGTAGCAGGCAGAGGCTGAACATGTCTTTAATCCCAGCACTCTGGAGGCAGAGGCAGGCAGATCTTTGAGTTCGAGGTCAGCCTGATCTACAAAAAAAAAAAAAAAAAAAAAAGTTCCAGTCCAGGGTTGCACAGAGAAACCCTGTCTAAAAGAAAAAACAAACAGCAACAACAAAGAAATTGATTTCCTTCGCTGTTCTAATACATGTTCTTTACGTGATTAGGATTGAATAATTGAGCTATGATCATGAGTTGGTTAATGTATGCAATGTATTTGGGAGTTTCCAGTGGGTTTATCAAGATGTATCCCTATCACAAATTAGGAAGCAATTATTCAGTTTTACCATACCAAAAAAAAAAAGGTTAATACATGCACAACTTCCTACCTCCATACTCCCGAGTTTGTACTAGTCGCCCTCAGAGTTTCCTTAAGTTTGTGAGCTGATATTTGGAATTAGGCCATCTTTCATCACATCTACTCCCTTTCACATCAGAATTTACACTTCTAAGCCGTCCATCCATTGCTTCTCATCTCACGGTTAATGCTTTTTAGGTTTTACAGAAGAAGTCTTTCTGTATACATATGAAGAATTGTTTTGTAACAGCTTCACAGTTTCAGATTTTATATTTGGTCCTTTCTTTATTTTCAGGATGCATTGCTATGAGATGTACAGGAATCCAATTTTACATTTTTTTTTACAAGTTAAGTCAGATTTCTCAGATTTCTCAGTACCATTAGATAATATGCTCACACGTGCATCCTTTGTCTTGGAAATAAATACCTCTTCTGGTCTCTTAGTTGATGTTTTCATTATTTGTGCCCAATCATTTGATTTTTTTCTGAATGACAGCTGAGAGATTAGTGTTAATATATGTTCAGGGTGCATCTGATTCCCATGTTTTTGCTCCATATTCTAAAGCTTACTTAGCTGTTCAGAGACTTAAAGTACATTTAAAAAATAACAACTGCTTCTCTAGGAAATCTAACAAAGAGCTTTCTTAGATTGTCTTGGTTTTATATGTTAACTTAAAGAAACAGTAAGTTGTTTCACAAAAGAAACTTGATCCATTACTGTCTTCTTCCTTTATACTTTACTATGTTATCACTTAATTAAAATGAATTTCTACAGTAAGTACATCCATGTAACAGTCACTCAAAAAATAGAAAAATAGTGCTCTAGAAGACACATCTTAAATACTTTTCAATTGTTATCTAGTTTCTTCCCCAAATTAACCAATACTCCATAACTTTTGTTTATTTATAAACTTCATGTAAATGGAAAATTATAATATTGTACTCTTTTGGCTGGCTTACATGTGTTGTAAAGTTAATCTATACTATTCTATACAATTTATGTTTTCCTTTCCTTTCTTTTCTTTCTCTCTTTTTCTTCCTTCTTCTTTCTTTCTTTCTTTCTTTCTTTCTTTCTTTCTTTCTTTCTTTCTTTCTTTCTTTCTCTCTTCCTTTCCTTCTTTCTCTCTTTCTTTTTTTATATCAGTACTGGGGACCAAAACTAAGGCCTTATGCATGCTACGCTAGTGCACTACCACTAGGCAATAGCCCCAACCCTCTTCTCACTTCTGTTTTGCTACAGGGTCTTACTAAGTTCCATAGGCTGGCTTTGGACTCACTCTGTAGCGCAGGCATGTCTTCAGGTAGCGACCCTCCTGCGTCAACCTACTGAGAACCTAGGTTTATAGGTGAAGGCCATCAGTTCTAGTAGTGTATAATATAGTAGTGGATTAATACACCAAAATTTACTGAGCCATTCTACTGCGGAAGGACATTGGGGTTATTTCTACTTTACATACAGCATGTATGGTAGTGTATTATCATGAAATTCTCTTATACATCCATGTTCACAAGGATATTAAAAACAAGCAAAATGGCTATGTCTAATGGTATGTATATTGTGCTTGATGGGTGGCAGAAGAAAAATTTCCCAAGCACTTGTTCAGTCTGCATTTCCATTAGATGGCTCTGAAAGTTCCTGTTAACACACCTGATGATATTTTCTGTCACTGGTTATCTTGCTTTTAGTCTTTCTGGTAGGAACCCTGCAGGAAGCCCAGGTTTGACTTCACATCTGCCTTCTGTCTAATGAAATCCATGACATATAGTCTTCTATCCCATGATGTTTGCAGATTCTCTTTAGGACACGGTTCCTGGGTCTGGCTCATTTATATTAAGGTTTATAAATTTGTGCTAATGACTTGATACAATATATATATATATATATATGATAATATATGATAATCAGTTTTCTGGTGGTAAATATATTCTCGCCTGTGAAGCTTACCATTTTCTTAGGAATACCTTTTCATGAGGGGAAGTTTTCAATTTTACTGTTAGAGTGATCAGTTTGCCATTACAATTCTATTACGTGCTGCTAAAGAAATTTTTATTTATCATGAGTTATGAAAATACTATGTTAGCCTCTTGAAATTCACTTATTTATTCTTTGCTTTGTATCTGTGGTCTGCCTGAAATCAATTGTTTTGTATATATGCTATGACATGAGGGCCAAGATCTAGAGAGAGCTAATGAGTACAGTGAGATTGAAAGGAAAGAAAGCGAGACAGCATCTTACTATGTAACTCCGCTGGACAGGAATTCGCTGTTATGCATCAAGCTAGCATTGAACTCACAGAGACCGTCTGCTTTCCACGTGACAGCGTTAGAGGGGTCCCACACCCTACCTGGTTGAAAAGCTCCCTTTGCTCATGCTGTATCGTGTCCCCTAGTCATAAATACTGTGTTTCAGACCAGGATCTCCTCTTGTGGCTTCTCTGCTTCTTCAGACACAGTCACAGGGCTGTTCATTTTATGTTCATATTAAGACAAATTATCAGTCTTAATGCATGCAGATCTGGAGCATTACTGCATGCTCATCCTACATGCTGTATGAGAATATGCTGCAGGGCTGTGGTTCTCTTGACTGCACGTTTGACATCTGACACATTTTTAAGATTATCAATGTCTGCGTGTGTCCCTTTACAAGTGCAGATTTAATTATGTAGGAGGTAAGGTGTCACTGTCCTGAGACATTTCCCTGATGACTCGAAAGTGCAGCCAAACTGGAAGCGACTGCTACGGAATAGGCTTTCCAATGTGTTCTTATTCTTCAAGTTGGGCTCTTTGAATGATCATATACATTTTAGAATTCACCCGTCAACCTCCGCAGAAGTCCTATCTGAATTCTGATGAGCAGTGTATCATTTAGAGAAGGATTAACATCTAGAAAGTTAACGAGGCTATGATCTATAAAATTCTGCTCCATGAACTGGAAATGCCTCTCAAGCTACATCTTTTCTTTTTGGTCAGTAATGTTTGTAAATTTCTTTTGTATCTTCACCGTTTTCACACTTTCTGAGTATTTTTTTCAGATCGTTGTGTTAATGAATGGTATCTTAAGTAGCTGCAGTTACTCATACCCATAATCCCAGTAGTAGGGAGACTGAGGCCCAAGACTGAAGGCCATCCTGAGATAAATAGCTTCAGGCCAGCCTAAGATATGGGAACCCATCCCCAAAACACCAAGGCAAACACAAGCAAACCAACTGGGAACGCTTCCACATTTTCAGTTTTGTTTGTTGTTTTTGCTGAATTTTAAGAAAATATGTCTCTAATACCTACATTTTAGATTATTGATTTTTTTAGACACTTCAAATTTTGTAAGGCCTGTTTTCTCCTTCCCAGAACTGTACCTTCATCTTCCCATTGAAACGCTGGTTAGTGTTTCTAGCAGAAAATGAAGCAAGGCTAACAGTGAGAGTCAAAACCCTATCACGTTTACAGTCACAGAAAACATCCGTACGTAACTCACCATTGAAGTTGTGCAGTTTAAGTTACAGAACATTGTTTCCTTGTTAGCAATGGGTTTTAAAATAAAATCCCTGAGTGTGTGTTTTTATTAAATATCCCCCCTGTAGCTTGTATAATGATTACATAAGTTTCTACATTGATTAATATCAAGCAAGGCTTTGCATATGCAGCACAATCAGATTAGTTAGATATCGCTGAATTGGTTTTTTAATATTAAAACAACTTTGTATTTCATTTAGAGAACATTATTGACTTGAAATTTTTATTCTTTGTATAGTTGCCACCAGGATCCATATAAGGTTGGATCGAGTATCAAACGTCATTGTTGTTGTTTTGAGACAGGGTCTTGCTATGTAGTTCAAATGCAATTCTTCTGCCCTAGGCTCCGGAGTAGTGGGGTCATAGGCTTGTATACTACGGCTGGCAAAATGACCCCTTGTCTGAGTTTCTCATGTCATTTTCTTTGTGGTTCTGGGAAGTGAATCCACAACTTCATCCATACTAATCAACTACTCTGTAACCAAACTTCTTGTGTGTGTGTGTGTGTGTGTGTGTGTGTGTGTTTGGTTTTTCAAGACAGGGTTTCTCTGTAGCTTTGGAGTTTGTCCTGAAACTAGCTCTTGTAAATCTGGCTGTCCTTGAAATTTTAGAGAACTCCCTGCCTCTGCCTTCCGAGTGCTGGGATTAAAGGCGTGCGCCACCAGGGCCCAGAATAACTAAAAAAATCTTTTCTTTACAAGAAAAGACCCTGCCAACAGGGTCAGTTCTAGTGTACTGCCCAGATGGGTTACCAGGTCCACTCTTCCATTTGCTGCAGCCAGTGAGGGAATCCCAGGGCCACCACTCTTGCTTGCTGTGGGTAGCGAGGGAGAGCATCTTTCCCTCACCCATGCCATCACATGGTTGACAGGGGCAGAGCAGGGTCAGCTCTGCTATGCTCACTCTCTCCGGGTTGAGTCCCCTATAACAGTGTCAACTCTAGTGCTACCCATGTGATGTGCAAGCTTGTGGTGAGGGGTGGGGTCATCTTTCCTGGTTGCAGGGGCCAACACTCTTGCTTCAGTCCGGTGATTGGGCAGGGCCAGCTATCCCAGGGTCAGTAAGGGGTAAAGCCAGCTCACCTCAGCCTTTGGATTTCAACAAGCTTGGCTCTCATGATCTTCATGGCAACACAGACAATGGACATCAGTATAGACCCCAGTCACAATTGTACCACGGACTAAGTCCACATGGCCCTTGGCAACAGCCCAGATCTGGGGAAGTAAGGTTACCCAGATCAGTGTGATCCTTGTAGCAGCATGGCCCTCAGACACTGACATGGTCTCAGGTAGCTGATCAGAGCTTTGGCATCTGGACCGCCCTCAGCGGTAAAAGGCACCACGTACTTCAATTCAGAGTCTGCCTGCTGTAGAGCCACCAGACATGGCCCTTGGCAGCAGTCCTGGCCCCAAGACCTTATGGCCCTGGGTGACATCACAGACCACTCATATCAGCATGGCCCTGGTTGCAGCACAGCCTCCAGATGCACACATGACCAGAGGTTGCAGTCTATTCCCTAGGCGTCCTGTGGCCTGTGGTGGCAACATGGGTCATGGACATCAATACAGACCCTGGCCATGCTACGACCATGCCAATAAAGACATTTTAAGTAGGGATTTCTAAAAACTAATAATTTTAATTATGTTCTCAGTTCTTTAGCAAAGGTCATCTGATCCAGGAAAATTGTTTGTTTGGTTTTTATTGAAAACAATGGCTAAAGAGATGGCTCATTGATTCCGATAACACGGTGTTCTTTAGAGGACCGAAGTTTGGTTCCCAGCACTCATGTCAGGTGGCTCATAACCACCTGAAGTTCCAGGTCCAGGGGATCTGTCCCTGGCCTCTGTGGGCTCCTGCACTCCATGTAAATGTCCCACAGAGTCTTATACACATTCATATAATTAAAAATACTAAAATATATCCTTAAAAGGATCAAAATATCAAGCCATTTCTAGATAGTTTATTAGAGTTTAGAAAATGCCAGTAGCGTGGTCATCTATCCTAGGACAGTTCCCTGAACATACTCACAAGCACACATGTTCTTCTGTTTCTATGGTAACCTGATAACAATTTACTTCACTTTTCCTATTCTTTTCCCAGTAAAATAGAAGATGCAATGAAAGACTGTCAGCACTGAAGAATTCTCATATGAATTCTAGTCGTGTATCTTTTTTTATTTCATTGGCTCACCTAAGTAGAAACTGATATCCTTAGAAGTCCTCAAGACTTGCTCTTGATCATTGCTATTTTTGTGTTTCTTCTTATCTTTGTAGTAGGGTGGGGCTACCCCAGGAGTGGGAATCCTTGTCTTATTTTAGTCAGAAAGAAAAGCATTTAAAATCCTTTTATTAAGTTCTAAGCACTGGCATTTAATTTTTACTTAAAGATATTCTCTTTTTCCATGTTTTATAGGTATTTACATGATGAGTTGGTTTTAAAGTTAATGCTGTTTATCTTTAAGCTGGAGAGATGGTTTAGTGGCTAAGAACACTGTCTGCTCTTCCAAAGGTCCTTAGTTCAATTCCCAGCAATGACATGATAAAATTGTCTTTAAATATTCATCAGGGAAATGCTTGAAGAGCTTTGGGTGAGAGCTTGTTATATGCGTGGGGCCATGTGTCAGGGTAGTTGGGGTGTCCCACTCTTTCCATAAAACAAAGGATGAAAGTGAAGAACCTTATTAGAGGGTCTCATGGACCCAGTTGTTCACTGAATGCAGCACATTGCAGATGGAACTGAGAAACAGTCCTCCTTTGAGACTAATGTCAATAGCTTCCTCATAGGTATTATTAACAGCTTTGGTAACCTGGGTCTGGGACACTTTCCTTAGTGGCTACCATTCTCCTGGAATAAAAACCACTATTTAGAATCCTAGATAAGGACCAACAAGATGTCCTCCGTCATCTCAGTAGACTATGGCTCATCTCAGCACCACAGCCACTATCAGACTGTCTACTTTGTCCACTGAGCTATCAAGGCCCATTGTATTCTCTCTCTCTCTCTCTCTCTCTCTCTCTCTCTCTCTCTCTCTCTCTCTCTGTATTTTCACATTTAACCATAATTAAACTAGCCAGTAGACTTACCTATTTTAGATCTGCATTACCTTTATCTTTCTGAAATGAGCTCTGTAGATTTTACTGTTTTCTATTTTCTAAGGTAATGTTTCAAAAATTATTTTCTAACTTCTCGCAAAGTTGGTAGAACTCATGCGTCAGGACTCCCAAATATAGAGTTGTTTGGACGGAAAAGAGTTTGGTTTTACTAATAGTCTCTAGTGTTTGGTGTCTTTTATTGATTTCTGACCTAATTTTCTTTTTTCCTCCTCCTCCTCCTCCTTCTTTTTGTTTCTTTGTTTTTCTAGACAGGGATTTTCTGTGTAGTCCCGACTGTCCCGTCACTTTATCTGTAGACTAGGCTAGGCTCAGACTCAGGTCTGCCTCTGTCTGCTGCCCATGTCCTGGGATCAAAGGCGAGCACCATGACTTTCTGCTCCTGAATCTCCATTTGCTTTCTTGGACTCTCTGATGCTCTGTACTGCGTCATTTAAAATGATTTCTTCCTTCTTGATAAATGTATTTAATATTAAAATGCATATTTAGGTACTTTTGTCATGTGACATTTTCAGATAGGACCTTGTCCTGTAGCCCAGCCTGAGACCAAACTCATCATCATTCTGCCTCAGTTCCTTTTCATTGTTTGAGAAAGAGCCAGGTAGGCCTTAGACTGGGTCCTCTTGCTTTAGTTTTCAGGCTACCGTGCCGGGATTACAAGTGTGAATGATCACTTTTGGGCTCATCATCTTAATTCTAATTACTATTTACTTTCTTTTAAATTCAGTGGCTATTTGTGGATTATTCATATGAGATTTAATTTAGCTATCTTTTGCTTTTAATTACTTTTATTCAGTTTCATTAGAGAACAAGGTATTGTGGCCTTTTCTTTTAATCGTCTGATGTTTCGTTTACCTTATGGTATGAAGTATGCTCTACTTTAAGACACAGAAGTTGAAATTGGAAGCAGCTGACAGGTGATATTAGGATCTGCGGTACTAGACTAAATTCTTTGAACTTAAAACCACCATGGTAACAGGAACCATGCTAGAACATTCTAACGGGCCCGTTACTCATATTTTGAATGTACTCTTGTCCTACTAAGGTGAGAAAAAGCTGTAGATTATAAACGCAGGACTCAGCTCCCTGGGTCAGTTCAACGTGAGCAATGTCCTTGACTTAACCCTGCAGCATTTGCCTATGCCTCTGTTACATGAAAATTGGCCTCACCCTGAAGGTTGCTAAGATAAGGTAAATACATTTAGATAGGCAAGTAAGTCATAGTTATCTTGAGAATCATAGAAACTATTATTACTTCATAAAAAATAGCGATACATGGCAAGGAAAACTTATTAGCCATTTCTAAAAAACAAAACACAACAAAACAAAAACAACAAAAAAACTCATCACCACAACAACAAAAGCCCAGACAATTTGAATCATACTGATTCCTACAGAATATAAAGAGAAAAAACAAAGCCAAAAAATGAAAAAAAAAAAACCACCCCAGTAACATTTAAGACATTAACAAAAACTCACTAAAAATCCTCAAAAATATTAAGCTAGGAACTCAAGAAAGTAAATTCTAGGGTGCCATAAACAAGGCTCAGTGGTGAAGAGACTCGCTGCCTCGCTCCTGCACTCACCTGTGAGCATATATATATATACCAAATATATATATACCAAATCATGAATGTGGAAGAGGATAAACTACAGATATAAGCCATATCCACAGTAAATGCAGTAGACAGGATATAATATCCTGGCTTCCTAATTTCTGCCAACACTGAGTTAAGTAAATATAAAATGTAAAAATTAACAAAAATGGAGACTAGTTCATATGCCACATGAAAGATTTTTACATTTTTTTCTTCATTGTTTGTGTATGAGTGTGCACTATACTGACAAAATGGTCATGGAATGATAAATCACCATTTATCTTTTAAACGTGAAAGGTACAAGAATGATTCATAAAACTCTGTGCAGGAAGCCAGTGGGGTGTGGCACTCCTATAGTCCACCCTCAGCAGGCAAAAGCAGGAAGTAGGAAGATCTCAACTTGGAGGCCCTCCTGGGCTGCATAGTGATACCTTGTATCAAAAACCAAAAACGAAAAGCAGCTAGGTTAGCCACACTTAGGCATGCATGAGCAGAACGAAGATGAGCCAGGTGATGGGTATATAAACCTCACTGGCATTTCATGTGACAATTAGGTAATCCAATTAGCATATAAAATGTGCACAAATACCAGACCTTTAGAAATTAACTTCAAAACAAAGAATAAAAAGTACTAACTAAATGAGAAGGTTTATTGAAAGATGTTTTATAGACAAATATTATGCTTGCATCAGCATGGAATACATTGCATAAATTTTAAAAATTGATTATCAAAAATTATTGTCCATGAGGCCAGAATTACATATAGGAACAAAATGCAAAGCTCCCCTCTCCTTTGAGAAATTACACTTTTAAATGCATGCAAATAGAGCCACTGCTGCAGAAGGGTGGGGTATGTTTTTACTGGGGCGATCAGGACTCACCCCTTAACTTAATTCTTCCCACATATGAACAAGTCTTTACATTTCTATTCTCAAAATGTAGGTTGAAGTTTCCATGTCCCTTAAATCTCAACCAAGGCCCCAGCATTTTCCCTTGGGTTAAGACAGTTCTGATGAAATGCAATTTGAACAGGGGTCTGAATCCACGCAGGAAGTGAGCACTACAAATATCTGGGGAAATCAGCTTCTTGTTGAGGACAGCAAGTATAGACCTGTGAAGAGCTTGCTTCATGTGGTTAACAAACAGGGTGGGGATGAGAGTTATGGGATTGAAGCAAAGCAGTTGAGGGGAGAGGTGCAGAAGACAGAGTTGATCCAAGCATGGAAGGCCATACTCATTGATAACATAGCATAGGTCAGGGGTGGCTGATGCAAACAGGGCTCAGTGTAAGATGAAGCAGTCAGGAAAGACTTTCTGAAAAGCAGAGAAGATACAGAAAATGAGAGATCTGAAGGACAAGAGACAACAGGTCATGTGTGCAACAATCTTCCTAATTCCAGTTTTACTTATCTTAGATAGTGATGGACTGTGCCCTACTGAGATGCTCGGGTTGGTGTGAGTGTTTCCTTCTTCATCTAACCTGAAATGTACAACTCTCAAATTTCTTTGTAGACATCTTGCAAAGTGATTGTCTTTCTTGTAATAAGAAGTTAGAGAATAACAATTCCAAAATTATCTTTACCATAGACATATCATCTATTTGGGGTTCAAGCCCTGCCTAATTATAACAAGTTATAGAAAGGTTGATCTCTGTAATCATTATCATCTTCAATTATTTGAAAGATAGTTTACAGTAAAGAAACAAAATGGAGAAAAAAGGTCTTAATTTATTCTACTTTTGAATGTGTGGGTGACTTGTCTTTTCGTACCCTCTTGGGATCATGTGGTTTAGTTACACTGCTGACAGATGAGCTCTAGTTACTGGCATTTAGGAATGTATACTTTAAGAATCAATTAATAATTTGACATATTCTATCCCTGTAGACTTTGTAGACTGTCAAAATGGAAACCCCAAAGTCTTAGTTGCTAAGTAACTACAATTAAGAGAGACCTGGTCTTCATCTGCCTCTGCTGAATATGCAGTACACTAAACTGCATGGCTTATTGCTGAAATCACTACTATTTTGAGGTTCTTTAGAAAATGCAACCTTTAACATAACCTAATCATTCTCACCAGAACAATGATACAATGTTATATTTATTATGATCAGGGTAAAGTCTTTATTAATTAAAAAGTAATTACACATTCACGTATTTGAATCACACATTGTCAAGGGACCTACTGGAGTAAAGCTGTTCCCACCTGTTCATAGCAAAGTGAGTTCACCACTTAGCATTTAGGAAATACTTTCTGTGGCTTCTGTGACTATTCTTTCTTACTAACATTGCCACAGTTTATTTTATATATGCCATCATTTTGTTTTTTTTTTTGGTGGCGATTAAAATTTTGGCAAATACTCAGTGCATTATAATCTTAATTTTTTTAAGAATTATTTTTCACTTCATAAAATTATATTCATAAGCTTGGCACTTTGGTAATTGTGGAGACATATACTATTCATAACACTACAAACAAAAGTACTGTTAATATTTTGATGTACTCTCGTCTAATTTTCACAAAAGTGTAAATGAACTTTAAGAAGGAGAAATGTTGATGCTGACATTTCTTTCCTCTTGCTTTACCTAGAATCTTACCCCTTTGTACTACTTTGAATTATTGCCTCAATTTAAGCCATCAAAATTTATTGCCATGATTATCAATTTTTTTTACCCAACTTGTTTTCCTGATTACATCCTGGGAAGCTTGAAGTCTGCCTTTCATCCTGTATCCTGAATCATGTGTCTGATATGTGAAATAGAACATTTCAATCCTCTGTAAACACCCTTCTATGGCATTCCAATTTATTTATCTCAAAATAGAAGCTTGAGTGAACAATGAAGCTCTGCATTGTCTCCCTGCCCCATTATTTAAGTTTCTGGTTTACCGGTCCTTCCCCCATCTATGCCTGTGTCTTTCTCACTGTTACACCAGTGTGCAGGCTAGTCTCATTAATGCTTTGCTAGAATTCTCTTCATGTCTTGCAAAACTCCTATATCACACATCCGTTTGGCTAAACCACTTGTCTTTGAAGCTTGCTAAACATACAAGTTTCCCATATCCTTTGTCTTCCATATTCTGCTCTTGAGGTTTTACCAAAATATCCATCTCCTTCACGCATCCAGGCTTTTAACTTCAGGGGCCTCTTTCCATTCTATTTTTCTGGAGTCTTTATTGAGGTATAGTTTACATCCTATAGAACCTGTTCTTGAGCATACAAGTCAGTGGTTTCTTGCAAAATGATAGATAATATTGTACCATCACTACCTAGTTAAGACCATTTCCATAGCATCACAGAGCTAGCTTGAGTGGTTTTCTCAGCAACCCCCACTCTCTACTCCAGTCTGAAACAGCCATTGATAGGCTTTTTGTCTGAATATTTGCCTTCCATAAACAGTTCATATATGAGTCATGCATCACCTCTTCTTTGGCTCCCAGTATCTTTCACTTAGTATCATGCTTTTGTGGTTCATTCATGTCATAAAACTTAATATTTTGTTTCCTTCTGCTCCTATTAGTATTTTATTGTATGGAATGCATCACATTTTCTTTGTTTGAGGCCCAAAACAGACTCTTAGATTGCTTCATATTCAGAGATATTTTGGATAATCCATTCATTATGCATGAAGAACCAATTTTACCACATCTTCACTGAAGCTTAGTGTTACCTTTTAATTACATCTCCTTGTAGTTTTAATCTGAATTTCTTAATAATGATAATGGTGGACACTTTATCTTGCGTTGATTAACAGCATGTTTTTCCTTCTTCAATAAAACATGTCTTCATATTATTTACCAATCCTTTACTTAATTGTGTTTCTATAATGTTGAATTATATAAATATAAATTATATAAATATTTTACATATTCTAGGTAGTTGATTTGCAAAGTTTTTCCAAATGTGCAGATATTATCTCTTTAAGATCCACCTATTCATTTCTAAATGTCTTCCTTGAAGAAAAAGGTTTTAGCCTTTAATTAAGTCCAACTTATAAAAAACTTTTCCCCCTTTTACAGCTCATGCTTTTGCTATCATGTTGACTAACCCAAAGTCATAAAATTTTCTTCCTTTTCTTTTTTGATGTGGGCAGGAGGATTCTAAAGACTCAAATTTGAGGATTTTCTAGACTCACAGAATTTACAAAAGCTGTCGTTTTTCCAAGTGATGACTTATTATCATCCAGTAATATTTTAGGGGATTTGTGTATTAGCATATTTTGGAGAAAATAAAGGGTCCATGATGTGAGAAGGAGGGAACGATGGGGCTAGAAGTGGTGGAAAACCCTAGCAGTCCTTTAGCAGAGCAGAGCATTTCTGGAGATACTGACCTAAAAAAGCAAGGCTCAGCTAAAAATATGAAGAGTTTTCTTCACACAATTCAGATAGCAGAAGACACTTCTTTTTACTCTTGATCAAGGAAGATAATGTTGATGAAACCACACACACATTTGCAGAAGCTAAAGCATAATTTGGACTAAGTCCATAAACATAACGTGCAAAGTGTGTCTTACAGCAATTGTTAAGTGTTCAGAAAATGTTTTTTTACTCCAGGAAGTAAAAGTAAATTTAAGTACCGTGTTTTGAATAGTATAACTATTATAATCATGCTTGTTCTTGAAGACATATGTTGAAACCATAGAAATTATTTCTTAAAATTATGTCTCTTCACTTCTTCCTTGGTTTCTTCTAAAAAATACATGAAGTGGTGTTGCCCTAAAGGACTCTGTGGCCTGAAAAAAAGAGACATGTATTTTTAATTTTTTTCTTAACATGGTGCGAAAAGTGCTGTATAGGACAGAACAACTCTTGGAACCCTGGTGAGTGATAGAGAATCAGAGGGCACTCACAAAGAAGTGATTATGATGTTTCTGAATTCATAGCCTAAAGAGAAGATGACTAAGCAAAAAGGAACTTTTAGAACGAGAGACAATTGCTTAATAGAAAGATACCCAATTATAAAATTCCAAATCTGGTCCAATCAGGGAATTCTGGATAACTGGGTTATTTGTGATCATGTTTTAAATGGCTCTTTAGTTATTCAAAAGATGTTGAGTTCCTATTTAGGCTCCACTGAGGTCGTAATGGTGGGGCACAGATCTGGTGATGTAGTATCGTCATAAGAAACAGGCACCAGACATCATTCATGTTTTCTGCCTGTCTGTCAGTGTCTGTCTCTGTGTTTACATGCATGCATTAAGATCACATAAAATTAGCAGGAGAAGGTAGCAGTAATCAAGCCAGGAAGAGTTTCCTTTCCAGGATCTAAAGTCATAAACATATCGCGGACTTGCAGCCCTACAGCGGTGAGGAAATAGGTACCTGTTGCTGCAGCCTTTGGCATAGCCATGCTGCCGCTAGCAAGCTCTCTTTTCTCATCACAAAATTAAGACGCGTTCGTTGGAATTAACTTGAACACTAGAGGGAAAAATATCCATAAATATCTGGAATGTTTAAGGCAAGCATCCATTCTGGTGGAGGTAGACTGGGTGGATATGAAAGAGACGAGACGGAGCTAAGAGGAGTATCAAAACTGAGTTTTGTGGTCCTTTCAAATCGTCTCGGTTTCTGAGCTCCTGGTAGACAGCCAGCAAGGAAGACTTAGAGTTTCTGAACTAGCAGTGTGGGTGATGGATGGAGGCCAACACTAATGTATTTATTGCAGCCCAATGGTCTTGAAGCCTTTGTAAAACAGTGGTACAAATAACCCTTAGACAGCCAGAAATGTAGATCAGAGACTCAAGAAGGGTCAAAGCTGACAGGCCTGGTGTCACAGATTTGCAGGGCAAGGATGGAGGGGGGAAGGGAGGGCTTTTGTTTCAGGGACTGCATTAGACTTTGT
This sequence comes from Alexandromys fortis, assembly GCF_014885135.2. Classification (NCBI taxonomy): domain Eukaryota; kingdom Metazoa; phylum Chordata; class Mammalia; order Rodentia; family Cricetidae; genus Alexandromys; species Alexandromys fortis. Next base: position 15,191,720 of record NW_026067910.1, on the reverse strand, counting down.
ACCCTATGAGTTGCCAAGGACACCAACATGGTCGACCTGAGTAGAAGAGGGCCTTATAAAACAAAAAGCAAAAGCAAACTGAAACCTAACGAAGCATGTACAACCAGTCTGTTTCAGAAGACAAGGATATAATAGTAGAGCAGGTTATGGATGAAAAGAGGTAATATAAAACGGCACTGAGAGAGTGTGAGGGAGAGACACTTGGGTTATTACAAGGTGTTAAAAGTAGTGATGTATTAAAGGCTTACTGTGGGATGGAAACTGGGGTGTGAATGTAGATTTAGGCATGTAAGCATATTCAATAGATATATTTTATATACACATCTCTCCACATAAATATGTAAATATATATAAAATGAAATATATTAAATAACGCTTCATATATAAATATAGTGAAGTTATTAACGAATGCTTTTATGTGCTTTTCTACATACAACTATAGTACCCATTGCATATATGTGCACACATATTAATATTATTAATAATTTAGTTTATTCTTATGTTTTTGTTATTTAATTCTTTTTTTGTTGTTATTTAATTCTTGGAAGTCATTTGTGAGGTAATAGTTATTAATAATATGATAATCATTTTTAGGATCAATTATCTGCTTATATGGCCTCTTCAAGAGCTAAATTTATAGTGAAATTAATTCTTGTTCTGTACCCAAAAGAGTTTAAATGAGAAATCTTAACGTGATTGGCACCACATAAAAAAATCATCGATTCAAGAATACCTCATAACCATACACTAATGGCAACTGCCCATTCAGGTTTGATTTCTGAGAAACATGCATTGCAGATAAGAAATGGCTCCATATTTGTCTTGTCTTTCAATACATTATTACTCATTTGTTACAATTTGAGGAATTTGACAAGGAAGAATTCACTCTAAAACTGGTTGAACAACTATATTGAATGATGATATTTAGCAAATTATTCCATATACTGACATATTTTTTTTGTGGCTTTAATGTTTGCATGAGAATTCAGATGGCAAAATCCTGCCTATTTGAGTACCCACATACATTTTATTTTATGGCTAATTGAGCTTAACGTTTTTCTACCTAAATTGAATGAATCAGGGCCATTGCAGTGAAAGCAGAGAAAATTTGAAAATTATAGAGTGATATTCTAGTTACATCTATTCATATTTTACAAATTGTATGTATTTATGCCGATTTTTTTTGAAATTTTTATATGAATTTTTAACACTGATACACTTGCTTGCAGTGAGTCAAGAGAAATGAAAGCATGTGGGGTTAAATGACATATGGACGTCACACTAAAAAAATCAGCCAAAGAAAACTAGTATTTTTCTAAATGAGCTTATATTTATAAAGACTTAATAAGGTCCCTTATTTAAATTTTGGAATAGAGTTTTCACATATTTGTGTGCACTGTTAAATTTTCAGATGTGGAGCTGTGCTTCAGAGCCAAGCAATGTAGAGTCACAGGGCCTAAAAATGGAGAAACTTAAAATCAGTAATTATGAAATAAATATTAATTTTCCCTGCTAGACTTGTATATAGTTGAGCAACATATGACTGTGAGATAGAATTTTCACACCAATGCAGTTTCAAGACTTATTGGTTTATTTATTTGTGTGCAAAGTTCTACTTCAGGCTACATTCTTAAAAAGCATATTTTTTTCTCTGAGTGATGTTTGATCTTTTTTTCCTATGCAAACTTTGGAACAGTTTTTGTTTTCCATTTGCTAATATTTGAGACTTTAGACTTTTGGTCAATGTGAAGTTACACTTTAATATAATTAGATATTACATCTAAAGTAAGAACAAACGCAAAGTTTCAAAGTCTAGTGCCTGTGTGTGTGAATGTGTGTGTGTGTGTGTGAGTGTGTGTGTGTGTGCTTGAGTAGAATACATTTCTTTCTATAGTTTATCTTAAACAGGTCTTATAATTTAGGAAAGAGCTCTAAAACAGGTGCATTACAATCAAGCAGAAAAGCTCGGGGAGAAGTGACTTCAGTATTTTCCTCCCAGACGTTGTAAAAGAAAATGACTGCCAGTACTTTTAATGTTGTTTACTTCAATGGAGCTGTGCCAAATGTGGATGTTATTTACATCTATAGTGGGGGTAGTCACACTTGAAAATTTCTCACTTACGTGTTGTTAAATATCAGCCTTGACTTTGGAATAAAATGCAGCCAAATGGAGTTCGGGAACTGATTGGTTGCACGTGCTTTCTTCATCTTCTACCAATGAAGGAATAGTGAGGAACAAAATGAACACGATTTTAATTTTATTAGCTGCTGCCTTTATAAAAGCGACAGACTCTATGACTTCGCTAGCTCTATGAATTGCTCACAACTTAGCAGGTACAAGTGCTTGGCCAATTATTTACCGCTGCATAAAATTTTTAAAAAGAAAATGGGGAATCTTTGTCTCAGGAGCAGTAACTGTGCATTTGTTGACACTGACTGGCTTTGTTAGGTACCACTAAATGATGAGCAAACCAGTGTGCACGTGAGAATGCAGCCCCCAGCCAGGCTGGGAAAATCACAAGACTTGTTTTTGAAAATGTCTTTATACAACCTCTGTTCTCCTGAAGGTCAAAGCCTCACGTGTTTATTCAAACACCTATTTTGGTTTAGTTCCAATGCACATTTCAATTTAAAATTTGAGATTTTAATCAAAGTTATATAGGCAAACCTAGTACATCTTTTCACAAGCTAATCACCACAACTGACAATACCATTTTTGTAATTTTTAAAGAAAAATAATTGATCAGTAGTTTTCTTAGCCCAATTACCTCCTAATCTATGTAATTATAATTTCTATTTCTTAATAGAAGAGTTAGGGATGAAGAGTGATTTTCTGCAGGCTCGTAGAGTTGGTTTTAAAGATATGGCGTTTGAGTTGTCAGAAATGAATACCTGCCCAAGAATGATGTCTGGATTCTTGGCACAGACCCAAGTGCCATAACATCAACAACAATTAAACCCTCACCGTTGACACCAGGAAAAATTTAGACATACTAAAATAGCTTTTCACCTAGAACTTTTGAAATGTAGTTGTGTTAATTTTGAAATCATAAGCAAGACCTCTCTGATGTTTAAAATGAATCACTTGAATGTCTAAACATTGTTTTTTTCTTAACATTATTCTTCTGAACCATTTGCCTATTAAACCTCTTTTCTTTATTGTAAATGAACATTACTTTAGAACAAGAAAAGATCCTAAATCACCCAAACTAACAGTTTGATTTTAACAGACAGACTTATCCAAGTCAAGTAAGAAAAAAGTGTGTTTTCGAGAGAGAGAGAGAGAGAGAGAGAGAGAGAGAGAGAGAGAGAGAGACCATGTGGAATTCAGAGGACCACTTTGTGGAGTCAGTTCTCTCCTTGTATCTTAACATGTGTTCTAGGGATCAAGCCCAGGTTTACTAGACATGTGCAGCACATGCCTTCACCACCTGATAGACATCTCGCCACCCGTCAGTCAATGCATTCATTTACTATTAATGGAGAAAAGAATGGAAAAAAGTCCTTTATATTCACAGTGGCTTTCATAGTGAGATGTCTATGATGGAGATAGGCAGAAGTGGTAAAACTGTTTCAAGGGATGCTCTATGATAATGCATGTTCAATGGTCACACAATTCCTAGATTGATACTGCTTCTATCAATTATTAATTTGACCACCTGAACTTTTCTCATAATATGCTCCAGAGAACTTGTCTTTCCTCTAGACAGAAATAATATTTTGAAAAAGGTTTTTCCTTTTAATACAGTATTTGGCAAGTTAATATTATAATATGTTTTAATGTTTAAGTGAGTGTTTTACTCCACTAACAATAGAGGAATGGAATTTTAATGTCTGCTATTTAGGACATTGTAGTCTTACTAAGAAAAAAAATCTATCCATTGGTAAGTTATTAAAGTACTGACAATTCAATTTAACTATTGATGGATTCCATTCCTAAGGACAAGTGGCCTCTAGCATTATATTTTTGCTGTTGGCTTTCATTCTAATTCCTATCTGAATTCAGAGCCCTTTTCCAAATGGTGAAGAACCACACAAGACAGAATGTATGTTTTGACATGGTTTGAAATATGTCATAGGCTCCTGTTCAGTGAATTCAACCACCCCTATTTATTAAAGCAACCTAGTGGAGACTTAATTCTTTTTATAATAAATAAATGGGGAAGAATGTGGGAGGAGGATGTGGTCAAGATCTACAGCATGTGTGTGGGAGAGAGCCTGTCAAAAAATAAATAAATTATAAAATACTAGGTGAAAATCATTATGCCAGACTTCCCTGAGAAAATGACTTTTGTTGCAAAGTGACAAGAATTGATTTAACCATCCACTGTTATTAGATTCTTGGTAGATATTGATAACCTTCAGTCCTTGGAAGTAGATGGCCAATGTTAGTCACTTATGTCACAAGCATACTGATCTAGTACAATTCAAGAAAGCCTTAGGTCAAATTTGACCACATGTGCAAAACATCATTTTGTGTGTGTGTGTGTGTGTGTGTGTGTGTGTGTGTGTGTGTGTTTGCAATCAGGATTAAAGCAGTCATCTGGCTCCTGGGTCAGCATGACGCCATCTTAGCTGTTAGTCTTTGGAAGCTCTCAGACAGTCCCTTGCATGTGCAGTTCTTCAACAATCTGTGCAGCTGTGTTTACCCTAGGTTTTAGTACTATTCTGGTTAGATAACAAAATTGCCTTGACTCAGCCATTGAGATGGAGGGTCAAGTACAGGGCCTGTCATCGTTAGTGTGGTCAACTTGAAAAGATCTAAATTTACCTGGGAGGCGGGCCTGGGAGCTTGGATTGTACTGAGATGGGAAGACCTATCTATTGGGCTGGTGCCCTTCTCGACTTGGAATGCTGGACTATACAAGTGGAAAAGGGATGGTGATCAGCAGGGTGCATTCATTGCTGCCTGCTTCCTGATTGTGAATGCAAGGTGCCGGCTGCTTCAAGTTTCTGCTGGCTTGACTGCCTTGGCACTCGAGACTATACTTTTGAATGGGGAGCCAGGATTACCCTCTTTGTCTTGAAGTGGCTCTTCTCAGAATATTTTGTCACCATCACAGGAACGCAACCAAGCTAGTGCCAATACTGATTCCCTATGCAATCTTTTTGCAGTCCTTTGCAGGTACTGGAGTGCCCATGTTCTATTTGTAGTCAGTCAACTTATTTGAATACCACTCATTGAACACCTCCCATGAAGCAGGCATCCTACAATCGTTATTCCTAGAGAACAAAACCTTTGTTAGCATAAGATAAAAATAGATGACATTTCTGGTAGCTTGGGACTTGTGCTTGAGATTTTTCACATTAAGCAGCCCTACCGCGCGTTTATGTTTCTAATTAATGCACTTCAAATGTTAAGCAGTCTTTTTCTTATCCTTCTCTCAGAGCTAAAACTGTTGAATCCATGTATCTCATTTTCTAGGCTAGAATATGTTAGGCAAATTACATACATCTTATGAGAAGCATAAACATTTATTTCTAAACATCTTTCAGGAGCTTCATTCTTATTCTTAGTGAAGAAAATCAAGGCATAGAGTTAGTTACTCTCATCTATTTCAATGTCATTCTTACAATTTTCATATATACTTAAATCTTTATGTTATTCCAGGCTGATATATAGTATTATGATAATGCTTTTTTTTGATGTGGAACAGTGTTTACAAAATTAACTTAACTTGCAATCTACTACGTCTTGGGTTATATGGATGGAGAAGAGAGGGAACAGAGAAAGTCACTGAGATGAATTTTCCTTCAGAGTAACAGGTTTATTAACACTGCAGATGAAAGTGGGGGATCTGAAGATAGGCTTTGGTCCTGCCAGACAAAGCAGGGAATCAATGCTAAAGGTTTCTTAGGGAGGGGAATGAAGATACAATTTGAGGCAGCAGGCTTGGTTACTGTGGGACTAAGCTATGTGTCTGTAGTCAGTTGCATCTTGTTGATGGGGAAGGAGGAGGGATTCAACTCTTGGCGTGATCAGTGGGTGACCTTCAGCTTTTCATAACAGTTATCTGTATGCCAGAGAGACCCTAGGGGTGTGAATGCATTTATGAGAACTTTGGGAACAACATCTGGAGTGTCAGGGAATTTGAAAACATTGGTGAAGGAAGGGATGAAGGTTGGTTGATGTGGGAAGGGGTAAGAGTGTAGAGGAATGAGTGTGGCCAGATGGTATTGGTATCGTACTACATGCATGAAAGTGTCAAGGAATGCATTCATAAAATTACAGGTTATGCTGTACTTTTACTTTTAGAATATTGGAGGGTAGCCCAGAAATTTATCTATAGAAAACCCTCTTGATTCTCATGCAGCCTGCCTACAGAGTTGAAAGGAAGCAGACAGGACCACCGTGCTGGATGATGGCGATTTTCTGAGACATACATTGGAGATGGCACTCATTGCCTTTCCCAGCCTTTCTTTTTCAATGAACCCTAGCACCTGCTGTTTTCTTAGCAGCCTGAAGTCTCAACTTACAAATTTCTTTGTATTTGGTTTTCTGTTTTTTGTATTTAGGTTCCTGTGCGTGCCTGCGTCACTCCACATCTCATTTGCTCCTAATGTCTCTTGTCACTCTGCAAGCAGATGAGTCTCCCAGAAGCTTTCTTAGAAAACACCTCACAGAATATCTAACAGATCTGCTCCTGATGAGTTCTCTCCAATGGTAGATGTTTAGTTAGAAGATCGTCTTGGAAATCCAGTGGATATCAGACAATCCTGTGGGGGAGGGTGTAATATATTTTTGGGGAGTCTCATATGCCAGTGCGTGCATATATGGAGGTTAGAGATCTGTGTCACGCTGTCTTCTCCTTTCGCTCTGCACTTTATTTCCTTTGGGGGAAGTTTGAATAAGAATAGAGTGACCAAATCACCTGTTTCATATTGAATGAGGTAGATATAGTAAGGATGTTTGAGGAATTGGTTCGCCTTACCAAAATGATAAAATTATGTGAGAAAAATTGTGTGTAAAATGCCCTTCTTATTATCATGATATCTGGCAAGTATATAACATTGTTCCATTTCATTCCACTCCTTCATAAAATATCTCTTCTTCTCTTCATTGCAGTTTTTAATCTTTTATTTACTTCAGTGACTTTTCCTGTGGTTCCTATCTTTCTTTTATGTTCTTAAGGTAGTAGGAGCTTACCAATTTGAAGCTTTTGCTGTCTTCTAAAATAAGTCACCAATGGTAAAACTTTCCCTCTCAGAACTTAAATAGTTGTGTCACAGAAAGCTTGATAGGTTATATTTTCATTTTCACTTATCTCAATCTGTGACTTGACTACATGGTGTCTGGTGTTTAAGTGCAAAGAGAGTTTCCTGTGAGCATTTTGATTTTATTTTCAGTTTGTTTCTTTGTGCTCATAGCTTATTGTGATCCAGTTCTTTTAAGTTTGCCAAGCTTTCTTTAATTGTGATTTTATTTTGTTTCATATGTGCGGTACTTTGCCCTACCTGTGGGACTGTGTACCACTTACATGTCTGGTGACTGTGTAAGCCAGAAAGGAGTAACAGATCTCTTAAACAGGAGACACATAGGTGGAAAGGCACAATGTGGTACTGGGAGTAGAATCCTGGTCCTCCGGAAGAGCAGCCAGTACCCTTCATTGATTTTCCACCCTCACCCTCATGAACCTTTTTCAAGGCACAGTTCATCTCTGTGAATGTCCTTGTGATCACTTGAACACAGGTGTATTTTGCTGCTATTAGACAGAATGTTCTTTCTGTGGAGACTGGACTTGGTGGTTGACAATGTCGCAGAGTTCTTCTGTGATTCAACTGATAATCTGTCTAGCACTTTGGTCAGTTGCTGAGGGAGGGTGTTGGAGTTTCTAGGTTCAGTTGTGACTTCTGTTTCCTTTATTCAATTATCACAGGGAGTTTTTCAGTTCTCTGGCTTGGTAAATGCATGCCGAACATCACCATAGCTCCTTAGCAAACTAACTCCTTTACCATCTTCTTTTTTTCCTTTGTCTGTATTAGATATTTTTTGCTGCAAATTTTACTTTAATAAATACCATTTTCCATTTTCTTTGATAAATGTTTTCTTGGGGTATCTTTTCCAAGCCTTCTTTGAATTTTCCTACATTGTTACAGTTGAAGCAAGCCTCCTGGACACCTTAGGGAGAGATAACAGATAGGATCCCCTAGCACTTCACTGACATGAGCCTGGAATCTATAAGAGTACCGAAAGTCTGTACTTACACAAGGTTCTGAGAAAGTCTGTACTTACACAAGGGTCTGAGAAAGTCTGTACTTACACAAGGGTCTGAGAAAGTCTGTACTTACACAAGGGTCTGAGAAAGTCTGTACTTACACTGTTGGGTACATAGAGGCTTTCCAATTCTGGCTAGTGAAGAATTTCTGCTTTTTCACTAGACATCACCCCAGTGGGAGGAGAAGGAACTTGTCAGTGCTTTATGGAGATACTGAGAACCCAAGATCTTTGTGTAGTTTCCACCCAGGATTGGGGAAATTAGTACTATCTCAATAGGATGGAAGCCCCAGCACCGAGCTATACTTTTTCTGATACAAGCTAAGCAAAGGATGGGGGTGAGAGCTATTTATTTATTTATGGACATTTATCTACAGTAGAGTAGCTATTGCCTGCATGTTGCTTCTTGATCTTTCAGCTAGAGCTAACAGGCTTTGATGAGAATTTTGTTTTGCTTTGAGACAGGTTATTACTCTATAGCTAAGGTCAGCCCCACAACTTTTTGTTAATGCATAGTGAGGGGTGAACTTAAACTCAGTGACTCAGCATGTTGAGGGCTAAGATTATATAAACGTGTGAACCTTGGGCATATTTCATCTGTACTCATTTGGCATTCTAGGTTGCTAACTTTTTCAGCTTTAGATCTGGAATATCTGAGGGTAAAGAAATGCATGTCTATCTTCTCAGAGGCAGGTGCCTCTTAATAAGATTTCATAGCAAATGTAAGATTAATATGTCTCGGACTCAGTAAATGCTTGTTCAGTGATAATAAAATCCTGTTGGGTGGCTTATAAAAACCATAATTATAATATTCTCTGAATTTAGAATTCCAGATTCTTTCTCCTAATATCATCTTCATTGTAACTATATTTTATAAACATGCATATATATGATCATTTGATTATCATATTGCACTGTTAAAATTTCATGTAGATGGGTATTAATAATTTATATTTATTTAGCAATATAGAAGCAAGTGAACAAAATAATTCTTTTATTTGAAAAATGCATATATTCAATTAATTTATTATTAATAAAATAAAATGTAAGTCAATATGGAGAAAGAGTTAATTTAAAAGCTTCTTTCAACTTTTTTATTATTCTTCGTCAGTTCTTATGCATGAATATAAAGTATTTGGTCATTTTCACCATAGTCGCTGTCTTTTATACCCCTCCCATTCTTCCTGACCCATTTCTTCTCACCAATCTCCCTCCTATTTTCACAACTTTCTATTTCTTTGTTTCATTTTTATGACTCGCTGAGTTTAACTGGGATTGATTTCCTAAGCATGGGTGGGAGTTATTCAGTGAAGCAAGAGCAACTTACTAATGGTGTGCTGGTGAAGAAAATGTCTCTCCCTGCCTCAACAGTCTGGGTTCTCTATGTCCTGCAACGAAAGTAAGTGTGTCTTTAGTGATAGGGGCTTGCCATCTAGTTTTGAGGGCAACCAAGAGTATTGGCAGTAGCTTGTATTGCTTTGGGGAACCTCTGGAGCCTCAATGACCAACAATTCACCCCAGCACTGGGATTTTTGTTTAATACACTCACAGATTCTGCAAATAGCATTATCCAACTTTGCAGGGTAGCTCTGTTCAAAGTTTTTTAAAAATTATATCATAGCCTATATTCTATATGCTATATGTGATATTATATATGAAATATCATATATAATATACAATATATTATATCTTAGTTAATAAAACAGTAGATTTCCATGTAACTTTTTTCTGCATTCTTACTTTGATTCCTCTTCCATCCCACCTTTCTTCTCTATTCCCACTTTCTTACCTTCCACCCCAAGAATAGATTCTTTATGAATCCTATAGAGATTTATGGTGTGGGAAGGCCTTCTGTATATGTGTTGCTTTTATTGGTTAATAAAGAAATGAAGAAGCTGAGAGAGAGAGAGAGAGAGAGAGAGAGAGAGAGAGAG
>NW_026067910.1:15179267-15181258 GCF_014885135.2 Alexandromys fortis | reverse complement strand
AAGGCTGAGATCTTCACTTATCTGTAGATGTAATAATAAATATTTACAATATAGTTAGAAATTATATTGACTTAGAAAAATAGCAGTAGCAGATTCTCTTCTAGAGTCTTTGACCTCTCCAGTAATAGGTAGTAAGCTATATTTATAGTACCAAACATAAATTACATCCAGTTAAGTGATTTTTACATCCAATTAGACAGCTAATGGTTACCCCCAAAGTAGAAGTACCTCTGTTACACCATAGGGGGTATCTTGCCAAGCCAGTTGTTGTTATAATTCATAGCCTTTAAAACTATGTAAGCATCTTAGTTATTGTTCTATTGCTGTGAAGAGACACCATGACCAAGGTAACTATTAGGAAAGCATTTAATTGGGAGCTTGCTTACAGGTTTATCGGTGTAGTCCATGATCCTTATAGAAAGAAACAAACAAACAGGCATGGTGCTGGAAAAGTAGCTGAGATCTTTACATCCTAATCCATGGAGGAAGAAGAAGAAGAAGAGAGAGAGAGAGAGAGAGAGAGAGAGAGAGAGAGAGAGAGAGAGAGAGAGAGAGAGAGAGAAAGAGGCTGGGCCTGGTCTGGGCTTTTAAAACTCTCAATCCCATTTCCAAAGGCACACATCCTCTAACACAGCCACACCTAATTCTTCCCAAACAGTTCCATGCCCTGATGACTAAGAGCACAAGTATATGGTCTTATGGGAGCCATTCTCATTCAAACCACCACAGTAAGATTATTGATTTCTCCCCTTCTTAGACAGCTTGTACATTACTTTCTGAAACCATGAGCTGTAGTCCTCAAGAAGTTGTTTCCAGATCAGTTCTAGTTCAATTCCTCCAAGGCCTGCACTTAAGTTTTGTGATGCCTTAATCAATAGGATCTTACTCTCAAGTTCTAGAAGGCAATGAAGGACAATGGCAAAAGTCTATGTTCTTTTTGAGGTCTTTTAGATTTCCTTGACCAGTGAACAATTTGAAGGGGGTGTATCATGTTTCCCATTGCAGTTTTGTTAGACTGTCATCTTGTGTAGTAACTCCATTAAGTGTTTCTGTGTGTGTGTGTGTGTGTGTGTATTATACCTTACAAAATCCTGTGAATTCTTTAATAGGATGAAAGACACAGTTAATGTTTCATTTTCTTTATATAAATTTCTTGATTTTACTTTCAAATTATTTTATTGTATTTTTGTGTCTATTGGTATTTTGCCTGCATGCGTGTCTGCGGATCATGTGTGTGCCTGGTGCCCACAAGAGGCATAAAAAGGTGTCAGATCCTCAGAAACTGAAATTATAGATCATTGCAATCTAAAATGTGTGTTCTGGAAATCGATCCCATGTCTTCTGTGAGAGCAGCCATTGCTTTTAATAACTGTACCTCTTCTGTCCCCCACTTTTTTGCCTTAAAGGACAATGCAAAAATTTGACACACATATAAGTATACTTTCAAGTAAACTTATTAAATAATTAGTTTTCCTACGGAATTTTTAAACTTTCTTGGTGTTAGCACTTTTTACCTCTCTTCCTTCTGCATAAACTGCCTTCATATTCCGTATTCTAATGCCTCCCTATGTTTTCTATTTTGATGTTTTTTTCCTGTATATTTGCATGCCTTCTTTCTCCAGCTCCCAACAATGTGAACTTTTGTAAAAAAAAGGAAGTAGATAATTTGTTCTTGTTTGTTTCTTTATATAGATTCTGATTTAATATTGAGAATTAGAAGGTATTAGCTACTCTGTGATAGAAACTTTAACAAGTTTTATTGACAATTCCTACATATTCCACCACCAACTCAATTTGGTATGAAGCTTTACTCATTGTCTAAAAATTTTGGTAAATTATGGATAGAGAAAGTTCTTTCATGAAAGGTAAATTTGACATTTAATATATGATTTAGATTTTTTTTGGTTTTTCTTTCTTTCTTTCTTTATGAATTAATTAAAATTTTCTGTCTCTTTCCCTCCGCCGCCTCCCCTTTCCTTCCCCCTCCCCCC
>NW_026067910.1:15031836-15177048 GCF_014885135.2 Alexandromys fortis | reverse complement strand
TAAAATATGTCATGTAATAATCATCCATTTTTTATTCTTATATTCACATAAAAAGATTTCAACAATTGTGAAAAAAAACTTTTATCTTTCAATAAAAATGATATTTTCAAGATTCTTATTTTCCAACATTCAAAAAGTTTGAGTCTTACAACCAAAGAATAACAGAAACTTCTGTTATCTTCCCTGAGTGAGGAACCTTCATGTTTTGGCATTAACAGAGGAATGTATGTAAATTAATTCTTGTTTAAATACTTAAAACAAATGAATTGCTTCACTGAACAGGTTCAGCGATAGTCTGGAGAGTAAATCAGTAGAACCACAATTGTAGAGTCAATCGTGGTAGTACATTAGTAACACAAGATTGTAGCTAAGTTCCAGGCTCACACTGAGATGTTAAAATTCAACATATTCTTAGATTTAACTTCACATTATATCTATCTTTAATACATATTATGTATATATTAAGAATAGCTGTAATAATTTGCAGTTAGAACTCTTACTGTCATGTATTCATGTTGTCCAAAATGTATATAATCAGAGTGTCCAGGCTCCTGGTACCATCAAGGGAGTCAAGTTAACAACACCAATAAACTCTCTCTGTATTAGTTTTCTTTTTTATTCTTGAACTGCTTGAGAGTAACTCTGCATCCATGTTTGGATGTGGTCATATGTTTCTACTGAATATTCATGAGATGCTTCTCTATAGTGAAAACCCAATTTATTTTCTTATTCTACTTCATTCTACACTTATATTTTGATAAACTACAATTAAAATAAATTATAAAAGTTGAGGAAAAATACGTACAAAATACTAATTTCCATTACTTATTTCAATTAACCTAGCCTTCAAAATGCATGTAAAAATTCTGAAAACTTTACTCTTGGTTTCTATATTATAATTCATAAGCATAATGGCTAATTAAGTACTTTATTAATACTAATAACCTTTGGGAAATGTTTACTATGGTAGAGCTTTACTTTTATGTATTGTGTGTGCATTTTACAGTACATTTGAGGCCCTAGATAATCAACATAGCCAATACATTCATATTCATTAAGTGAGAGGTATAGAATAGCTTTATGACTTTCGTTCTATAGTAGTTTTACTTAACATCTAGGTTATAAGACACAGGCAGGCTTTGAAGGGTCATTACCTATATTTGAAACCAAATCCTTACTAAAACAATGCATCAACTCCCAAGAAATTTTATTATTTGTGATGTCATTTTGTTGCATGAAATTTGAATAAAATGTAGGGATATTTGGTCAACAATAATATCAGATGATGAAAAACTACACATCTGTGCCACCATCATAGAACAGAAAAGGTTTGTGGTTACATAAGAGAAATGCTCACCCACACACAGACACCTCTTGATCTTTCTACTCTGCCAACCATTGAAACAAAGAACCCGAAGACCACATCAGTAATAATGAGCATGCTCGAAACCCTATAGTACAGTCTTAAAAATCATGTTAGTTATTTAAGTGTTAGCCATTTAAGAAACTGAATTATCCCTCCCCCATGTGTACAATGAGTAAATTCTGATTGCATTTGTATCACTCAGTGTAGTGGAAAATGCAGCTCTCATTTAATTCCCTGGTCCTAACATTTTAATCTTTTTTCCTTTCTTTACGTTTTCTTTGAAAGTTCAGTCTTTTCCAATCCATAAGGTCTTTCATTGCTTTGTTTGTTCAGATTTGATTTTATTTTACTTGAGATAGTGTTTCACTATGTAGCCATGGCTGGCCTTGAACTTGCTATATAGGATAGGCTGGCCTTCGACTTCCAGAAATATGCCTGCCTCTGTGTCCTGAGTGCTGAGAGTGAAAGCATATGCCAGCACCCCTAGCCTCAAATGCAGATTTTTCAAAGCTCAACTGCATATGCTGCAATGTCTTGCACACTCCTGTTTTTAGGCTTCATTTCCTGAATAAAATTTTAACCCTCAATTAACTAGAGATTCCTATATTCCTCACGATGTACAAACCATTCCCTAATTCTTTTGAGGGCAGTCATCCTTACTTTTACGACTCTTTTGATTGATATGTTGGGGTGAGGAAAGCATGAATTTGAAAGATCGGTTCTTATTAACAGTCAGGGTCTTTTTCTGCTAGGTAAGCAACAGGCTCACTAATTCATGTGCCCAGTGATCTCAACAATGCATTGAGACAGCAAGTTCATTTGCGTTTAGGTATATTTTTCAGATGCCGAGAAAGAATTTGTCTGGTTTTGGAATGGATAGGAACTTCTTTTTATAGAAGGCTGTCCATACAGATATCTATATCAGTCATAGCTCCTTCTAAACTTCCTTTGTACGGCAAACTTTCTAGAAAAATTGAAGAGCTCTCTCTAATAGTATCTTTAACGTCTATCAACCACAATGTTTTGGGATATAAATGTAATATAATAATTTTATATTTAGGGCTGGAGCGATGGCTCAGTGGTTAAGAGCACTGACTGCTCTTCCAGAGGTCCTGAGTTCAATTCCCAGCAGCCACATGGTGGCTCACAGCCATCTATAATGAGACTTGGCGCCCCCTTCTGGCTTGTGGGCACACATGGAAGGAATGCTGTACACATAATAAATAAATAGATATTAAAAATAATTTCATACTTAGAGGTTTCATTTATGGACTTGCTGCTTCCTGAAAATATATTATATTCTTGAACATAGAATCCCATAGACAACTGGTATGGTTTTCTTATACATTGCCATATACTAGCAATCATATTTTTCAGGCAAGACTTCCTAATGCATCCATATCTATCACAAATCTTTATATGAGCTCCACTGTAAAACAAAATCAACAAAATGTAACGAAAAGTAGCAATCAAGCTTGGTGGTGTTCGCCTGTAATCCCATCTACTCAAGAGGTTTAACTCACAAGTTTTAGATCAGCCTGATCAATTTTGTGAGACCCTGTCTTAAAATAAAAAGTGAAAAGGGATGGCTAAGTAGCTTAGCTTTGGAATGATTATTCTGAAATCATTCCAAAGCCTTTCTTTTTCTTGCCAGCCAACTCCCAATTAACAGCACGGAGACTTATTATTAATTATGAAAGCTTGTCTTTAGCTTAGGCTTGTTTTTAACTATCTCTTATAACTTAAATTATCCCATTTTTATTAATCTACATACTGACACATACAGCTCATCCTGCTTCTTCTGCATCTCTTGGCATCTCTCCTACACCTAGATTTATCTCCTGCTTTCTCCATTGGCCATTCAGCTCTTGACTAAATCATTCACAGCGAATATCTCACACAGGGTACAAATATCTCACATTACTCAACATGCATAGTCCATAGGTTCATTCCCTTGTACCTAATGTGGAAAAATAAAAGTAGAAATCACACGAAAGAACTGCCTGCCCCTTACATTTTTTAAAGTACCCAGAAAGCAGCCAGATTATCTGAATTTTGCTTGGCCCTTTGATAGTAAACACAGAAAGAGAAAATACATCTCACACCAACCCTTTCGTAGAACACGCTGATATAGAAAGACAGTTACTGTCCTACGAATCACTTACAGAAAAGGCTAATAATGAAAACATTCACATGAGATCTAGTATGAACAAAAATTGTATAGTAAATCTGTGGGGTAGGGTGATGAGGGAAGGGTTTGTACATTTAGCTAACTTATTTTCTCTTTTCTAGGAAGTTATACTAAATCCCCAAATGTATGTGGTATCAATAATAAAAATCACCCCAATTCCAGCTTTAATGGTATCCCCAAATCTCTGTGAGGGAGTGTATACAAAGTGCTATTAGAGCACAGGAGGGAACGGACATTTCTTTAGTTGGATATGAGGAGTCTTTGAGGAGGAGCGTTAGCTGAATCTTTAGGGTTGGCTGAGCTTGGACAGTTCAATGAGGTGGTAAAGCAGTGAAGGAGACGGCATAGTTTGGGACATGGTGTGTTTGAACACAGACAAGAAAACCTTCCTCTTTCCTGACTGCCACACATGCTTTGAGGAGAAATGGAAGGGGGAAAAAAGCCTACTGAACCAATTGTTTCGACTGTTCCCATGTGATCATAGCATTGCTTATATGGATTGGCAAGCAAGGGATGGGCTCATAAAAGGATATTAATGTGTCATTTTTATCGAGCAAAGTAGTATTACAGAGGAGGTGATTTCAAAGGCACATGGCTCTTTCATTACAGTCTTCAGGGGCAATGTTTGATCACTGAAAACAGGCTGCTTTGTTCCAGTTCGCTCTGATGTTTGGCATTATCCTGAATACATATGCTCTGACTTGGAGAGAATCAGACTGTAAAGACTGAAGAGATTTGAGACTTGCATATTCAAAATACATGTCTCCTGGTTAAAATGGGAAGAAGACTACTTGAATATGCATGTCTATACATAAGCAAACATACTTCAGACACGCATCTCAGCAAAAGTTTAAAAAGCAGTCACACATGTGTGTTTATTCTGAGATCACGGAAGTTGCCTATTTTTAAAATTCATCATTATATGAAAACTCAGGGACAAGTATATTTTAGGAGGCTTTATGTTGGTAAGAACGAAGTATGAGAAGCTTGCTTATTTCACGGACCTACAAGAAGCTATATGCCCTTGCTACCTGTCGCTGACACAGCTTCTGCATTTTGGGTGTTCCTGAGCATCCTTTCAAGTACAGACGTAGTGAGGATGTGCTTCAGCTTGCAGTGTGTTTGCCTCCTGTGCACATAGCCCTGGGGTTGACCTTCAACACCATGCCAACTATGTGCAGCAGCATAAGATGCAGTTCCAAGCCCCTGCATCAGAAGTTAATGCACTTCTTAGCCTGCATCATGAGTTCAAGACCAGCCTGGACTATACAAGACATTTTCTTTTTTTATTTTCTTTTTTATATATTTATTTTTTTAGTTATTGAAAAACAAATTCCGGCCTCCTCCCCATTTCCCATTTCCCTTCCCCTCCTCTCACACATTGCTTCCTCCCTCAACTCCCCTCCCCCTCTCCTCCTCCCTCCACTCTATTCCCCCTCCCTCTCGAGAATGAAGAGCAGTCCAGATTCCCTGCCCTGCAGGAAGTCCAAGATCCTCCCACTTCTTATTTGCAGATGATATGATAGTGTACATAAGTGACCCCAAAAACTCCAGCAAAGAACTCCTACAGCTGATAAACACCTTTAGTAGCGTGGAAGGATACAAAATCAATTCCAAAAAATCAGTTGCCCTCCTATACACAAAGGATAAGGAAGCAGAGAGGGAAAGCAGAGAAGCATCACCTTTCACGATAGCCACAAATAGCATAAAATATCTTGGGGTAACTCTAACCAAGGAAGTGAAGGATCTATTTGACAAGAACTTTAAGTCTTTGAAGAAAGAAATTGAAGAGGATACCAGAAAATGGAAGGATCTCCCTTGCTCTTGGATTGGGAGGATCAACATAGTAAAAATGGCAATTCTACCAAGGGCAATCTATAGATTCAATGCAATCCCCATTAAAATCCTATCGAAATTCTTCACTGATCTTGAGAAGACATTAATCAACTTTATATGGAAAAACAAAAAACCCAGGATAGCCAAAACAATCTTATACAATAAAGGAACTTCTAGAGGCATTACCATCCCTGACTTCAAACTCTATTACAGAGCTTCAGTATTGAAAACAGCTTGGTATTGGCATAAAAACAGAGAAGTCGATCAATGGAATAGAGTAGAAGACCCGGATTTTAACCCACAAACCTATGAACACCTGATTTTTGATAAAGGAGCTAAAAGTATTCAATGGAAGGAAGGTCCTCCCATTTCTATCCAGGTCCAGGAGGGTGAGCATCCAAACAGGCTAGGCTCCCACAAAGCCAGTTCATGTATTAGGATCAAAAGTGTGAGATGGAGAGTGAAGCATGCTTCTACTTAGTCTTAAGAATAAAGCCCAGAGTCAGACATTAGGGTGAAAGCTGAAAGATCAGAGAAGCAGAACAGCTAGCTACCAGAAACTTCTTACCTCTTCTAAATCTCCAACTGAATGGGGGCATCTGCCTCTTTGAATGTTAGACTGAAATTGTTGTCTCTAGAATCCTCAGATTGAATTGGCGCCAGATCCTGTCTCCAACCATTTTATATTCCTGTCTCCACATCCCTCATGCTGGGATTAAAGGCATGAGCCTCCCAATTGCTGGGATTAAAAGCATGAGATCCCATGTGCTAGAATCAAAGGTGTGAGCCACCACCAGCACTGTCTGTCCTCTATAGTTAACTAGTGGCTAGCTCTGTCCTCTAATCTCCAGGTAAGCTTTATTTGTCAGAACACAAACAAAACATTATGCAACAAGAGAGAAAGCACACACACACACGCACACAGACAGAGAGGCAGAGAGAGACTTTCCTGGCTAGAAGCAAAATGGTGGTCACATGTTAAATGAGGAATTTTCTATTAGTATTTGCATGGTGTTCTTTTCCTAATGTTAATAAAAATGCATTTCTTTTCTATTTTTAAGGAGAGAAATAGATGCTTAGGAAGAGACTAAAAACTTTCAATGTGTTGGCTAGAATGCATAATTTTATTGTCATAGAATTCTCCAGCTTCATGCCCTTACAAACTGATATATAATCTTGCACAAATTTATCTTTTGAATTTTGGATCCTTTTGAATATATAAAAGATGGCATTCCCTGCCCGTGAGTTGGCTATAAATCCTACTGAAGAATAGACACTCATTGTACTGAAATTAAGTTCAAGACTTCCAGCTAAAAGGTGTTCACAGTTAAATGATGTCCTTTTTCACCTGATAAAGAAAAATCACTCCTTAGCACTTACATATCTCAAATCCTTTACCTGTTCCCCACCTCACAGAACCCAAGGTTTTCTGTGAGCGGGTGGCGCGTTTTCCTCTGATTTGTTTTGCAACAATTCCAAAACATGTTACTTCAGCTCTGTGCTTGCAGCGCAGACCAGAGCTTTACGAACCTTAATGTACTTATTAATCATCTGGGGAGCTTGTTAAAAATGCAGGTTCTGATTCAGCAACTTGACCAAGATTCTAACAAGCTCCCGGGTGGCACAGTGGACCACAGTTTGGGTAGTTAATGTCTAGAGTACAAATGACCTCTTATTAAACTGGGATTTCTTTCTGCACCCAGATAACTGGAGATGTAGATTCCCTGATTTTAAAGTTACTACAGCCTGTTGTTTTGTGCATTGCAAATCTAATAAAAAAACATATTATTTTTACTTGCTCCACATATTCCTTCTTAAAACAAAACAAAACTAAACAACACCTCACCTCTCTTACTTTACAATTTAGACTCAAGAAACTACTTAAAGTTTCCAGAATGCATCAGGTTTTTTTTTTTTCCATATCTCAGTACCTTTCTAATAGTATTGCTTCTGCCCATTTTGGCACCAAGTGACTCTTCCTTTAAGGCCCATATCGGCTGTTGTGTCCTCTAGGATTCATTCCTACTTTCTGTTTCCTATGGAAACGGAGATGCCTCTGCGACTTTACAACACTCCACATTTCCTTTATTAGGGTTCCCCACACCCCGGGTCTTTTGCAATGGACTGGCTTCCTGCCCACTCTTGGCAGGACCATGCTTCTGATTGAAAAAACTAGACCTTTTATCCCTGATGGCTACTGCCAGTCACAAGACCTTACACAATTAGTTTACCGACTGAGTGAGTATAAAGGAAGCCTGGTTGGATTGTAATCATACAAAAAATATAATTCAATTATTATTTTTCTAATGAACCTTAAACTTGAATTAGGACTAATAAAAACCAAATTCATGAAAAGTTAAATACAGGATGATTCAATGGTAGTGATACAGAATGTCAGTATGTGATTTCTCACAGCATAGAACTGTTCTGAGTTTACTGAAAGAAGATGTGGCATGGATTTTTTAAATTATTTATTTCGTACCTCAGCTTGTTCAAAATAGAACTTGGGACTAGCAGCTCTATGTCCTCAGGCTAATGAAAGTACAGGAGCATAAGTAGTCAAGAGAACAGTGTGAGAAGACAAATGGGGTTTGGGATAAGATGCTAACAGGTCAAGGACCAGACAAGCTGGTCCTCAGGACTGATGCTCTCTGTGCGGGATGGAAGGTCTCACATAGCACACTTCGATTTCCACTCTGCCCAGGAGGCACACCTTTGCCAGGTTGCTAGCTGCTCTCTTGCCCTTTGGCCTCTGGTAGAATCTGGCCACAGAGGTACGGTTGAAGAACAATGAGAGTCAGTACATCTGCTTTCTTAGGTTGCCTAGAGGTGGCTGTGCCTCTGTGTAAATTGTCCTTAAGGAAGTCAAGATCCTTCAGATTTCTTTGATTGCATCATGCCATGCTACCTGTTGAGGCACTGATAGACTCATAGAGTGCTTTGAACTGGGTGAAATCTCAGATTTAAAAATTTTTATGAAAACCATGAATGCCATAAGAGGGTTATAACCTATCTATCTGTCTGTCTGTCTATCATCTATCTATCTATCTATCTATCTATCTATCTATCTATCTATCTATCTAGCTATCTAGCTATCTAGCTATCTAGCTATCTAGCTATCTAGCTATCTATCTATCTATCTATCTATCTCCATATATGTATGTTTACAAACACATGTATGGCTAGAGTCTGTGAGGGCACTAAAGAAAAAAGGGAACTAGAAAATTTACTTTTCAATAGTGAAAATTCAGAAAGCAGACAGAGCTAGCATTTGCCCTCATGGCCTTACATTTCGTGTGATCAAGAAGCTTAAGCCACCTAGAGGGAAAGACAAACCACTATTGTATTTAATGCTTGCAGTCCTGTAATGCTCCTTACACCGGTATAAGCGACTGTTCATTTGTGATGCGATTGTCTTCCAGAGATTCTGCCTTGAGCTGTTCTCCTTTGACTAGGGCTGACTGTTCAGAACTATGATCTCTCATCTTTCCTGATGTTCATACTCTGATTGTTTCACAGCCCATTCACCTTCTCTCTGGAGACACAGAAAGACAATGAATGAATGAAAACCTTACCATGAGTATCTATGATGAAAGGTTTGTCGTGAAGGGGGCTGAGACTGTGAGACAAAGTACAGCTGCTCTGTTTAGCTGGGCTGTTCTGCCACCTATTGCCACAAAGGTAGCCAGCGCTGTCCCTGGTTTGTCAAAACACCACAGATAAAAATGGGCAAGAAGACTTAAATTAAATTCACGATGATGAAGAGAACCAGATCTGAAAAATAAATAGGATGCTGTTAGTACGAAGCCTTGGTACACAACCATCTCTGTCTTTGCTTGGACTGTATTGTAGCCCTGTTTGCAGTACTGACTCAAATTGCTGTTGACTCATATGGGCCTAATTCTGTGACCTGGCAAAAATGTACCATAAATCTGGCAGCGGGATACCTGACTGTGGTTTGACCTTGGGTAAATGAGCTAAAGGTGATGAACAAACCATAAAATTCAATTTAAAATAATAATAAAAAGATTGTTTATACTTTGCCCAGTGGATAAAGTGAAAATCCAATATGTTTCCTGGTGCATGGTGTACATTCTGGGATAGTCAGATTTAATTAAAGTTTATTAGCTGGATAAGGGAGGAATTGAGTGAAAACATTTTATATGAGGCATTTGGCAGTGATTTTGTTCTTTACTGTTTAAGCTTTCCTTTTTTAAAAGATTATTTTCTTTCTTTTCAGGGTCTATTTATGAAATGTTCGGCAATGAATGCTGTTTGTCAACAGGGGAAGTGATTAAAATCACAGGCCTCAAAATTAAGAAGATAATGGCTGAAATTTGTGAGGATAATTCTAGAGATTCCGAATCTCGGAAGCCCTTTGAACTGCCCATGAATTTTCCAGGTACTGTCAACTGCAAACACTCCACATGGTATTAATAGTTACATGCAATCAAAACAACTGGGAAACAAAGAAAAATGCCACCCTCCAGATTATTTTTGTTGTTATTGCTGCTGTTGTGGTTTTGAGACAGGTTCTCACTAAGTGATCCAGACTGAACTTGAATTTCAGTCTGTCCTGCCTGGGTGACTGAGTACTGAATTTCCAAGTCTGCAATGGTACTAGCTGCCTGGGGGAGATCGTGTAGTTGTGTGGGTTGGAGAAGATAGAATTCTTATAGGTCAATCAATTTAAGAACTACAAAAGGCAACCATGCTATACGTTTTTCATTCTTCTTTGGCATAGGAACTAGTCACTTAAGTTAGCAAATAACTTCCAATTTACAAGTGCTTAGTGTGTCTTTAGAGTTATATTATTTTTAACTGATTCATAACAACAAACATAATATTTATGAAAGAATGTGATATTTTCATTCTTGAATGCATACATAATATTTCAATCAAGGTAAAGATTGCTATTGTCTCAATTATTTATTTTTCCTTATGGTGAACATTGAGAAACACCTGTTAGTTTTTTTTTGAAACATACAGTACATACTTAACCTGAGTCACTTTACTGTGCAACAACATGCCAGGACTTCTGATCCCTAGGAGGGCATTTTGTCATGTGCATCATTAGATGTTCTAGTGAGCATCAAAATAAGTCTGTTAGCTGAGCATGGCGGTGCATATCTATGAGCCAAGCACTTTGAAACAGGAAAACATGACTTCAAGGACAACCTGGATCACATAACAAAGCCCTGCCCATATATCCCTCTCCAACAAAATGATAAAAATGAAAAAAATCAAAACTACATTTTCATGAGGCATATAAAACTAATTAGCATCACTTAAACCTACCTATTTTATTTTTTAAACAGTTTCTTTAGTTCCTTGCCTCACTGCCCACATTGTCTTACTGATCTGCTTGATCCTTTTTATATAGGTAACTCAACCAAGCTTTCCAGTACCATGTCATGTAGGAACTGGTTGTCCTATATTATATATATATATATATATATATATTTAATTTTTATATACCTATGTGTGAATAGCACAGGATGCATACCATTGGGTAGTCACTAGTGATTCACTTGTCTTGTGCTTTAGACTATGGGCAGTCAAACTTTCTGGAAATGGTCAGACCATCACATTTTAAGGCTTTGTAGGCAGATTGTTTCTTATAACTACTTTACTGCGATCTTTTAGGTCACTACAGGTAGGAAATTAGTCAACCAGTGGTCTTGAGAAATTATCAAATGTTTCACTTATAAAAAGAAGTGGCTGACAGGATTTAATCAGTCAACTTATTTGTTAATGTGTGCTCTACACTGTTAGTACTCAGACTTAGTTTTCTAGAACCAAGTACACTCAGGACAAATTCAATACATGTCAACTGGATGAACAAATAATGCACATCACAAATATTACAATACAATATGTTTCACAGTGTGATAAATGTAAATCTGAGCTGCATAGGATCAGTAGGTCCCGTTTTTGAACATGGATTTGGTAGCTGCATTTCCAACTCCACCAGTTTTTAATTGTGTTCCCTTGACGAATTATTTCCTTTTTCCAAATGTAAAGTTAAATACTAATACTGCTATATAGCTCCTATTGTTTTTGGAGAAAAGGTAATATTGAAATATAATTAAAGTGCTCATTATGGTGTCTTGGAATATAACAAAGTCTACAAAATACCGATAACTTATATAAATATTATCAGGATTCTCATGGATATCATTGGAGGGGTCCAAAATACACTTCAGAGAATGTGATAACTGAGGTTTAGAGAGCAAAAATAAATTAGGTATATTTAGGAGAAGATTCTTCCAAGTGCCATTCTCTGTCCCTTTCAGCCAAAAGCATGCCCATTCTTCCTGGTCTTTCATAATATGGTTTTAAAACCTGGCTACACAGTGGGCTCATCTAGGGAGAGTAGAAAGTCAGGATGCATGAGACATCCTGATTTATTTGGGTGAAGTCTGGTCACGAAGTGTTCTCACAGCTCCCCAGGTGATACTATCATGTACCTGAGGTTGAGAACCAGTGCTTTATAAGAAATAAAGCTAGATGTAATCTCTCAATCATCAATTTCTCTCTTCTCTTCTCTTCTCTCTCTCTCTCTCTCTCTCTCTCTCTCTCTCTCTCTCTCTCTCTCTCTCTGTATGCACATGTCTCATATATCTATGTAGCTGGCTTGGAACTTCCTTTGTAGAAAAGTCATTCCTCAAACTCACATAGAGTGCCTGCCCCTGCTTCCGAAATGTTGGGATTAGATGCAAGTGGTTCCATACCCAATGTAAATCACTATGTTTTATGCCATAGTTATTGCACTTACTGCAATTTTTATGTAATTGGAGTTATTTTGTGCTTTTTGGAGTAGCATGATCTAATAGATAATAAGGCGGCTAAGAGCAGAAGTGAAATCATTTATTACTGTAATTCTCAGTAATCAGAACATGATATACAGAATAAACATTCACTTAGTTAAAATGTTCAGAATTTTCAGATAGCAGAAGATTGTCTTATTGGACTAGTGGAAACACTTGGCTTTTGACTGAAGTCTAGTTTAGGTTATCACTATTTGGAACTTCCTTTGAGCTGCATGGTAACTTTTCATTATTTGAGCAATTGTTTAAAGACATGCTTATAAGTGAGTGTAATTATGAGGGTCAGGATATGATGACTATGATGGTTATGGGATGTTTTCTTTCAGAACAGACTCTAAGATCCCATATAGATCTTTCTTTGTTATTATCACTGGGGGGAAAGCTCAGAATCAAGGGCAATTTTCATGAATCCCAACAGCAGCATATGCTTGGTCTATATTAAAAAATTTCATTTGAACTTCAATCATATTTTATAATATTTTATAATTTAAAATTCCTTTAATGTTTTAACACAAAATTTTATTGACATATATTCATTATACATAGTGATAAGCTTCATTTCAAATAACTATATCATGTACTTGGGATACATTCATTCCCTCTTCCTTTCATCACCTCTCCCATTCTTGCCATTCATCCTCCAAGTTTTGCTTCTCCATAAATACACGATTACATATATAATATATATATATTGCATATAACACATACCTATAATTTTATATATCTGCATGAAAATCTAAGATCCACAAATTAATGAGCAATAAAAACATGTGATATTGTCAGCTGTGTCTATTTCCTGAAAATGATATAATTTAATTCTTCTTTAAGGTTAAATATAACTCCACTGTGCATGCACAGCACAATTCTTTATCAGTTTATTGATTGATGAACACTTAAGATGATTTCATAACTTGGCTCCTGTGGATGGTGTAGCAATAAATATACAGGTGACAACATCTCTGTAATATGTGGACTTAGAAAATTTGTGTGCTTACCTAGAAGTAATGTATTTGGGTCATATGCTAGTCCTATTTTTAGCTTATTGAGGAACTTCCATATTAATTTCCACAGGTTGAATAAATAACATTTCTATGCCAGCATTTATTGTTATTTATTTTCTTAATGATACCCATTCTGATTGGGGTGAGATAGAATCTCAACGCTGTTTTATTTTGTATTTTTTTTTTTGGTAGGCTAAGGATTTTGAACATTTCAATCATAGGTTCATTGATCATTGGTACTTCATCTCTGTTTGTTACATTGACCCATATACTGTGTGGAATTTAGTTCTTTATGTATTCTAAATTTTAGTCTTCGATGTAGCTGTCAAAGATTTTCTTCTATTCTTAAGTTGTCTCTTCACTGAATTGTTTTATTTGCTGTTTAGAAACTTTTTAATTCCACAGCATTTATCACAGCTTCAAAATTTTTTTCAACTAAACCAAATCTACGTAGTAAAATAAATCTCTAATGACAATTTTAATCACTGAATAAATGCCTTTTAAAAGATACTAAACAAGGGGAAGACCCCTCCAAAGGTGTTTTAAAACATCCTGTCATATTAGCTTAACTCTTAAAAATTCTTTTTGTAGCTGATTTCAAATTTATTCAATTGTTAGAGGACATGCTTTCTGAAATTATGAATTTTAAAAATATACTGAGATTTGTTTTATAAATATATACTCTATATAGAAAAATATGTGCCCTATTCTTATAGAAGTCCATTAAAGACTTCTAATGACTCATTTGTAGACGTGTTCTGCTCATTTCTTAGCTGATGCTTCATAACAATATAACTACTGTTGAAATCATGTATGTGTATATTAAATGAAAGTAGAGAAGAGTTGTTTAAGGAAAAAGAAAACAGGAAAGATGGGGTAAAAAAAGGAAATCAGTAGGACAGGTTGAGGAGTAAAATACTCTCATCAAACCACATATAACATATATATTAAAAATGTAATGATGCTAAGTACCCCAATTATTATTATTATTATTATTAAATTATACAGTTCCTTAAAATTCTGTACATTTTTATTTAATGTACTTTGAGTGTCTGGGAATATGCATCTATATTTATACTTGCTACTGATTTTGAGTGGAGAATCTCTTTTAACATCATATAACCTTCTTTTTCAGTAATAACACTTTAAAAAATAAATTTGGTTCAGTTTTTTTACATTTTTTGACTTATTGATTTTTTTAAACAACATCTTGATCTACTGCTAAGCTTGGCACTGAATTCACAATATTCTTGCTGTAACCTACTGAGAGCTGGGATTACAGGTGTGCACTAGCTTGCTCTGCTGTATTTTGTCTTATTTAAAACAATTATTCCAGTTTGCTTCTTCCTTATTTTCTTTTTTTGCAACTAATTACACAATCAATCTACTTTTTTTTACACTCAAACTACTTACATTTTTTAATTTAAAGTCTATTTTTTGTAACACATAGCATATGCTTTGATAATTTTCTCTTATCATACCAAACTTCCTTTTAATCATTATTTATCCACTTTTAGCTAATATCATAACTGATAATAAAGAATTTATGACCATTATTTTTTCCTACTTTTCATGTTTTCTACTCTTCTGCTGCTTCATTACTGGCTACTTTCTGTATATGGGCATTTTCAATCTTCCCCTTTAGTTTTTGTTGAACTGTAATAGATTTTTCCTTTAGAATAGTTTTAAGTTCATAACAAACTTGACTAGAAAATTCTTCAGTGAGACCCAATCCCCAAAACACCAAAGTCAACCAATCTCCCAACCAAAAAAGAAAGAAAGAGAAAGAGACCTCATTATGATTGTTGAATTACTTGTAAATGTGGTAACAGAATATTTATTTTAACAGAGTACTAGACTGTTTTGCAAACTGACTTCTCCATTTTCTACTACTATGAACAATGAATGAGCCTTCTTTTTCCATGTCCTTACCAGGAATTGGCTCTATCAGTGTCTGCATTTGATCATTCAGTACTTGTACACCTATGGTATCCATGTAATCTCTACTTAATCTGGTTTTAATCTGCAATTCCCAGATGGAACTCTAGTTATAATGGGTATATATAAATATACTTTCTGTGGTGAGGAATTGGATTTTTGTCCATTCAAAAATGTGTTATGGGTTTTCTTACATTATGAACTCTTTGTAAATCTTGGATAATAACCTTTTGTCACATTTAGCTTTTGCAAATACTTTCTCTTAAATCTATGGCTCATCTTCTCATTCTCTTGATAGTGTCATTTTTGGAAACATTTTTAATAAAGTCTTGCTTACTGTTTGCTTCTTTCTTTGATTCTGCTTTATGATTGTACCCAAGGTTCATCTGCAAATCCAATGTCATCTAGAGTTTCTCAGACTGTTACCTGGTGTTTTGGGGTTTCACATTTAGGCCTGCCGATTTATATTGAGTTAATATATATTGAGTAAGGGTGTAAGTTTTGCGCCTGTATTCACTTTTCTGCATGCAATGGTGTGGAATTGTTTGCTGCAAAGAATACATCTGCTGCATTGTTTCCTTTACTTCCTTTAGTTGGCCGTATTTCTCTGCAATAACTCCTGTGCTATTATTGTGCCAGATTCGCCAGTCTTCACGAGCACCACTTTCTCTATAACGTTGACCTATAACCACTTTATAATAGGTCTTGATGTCAGGTGGGAGCATTAGTCTGAATTTGTTAATATTCAAAACGTTGCCTATTCTGTGCTTCTTTGCCTGTCCATGTCAACTCTTAAAGTTTTGTTAATATTCATAAAATAATCTCCCAAGATTTTGACTGTACTTATAATTAATTAACAGATGTAATTGGGAAGAACTGACTTTTTCTTACAATAGTGTAACTTTCTAGCCATAGATGTAGAATATTACTCTATTCATTTATATAGTTTTGCTTTTATCAGGATTTTATAGTCTTCTTCATAGAGAATTAATACATAAGTTAAGATATTCATAACTATTGCATTAGAAATATTTAACTTTTGCTACATTTAAATTTGTTTATTGGGGAGGGTTTACACATGCCAAGATGTGCATGTAGGAGCCATAGGAGAACTTATCAGAGTCAGTTCTCTTTTATACCATGTGGCTCCCGAAGCTCAAATTCAGGTCATTACATTTGATGGGCACCTTTGTTCCCTGAACTGTCTTTTCAGCCCATCCTTTTGAAGATAGTTATGGGAAGTTTTAAATTTCAAATTCTTCTTGACTATTGCTTATAAAAGCAAGTGCTTAAAAAGCCAAACAAAACCATTTTATGCTTGCTCTAATTGCTCTTTTGGGGGGGGGGATTTTTTTTTTTTATTAGACACTGTCTTGGATTATTTTTGCTGACTCTTTAAGATTTTCTGCATGAATAAATGTGTCATCTGTGAACAAAGACACTTTTGATTGAGCCTCTTAGCATTAGTGATCAGCAAAATGTTAAAAAGGAGGCTAAAGAGGACATGGGTATGCAACCTTCCCACCCCATCTAGTTAGTAAGCCTTCCAGTGTGTTGTCAAGTAGCCTTGTAGTCTAAAGTGCTGAGGTTTGAATTGTATTATCGTTTTTGCACTCAATAGACATGGGGTTTTGTCGAATGCTTTTTATCTATCTGTTGGTGTGATCGTATGATTTTTCTTCTTTAGCTTCTGTCTATGATAAATTACATTAATTAATTTTCAAATGTCAAACCATTCTTTAATTAGTAAATAGGAAAAACACAGTGATCATGCAGTATAATCCCCCCTTTTTTAATCAGTGTAGGATTTAATTTGATGATATTTTTGAGGATTCTTATAGTAAGAATAGGGAGATAGTGATGTATAGGTTCTTTACTTATTCTATAGGCATGAGAGCAATGCTTACCTACACTGAATCAAAAAGTATCCCCATGTTTTTATCTTTAGGGAAATAACATGTTTTCCCATAATTTTCTTAATTGTTTGGAATAACTTAGCAGTGAATCCCATCTGAGCCTGGCATTTTCTGGTCTGGAAGTCATTAATCATTAATTCATTGTCTTTGATAAATATAGTTCCGTTGAGAGAGCAAGTTTCTTCTTTGATAAGTTTCTGCAGATTGTGTCTTTCGAAAAGGTGACTATTGCAAACTGGTTGGCAAGATGGTGAGAACATGCTTGTTTATACACGCATTGTTAGACTGGCATTCCACAGGAGCTACAGAATCTATTTTGATTTTATGTATCTGTGTCTACTCTCTCTATTTGTTTTTGCTATTCTGGCTAAATATTATTCTATTATCTTGATCTTTTGCGTTTTTTATTTTTATCTATTGATTTTCCATATTCAGTGGGCCTAGTTTGATCCTATGCAGGTCCTGCCACTATTAGTCCAGAGTCAGTGAGCTCTCACTAGCTCAGGTCAGTATTTCTGTGAGAATCCCCATCATGGTTTTGACCTCTTTGCTCATGTTATTGCTCCTTTTCTCTTGGACTAGTCTCTGGAAGCTTGGTGCAGTGCTTTACTGTGGGTCTCTGTATCCACTTCCATCAATTGCTGAATGAAGGTTCTATGATGACAGTTAACATAGTCATCAATATGATTACAGGGGAAGGCCATCCTCTCTACTCTTGCTTAGAGTCTTAGCTGGGGTCATCCTTGTGTAGAATTTCCCCAGTGCTGTTTCTTGCCAGCCCTTTAATGGCTCCCTCTATCAAGATATCTCTTTCCTTTCTCTCCATCCTTCCTCCTTCTTGAGTGTCCAGCTCTCTCCCTCATGTTCTCATACTCCCTCCCTTCTCCCCTGCACCTCCCCTTCCATCCTTTCTTCTCTTCCTCCCAATTTTCTCAGGAGAGCCTGTCTGTTTCCCCTTTCCAGGAGGATCCATGTCTCAAAATTCTCCTTGTTACCTAGCTTCTCTGTGATCATGGACTATAGGCTGGATATCCTTTGTTTTTTCCATCTAATTTCCACATATAAGTGTGTACATACCATGATTGTCTATCTGGGTCTGGATTACCTCACTCGGGATGTTTTATTTATTTTTTTTATTTCTAGTTCCATTTATTTTCATGCAAATTTTAAGATGTCATTGTTTTTTTTTTCTGCTGAGTAGTAGTCCATTGTGTAAATGTAACACATTTTCTTTATCCATACTTTGGTTGAGGACTCCTAGGCTGTTTCCAGGTTCTGGTTGTTATGAATAATGCTATGAACACAGCTGAGCAAATGTCCTTGTGGTATGAATGTGCATCTTTGGGTATATGCCCAAGAGGGGTATTGCTGGGTCTTGAAGTAGATTGACTTCCAATTTTGTGAGAAACTGCCACACTGATCTCCAAAGTAGCTGTAAGACTTTGCACTCTCACCAGCAATGGAGGAGTGGTCTCTTTACTCCACATCCTGTCCAGCATAAGCTATCATTGGTGTTTTTAATCATAGCCCTTCTGTCTGGTATAAGATGATATCTCAGAGTCTCAGAGTTGTTTTAATTTATATTTCCCTGATGGCCAAGGATGTTAAGCGATTCCTTAAGTTTCTTCTGTTGAGAATTCTTTGTTTATATCTGTATCCCATTTTTTGATTGGTTTATTTGATAATTTTAATATCTAGGTTTTTTTTTGAGTTCTTTGTATATTTTGGAGATCAGTCCTTTGTGGGATTAGAGATCTTTTCCCATTTTGTAGGCTGCCATTTTGTCTTAGGGACTGTGCCCTTTGCCTTACAGAAGTTTCTCAGTTTCAGGAGTTCCCATTAATTAATTGTTTCTCTCAGTGTCTGTGCTACTGGTGTTATATTTAGGAAGTGGTCTTCTGTGCCCATGTCTTCAATGCTACTTCTCACTTTCTCTTCTATGAGGTTATGTTGAGGTCTTTGATCCATTTGGACCTATGTTTTGTGGATGGGGATAGACATGGATCTATTTGCATTCTTCTACAAGTTGACATCCAGTTACACCAGCACCATTTGTTGAAAATGCTTTCTTTTTTCTCTTTTTTAATTTCTGTTTCTTTTGATTAATCATTTCTCATCTCATTTCTATTTATTTTTGTCATTTATGTGATATAATTTGTTTCAAAGTCTTGTTTCCTGCAGGAGAGTTTCTTTGTTTCATTCTTTTTGCACACATAGACACATGTTCATATACACATATGCAGATGTGCCCATCTACACACACATATATAAACACATCTATCGGGGTTAAGCCTCAATGGGTTCATGTTTCAGGGTAGGGACATGTGAAATGTTAGAATGAACAGAGATGTAGGAAAGTACAGCAGAATGAGAGAGATGTAAAAAAAAAAATACAGAGACATGGGATAGTACCAGGAAGGCAGCTCAGTGAATACTGAATCCACCTGTGTTTATTTCTTATGATCTCTAAATACCACCATCCAAAAAAAAAAAAAAAAAACCAGAGGGGAAGAAGGCAAAAGATATTTTTCATCAAGATAAAAGAAACAAAGTGATTACCATCTGAATACCCAAACCCATCAAGAAATCACACCCTTCGTCAAGGTGTCTTTGTTAGTAGCCACACTTAAGTTAAATCTTTTGTCAATACGTAGGTTTAAACTCTCTGACCTTCAGTCAAAGTGGAACAGATCCCTTGTGAGCCACCTTAAAACCCTAAATACCAAATAACCACACCCTAGGTCAAAACATTTTTGTAGCTGCTCCTGAAGTCAGACTTCTTGCCAATCTCTTTTTAAAGCAAGAGTAGGCTTAAGCTCTCTGACCTTCAGTCAAGGTGGAGTGGACCCTCTTGTGGGTTCCTACCCACACAACTACTCATCCACTTGTAGATACAGGCACTCACGCATGCACACACACAGACATGCACAGATGTGCACACATACATTGAATAAGATTTAGCTCTTTCTTTGAGAGGCAATTCTCTACTGACAGCACAGTTCCTTGATTTTAATCAGTCATGTTTTTGATTTTCTGTCACAATTGAAAGTCATTTTCACTAATTACAGGATGAGGTCAGTAGATTGTTTTATTTAAATACTCTATGAATTTCACTCCACTCTCTCATTTTATGGTTTCAGTAGATTCAATGCCTAGGTTGTTCTCATCACAGATATTTCATCTCCCTAAATCCTTTAGTGATTATTCTATAGTATGTTAAGGTGCAGTTTTTATCCTTCATTTTGCTTGGTGTTTTCTGAGTTTGCAAAATATGCTGTTATGTTTAGCATTAATTTGAAAAAATATTTTTCATTATTTCTTCAACTTTCTCATCTGTTCTTTTTTCCCATTTGAACATTTTATACCTTTTGTTGCTCATGGTTCTTGGATGTTCTGGAATTTCAAAGACATTGTTTTATTTCCTTTTTGTTTTTCAAGAAGATTCTGATTATTTTTCTAGCTCACACTAAATCTTTTAGCCATCCTATAAAAGGCTGTTATTTTGTTTCATCAAAGTGTGTATTTCTCTTTGAGTATGAATGCATTATAATTTTCTTCTTGATATTTAGGCAGGCTGCTGTGGCAAATATTCCTATGGTGACTTGATGACAAGGTACAGATGAGGAGACATAGTTTGTTGGTCTCATTCTTGTATTGAGCCTGTGCCTCTGAACTGTGACCTTCAAAAGAGTCTGCCCTCCCCTTTTGTGGGACAAATTGGCTGCAGTGGGCTGTATTTGTGCAGATGGGTATTTTCCTCTTCTAAAGTTGAGAGGTTAGTGTTTTCATCCTTGCCTTGGGTTAGTTAGGCTTTAACAAAATTCCAATCATTTATGAGCTGATAAATTAGTGTGGTATTTTGGACTTTAGCCCAGACTTCTTCCCTAATTCACAGATGTGTACTTAATGTCAGATTAGAGCACACATGCTTCATAGACATTTAGGATTCCAAACTTTGAAAAAAATATAGACTTTTAAGCTATTTTTAGCACATGTCCTGAATATTATATAATCTTTTAAGTAGCATTTTTAGCCATAATAATATAGTTTGACTAATTTGAGTGTCTGACAGAAATACACTTCAAAAAAAAAATCAAACGTTGAAGGTTTTGTGAGTTTTTGACGAAAAACTGTTCTTCTCTATGTCTCTACTCGTACTGTGAAGATTCCCATCTTCTTAAGCATATTTGCAACTGATAGATCTTATTGCTATATTTACTCCCTGTCTTCTTCATACTTTGTCCTTTAGTTTGTACAATTACAATAATCTAAAATGTGACCAGTTATCTAGTTTTGGAAGAGAGCATTCTCATGTCTCTATATCTAGATATCCAGTTTCCTTCAATCTAAACTAACTATCACAAATTATTTCTTTATTTAGTTTGATTGTCTACACTTCCTCAGGCACTGGATTCAATGGATTCCCCATGCCTGTATATGGACCATGTTCTTTTTGTGTCTGATTCATTCTTTTTTTTTTAAAAAACTCAATATTTTAATGCAATTTTTTTATTGTTTTGTGTGAGTGCATATGGGGCCACATACATGTCACAGTGATCATGAGGAGTTTAGAGGGCAACTTGCAGGAGTTGGTTCTCTCCCTCTGCTATATGGATCCAGGAATCTAACAAGTTAACGGGATCAGCAATAGATGCCTTTACCCCTGTGTTATTCCACCTGCCCTCCCACCTACCCCTAAACTCTGATTGTTTCAAAGAACTGAAACTAAAACACTCAAAATCCTATTCTTCCTCTTGTTGCCAATTGTTTAGCATTTTTTCTTACTGAAGTCCCTATTTTTTTTTTGTCATATATGGCTACTAAATTCTTTGCTTTGTAGACAACAGATAGTCTTTTTTTTCTTCAAACGAAACCTACAAGTCTCCATTTTTTGTTCAGTGATTTCCGTCTTTTTTGGGTGTGTCTTCACAATTTAGGTGCAATCTGCTCAGGGACAGCCTCAGAAAAAAAACAGGACTAAGAGGTCAAGGTCTCCAAGGTTTATGCTTGGTGTGCACACAATCCTAGACACGTGCAGAACTCTAATGAGTATATGGCCTTTTAAATTCTCTGCAGTTTTATTGAAGCATCCTGGTGTTCTTAAGACACCTCACATATCCAGTTTTGAAGAGCCTGTTCCTCTTACATTCTTGTTTTCCCCTGCCATTGCAGGCAGCTAAGAATGGTAGGCACTATCTACTAAAGTATTTGAAAAATGCTTTCAGGAGAAGGTTTTTGCCATGGAATGAACTAGAAATTAGTAAAATAGAAATGCCTCTTAGGTGTAGCTTTCCAGAGGGCTTCTAGAAATATTAAATACAGTTTTCTGGACTTGGGACTGAAGAAGCATCAATTATATCCTTCCGCAGCGTTGTTTCTCAGGCTTTCAAATTGCCGTGGAGCTTGGATGGGGATAGTGGGGACAGAGCAGGCTTAAACACCGCATTTGTTCTATTTATGGAGATTCAGTCAACTCCGTGATTCTTCTGAGATTGTTTCAACTCTTTGGTTAATTTCTAGAGTCCTGAAAAAGATCCCTTTTCTGAGAAGCAGTTTGTTGTTTTTATGTAGAAAAGTTTCTAGAGAGGCAGGGCTGCTTCATCATTTTGATGACTTCTATCACCTTTGTGTTGAAATACTTAAACAGAGATACTCTCTTCTGATGAAACCTTCTGATGAGACCCAAGGAATGGATCCTACAAGGTTTCACTTGTAAATAAATATAACCTACTTATAAAAGCTACTGGCCAAGAACAGTGTAGCAGACGTGGCTCTAAAAATTTAGGCCCTAGCAAATGTCAATGCTCCAGCAAGCATCAAGGTCCCAGCAAGTGTCAAAGCAGGAAAGATTTGTGGGGCTTTAGGAAGGACAGTATTAGGGAATAGTTGCAAATCTGTTTTGCTAAAAGATAAACAGGACAGCAAACGTTCAATATACACCAGTTCACAACCTTTAATATAATGCTTTCATCTCTCTATTTTTGTCATCTCCCAAATGTTCAAATACACTAGAAGATAAAAAGTGAATATTCCATTCCTCTATGAGAATAAACAAACTGCCCAAGAAGCACAGTTTGTTCTTTCCGAAGACAGCTCTCTTTGCTGAACTAAAAATCTTGGCCGTTGCTGCCAAACACAACAAAAATATATCTTAATACTTGGTAGCTGATTGCATTATCCCCATAGATTGGTAAATCACATCATATTTGGTTTATAGTAAGGATCCAAATTCCTAGATTACTTTCTAGAAAGATTTATTCCTCCTCTGTGGTGTGAGGAAGTGTGAATCACAAACATCCCCTGGTTAGTCTTGAGAAATACCCTGGAAGAAAATGTTTCCCTATATCTTTATGATGAACAATGATGTTTTTTTTTCCCAAATAGCAATTGTACATTGTATCTCCTATGCACTGGTTTCCCTCGAAATCTTATAAATCTTTTGCCTTTTACATTGTGTCTCTAAACCATATGCTCAAGGAGAGCTGTGGATCCATCTATAAAACCTCTGCTAAAATTACAAGACTAGATTGAAGAAATTTTTCTCCTCGAATTTTTATATCCTAGTCTATGAATTGTATTACTGTGGAGGAATCTTATTTCGGGAGACAGACGGTGTGCAAGGAATGTGAAAGCAGAGCTTAGAGATGGCAATACCCCTTGCTACTCCATGCGCTAGGCTAGCCTTCCACACTCCATGAAGGTGAGATGATGCTGTGTCAGATGGTATTCTGAATATATGTGTGTATATTTAAGTTATAGAACCAATCCATATTTGACAGATGAAACATCCAGGTAATAGGATGCAGAGTAACCTGCCCAAAGCCATATACTTAGCAAATGGTTTTTATTAAATCTGCACTAGCTCTGTCCAATAGAAATGAGTTACATAAATAATTAAAAAAATTCTAGTAGCCACATTAATATATTATGCAGTGCTGCAAAAAAGAATACTCCCAAATTCAGCATCTTAAGACAAAATCAGCTCACATCCTTTTCTTGAGCATATGAAAAGTTTTAAAAAAAAAACTATTAGTAGTAACTTGTGACTAAAACTGGCCAAATATAAGTGCTTCTATATAAAATTGATTATAGTAAAATGCTAAAAAATTATCAAATAATTATATGCCTTTTGCCTGGGTGTTAAAAGGCCCAAATCCTTAACATTTTCAAAATTAATTTTCCCATTACTTCATTTGGAGACTGATATATTTAATTCATGGAATAACAATAATCTACATTCAGGGGGTGCTAGCAGGTTTTTTGTCAACTTGACACAAAGTTGAGTCATCAGAGAGGGGGGAGCCTCAAGTGAGAAAATGCCTCTGTAAGATTATCTGGTAAGCTAGCCCTGTTTGTTTTCTTGATTAATGGTTGATGTGGGAGGGCCCAGCTCACTGTGGATGGTGCCATCCATGGTCCTGGTTTGTATAAAAAGCAGGCTGAAGAAGACCGTTTTACTCCAGGACCTCTGCTTCAGGTCCCACCTCCAGGTTCCTGGCTTGTGTTTCCGCCCTGACCTCCCTGAGTGACAGAACGTGACCTGAGAGTTGTAAACTGAAACAAACCAGTTCCTTCCCCACATTCCTCTTGGCCGTGGTGTTCATCACGGTGGTAGCAGAAAGTCTAAACAGGTGGAGAGTCCTTGCATTTCAGCCTACCACTGAGCATCTCTTCCAACGCTGCCACTTTATAATCGCAGGGAATTGTTCACTTGCCTAAAAATATGACTCCATAAAATAATCTGACAAAACATTTTGTAAAAATACTTAAAATGCATGTTAATGATAAATAGTATCTTTATCTTTTGGTTTTTGAGGGAATTTTGTTAAAAGAAGTAAGATATAGGGAAGGATTGTTTTTTCCTCCAGGCTGTGAGGATAGAGTAGAGCTGAAAGCAACGCTATTCAGAACTCTGTTCCTCACAGGACTTGGGATCCAAAGAAGCAGAGGTCATTGTTCCACATTTTCTGGGTCAGTTTCTTTTAAAGCATGTCATTCCAATTCTCACTTAAGCAAAATAAACTCAGTTGTTACTACTATATCATTTTTTTTTTCTTGGTCAAAGGGAGTTTTATATAAAACTATGTGATAAAATGCAAATTAACATGCAAAAGAAAGTCAGCTTTTGTACTAATTTACTATTTAAATTTTAGGGTCAATTGTGTTGTGTATTTAAAACATAATAAGATTAATTTTCTTAGTTTCTAGCCTTTGGTTAGCAATAACACATACCACCTTAAGGACAAAGAGATTGCAAAGTTCTAGGTTAAAATAATATTTTACTTTTCACCCATGTGTATTTTAAATTCTTAGCATTGGACCAGAATTTTGTTTTGAATATAATGTCATGAAAATGGGCAAATCCGGAGCTGATGTTGTTCTTTAATATTTCATGTTTGCTTCTGAGCTCTATTTTATCATTCCATGTTCATTTTTTCCCGTTTGTGTAATTCTACTAATGGTGTTGTTTTTCAGCATTACCATGGAAAGACTATTATGAGAGCAACTGACTTGCCCTTAAAAACTGTGAACACTGGTCCTCAGGTCCTTCTCTCTTTACAGAACAGACATAGTATGGTTTGCTATTTATTTATACTCAATGATATTTCAAGCATTTAGAGGCTGTTTATAACATCCCCCATGATAATATAGCTATAAAAATAGTGCAAATTCTATCTTATATCTTGCTTCTTTTAGCAAGAGTCGTTAGAACACAACTTAGTTTTCATCTCCTTCTTGACTCCACAAACCAATATGCATAGTGTCTACCAAGATCAACAATTTACACTAGAGTGGTACAAGTTTTGTAATGGAAGGACCTATATTCTGAGGTCATTGATTACTCTTGGTGTTGTAAAGTCTATGGGTTTTGGTAAAGGAATAATGATACATATTCATCATTACAGTATCGTATGAAATAGTTTCACTGCCTTGAAAGTCTTCTGTGCACCCGTTATTCTTCTACACCCTTTACCAACTATGAAGTCTTACTTTTTTTCTAAATGTCACATGCTTGGAATTAAGTGAGTGTGTGGCCTTTTCAGATTTCCTTTGTTCATTCCCTAAATGTGCATAAGGGTTTTTCAGAGCTTTTCATAGATTAATGAATTATTTCTTTTTAATGGGGTTTGATATTTCTTTGTCTGTATGTGCACTGTCCACCCCCAAACCCTCTATATTTCTTCATATTTTAATAATTACAAGGAAGAACTACTGTAGACATTGATGAATAAGTTTTCATGGCCCAAGTTTAGAGTGTATCAATTTCTCATACTATTACCTGCAACACATAGAAAATAGAAGAAAACTCAAGGAAAGTAATAAAAGCCCTGTAATTTTCATACTAGAGCTATTTGATAATATTTGCTTGTGATATATTTGTTTATATTATTTTATAGGTACAGTAAATAACTACCCACAGGTAGTCAATTGCATTAACATAACATGCAGAAGTTCATCTCTATATACTTACCTCTGTCAATGAATATTCTTCAAAAGGACAATTTTTGTTTTCTGTATTTCTCATATGCATCCTCCATTTTTTATTACATTTTTTTCTCGATAAGTTATTGATGCAATTTCTATTATAATGAAAAATCTTTGAAACAAATACTTTATTCTTACATCTGATTACTGCAATTTCATGGGCTTGAAATTGTTGGCTTAAAAATAAAAATATTTGTTTTAACCCAGGCTTTTTCAGACCCAGGCCAGCTGGCCTTGGTGAGTTCCTGATAGAACATCCCCATTGTCTCAGTGTGTGGGTGCACCCCTCGCGGTCCTGAGTTCCTTGCTCGTGCTCGCTCTCCTTCTGCTCCTGATTTGGACCTTGAGATTTCAGTCCGGTGCTCCAATGTGGGTCTCTGTCTCTGTCTCCTTTCATCGCCTGATGAAGGTTAATGCTCACCTTACGAGACCTGGATGGAGGAGGGTGGTCCTTGGACTTCCCACAGGGCAGAGAACCCTGATTGCTCTTTGGGCTGATGAGGGAGGGGGACTTGATTGGGGGAGGGGAAGGGGGTGGCGGAGGTGGGGAAGAGACAGAAATCTTTAATAAATTAAAAAAAAGAAAAAAAGGAATATAAAATTGTAGCTTATATTAATATTTATTAAAGAAAAGCATAACATCTAGAAAAAATAAAAAATAAATAAAATTAAACTATTTTTAAAGAGTTTTTGTTTATTTGTTTTAGGACAGGATCTTATTATGTATCTCAGGGTGGTTTTGAACTTACGGTCTTTCTGTATCAGCCTTCTGAGCACTAGGAACCCATGCGTGTGTGTGTGTTGTGAAGCTGAGAGTCAAAACTAGTTCCTAGGATCTCCCAGGTCACTACTCTACCCTTCATTAGTCATATCCCCAGACCTTAAAACATTCTTGACATATACTGCTAAATTACATTTTGTAGCATCTTCACCAGTCTGCATTATTATTAGGGACATGTGAGGGACCAACCTAGCTGCTTTTTAAAGTCTGAAGTTGAACTGTTCATCTTCCCCTTATGTTTTTATACATACAACTTTATTAGAACTTGACTTAGTATAACAAAACCTATGTGCTTAAAGAATGTGATTCTATGTTCGTTGGTATCCTTGTCCCATACAATAATTTTTTTTAAAGCACCCTCTAATTAAACTTATAATTTTACTGGAGTTGAAAAGAGTAGTGAGGCTTGAGATGGACAGCAGAGACTGTGCAGCTCTTGAGCACCGCAGGCAGGTATGGACCATCCTGTGTACGGCTCTTCAGCTGGGACGTCAGGGTGCCTGTCTTGTATCTTATTTGGTATTGTTTTAGAAACGGGAATAAGTAAATATGCCCAAGATTCATGAGTTGGAAAACCTCCAACATTGAGATGATGACCATTATTTACAGATAACAATAATGCACAGAAATACTAGTAAAATTCAATGAAAGAAAAAGTTGAGAATTTTCTTAATTAAGCAAGCTTTCTAAGACGATGAGTTACAAAAAGGTGTAAAACAGTATCAGAGACATAAACACTTATTTATAAATATAAACGTAACTGTTTAGTATATTTTAGGATTACTTATTGAATATTTACTTGACTTGATAACATATGTATATGTGACCCAAACAGAGGACTGCAAATGTCTAAGAGGATAATAGGAATTGGAGAGGGGGATAAGGTGAAGAAAGTCAGGGTAGGCGGTTAGGGAATGAATACACTCAGCAAAAATACGTAGATATAAAAAAAAGGAGTAAATACTTTTTCAAAGAACCACAAAATTTAGGGAAAATATATTTAAAAATAGTTAGATATATTTAATATTTTGAATTAGAAATTTGAATTTTGCAAATATATTGATTCTGAATTCGTTTATGTTTAGCTCAATGATAAATGTAATTTATGTTTTATAATAACAATTATGCCAATATTGGTCCTTGAAAATATAACCATGAAGTTCATTTTGGAGAATAAAAGATCAATCATATTTAAATATTTTTCAAAATGGGGTGTTGAGGAAGTATTTTTCTACCAATATTAGTGCCTAATATAAAGCTATAAGTTATATTATACTTTATGGAAGCAGAATATTACTTTGGGGTGGAGAGTTAAGTTGTTTAATTATCTTGAGCCTTCTAATCTACAACAGAATGTCTCTCCATTAATAGTTACATGCAATTCAGAAAAAGCATAGTAAATTGTATCATCAACTTCTAATACATAGAAAATAATAGAAGTAAATGAAAAAAATTAACGTTTAGCTAATACTGATGATATTTGAAACAGCTTTCCAATTGCAAATTATAAGACTGGTTAAAACTAAACTATAAACCAAAAAGTCAATAAAAGTTAACTTTGATGAGGTAGGTCTATAATCTCAGTTATAATACTTGTATCTGGTGCAGGGCGATCACCAAGGTCAAGGTCTTCCTGGGATTTAGAGTGAATTCAAGGCTGGATTGAACATCTTATCTAGATCCTTTCCCAAAAATCTAAATAAATAAATAAATAAATAAATAAATAAATAAATAAATAAATAAAAATGGGTTGAGGGTGTAAATTAGTACAGAACGCTTGGTTTGCTTGTATGAGGTTCTAGGTTCAATTTTTATAAATGCACACACACACAATCAAATATCAGCAAAAAGATAAACTTAGTGGGTAGTTAACTGAGAAGTGAGCAATGGACAGAAGAAATTCAAACGGCTTCTACCCACATGGAATTTAGTTTGTTCTCACTGGTATAAATTAATACAATTGTGAAAACTTTAACCTATGCAATTTAGCTACATTTTTCTGATTTAGCTACATTCATCCTGGTTGAATGAAGCGTCAAAGAATGGCCACTCTTCAATCAAACTGAAGGTTAAATCATACACTATATGAAATTAAATTCAGCAATAGATTGCCTAGCCCTTCAGAAAAGATTTGATATTCTTCAGGATCTATCGGTCAATTAACTAGCAAATGCTCACTTTCTAGATGTGCAGAGATTATGGTTAAGGACTACATTGTGCTTGTCTATGCCTTGGTCCAGTCTTCCTAGAACGGTAGTCTACAGAAGGAAAGGCCTTCTAATGTTTTAAACATTAATCCAATGCTGTACACATCAGAGTAAATTCTAAAGCAATAGTTATTTTTGAATTTTTATTAGGGAAAGGTAATGTAATCAAGTTAAAAGCCCAGGTGCAAAAAAAAAATGTAGTAATAAAAATGTTACACTATGTTATTCAGCCATTAAAAGTTTTATTTGTTAAAGATTCTTACAACATTAGTTTTAGTTATGGTTTGAAACTAAAGAGAGAAAGTCTATACAAATAGCAGTGTTTCAGTGTTTTTGAAAAAACCTTTTTACTGGTATATACATAAAGATTCGTAAGTATATGCCAAAAATTAAAGAGGTTCTTTCAGTCTAGTGAGAACATGAATGATTTTAATAGTGAATATGTCTGCTTAGATGAATCCTAAAGACACACAATGTCACTCTACAGTGACAAAGAAAGCTCAATAAAAAAAAAGAAAAGAAAACTTAGGTGAACTTGTAGCTATGTTCTTCAATTCATCAGTTTCCTCATGCACTGAGCTGTAAAACATTAACATCATAAGAGTTTATCATGTACCTTGGCACGCAACACAAGCAAGTATGTCATGACCTCTCTTACTAAGATTACCTTTTAAAAATACATAGGGAGTTTTTATTAAATTTGGCTCAGCATAAAATGACCTTTATAATTCTAAGTTTCCACTGTCTTATTTTTTTTAAGAAATTGGTCCTTGATGATAAAGTTTTGATATTTTCCATCACCATTGTAAGTAAAATTTTTATCGGGAAGTTGAAGAGTTGAAGAGGGCTGTTAGATTGTCGATAACCTTACTAGTTATATGTCATAGGTAGAAAGCCTAATTGGTTTACCTTTCTTGTGCATCACAGCAGCAAGTCTGAAACTTTTGGTCTTTTGTTTTTTTAAATCTGATTTTATTCCTCAAGTGTTGTAATATGAGTGGCGGGGCTGCTTCCCGCCACCTGGCTAGCTTTACCCGAAATAGTTACACAGAAACTGTATTCTTTTGAACACTGCCTGTCCCATTAGTTCCAGCCTCTTATTGGCTAGCTCTTACATATTGATCTAACCCATTTCTAATAATCTGTGTAGCCCACGATGTGGCTTACCAGGGAAGATCTTAACCTGCGGCTGTGTCGGGTGGGAGAATCATGGCGACTCCGACTC
Organism: Alexandromys fortis; assembly: GCF_014885135.2. Lineage (NCBI taxonomy): Eukaryota > Metazoa > Chordata > Mammalia > Rodentia > Cricetidae > Alexandromys > Alexandromys fortis. Next base: position 15,146,271 of record NW_026067910.1, on the reverse strand, counting down.
GGCTTCTTTCTCCCAGCATTCTGTTCTGTTTACTCTGCCTATCTAAATTCTACCCTATCAGAGGCCAAGCAGTTTCTTTATTAATTAAACAATGAAAGCAACAGATAGACAAATTACCCACCCCCATCACTCAAGTTGAAATTAGATATCAGGAAACACTAATACTGTCCTTTCACTACATGAAACAGTGCAAACTGCCTACGCATTAATAAAGACCAAGTGGAGTAAGAAAACAGGAGAAGCATCTTCCAAAGAGTGGCAGATGCCCACAGGCCCTGAAGACTGTCAACAATTAGCCCTTCTAGAGAAGGCAATGGGAACAGGGAGGTATAGGCTGAGGGTTGAATTGGAGGTAAAATGATGAGGGAGTCATGAAAAACCCCAGTGGAATTGGGAGGCCATGTGTCCACAGGAAGACTGGCTAAGTCTTTGGCTCAATGGCTTTTTAGATGGCCTGACGAGGATTGTCAGAGGATGACAAGTGGCTTTCCAGCTAAGTCTCATTGGCAGCACAGGCTGCCCATGCTTGAAAATGTCAAATTTAGGTGGGACCTCAAATTCCTGTTCTTTGGAGCTGAAGGGCTACACTTGGAGGAAAGGATTTCTATTTTAGGCTGGGGGATTTAGGCAAGGGAAAGTCATTCCGTTTTCTTTATCTTGCAAATCAAACGATTTACATTGCAATCTGCAACATCCATTTAAAATTTACAGTTATCTCAGAAAATTATACCTCTCTTAATTTGAATTTAATGTAAACGGATCTTAGTTGTTTTTGCATAACTATGGGTAACAGATTTAAAAAAAAAAAACAACAACAACACTGACTACATGGCAAAAATCAGCAAATATGTCAAACAAAGCACCACAATCCCCAGAAACAGGACGGCATATGTTGACAGTTACAAAAGAATTGCTGCTGTTTTCACCCTTCACACCAGAATAATTTTTTCAATATTTACCTCCCATGTGTTGAGAGGGAAACATATGGGGCTTTGCATAATCATAAGCACAAACAGGTGGCTACTTAGGTACATTTAATTTGCAGGCAACATCAATACCGAACAACACAATCAGCTCTGCATGGCTCCCAAAATCTTGCCACGAACATTCCATTAGCAAATTAAGATCATTAAAACAGAGGGAGGGGTAGTCCCCCATCTATGGCTTCAACTACCTTCCAGAGTCCTGAATAAAATGCGTTTTCAAGAAACACCTTGGCATTTTGTGGCTTTTTTTTTGTCCAGGGTAACTTGGGGAGCTGTGCATAATGCCTACCTCGTGATTACTACAAGCAGCACAGCATGTGCATTTAAATGTGCTCACAATGGTTCCTTCTCCCTCTCCATCACTGCTCTTTATGAACATAAAATTAGGGTGGTTAAATTTTCAGTCTTTTATCAAAGCATAGGTTTGGATTCCTGAATGGAACCTGGAAATACTTCTCCCAAGGTGGGCCACCTAAACATGCCACCTGAGTGTTGTAAGGAGCCACTTATTTCCCAGTCACCCAGCAGCTCAGACCCAAAATAATCACACAGAAACCATATTATTTAAATCACTGCTTGGCCCATTACCACCAGCTTTTTATTGGCTAACATGTATATCTTAATTTAACCCATGTCCATTAATCTGTGTATCACCACATGGCAGTGGTTTACTGACAAAGTTTTGGCATGTCTGTCTCTGGCGGGGGTTCCACGGCTTCTCTCTGACTCCATCTCCTTTCTCTCAGCATTCAGTTTAGTTCCCCCCCCCCAGCCTAGCTCTGTTCTACCCTATCAGCCCAAGCCAGTTTCTTTATTAACTAATGGTATTTACAGCATACAGAGGGGAATCCCACATTACCTGAGGCTTATTTCCATTTGCAAACACTAGTGTAATCTGTGGAAATTATCATCACTGGGAAAATTTGCTCTATGTGTGCTAGGGACTGAGTGTAGAGTTTGTGTTGTCAGTTTATAGTTTGTTTGGAGTCAGTCTAGAATGTATAGTATGTTTTAGTTGGCATTGAACTTGTAGTGATATTATACTATCTGACCTCATAGTCAACCTGTAATGGCTTGGAACCCAAGTAAGAGGAAACAAGAGCGATAATAAGCATTTTCTTTATATATTGTCTAAATATGCTACTTATTTGAATTTAAATATCATAATGACTTTATAAGGTAGGTGATGTCATTTACCCTACTTTTTAGAAGAAGACATTGTATCTACAAAGGTTTATGTTCTCACATGTAGTGCAGAAAGGGCTGGCCTAGAACTGAATTCCAGTTTTCAGAACTGGCAATCCCCACTTGAAACTACCAAACTCTTATATTCCTGCTCAAACTCAATAAATGTATAGCATTTTGAAGACCCTCCAACAAAATCCAGTGTGATATTCTGGGGTGTGAATAGTCTATGGAAATTCTACTAAAACACTGGGTTTGAGGTGTCAAAATTTTCATAGGCATACACAGAAATATTACAAAATGTCTTGGCAATGCAACAAAATGATAGAAAAGCAAGAAGAACCATGTGAAGTGAGAGGGCTAATAGACAAATAATGAATAACAAGGATGCTTAGGAATTTTGATTGTAAATCAAACCATATCTAGAGATTATGCGTGGAAGCTTCTGCTTTAAGACAAGATTCACAGAAATCTACAACTGGAAAATCTATCTCCCAGCCAGCTCCTTCACAGGCATTGTTCCTTTAAAGAATTCAAGCATCACACACACACACACACACACACACACACACACATACATTTATATTATATATGATTTTATACAAAGTTTACTTGCTTCTGTTTGTATATATTAGATTTTACTTGTATCACAGCGATAAAAGTTTTTTATAGTAACAGTGAATATACATTTATATTTGTTAACTTTGAAGTATTAAGGAAGGTTCATCCTATTTTCCTGTTTTATTAGGCTGGAATATTATTGTTATACTCCATCATGTGGTTGAGGGAAAACTTAGGTGGGAGAAGAAAGGCTAACTTTGTCCTGTTTAGCTATGTTCCCATGTGTTTGTAATAGTAACTGTTTCCAGTCCATGGTTTCTTATAGGGCATGTATAAAGTGTTCGCCTATTTCATGAGGATCCCTGTATTTGAAACATAATCATATATTTTACAAATCTGCTTCAATATGTCTGGTGACCTACAGCACACTAATGTACATAAACTTGATTGGGCAGTGCTTCCACCTCATCTGCTTGGTGGAGTCCCTAGTACCTCCTCTACACAATGCTGCGTCAGAGGCAGAGTACCACCCAATACCAGGGATTAGTGCCAGACAATGTCCTAAAGATCAGTGATTTTCCTTTCCTTCTCTTGCCGAATTTTGAAAATTCTACATCTTTCTCTGCCCAAAGGGAAGATCAGTACCCATTTGGAAACCACCTGTGTTAACTTATGAAATGCTAGGCAGCTGATGATTTGTAATAATGATGTAAAATTGAAATGCATAAGTGTGATTAAGCCTTTGTACTTTTGAAAGACCAGACCCTAATATGTTTCTATGAGTTTGTGATAAGGGAAAATTTATTCAAAAGTTCACATCTTTATTTGTGAAATGTTCATGTTTTATTAATGTAAGCTATTTCATGTTGCTATTTAGAAAATAAAATTGTATCATGCATGCAAATTGCTGCCCATGGTGAACTGTTAATAAGTTAAAAACTCTAATATTGTTGCTATGAGAAGAAGATGAGAAAAGTAGCTAAATTTTCTTTCAAAATTATTCATGTTAGAGATGGAGAAACTAGATTTGGTTGAAATTGGGAAAGAAGCTTGAAGGCTAGACTAGAGTAAAAAGACTCAGCAATCTTCTAAATGATTTTATATGGTGGATTCAAAGTTATGCTCTGATATATTTTGAGGAAACATAACTTTAAAATTGATTACAGAAAAGAGAAAAAGGCAGAAAATTATCTGAAGAGAATAAACCATGCACAGAGAACTAACAATAAGTGATCCCTTTTTTCTGGGATTAGGGGAGACTGACTAGTCTGGGCAAAGCAAAGGCCACCTGGGAGAGCTTGTCCTTGTAAGTCATATGTATAACAGGGAGACAGATTGGCTTGCTGAAGAGAGGAGGAATTTGATGTCCCAGCTCTGATTAGAGATTTTTAGAATCATGATTAGGCTGTGAAAATTGTGACCTTTTTCCATGTTTCCCAGTAGTGATGTTTGTTTTACTGTTCTAAAAAGATAATTGTCAAGACAAACAATGCATATGAAGAAATTATTCACATTTGTATATTTCTAAAAATGTCTCACTGCTTAGTGTTTTGAACATTATCGAGTATTGGTTACGGACTGACAAGATTGCTCAGAGGGTCAAGGCAATTGCTGGCAAGTCTGATGGATCTGACTTTCTGACTTTTGATTTGATAGGACAGATATCATAGAAGGAAAGAACTGACTCCTCAAAGTTGCCTTGTGAACTTCTCACACATGCCATGGCCTGGGCTCTCCCATACAAATAGGTGCATTTAAATATAATAAAAATTGCAAGTTATAACTCCCTCAAAATGTAAAATAAAAGGCTTTAGAGAATATATTCACCTATTAACTAACTCCAACACTTCAATTTGTTTCATTTTCCTTACAATTTTTTCTCAAGTGACGTGTTCATTCTAAAAGAATTTTTTCTCCTAATATATGAATAATGGTGAGAGCGAACAAAATGGTTTAGTAGGGAAAGGCACTTGTCACCAAACAGTCTCCGAGACCTACCTGGTAAAAAGGTAAAAGCCCAACCCTGCAAGCTAGCCTCTGACTTTCACATGCTTCTCACGGCATGTGTGTCATACACACATGCACATGAACACAAAATAAATAAATGTGAACAGACTAACACACATTATTAGGAAAAAGCATGTCCAGAAAGGAAACACCAATTGTGAAGTTATTGGAATCATATCCCTAAACATCGTGAGTGGTGAGGTATCAAAGGAACTGTTAGAGAGAGCTGCTCAGTTTTTTTTTCTAAATAGTTCACTACAGAAATGGAGCTTAAAGGGGACCGTGGTTGCAGTAGAGTGTGTGGCCACCCTTCTGTAAAAAAATGCCCCCACTACTGAAGACCAGAATTGTTCCCCACAATTTGAAAAATATACCTAAAAAAGAGAACATGACAAGTACTTTAGACAAGTAGGTAGGAAGGAACAGCAAGTTTAACTATATTCTTTGTGGATAAAGATGGTTAGAAGTGATGAAATCCACAAGAGATCAGTCTTGATGGTGTTTAATTTTACATTCAGCTTCTGACACGGTAAACTGGATTTGCAATTGTGACGTCATACTCAGCAAAAGCAAACCTGTGCCATTTGACATGACACCAGTGGCTACTCATTAGGAGGGCCACTTTGGACTAGTTGCAATAGTGGAAGAAGAGCTAAGTTAATCAGATCGTTTCCTTGCATCTTACCATTTGGTATATTAAACTGTGTTATATGTCATGTCCTAGGAGAAAACATACGAATTCCTAGATAAAACTTCTTGCAATAAGACACCCAATAAAATGGAATAAGGACAGTGATTTCCCTGATACAATAGTTGCCAATGGGGATCAGGTTCCTTCTAATCCTTGATACTTTAGGTCTGCTATCACCTTAGGTGAACTCTACTCTTTAAGAAAGATGACTCTAAATAATTCTTCTGTGGCTCATGGCATCCATATATCTAAAACATAAATAAACCTCTTCCATGAGCTTCTATATATATTTTAGTTTTTAAAAATAGAGAAATAATACAAAGGATGAATGATACATTTAAGATATTCAGTCCCGAGGGATGGTCAGGTGCTTCAGTGGAAAAAATGCTTGCCATACAAACATGAGGTTCAATTTTTTACCTTTTTAGTACCATGTCTTTCTGTATCCTACCATGCTGTCCACAATGACAACAATGGACTAAATCTCTGAACTGTAAGCCAGCCCAATTAAATGCTACTTATAAGAGTTACTGTGGTCATATTGTCTCTTCATAGCAACAAAGTCGTAACTAAGACAGAGGAGATTCCCAGGAATTTCCATATTACTTAAAATCCCTATAAGCAAGTAAAAAGTCAGGGCAGGCAAAGTGGCCATCTCCCATCCCAGTACTTGCGAGGCAAATTCAAGGGTGTGTGGGGCAAGATGGCTAGTTAGGCTAAATGATCAGTGAGCTCTGGTTTCATGTGACAGAACCGGCATCAATAAATAAAGTGCAGGGCATTGAGCATGTCACCCTCTGTCAATTCCTGTCTTTCCCCAGACATGGGCACACATGCACGCACACACACCATCACATATAGGTGGGCATACCTTTGAGATCAAACATCAACACTCACACTCATTTATATACACATGCACAAAGTCGGTCCAAGCAACAACCTAAGCAGGCATAATTCCATGAAGCCTTTTGGGGAGTGCTCATATACTGTGATCCATTACATTATGATTTATTAATGTGTGTTTTCCTCTGAGAATTTTACAAGGAAAGAAAAATTGGACATTCTACATGTCAAATTTCTCTTTAGAGAGTCGTATCGCTTCCAAAGTAGTGAAGAACTCTTACATTAATTATAATGATGCAATTATTTTTCATTATGGTAAAGTATACACAACATGAAATGTATTTTAAAGCATATGGTTCAGTTACATTTAGTACATTCATCCTCTAGTTCCAGCTGTACAGCTTTTCAATCAAAATCTGACTAAATCTATTTCCCTCTGGGAAATGTATTTCACTTTTTAATTTGGTGTGTCTAAAGGAGAATATATTCATGGAAAAACTAATCAAATCTTCTCTTTTTTAAAAAATTAGAAAAATGTTGAGATTAAATGACTTTCTTAAAATCACATTGGTAGTTAAGACAGCATACATCTCAGTCGGGTTTTTTGGACAAATAACCTGAGGACGGGTTATTTGGTATTTCAAGAAACTTCCTTTGTTTTAATTTCCGTTCCTGTTCAGATTATTTAATAATCTAAAAAGTATATGTTGACATTTTTAATAGAAGAGTTTAAGATTCAAGTAAGCATCTTGGACTGAGGATATAGCGTAGTCAGTAAAATGTTTGCATAGCAAGCTTGAGGGCTGAGTTCTACCCTGAGATTCTAGGTAAGAGAGCTGGGCCTGGGGCCTAGAATCCAGATCTAAGGAAATGGAGATGGACCCTGATCCCCATCAGAGACCCTATTTGGTAAGCTCCAGGCCAAAAAATAGACCTTGTCTCAAAGGACAGTGATACAGAAGTGATCGTTTGGCTTCCACACACATGTGCATGCCCTTCGGTCTACCCATGTCCATACACATATGCATAAAATACGCACCTAATATTTAAATGTTATACTATGCTTGACTTATGACTTTATTATCATGATTTTCTTATGACAACTTTCCTTGTAATAACTCTAATCACATGATTCTCTTCTTAGGTCTATTTAAGGTCATGGCGGATAAAACTCCGTACCTTACAGTGGAAGAAATCACAAGAACCATTCATATTGGACCTAGTAGACGAGGACATCCTTGCTTTTATCACCTGAAGGATATAAAAGTAGAGAATCTTACCATAAAGCAGGGTGAGCCAATAAGGCTCAACTCAATTGAAGAGATTGACGGAGAAGTACTGGTGAATTGCGGTGTGGTAAGGAATCACCAGAGTCATTCCTTCACTTTGCCATTATCACAAGAAGGAGAGTTCTATGAGTGTGAGGATGAGCATATTTATACCCTAAAAGAAATTGTTGAATGGAAGATTCCTAAGAACAGAACACGGACTGTGAAACTTACAAATTTCTCAAATAAGTGGGACTCGCCCAATCCATTCCCTGAAGACTTTCATGGAACTGTGATTCTCAAGCCTGTTTATGAAATCCAAGGTGTGCTGAAATGTAAGTATACACTAAGAATGACATTCTGGGTGAGTGAGCATGGTGGGAGTTTGAGTAGAACCCCACAATGGAATTAGAAACTTAAGAATGAGTTTCCCTGTCATTCATTAAGTCTCTTAGATTCTGCATCTGTACTTAAGAAAGCCATAGATAGATCTGTCTTTAGGAGTTAATTAAATAGTGAGTATGAAGGTTGTATTATAAATTGTATAATGCTATCCAAGCACAGGATACTGTAACTATCAGCTATAGGTAGACTAAAATGTTTGTTCTTTTTATTGGTTATTAGGAGTTAATTCTTAAAATGAGCATCCAAAAGCAGTTTTCTTGTTTTTTTAAACCATGACTATTTTTTTTTAATCCTTGTCTGTTATGACTGGTCACAATTTCTTTTAACATAGATTTTCTGACTTGAAGAAGATGATGTGGTAAATTAATTTTCACACTGGTATATTCCAATAAGCAATCTTCACTGAGCTTCTTATGTTTTAAAACTATCTGCAAAAAGCATTGCCATTCAAAAAATCTTAATATATTAAAAAATTTTAAGCTTATGGTATGTAAATAGGGCAATTAATAGATTACATACTTCTGAATTGGTTTTAGACAAGCCTGATAGCATGCCCAATAATCCTGGCATTTCTGAAGGCTGAGGAAAGAGAATGGCAAGTTCAGGCTTTTCTAGATGACAGAGAGTTCAAGACCATCCTGGTCAAATTAGTAAGACTCTGTCTCAAATTTAAAAAAAAAAGAGGAGCACAGAATACAGATGAGGACAATTGCTTAACATAGGTGAGGCCCAAGGCTCAATACCATTCAAAATAGGAGCCTTGAGTGAGTTGGGTTTGCCCTCATAGAGTTGTTTCGAAAGGAAATGAAATAGTACTAAAGATCACTAAAGAACTTAAGATCACCAATCAATTAAATTCAATCAACTGATTTTGAACTAAAGGTATAGAAATAGTTTGTGTGATCTGATTTTATAAAATATTGAGACCACTGCAAATTTTAGAACTCACAGTAGCGTTCTGTTAGCCGTCCCAAAGCAAGCAACTGAGATGGGTGACTGAGTTTTACTTACTGTTCATAAACAATAGATAACATTTTCTCATTTTCAAATCAGTGAATTTTCTAAAATTATCATCTTCTACCTATTACCTGCTTGCAAGTGAGAACAAACCCAGAACTCAAACATGTGGATTGAGAGGTTAGAACTTTTAATAACTTTGGATCAGGAATCAAGGGCTCATAGTTGTATGGGAGGTAGTCAAATGATGCAAGAACCAACTTAAAGATTCACTGCAAAGACAACTTTTCAGAAAGTGGATAAGTGAGTGGACATTCAACACAGCTGCGTAAACAGAGAAAAATGTAAGAATATACATGGCAGATGTGTGTGTGTGTGTGTGTGTGTGTGTGTGTGTGTGTTTGAAAGCTGTTTCTATAATCAAATAAGGAAAATCCCCTTTCTTCCTTGTCTTAGAGTCCTGGCAAGGCCCATCCTCCACATGAACCCTCAGATCAGTAAAGAAACTGCAGGTGTGAAAACCTTTTATCCCCCATTCCCACACACATGGCTAGCAGTTTAGCCATTATACAATTCTAGGTGGACAACAGTTTTCTGAAGTCTCCACTCCTCCCTCTTCCGTGATTGCCTCTGAGGGACTGTGGCTTCCTGTGGTCTCCACTGTGCGCTGTGGTGGTCTATTTTTTCATAGTGATGATAATTTTGGATCTGAAAGTTTATGTGTTTATTTTCTGAAAAGATCTTTTTTTTGATATCTTCTCAGTAATAATTGTGTTCTGTCTTTAACTTCCAATTACAAATTGGAACCCCAAACCAAGGCTTCTTTGTCTTGCTGCCGTGATTTGGTTTACCTTCATGGAAATTTCCTTAACTACAGTTCTACCATAATGATGAATTTTAAATTTCAGATCTCATATTTTTATTTCTAAGAATTATGTAATAATGTAATATATCATTTAAAATATGCTGCCCCAATTTAGCTTTAAGAATGCAGTATGGTATTTTATTCTAGAGAAATTTTTATATTTTCCCATAGTTTTAACGCTATTACCTGCATTTTATAGACTTCACTTGGTTTTTGTTGCTGTTCTGTTTGTTTTATTCTTGCTTCAAGTTTGAATTTATCATTCTGATTAAGTGGTTCCATTAAGTGCCTGCTATTTGTCACATGTTTTTATTGACATGTGGGGCACTTTTAAAAAGTTCTAGCGTAGGTACCACCTATATATAGTCTCTATGTTTATGAATTCTAGGCTTTTTTTTACTGTAGCTGGGCATTGCCTGTACCAGTTCTATGATTTTTTTTTTCTTCCGGAATTTACTTAGTTTCACTGAGATGTTGGCCTGCTGTCTCCTGAGGTTATATTTAATCTCAGTAGCGAGTAGGTGAAGGACTCACCATGGTCTCTATGCTTTTAGACTTAACACTACTGGTTCCCAACTGAAAAGTTCTTCTGTTACCCCAGGTTCTGAGGTCCTTTCCTGTTTTGGCTCTTGGTTCTTTCCTTGATGCATCATGAAATTCTGGGATGCCATGATATCAAACACCTGTGTATAGACTAGTTAGCATCCATTTCACTTATTTCCTTACCGCTAACAGAAATATCAAACGGCAAGCAGAAGAAGGCAAACATTTCTTTAGGTACATATTTGTTTTTAGACTACCAAATACTAAGATTTTTTTGTTAGTATTCTTCAGAGAAATATATGCACGTATATATACATATCCATATATATAGTCGGTCAACATATGTAGTATTATTTATTTATTTAAAGGAATTGACTTTTGCACATGTGGCGTGGATAGTAAGTTCTTATCTTGTAGGGTGGAATCTCAGGTGTGAGTTAATGCTATAACTTGAGGCAGAATTCTTATTTCCAGGAAACCTTTTGCCTAAGAGTTACTTGCATAGACATGGCATCTTCACAGCCAACCTTAGGTTAGTGCTTAATGAAGCAGGAATTTTAGCCTAATCCTGTTTACATGTAAAAATAGTCATCATGTGGCTGCATAGAGAAACCCTGTCTTAAAAACAAACAAACAAACAAAAAACACAAATCAATGGAAAAATATAGTGAACTATATCATCTAGTATAAAATACTTTTATGACACATTTTCTTTTGATTTGATAAAAAAAGAACAAAGCTTGAAAAGTAAAATGGTGTAAATAAAAATATCAAGCACACATATCTTCATTTTTAAATGACTCGATTTCTCAATGAGGGTCATGGGATATTTTCTTCAAATATCAATTTTGGAACACTCCTATAATATTATTTCTTTGATGTTTAAAAATATGAACATGTATTACATGAGCATAGTGGTGGCCACTGTTTTTTAAAATGTGCATTGGTGTTCTGCCTGCAGGAGGGTGTTGGGTACCGCGGAACTGGAGCCACAGACTGCTACGAGCTTCCGTGTGGGTGCCCACTTTTAATCTGAATTTTGGGGAGGCATAGGGAGACAGATCTCTGTGAGTCTGAAGTCAAGATGGTCTACACAATGAGTTCCAGGATAGCCAGAGTTACATAGTGAGACCCTGTTTCAAAAAACCCAAATATAAACAAACAAATAAGTAAAATAAATTTTAAAAACCTTAAAAATTAAGTACATAAAACATGAACATGAAAAGTTAGAGGTGACTATCTAGAAAATCCCAGAGTATAACCTTTGTTCACTTGAAATAAATTTGAATAATTTTTTTAAAAAAAATCACAAAATAAGTACCAAGAAAATTTAGGTTAAAATGGTTGAACTAGAACCCAAATTTTAATGTAAGAGTCTGAAATAACTCAGAACTGAGAAATCACCAGTCAGACTCATAACTGAGGTGGAATAAAGAGTATTATTCATTCCAAGAATGTAACAAAACTATTCACTGGCTGATATATGGGGAGGGAATTTATAGAACTGCTGTCATGATAAAGCAAACATGTAGCCTTAAAAGGCAACTGACAAAGAAATTAAGCTTACGAAGTGAAACCTCCCAATGGGTAAGTAACCAACCTTCCTATCAAATAACAATACGGGAGAAATATAAGTGGGAGGAAACCAACCATGGCTGGGACTTATGAGAAGAACTTGCTTTGCGTAGCATTCCCCGCTTTCATGTTCTCAGTAAGACCATCCAAACAAATGTTCAGTTTTCTACAAGTGAAAATTATGTATCCAAGGAAACATGAATTGCCCAACACCAACCAAGATTAAATGTAATTGTTTGTTTTCTCTTGAAAGACACTTTTGAGTGAGGTTCTCAAAACTCAGACTGAGATAACAGGGCCTCTCTGGTGGGCCATGCATAAAGGCCTCTAAATAACATTGGCCTTTGCCTGAAAAAAAAAAAAAAAAACAAGGAGGGGTGTGTGTGAAATAACTCAGGTGCACAGAGAGGAACAAATCTTGGTTTCTTGGAGAAAATGGAATCAAATTGTTTTTCATAACAGCTCCCTTCAGATAACCTGATAACATACCCGGCCAGAATAATTCATATTTACCCAGAAGGAAAATTTGGAAAGTCTAAACTACAATTGTCAAGTACATATTGCTTCTCCTTCAGTCTAGTTTCAAACTAGAAAATTTGCAACAAATACCTCCAGGAATGCCTCTCATGCCGAGTTACTGCTGCCTTATCTGTCTATCATTTTGAAGTCAAAGACAGCGCTTCAGCAAGTGACATTCTTTCTCTATCCTCTTTATCAGGGAAGAAGATTGTACTTTTCCTATTGTAAAATAACAAATGCTTGTTAAAAGAACTCATAACACACACACTCATACACACACACACACACACACACATACACACACACGCAAGTGCATACACATGTAAACACCCAGAACTATATTTTACAAAATGTAATCGGGTAATCAAAGTGATTTATAAATTTATTTAAAATGTGATTTTTCTACTTCTACTATGGATATTTTAAATAAAAGCATATGCTGTTTTCTGAGAAAAATGAAAGAACAGGAGAGATCTGGAGCCGATTCTTTGCTGTAACAGTACTTACATAGGAATAGTTACAACTACTCCACATTTAAAACATAGGATACTGAGTTTTGTTTATTTGCTCAGCCTTGGTGATCTGCCTGCTAAAAACAGAAGGTTTCAATTTATAACAAAGAATTCACAATATCTTGTGTTCATGTTATTTGAATATGATATTCCTAGACGGAGATTTCGGGTATGTATTGTCTTCAGTGTTTCCCATTAAATGAATTTTGGAAAGCGTTCTCCTGCTACTTCTAACACTTCTTCTGTTCCCCATTTTCTCTTCTTCTTAGGGTTCCCATGTCATGACACATCTTTTTTAACTGTCCCACAGTTCTTGGCTTCTCTGTTTCATTCTTTTCAACCTTCTTTGCATTTACTTTAGGACATTTTATTAGCTTATCTTCTAACTTCTCTATTCTTTGCTTGGCAGTATCTAGTCTATTATGTAATTCATCTTTGTTTCTGTTCCAATTACTTTTTTTTCCTAGAACTCCCACATTTCTTCTGTATTACCCATTTTTTTTCTTCAATGCTTCTCTTTGCCTACTGACCATTCAGTAAATACTTGGTCAGATATTCCAAACTCTTCCACGTTTGATAATGAGGGTCTCGTGAGCTCAAGCTGTCTTGAAGATACCGTGAATTCCTGTGTTGAAGGGAGCTGCTTGTCTGTCCTGGCCACCCAGAACTGAAATAATCACACAGAAAACATATTATTAAATCACTGCTTAGGCCATTAGCTCTAGCTTCTTATTGGCTAACTCTTACATATTAACTTAACCATTTCTGTTAATCTGTGTTTTGCCATGTGGCTGTGGTTTACCAGCTAAAGTTCCAAAATCTGTTTCTGGTGGAGCTCCATGGCTTCCCTCTGACTCCACCTCTTTTCTCCCAGCACTCAGTTTAGTTTTCGCCATCTAGCTCTGTTCCCCTATAGCTCTGCTCTAGGCCCAAAGCCTTTCCTTTATTAACCAATGGTATTCACAGCATACAGAGGGATATCCTCTATAATTTCTGATTCTCCTGCTTCCATCTTCCAAGGGTTTGGATTACAGGCATGCATTAAACTTGAATTGGATTTTGGTATGTGCTTTTTGCTTCATCAAATTTCCTTTTGTCTTTTATAACTTATCTTCTAATTATTTACCATGGGAAGCTGAACAGGATGTTTCATGTGGAAGAAACAAAGTCAAATACTGAGTAGTGTGATGTTTCTATGTTTATAAGGCTATGAAGAAGGTGTTGTTTTTTTTTTTTTTTTTTTACTGTGCATGTTGTAACTGTGTCAAAGTCTACAATTTCCTGTAATGTCTTTGGTCAGTTCTGCTTCCATTTCTCTAGGGACACCTTTGTAGTTAGGATCTTAGATGTCATTCTTTCATTCAGAATCCTGTTATTGTATAGGAGTAGTCAAAAAAATTTTGCAGGTGAGGTAGTGCAGTATCATATAATTATGGTTCAGTTATTCAGTGAGCATTTGTGTCTAGGACATGGTTTTCATAATCATAAGTGTTTCTCAGCTCCTGGCTCCCCTTCTTACAGGGGTGATAGAATGTTTATCCTTAGCTGGAGTGGGTATTCCCCTTCCCCTATGTGGTTATAGAAGAGGTTGTGGGTATTTCCATTTTCCCAAGTAGAAACTAAGATAAAATTGATTTAGGTTGGTAAGTCCTTTCTTCCAGTTGACTAGGCTTTGATAAAACCTCACATGCTGGTTAGATTCTGATAAAATAAATGTCCCTATATCAGTCTTTTAAGGAGATCAGAGGTTCTTGTAACAGATTTTTTTCTTCACTTTAAAAAATGCACAAGGGGACTTTCTCTAGTCTTCACCTAGAGAGCCTGGTGTACTTTCTGGAAAGAAGGTTCATGAAAGAGTAGGGGGTCTCGGTAAGCACAGCCTTTCAGTGTTAGTCTCCAGCTCATTCTTAGACTCCCACAGCTAATCAATATCCCTTTAACATTGTCACCAGGGTCAGTGATCTGTGACACCGCATCATCTATGCTATAGTTTCAGGTGTCCTGCTTCCTTATGACCTCCCCTCTCTGAAGGACCTAGAGCATGTTGCCTATGCTATTTCCCTTTGCATTGGCATACACAAAGCAATTTTGTTCCATGCTTTTTGTTTGTTGGTTTGTTTGTTTGTTTTTGTTGAGTAATAAAGTTTTGGGCACAGAAGAGTTCACTTTGCCAATATTTTTAGACTCTTACATCTCTATTATTTTATAGAAGTTTGACAAATGCTCATTCTATAGAGTAGATCATTGAATGAGAGAAATTACAACTTTAAGGGATTCATCTTAAATGAAGTCCAACATGCTTTGACAGTAAAACTATTTTACCTAATGAAATTTTAAGTGGAAGTATATTTTACTTAATCATTACTTTTGGTGTTCATTTAAAGGACATTGGGGTCACATCTGCTTTTCTCTCATTTTATTCTTTATGGAATAAAATGATGGAGACATCATTCTAGATTGGAATGTATTGATGGACAAAACAGTGAAAGACTTCTGATGATAGTGAATATGCTCTACTTTGAGGTAATAAATAATAAAAAAAAATGTAAGTTCTGTGAAATGATTGGAAGTTAAACAAGGCATGGTAACTGCGGAAACTGAGGACACAGGGCAGGCAAGGATTTTCATTGTAAGCAGGACATTTAGGATAGATTACATTGAGGAGCCGGGTGGTTGTGGTGCATGACTTTAATCCCAACACTAGGGAGGCAGAGGAAGGCAGATCTCTGTGAGTTTGAGGTCACCCTGGTCTACAAGAAGTAGTTCCAGGACAGCCAAGGCTGTTACATAGAGAAACCCTCTCTCAAAAAGGGGAGGGGGGAGGTTAGAGTAGATTGCATTTAGGAGGCAATGATTGAGCAGATTTGAAGAGAGCTCCGCCATGAGGACCTTTAGGCATATGAGTCACAGCATGCAAAGAAAAAAGAATTGACATGATCTCAGAGAGAGGTCAGTGAGTTCGAGTGAGACAACTTAGCAGTGGAGATCAAAGCAGTACTAAGGACCAGGTAAGGACTTAGCTTTGTTTGATACTGTGGTCCTATGAACAGATGGTAGATACAATTGATTTAGGACCTAAAAAGACTATCTGTCTACTCTTTTGAGATCTGGCGTTATGAAGACTCATTAGGAATAGTTGCAACAAACCAGGTCAGAAATAATGTGGCTCAGACAAGAATTGTCTTGATTGAGGTGATGGTCCACAGGTAGTAGAAAGAAAGAAGATTTGAAGGCACCTCTGGGTTTGGTAGAATGAAGAAAGATAAAGAAGGTGGAGAAAGCATTGGATAATGTTCGCTTTGTGAGGTAGGGCAGACTTTACTTCAAACATGTTAATTTTGAGGTACCGAGTATATGTGCAAATAAAGGTCTTAAATAGATACATGGAACTGAGGGGCATTATTTGGCTAGAACAGTAACAAACAGATGCTATTTAAGGCACATGAACATGTAATGTGAAGGTGCTAGATAGAGAACTGTAGGTGAAGGGCGTAGATAGAGAACAGCAGCCAAGACACTTTAAAAGGCATGTGTATGTGGGCAGTGGGTGGTGTGGAATGAAAGGAAACAGGAGAAAATGAGAGGGATCATATGTAGAAAAGGGGAAAATTGATCAAAGTAGAAGGAATCAAACCTGCTTTGTCAAAGGCTATTGGTATGTTATGCAAAATGATACGGACTAGGATCACTTTAAAAGAGTTATAAATGGAAGGACCAACTCACAGTAACTTTTTATTATACTCACAGATTGGGGCATGTCCCAACCCTCATCAGAACAACTTCATTTGGCAGTAGATGGAGGCTAACACAGAAACAAGTCATGGGCCAAAGTGTAGAGAGCAAGCGACTGTGGAGTACTCAGACCTAAATAAGGACCTCTATATCCCACCCCTTCTCCCAAACTCGTGAATTGTTGCTGAAGAGGGTGCAGAAAGACTGTAATACCCAGAGACAGTGCATGGCTACAAGGAAACAGTACTTTCTGCACACAGTTGGGCAGCTGTCATATGAACTCATGGCAGTTTCGATAGCATGTATGACGCTTGTGCAAACTCAAGCCAGCCCAAATCGTAACACAGAGATAGAAGATGAGCATAGAGTCTCATTCCCGGCTGAGAAGCTATTGGTAATTAATAGCTGCTGGGAAAGAAAAATTTGTTTTGTTTTTAAGAGCATTGGCTTCCTGTAGCTCTAATATACTCTACTGGGTGGCTATACACAAAAGTATATATAAGCAGCCCTAAATTTGACTTGATGGATTTAAAAAAAAAAATAAATGAGGTCTCTAAGTTGGGTGGGTATGGTATAGGGGATGAGTATGGGAGTAGATGGGGAATTGAACACAATCACAATACAATGTATGAAAATCTTGAATTACTAAAAAAAAATTAAGAAACAAAAAGAAGTACTGAAGGTCAGTAATTGGACATTGAAAATTTGAATATAGGGGTTATTCAACTTGGCCTGAGATGTCTTCAGAGGCCATGGCAATCTCCAAAAATAAGAAAGCTACTCTTTGCCCACTGCACCCACTGTGAAGCAATGTAGGTAAGGACATGGCTTGCAATATGGCCCTGATATTCTCATGGGATTATTCAGATATCCCTCAAAATCCCAATGACATCTAGTCTACCAATTTATACTTCTTCCGGTGTTTAAAGAATAGGATGGCCATCTACAGCTTATTCTAAAGTTCTGAAAACTGGTTATTTTTATTCAATGAACAAGATTTTAGTTTATAAAAGTGCCTGGATTTAAGAATTCCCATGAGACATATTATTAAGTTTGGGAATACGCTTTATAAAATAAACTGAAAAATAAGAGAAATTGGGGTTTATTTTTCTTAGAGCTCTTTTTTTTGTTATTTCTTATTTTAAATGAACCTATAAATTTTACAGCACTTTATTGTAGAGGTCACCAGTTATTTGACTTTATTTTTCTACTAAATAAAATTATATGTTTTATGCTATGTCATCATAAACTCTATTTAAAAGAATATATGGGACATGACACACCTTATATAGGTTGTATTTTCAAATGCTGAATGAATGATTAATGATAGTTAAAAATAACATGCAATGTTGTATACAAAAAATATATTCTTTTTTCTTTCTTTCTTTTTTTTTTTTTTTTTTTTTGGTTTTTCGAGACAGGGTTTCTCGAGCCTGTCCTGGAACTAGCTCTTGTAGACCAGGCTGGTCCCGAACTCACAGAGATCCGCCTGCCTCTGCCTCCCAAGTGCTGGGATTAAAGGTGTGCGTCACCACTGCCCGGCCGAAAAATATATTCTAAACTTTTGCACTTTTCTTGTTCAAGACATGGTAAAGTCTCTAATGTGGTGTCACATGCCCGTAATCTTGACACTCGGGAGGAAAAGGCAAGAGAATTGCTACACTACTTGGCGAGGACTGATTGGGATATACAGTGAGTACCAGGTCATTAGCCTTGGTTAATGAATTAGGCTGTCTCAAACAAACAAACACAATAATAAGAAATTTCACAATACACAACTGTAAGCAGTTTCACCTTACCCACTCCCCACCCCCCCAGACAAAAAAAAGCAACAACCAACTGACCAAGCGAACAAACAAACAAAACACTGACTTACAGTAACTAGAGATAGGTGTTAACAATATAAATTTATGAAAATGTTTATAAAACTTGTATCAGAACGAAGCCAGAATATATGCTGTTATGAAATCACTTTTAATTCAAAAATATTAATAGCAATACTTTCGGGTAAACTAAGTATTATGTAACTGAGAATAATTAAAAACTATGTACACAATGTTTTAAGTGATTCCGAAGTCTCAAATAGTTCTTAGAATCCCGAGTCACTTGTTCTCAGTGATATAGCTGTTGTGTATCCACCATCTTGCCACGTGTGTTCTTTGTCTTTGACCCACCCTATAACTCCAGTTCTATTTAGGTAAAATATAGCGCTAGTGGGGAAAAAAAAGTTAATTTTGACATTTGAAAAAATGCCATACTTACTTTTTTGTGTTTTTTTGTTGTTGTTATTGTTGTTGTTTTGGTTTTTGTGTCATGTGTTGTTAAGCCATATAGGATAAGATTAGTGTTAAGAGCTGTGCTTGGGGCCTTATAAATGAGCTTCACCTGAATTACCAACCTGGTTTCTGTAATGATTTGCATACAATCCCTGGATCTCAAAATTAAGACAAATCAAACAATGATAAGATGCACATCTATTTATTTACATTTATATTCATATTCATATATATATGATACATGTCATAATACAAATATATAATTGCAAGCCTGAGTAGCATTTGAGGCAGGAGAGTGATGGTCATTTGTAGTAGTAAGGAGGAAGTGGTTTTTGGTAATGTTTATAGGGTATGAGGGATTAGATAACGTCTATTTCTTAAGCTAAACATGTTGGCTTATGTATCATTTTTATCATAAAATTTCAAAGCTGAAAAGTCTCACATAAGCAAAATTATATCATGATTACTTTAGTTTCTTTATCCCCTTCTAATTGAAATTTATCTCTGGTTTCAGGAGACCATTTCACAGAAAGCACTTTGAACAAAATGTCAGTTGTCTTTTCCTTTTCTTTTTCAGTTCAAAAGGACATAGTCCGGCTTCTCCCCAGTTTAGACGTTGAAGTCAAAGATATTACTGACTCTTCTGATGCTAACTGGTTTCTTCAGCTACTGTCTATTGAAGATCTTTTGGAAATGACCAGCAAAGAGTTTCCTATAGTAGCTGAAGTCATCGAAGTAGTTCAAGGGAATCAGCTGCCTCAGGGTATTCTACAGCCTGGGCAAACAATTATTATCCACAAAAAGTATCAGGCTTCGAGGATCCTAGCTTCAGAAATTCGAAGCAATTTCCCTAAAAGACACTTCTTGATTCCTAGTAGCTACAAAGGCAAGTTCAAAAGGAGACCCCGGGAGTTCCCAACGGCCTATGACCTGCAGATATCTAAGACTGAGAAGGAAACTCTCCATGTGGTAGCCACCAAAGCCTTCCATACACTTCACAAGGAACTGTCCTCTGTTTCTGTTGGGGACCAGTTTCTAGTGCATCACTCAGAGACCACAGAAGTTGTCTTTGAGGGAACAAGAAAAGTGAACGTTCTGGCCTGTGAAAAAATCCTCAGTAAGTCCTACGAGGCAGCCCGGCTTCCTCTGTACATGGAAGGAGGTTTTGTAGAGGTGATTCATGATAAGAAACAGTACCAGATTTCAGAGCTCTGTACACAGTTCCGCTGGCCCTTCAATGTAAAGGTGTCTGTGAGAGATCTCTTCATGAAAGATGACATTTTGGCCGCTACCCCAGGACTGCAGTTGGAGGAGGATATCACAGACTCTTACCTACTTGTTAGTGACTTTGCCAACCCCGGAGAATGTTGGGAAATTCCCATGAGCCGACTGAATATGACTGTTCAGTTAGTTAGTAGTAGTAATTTGTCTATGGATACAGGACCAATTCAAGTTAGGACTCTGGTAGAAGAGATCACAGAAGAACAATATTACATGATGAGGAGGTACGAAAGTTCTCCCTCACATCCCCCGCCTCGTCCTCCCAAGAACCCCTCAGCAGAGGAGATGAAGTTAACCTTGCTCAGCTTAGCAGAAGAAAGAACAATAGATCTTCCCAAGTCTCCCAAGGTAAGACATCACGGATTTTTCTTGTCTAGACAATGAGTTTCGAGTTGCTTCTGAGTTTGCTTTTTACTTGCTTTTCTTTCTTTCTTTTGTACCGATTTGAAAGAAGCCTGTCTGATGCCTGTTAGATGAATGAACATCAGCAGAGGAGAAAGCTGTTGCAGCAGTTTGTTCTTGGAGATTTCACCAGTAGAAGTAGCATGAAATCCGTATGGAGTTAGAAATAGAGGTGATGACATTTGGCCACGGCTGCGCAACATTGCCATTCCAATTGACAACTGAACATGTTTAATAAGAGACCTCAGAAAGAATTTCCTTTGATTTTGGAAGTGTGGTTCATTTTTCTTAGGTAGAATTCTCTTAATACTTCACCCAGAAAATGAGCATACAATAAACTCCCATCTTCTGGTGGGGGTGGGGAGGGAGTAGGAGTTTACTAGTAACATGCATCTCTAACTCATGCCTTCGTTGTGTTTTGTGTGCAGAAAGATGTAAAAATATCTTGGCAGAACTATGTGTGAGAATGTGAGCATCTGCCCACATAATGCCTCTTGGAATTGTAATCTTTAGCAGTTCTACTGAAAAATAAAATCAATAAACCTACAGGCACCATGGGATCTCTATGGAACTGGCAAATCCACAACCACTCAAGATTTTAGACAGTAGTCCAGTATTATTTCTACTTGATCTTGATTCTTAATCACTGCCTGCTGGCTACTTGAACTAAGCTTGCCCCCACCTAGGGCATACATGTTTGTGTGTGTGTGGCTGAGGTTCTATGGTTTATGGAAGGGAAGTGTGTTCTGTCCCAACAGATTGCTAGAAGTACAAGAAAAACAAAACAATTGGTAAAAGAGATACTATCTATTCTTGCCTCATCTTTAGGAGCAATATTTGCACTGGGCATCAAGACTTGTATATAGATGTGGATGTGCTTGTGGTTGTATATAACAAAGACTATTCTAATTGTATGCTAAAGGAATCCTTAAGGAATACTAAACTCATTTTCTCTACCAGGGGGGAAAAAGATAAAACCAGCAAAAATTTCCTTTTTGGAAAACTATTTTTAAAAAAATAACCAAAATAAAACAGTTCCAAAATAACATTGATTAGCTAAAGTAAATGGTTTGTTTGATTTTCAGACTTAGCATATATTTCTCACTGAGTTTCAAAGATACTATCACTGGTGGTCAAGGTGTAAATCTAGAATTCCTAGGTTCTTGGCATCTTATTTCAAGAATAAGGCCAAAAATTCACATATTTGCAAATACCAAGAAAGCAATGTTCAAAGCAAAGCCATGGAACAGATCTCTGTCCAGTTCTCACGTGAATTTATGGTGTTGAGATCTGAGCCTCACTCAGAACAATGATGGTTTGTGTTGTAAGAAACTGCTTGTTCATCCTGGCTGCCCAGAACCAAAATAACCACACAGAAACTGTATTCATTAAATCACTGTTTGGCCCATTAGCTCTAGCTTCTTATTGGCTAACTCTTACATCTTAATTTAACCCAATTCTATTAATATGCATATCAACCATGATGTCGTGGCCTACCAGCAAAGTTTCAACACATCTATCTCCATCTACAGATCCATGGCGTCCCTCTAACTCCACCCTTCTTTCTTCCAGCATTCAGTCCAGTCCTCCCCACCTACCTAAGTTCTGCCCTATCAATAGGCCAAGGCAACAGTTTCTTTATTTGTTAATAATAATCACGGAACACAAAGGGGATGCCCACATTATGTTTGGAGTTGGTGAAGAGTTGTCAAGATGTTTTTATTTGAGGAGCAAGAATTGAGGGGCAGCTTAAATTTGAAAGACTAAACTGTATTAATTAAACCACTGCTTGGCCATTAGCTCAAGCTTCTTATTGGCTAACTCTTACATCTTAATTTAATTCATGTCTAGTATTTAATATTTTACCACAAGGCTCGTGGCCTATCAGCAAGGCTGCAGCATGTCTGTCTCCTGTGGTGGCTCCATGGCTTCTCTCCAGGTCTGCCCTTCTTTCTCCTAGCATTCTGATTAGTTTTCTCTGCCTAACTCTGTTCCCCTATAGCTCTGCTATAGGCCCAAAGCAGTTCCTTTATTCATTCATGGTAATCACAGCACACAGATGGGAATCCCCTATCATTGGTTGAGTTGAAGGGCGGGCACATTTGATGCAGTAATATTGTGACAGACTTCATATGACAGAAAAAGAAAAAAAGGTTAGAGCAGAAAACAGGGATGATGGGTGAAGGGAGATGTTGGTAGATGACTCATCCAACCGTTGAGAAGAATACACAATTTCTTGTTTCAGTTAATTCCATAAATTGCCATGTGGGTAGAAGCAAAGCATTGTTATTTTCTCTGAAATCTCTTAAAAACATCACTGATGTTACCATTTACCCGTATTCAGAGCTACTGGTCTACTCATGTTCAATAATTTTTACCCACCATGGAGCCTGGGGTTTTCTCAGTGGATTGTAGATGGAACACAGCAGATCAGTCAGTTTCTGTGTAATGTACCCAGAAGTGTTAAAAACCAGCGGGTTCTTATTGCCCTACTGTCACTCTCCCATGTCTTTTATATCCCATGGGATGACTGCACTAATGCTTTTCTCTCATGTATGATTTTGAAATAATTGGCTTTAAGATTTTTTTTTTATAATGCTTAACATTAGGGAGCAGCCATTTAAAGCAACCCTCTAAGTCTTGGGGTTTTACATGGGATACTGTTTTAAATTTGAAGAACAATTTGTGAGGGTTATTCAGAGTTTAAATATTAAGACTCATTTAACTTACTAAAATGCCTTTTTATATGCACAGAAAAGAGTGTTAGATGCTTCATTATGTGGCTTTACTTTTGCTTTCCTAATGGGTCATTAACTTTACTAGATCATTTCTTGCATTGCTAAACAACAGGGTAGATGTATAGGTAGGCTAAAAGTAAGATTCTACAATGTGTTAAACATTAGTAAAATCCATCTGTGGCAGGCATCTGTGGTCAGTTAGGAACACTATGTGTTCATCTAAGATGTTTCTAAATTAAGAATATATGGGGACATCTCATAAGAACTAGGTGAATTAAATAATTCTTTGCCATAATAAGATTACCAAGTATTCTCTTGTTTTGGCAATACCTCAACAAGGACAAATGAAACGGCAATAGAAACTTGAAAACTATGATTTAAGTACAGGCAGAAGCATATGAAAAGACACTGGATATCAAGATCAACTACATCAAGTAGTTTTACATGGATTTTATCATTTGCTATTGTAGTCAGAAGCTGCTCATTCATTTCCCAAAATAGTTACATAGAAACTATATTGATTAAATCACTGCTTGGCCATTAGCTTAGGTGTCTTTCTAGCTAGCTCTTACATCTTAAATGAACCCATTTCTATTATTTTATATTTTACTATGAGGCTCGTGGCCTACCAGCAAAGTTC
This sequence comes from Alexandromys fortis, assembly GCF_014885135.2. Taxonomy (NCBI): domain Eukaryota; kingdom Metazoa; phylum Chordata; class Mammalia; order Rodentia; family Cricetidae; genus Alexandromys; species Alexandromys fortis. Next base: position 15,122,285 of record NW_026067910.1, on the reverse strand, counting down.
CAGTTGGCAGCTTGAGTCTTTCCCCTCTGGCAGCTACATGGTGTCTCATTGACTCTTCCCTCTTTGTCCCAGTATTCAGTTTAGTTTTTCCGCCTAGTTCTATTCTTCTCTGCTGCAGGCCAAATCAGATTCTTTATTCATTGATGTGGGAGTGTCATATATCAATCTGTTGATTTCATTGGTTAAGTAATAAACACACTGCTTGGTCTCATAGCTTAGAACATAGGTGGGAGGAATAAACAGAATAGGATGCTGGGAGGAAGAGGAAGTGAGCTCAGACTCGACAGCTCTGCTCTGGAGCAGAGACGCCAGCTCTGCTCTCTGAGGCAGATGCAATGAACTCCGGCCCAGGATGGACGTAGGCTAGAATCTTTCCCGGTAAGACTGATGCCACACAGATTATTAGAGATGGGTTGATGGGGATATGAAAATTAGCCTGTAAGGGCTAGAGTTCATGGGCCAAGCAGTGTTTAAATGAATACAGTTTGTGTGTTGTTATTTCGGGCATAATCTAGCAGGCGGCCGGGGTGCTGGGGACGCAGCCCCGCTGCTCCTATTTCAACAATTCATTAACCAAACATATTCACAGCATACATATGGGAATCCCACATCATGCTGTAACAATGTTAACATATTAGTATATGGGTAATAATGCCCATAATCTAAATGTAGGTGGGGATTTCCAGGAAATCTGTACAATTCTTTTATGCTGATGACATAATGTAAAATAAAACCTCTAATTTCTATGCAATTAGAGTCTTAATTAGACAAATACGTGTTATAAAGGGGGTGAAAAAACAAAACCTTGCCTCTACTTCTACTTTGAGTAGGGAAACTCCTGCTCACAGGTAGGGTTTCTGTGTCTGAACTAGTTTCAAATAGCTCTGAAGAACATAGACTCGATGGGGTTTTGCCTGTCATGGATATATATGGCTATAGCTTTTGAGCACCACAAAGGAGAAATGGAACTTCTATGTTCTGATGAAAAGGCCTATAACCAGAGAGCAAAACAAACCTTTGGTTGAAAGATGAGTTATTCCCCATCTTCAGAGACTGTAGCTGGGCCCAGAAATCTTACATTTCATGAACTCTGTTTGGCCGTTTAATGCTCCTGTGTCCACTTGTTCCTGGAATTTCTAGACTTCTGTGGACAAGAACACCCACAGGAGACATTAAGGCAAAAGGCAAGGGGGAGGCAGTGATGCCAAAGTTCTGTGCAACAAGCAAAGTTGGAATGCTGCTGCAGAGCCAGAGCTGGGACTGCAAAAGGCAGAAGGAGAGCCAGGGTCTGTGCACTGCAGAAACAATACTTGCTCATCTGCTGCTACTGGCCTGTCACTTCTGATCTTGGCTGCGACAGCAGAATCTTATTAAAGAAATCCAGGCTTCTGGGCTACATGGAGAGGAACATGACAGACACTCAGTTGTAATTGACAGGATTCCATCCCAAATTCTGTGATTTTTGTTTTCTTTCTCATTCACTGGATGTGCTGTAGGCGTTAGGAGTATCGAAAGAGACGTCTGTCAGAGAAGCCGTGAATCTACTTTCTTTCTAAGTGGAGATTTTCGTCAGAGCAGTTTTCAAAGACCATTGGCATTGAAGATAGAAACAGACATCTTAAAAACACTCCACATTTGAATCTGGAGATAAGACAAATGGAGGGCATGGGGGAGTCTCTCAGAAAACATGGCAAATCTTAGGAGATACAAGTTTTACACATAAAAAGATCAGATACTTACCTCTTGTTCTTACAGCATGACACAGATGAGTAAGTCAGCACTTTCAAGTTACCTGAGTTAGGAGTGTACCCCTCTGGAATGTAAATTACCCAGAAACCAGTGAAAATCATGGGACAATTGGGCTGAGCATGAAAAAAAAAAAAAAGGAAGTGTTGGGTCAAAAACTGGCCAACCTTGAGTCACAGCTGGACCCGGTAGATCTGTGTCCTCTGTAGTGTGCAGAGCCCCTGAAAGCTGTTTCTGACTTCTCCAAGTGGGAGAGGAGTACAAAGTTAGAAAGTTTGGCTTTGGTCATGGTGTGCTACCACTTCTAGTTAGATCTCTGACGTTGATTTAGTACTTTGGATGTAAAAGAACTGTTAAAATTTAGTAAGACAGTCTAAAATAGGGACTGATTTCAATAGAATTTCAACAAATGATGAAGACCTCACCAATTTTTTTCTCTGTAGATTTTATGTGTAAAACTGGTCTTATGGCATGACTGAAGTGGACACACATTTGGCAATATTTGGGGGAAAATTTGGCCTTTTTTGAGCTCCAAGCGGTTGAATACTCTCTCATCAAAGATGTAGAGTACCTAGAAGAGTAGGAATCTAAAACGTATTAGCCACATCCATCTGTGTTGGGTATCTGTGGTCAGTTAGGAACTCTAATGAGTTCTCACCAGGAAATGCTATTTTAAAATTTCTAGTTACAATTCTTCTCTATCCTTTACCTGTGGCATCAAGAACTAAAATATTTCCAAATTTGTAACTATCATGTGGCCACTAACAGTGACTATTACCTGTTACCCATAGGAAAAAAAATAAAATTATAAAATTGTGTTTCAGTATTTTAGTGAAATAATTAAGTTAAAATTAGAATAGATGATTTTTTTGCATTAGATTTCTAGCTTTTAGGACAATTAGATTAGCTTTCATTTTTAAAATGAAATGGCATGCAAAAATCCCTGTTTGAAAAGTAACAGAAGTTTGTAATATTCAATTTACAGTGCACGAAAATGAGGACACTGGAATCACCAGCTTTTCATAACAACAATAGGGATTGTAGTGTCCACAATCATTGAGCGTAATATGGACTTATTAGGTGGTCAATCTGTAGTCACTGAAAACTCACTATTTCTCTCTCCATTTCTCATTCTCACTCTCTATGTCCATATAAGTATGTACACATATACATGTAAGCATATATACAGTATATAAGTATATATATTGTGTTGTCTATATTCTTATCTTTGGAAATACAAGCAAAATTATTGACTCATCTAAAGCAGGTTTTTAGAAATGGTCTTTTGTTTTCTTTCCACAACTATTATATCCTGTTGGTCTAAAAGCTTTTATGCCTCTTAAATACTGCTGGGTTTTCACACTTCCTCATACAGGGCCATATATATGCATATTATATTTATATAAACATATATAACTTATACAATGCAATATGTAAACTTTGATTTATATATCAAACTAGAAAAACGCATATGTCACAGATACATATGATTGATATGTATATATAGAATACATGACACACACACACACCTGGATATATTGGTGCATGTTTGCAATGTTAACACTGCATAGGCTGACGTAACACAGATCGTATGCTTAAGGTCTGTTTGGGATATAAAAGGAGACGCTGTCTCGAACTAAAATGAAAGGTAAAGTATGAGGGATGGTAAGATAACTCAGTAGAGAAGAGGGATCAAGCCTAGGACCTGAATTGAATCCCCGTGGTCCTCATGGGAGAAATGACCCTTACAAGTTGCCCTCTGGTTTCTGTTGCCATGCCTGTTATATGCTGTGCTGAGGACAGAAGCCAAGATGTACATAATAAACAAGCACCCTAGCAATGTAGTTTTATCCTTAGCTCATGCCTTTTGTCATTTGATAGCTTTTCTTGTAGTTTTCTGCTGTGGGGTGGTCTTTTTGTATGCTGTGAACAGATGATGCTCTCATTGGTTAAGGAATAAAGCTGTTTTGCCTTATGGCAGGGCATGATATAGCCAGGAGGGAAATCCAGGCAGAGAAACGGGAGAAGAAGGGTGGCGTTTGGGAGATATCAGACACCCAAGAAGCAATATGCCAGTAGACCAGTAACACCATGCCATGTGGCAAAGTATTGATAAAAAAATATGAGTTTATTTAAATGTAAGAGTTAGCTAAAAATAAGCCTGAGTCATCAGCCAAGTGTTTATAAGTAATATTAAGACTCTGACTTAATATTCAGTTATTCAGGAACTGACAGATGGGAGAGAAACCTCTGATTACTGTCTTCTTTAGTTCTAGGTGCTTTAGAGTTAAACTTCAGTGTCTTTTCTCTTTGGTATCTAGGCTTTTTTTGAAGCTCATGTCCACACTCACAGATATTTTCCTTTTTAATTTTTTTATTAATTTTGTTCATTTTTAAACATATGAATAATTTGCCTGCATGCATGCTTGTGTATTACACATGTGCCTGGTTCCTGCAAAGGTCAGAAGGGGGCACCAAATCCCCTGGAGGTAGATGGCTGTGAATGACCATGTGGGTTCTGGGAATTGAACCTGGAGTTACAAATGCTCCTCACTGCTCTCAAGTCCCCATTTGCACAAATTTATTATGCATATTAAATGACTTTCATTAGAGTCAATTATTCATATAGATTCATTCATGAACCCACTAGAAATTGTATCATAGATTTCTTCTAAAATCTGTTTAAGGGGCTAGAGAGTTGGTTCATCATTTACAATGTTTGTTGCTCTTGTAGAGGAATGAAGTTTGGCTCCCAGCACTCACACTAGATGGTTCACAACTAACTTGGCCCCAGCTCTAGGGGCTCGGAGGCCCTCTTAGAAGTCTGCTTGGTACCCTTATATTTACACATATACTTGCACACACAGACACACACACTCATACATGTAAATAAATAATAAAATAATTTAGACAATATTTAAATATTTTAAAATGTATTTAAGGTGTTAAATGTATTTGAATGTGTTTAAAAATCATCTGCTAAAGAAAGTTCTATGCTAGAGAAGTACTAGATACTACCTGATATGCATTGAGTTTACAACCCCCTCTGCAGGATATTTAAAGGTCTAGAAAGTCTTCAGGATGCGAAAATACATTGTGCTGCCACAGAACCCATAAATACGGATCTGCCATGCTCAGGACTTTCCTATTTTGGCCCAATGCTCAGAAGAAGCTCAGGATCCTCTGAATGTTCCCAGAGACAGGAATTGGGTGCTAGAGCACAGAATAACAATTATTGTGCTCTCTAAAACAAAGCAAACAAGCAAAGAAAAAAGTAAGCAAAGAAAGAAATCACTCCTTAACATTAAATCTGCTTCATCAATTTTTCATCTTTGGGAATACCAGCACAATCTATTGGCTTGTTGGCTCATCTAAAGCAGGCATCTGGAAATTTTTTTTTTGTTGTTGTTGTTTTGTTTTGTTTCGTTTTCTGTCTTCTTTGCCTTTAGCAACTATTATTCCCGTTGATCTCACTCCCTTTATGTCTCTTGAACACTGCTGAGATTTCACACTCCCTCAGCACGGAATCCCATCATTTCTGGTTTGCATTTTTGAGTTCTACGTGTAACTATTCTTTCTGTTTCTTTTCATGAAATACTCTAATTAATTATCCATGTTGCTAACTTCTTTATCATTTTAAGAGAGACTTCTGCCTGTGTGACTTTCAGCTGGCTATCTTCTGTGTCGTCCTGCTGTGTTCAGGATTTCCCACTATGTGCTGTAGCTATACTAAATTTCCAATAATTATTGTCCTTTCAATGTTTTCTTCATATTATTAGTATCTTCAGATGATAGACAAGAAAGCTGAGTTTTATAGGCTAATATATACTTATATGAAAACAGTGTAGATGTTAGTATAATATAATATGTACAAAGGAGCACAAGTAAGGGTATGTATTAGAACTTAATACAGGAAACAGATATGAGTCATGAAATAGGATATAGTGGGTTTTTGTTGTTGTTGTTTAGTTTTAATTCTGACCTTTGTTTTTTGGTTTGGGAAGGAGTGGCTAAGGCTACAAAAATATATTTGATACTGAAAATGTAAAATCTAGTTTTGAAACTCCACAGTGTAGAAGGAGGGATGTTTGTTGGGTTTCTGGCCGCCCGGCTAGCTTAAACCCAAAATTATTACACTAAACTGTATTAATTAAATCACTGCTTGGTCCATTAGCTCTGGCTTCTTATCGGCTAACTCTTATATTAATTTAACCCATTTCTAGTAGCCTGTGTAGGGCCACATGGCTTTGGCTTATCTGCTAAAGTTCCGGTGTCTGTCTCCACCAGGGCTACATGGTGTCTTTCTAACTCTGCATTTTCCTCCCATGTTATAGGCCAAGCCAGTTTCTTTATTCATTAAGCAATAAAAGCAACACAGACAGAAGGACCTCTAACCACAGCTTTGGAATGGTTGTTCTGTATGGAAGTCCATTGAGGTGTCTAGATTTTGGATCTGGTTAATTTCTGTTTGTTTCTTTGATTTGTGTTTATTATTATTTTATTTTTTTGAAAAAGAAAACAATCTTTTTTCATTTTACATACCAATCCCAGTTCTCACTCTCTCCCCTCCTCCTACTTCCTCTACCTCCCTCCCTCCCCACCCCCATCCACTCCTCAGAGAGGATAAGGTACATTGCTTTGGTTAAGGTTCAAGGCCCTCCCCACTATATCCAGGCTGAACAAGGCATTCATCCAAGGAGAATAGGTTCCCCAAAAGCCAGTACAAGCAGTAGGGACAAATAAACCCTGGTGCCACCACCAGTGGTCCTGTAGTTTGCCCCACTCATACAACTGTCAACCACATTCAGAGGGTCTAGTTTGCATCTATGCTGGTTCCATCCCTGTCCGCCTGGAGTTGGTGAGCACCCATTAGCTCAGGTAGACTGTTTCAGTGGGTGTCCCCATCATGGTCTTGACTTCTTTGCTCATATTCTCATTCCTCCCACTCTTCACCTGGACTTTGGGAGCTCAGCCAAGTGTTCCACTGTGGGTCTCTGCCTCTGCTTCGGTCAGTCGCTGGATGAAGGTTCTATGATGACATTTAAGATACTCATCATTCTGACTACAAGGCAAGGCCAGTTCCGGAACTCTCTCTTCTAATGCTTAAGGTCTTAAGGTCATCCTTGTGGATCTCCAAGTGTCTCTCCAGTGCCAGGTCTCTTGCTAGCCCTATAATGACTCCCTCAATCAAAATATCTCTTTCCTTGATTCCATGTCTGTTCTTTGTTTTTTTTTTTTTGTTGTTGTTGTTGTTTTTTTTGAGATAGGGTTTTGTGTGTAGCTTTAGAGACTGTTTTCGAACTTACTCTGTAAACCAGACTGAGGTCTGGCTAATTTTAATGTATGGTGATTTTATTTGAAATTTCTATTAAATAAAGTTTTAATAAATTCAAAAAGTATTTTTGCTCATAGAGAGCTATAATTTAATGTTAAAGCTAGAATTATTTGTTTTATTTTATGACATAAGTATCTTACTATGTAGCCTCTGCTGGTCTTGAACTCTCCATCCTCCTGACACTGTCTCCTGAGAACTGGGCTTATGTGTATACATGTATATAACCTATTATATGACTCTAGAATCATATAGATGATCCCAAAACCTAAAATTAAATGCAGCTTCATGTAGCCCCACTTTTAAAACTGGGTTGCTGGGCTATCCACCTAGGCGGGAATTAGAACCTATAGTCAAGTTCAGCACTATAAGCCACCTTCCCATCTTGGCACAGGAGCAAATGTCTTTAAAGTGGTAAAGACTAAAAAGTCTTCTTCACATCTCAGACCTAGTAAAAGAGTGATGGGGAAGTTAGCAGAATGGGAGAAAAGACCATTTTTCAGGAATTTTCTGAATACGTTTTGAATGATTTCATGTTGAACATTATGGGTAGAGTAAATTGACTCTTCATCTCTGGTCCTCTGATGCTAAATGATTTGACTTCATGTGATTTCTTTGGTGCCTTTCCATTGGACCATGGGATTTTGAGGATAATAGGAACTTGTATTGAAGCCATATATATAAAGTCAAAGAGGCTGTGCCTGGAGCTTCCCCCACCTGGCAAGAATTAAACAAACAAACAAAAAGTCACTTTGAGAAATGTCACAGTGATGATGTAGGTTCTCTGGAGTGAGGAGAAGGAACCCTGTTTAGTACCTTCATTTTCTGGATCAGATGAGCTGGGAGTGTCAGCTAGAAGTGATGTCCTTAGTCAGTAAGCATCAGTTCAAACATACAACTGCCAAGTGATGTGCATACATTTCACATGAAGAAAGGGCATTGCTCGCTCCTTCCATGTATACCAATCTACAACAATGCCCTGAGAGTAATTTCTCTTTGTGCTTATTCTCCTTTTTACCTAAGCTGTATGCTGAGAGTCAAAAAGAAAATTTAATGAATAAAGAAATACTACTACTGAGAAATTAACCTTCCTTAGTTTTTTGCTATAAACTAGAATGTGTAAGGAAGAAATTGAGTTTTATTGTTGTACTAAAGAGAGCCAAAGTTATATATATTTATCTGTTAATGGTAAATGTTGATGGGTGTGTGGTGCTTGTATGTGTTATGTGCTAGTGTGGCCACATATGTCTATGTGCATGTATGAGGACTCCAATGATGAATATCAGGCATCCTTCCCCATCCTTCTTTATCTCATTGTCTTTAGAAAGATGATCTCACTGTACCAGGGTTTGCCATTTTGGATAGACCTCCTGGCTGGATCTGCTGAACTCCAAGTCCCAATACTGGAGTTACAGGCTTGTACAGACATGCTTGCATAGCTCCATGCATGCTTTGATCTCAAACTCAGGTCCTTATTCTTGGAAAACAAACACGTTGCAATTTGTACACTGAGCAATCTTTTTAGCCCAACAAATGTCAATTTTAGAAAAACTATTTGCTTACTAATAATCCCCTCAAGAGATCTTTCAAGGTTGTTATAATTGTAACTTGAAGTGATGTACAAAAGCAAGAGTCAAGTTGATTCTGGATAAACAATATGAGTTTGCTCAGTCTGCCCCTTAGGAGCATGGGTATTTGTGTTTTTGAAGGACATACTTTGTATTTATCTGAGTATTCGTTCAGATATGAGTTGGCATGCTCCCTGCCATTACTCCCGTTCATGGTCCTGTATGTCAAGGTTTTTAAAAAACTGCTAATCAAAAGGTTGGCTCTCCATTTCAAATAGGTTTTGGCACTCTGTAATTTCACATAAAAATTTATGTGAAAACTTAATTTATATTCTTTGTTACCGTCCTTTGATGTCTTATTTTCTGTTTTTACTTGTTTAGTTTCTAGTCGGCTTAGCATATTTCCACGTAGATATGTGATATGAGGTTTCCTCATCTTAACTTCTAAAGCTATGAAATGAAATCTATTCTGATATTTTTAAAGGAACCATTTAGAGTGCACTTGTAGATAAACATGGATGCATTTAAGTCTGATGACCGACTTATGAACAGGAAATAAAAGTTATGAACAGGAAATAAATGTTCTGCACTTTGATGGCCAATATCTGAATTTGAAGCCTCTTTGAGTATTGTTTCTTTGGATCTAACAGAAATCACTTTGTTCAGACTCAGAATCATCCCACATTTTTCTTGATTCAATTTACCTACTCTGTATTATACAATGTAGCCATTCATATCTATGTATGTGTGTGTGTGTTTAAGGTCTTCTCTTTCTCATTGTTTTTTTCAGTAGCAATGTAGACTCTCAGTTACCTCATTCTGCTTAATGAACTTCTTAAAGGACCTCATTGACTTAAAACCAAATACCTTGTGATAATTGGATTAAAAAGAAATCAAACAATCATCTGGATAATTTGAACTCTGAGACTTGATTTTTGCATCGTGTTAAGTGGCTTGACAGCCCATCTAGCTGAATCTTCTCATGAACGTCACATGAATCTCTCTGGAAATTTCTGACACTTCTCCAGGTTTAGAAAGGAGCGCATATGGAATGAAATGGAGTGGGAAAAGACTGTGATGTGTGGGTCGGTATCGAGGTTTTCACAGTGACTTAACAGGAGGAGATGCGAAGTAAATGAAGGATCGAGTGGAGCAATGCTGGGGACCAAGTCCCCTTTTATAGGTCTCATTCTGTTTGGGGGCTGTGATTAGACCATGGTAGTATGGAACATTGATAGATGAAGAAATGTCAAGCAAGAGGACATTGGGGCACCTGATGCTACCAGGGACCATGAGGACAGTGATGAAGGCCATGAGTAGCAGTTAAGATCCTGTCTATTTGAGTACAAAACAAAAGCTGCCTCTCCCTGACTGCGCTTCCACTCCTCCTTTTAATAAAGAATCTTCATTTCATAACTTGACTGCTGACCTTTAAAATTTAGCTTATTCCCACCTGAGTCCTTTTATTAACAGAACTGTCTTTTCTTAGGCTTTCAATAAACTTAAGTCTGTGGAAAATATTAAACATTTCATCTGAGTTTAGGTAACTATGGTTTAAAACAATCTTCTGAAAAATTAAGAGACTATGGGTTTTGTCCTAAATTTGTTACTCATTTGCAGTGAGATTTGGGATCCTTGCAGTATCCTTGCTTATAAATTTAAAAGGTTACAGTGAATGACCAGAACCATTTCCTCTAGCTTACACATTGCACACACTCAGGATTTTGTATTTACACACTATATATTAAAGAGTTGATATTAAAACTATTTATTTGAATGTCTTAAAATATCAAGAGGATGCCTTGTTGTATCTGAAAAACTCTAAAAAGACAAAAGAAGAAGGGTCTCTAGACTTCCTTCTTGTATGCTGGATGACTGTGACCTTTCTGGCAATGTATTATAAATTTCTGTGTCTTTGGTATCCAAAGTGTTTACTGTGATGTATGATTTAACGGAGCCCATTTTTCATATAGTGGGAGCCAGGCTTCTGTTTTCATCTTCTTTTATCTACTTTGTGAGACTCTTTACAGGAACTTCTCCTGTTTAGAGCCACCACCATGGTTCCCTGTCTCAGCTCCGCATCTCAGAAACCTGATTGAATGATGGCATCCTTACCCTAATTCCGCAGGACTCTACTTCTACCTGGCATCCATCCATTTGAAATGAGCATTCCCTTATTATTCACCCTTAATGTTTCTTCTTACGCTTCCTCTCATTGCCTAAAAATTTGGTACCCATGTTAGCTCCACAAAGGGCCATTTCTCACGTGCAGCCTGTCCCTCTTGCCTCCTGTATTACATGATGCGTCAGTGCCTTGATTTCATGTGGTGGTGCTGACTATTCCTTCCTGAAACTAAGCAGATTTGCTTGCAAACAAACATAACAATATTGTTTTCTCCATCTCAAGGGTGTTGTATTTATGACTCTATTTGCCATGGAGAGACTAGAATTAAGACAGTAAGAGGCTGTGCAGTGAAAGGTAGGAATAGCTTGTTCTTGCAAATGGAAAGAAATTTAGCCTCATTTAGCTAAAAGCACAAGGCCATTCTAATCACACATTTGACATCATGACCAGGCCAGGGGAAAAATGTACCTGCTCTATTATAATTGGCTCTGCTCACTGAAGTGGATTTCTCATTGTCTGTGCAGCTACAGGAAATATAGTTAATAAAATCACATGTCAGCCCGAGTGAAGCTGTTCTATAAAGCTCGGCCAGACCACTCTGTGAAACTGTTATTTCCTATTCTGAAAACTAAATCTCGAATCACAGTTAAAAGGTAATCAGTCTTTAGCGGAGTAGTCTTGTAGAGGGGAACAGTAATTCCGGTTTGATTGGTGACATGGGCTTTTCAGGGAACAGTTTAAAAATAAAACAGTTAGAGGAAAAGCAAACACACGCCAAATGGACATTTCCCAGAAGTTTTAGGACATCAGGCCACATTGATAAATATATTGCACTTTCTAAAAAAAAACATGTGTCTTTCCTAAACAATACTGGGAAAACACTCCAACTCTTTAGACTTCACTGCTTTGACTCACTGTGACATAACCCTGAGAAATAGTTCACAGGTTTTCTGGTCATCTTTTGTAACTGGGGTATCTTATCCAGGTTTCCAAGGTCTACCATCAGTGGTCCAGCCTTTGGCCTGCAGATCCATGATACATATTGGATAGGCGATGTGTGAGCATCACTTTCAATGGTTTTTCTCTTGTGCTCCTTTTATGGATGCTGTGCTTGCTTCTGCTGTTCATAGTACAATATCCTTTTCCTCCTTGCATGATAAGAAAGAGAAAATCATAAGAAACACCATACTAATCCATTTGTGTTTATTCCAAAATATATTGTTTATTTTTACACACACACACACACACACACACACACACACACACACACACACGGGGAATTATATGGCCTCACCAAAGAGAAAACTTTATGAGTTTAATTTACAAATTTTATGATTTGAAATAAAAATACTTCTTTTAGGTGAAGAATACTGGGCCTAGAAACAATAACAAGCATAGAAACAAGTATATATATATTTTTTTGCATGGAAACATAAAATTGTGCGACACTGTTGGAAAGACAGTGTTTTATAGCATCTCCTAGCAGATTTGTAGCTGTCAGTGCTGAGCAGGAGACTGAGCCAATACAGAGGCCTCACTGCCTGCTCTCTTTCCTTTGACCACACTGACAGTTCTGGGTAATTCTCACTTCACTGAGGAGAGTTTTACAGAGGACAGTTCATCATGGACCCAAGGGAACTTGACCACTGTTTCATTAAATTTTTTCAGCAATTTATAATTTTTTTCCTTTCGAGGATTTATTTGATAGTCTTATTACCGGTGTACCTGTCTTATCTGAGATCTGAGAGATTCTGCACAGCCAATACCGTGTTCTGAACATGTGTAACCATTCTCAAGGGATGCTTAATTAGTCTTTGTCTAGTATTGGACAAGAGAATAAATTTTCACGCTGTGAAAAATCTCACACTGAAAATATTTTAGTCATACACATAATTCACACATATTTCATGCAAAAACTAAACATGGCTCAGATATCTTTCTCTCCTGCACACTAACCATACTTGGTAGGTTGGGATAAGTAGAGACTGATAACCAAACTAAACAGAACAATGGTCCCTCAGGCTGGATAGAGTTATCACAGGCCACTGGGAGGACTTTTTTTTTCTAAGAATGAAATTGGAAGCCTTCAGGAGCAGATAAGTGAGATGACTCTGGAGGCAGGAGTATTGTTACGAGTTCCTGGCCAGCCTATAGAGTGGGACTCCCCTGCCTTTCCAGACAAACTTTCCCTGTGTAACAGCCCTAGTTGTCTTGGAACTCACTCTTTAGATCAGGCTGGCTTCAAACTCACAGAGAGCTGACTGCCTCTGCCTCCCCAGTGCTGGGATTAAAGGTATGTGCCTCCTCTGCCAAGTGACTATGTCTTAATAGAAATTTATCACAGTCCCAGAGCAATGGCTCAGTGGTTAAGAGCATTTGCTATGCAATCATGAAGACTCAAGAACTGCCATGAATTGAAGGTATTTCTGGACTTTTGACACTGGAAATGTGATTACCTTTATCTGCGCATTAATGCCATTTTCTTTTGCCTTTGAAATATATTTGAAAATATTTGGACTCCTTTAAATTAAATACATTTTATTTCTCTAATATTTCATTATTTTGGGGGAAATAAAAGAATGAATAAGATTAAATAAAATAGCTCTGTCTATGCAGAATTTATTGTATGATCACACTAAAAAGAGGATCTCCACTGGGATCATTATATTTTTGGATCTCTTAAAGAAAATATTCAAAGATGAAATATTTTAAAGGACTTATTTTCAAGTAGAATGCTGCAATCTGGAAATGCATTTTAGTGCCTTTTAATTAGCTGTAAATTGTTACTTTTAAAGGTCCGGGTAGTTGGGAATAAGGCAGTAACTATGGGTCTCTCTCATAGATTAAATGAGAATGTTAACAGTGGGAAAGAAAACAGTTTTCCTTTTCGTCTTGTGGAATAGAAATTAGTATTTACATTGGGGCTCTAATGTCCTATTATTCAATAATAGAAAACTACTGAGGACGGATTGGAGAGATGGCTCAGTGGTCTAGTGACCTTGGTGCTCTTCTTGAGGATCTGAGTTCAGTTTCCAGTAGGTGGCTTACAACTGACTGCAACTCCAGCTCTGCAGTCTAGAGGATCCATTGCCCTCTTCTGGATGAGGCTGACCAGCCCCCCCCCACATGATAAAAATAAATCTTTGAAAAAGAAAAGTACAAAGTATTGTAGAAAATGACACCAGACATTTAGCCTCAACACCTGAATATGATTATTAGGAAGCAAAGCTCCATCTTTCATCTTAATAACACTGTCTGACTTCTTGAAGAAAGATTACTGGTAACCACTCCATCTACTGGGAGTCTTGCTTGTTCAGGCCACGTATCAGCTCAGAGTCTTAGCTGGGCAGATTCCTTTGTGCCATTTTTACCCGACCCTGAAATGCCCCTCCCTTTTCCAATCATTACTTTCAGTACACTCCCTCCACCTCCTTAATCTGATTGCTCGTGGTTCCCATCCCCACCTGCCCCCAGGACTTGAATAAAAGGTGAATTTCTTTACACACTGTTGGCGGGATGTAAACTATTTCTATAAATGAAATCGGTATGGAATTTCCTCAGAAAGTTAAAAAGGGAGTGGTCCAATAATCCTTGTACTGGGTGTTTCCTCCGAGGAAACGCTGCTGGAGGGATGCCTGCCTCCCAGTGTCCACAGCAGCACTCCTCCCAGTTGTCAACATAAGTAATCAACCCGAGCATCAGTCAGATGCTGTACAGATACACAGTTGAACATTATTCCATCATAAAAGAGCTAAATCCTGCCATTTGTGCTACTGTGGTTGGGACCGGAAAAACATACATTGACAAATATTGTAGGGATCTCACTTGCTCCTAGCACCTAAAAAGTCATCTCTTAGGATTTGGCACTGAAATGGTTGTTTTAAGATTTGGGGAGGATGAGAAGGCTGAGGAAGGTTAGCAATAGGAACAAAGGTGCAGCTATACAGAAGTGAGCACTTCCGGTGATTTAATGCACAGTAAAATAACTACAGTGAAATAAAGAACTATGCCTGATTGGGAACAAAAAGAAAGAGTCTGCTATGAATGGCAATGGGTTTTTGATCCTACTGCACATATCGGCTTTATGGGAGCCTAGGCAGTTTGGATGCTCACCTTACTAGACCTGGATGGAGGTGGGTGGTCCTTGGACTTCCCACAGGACAGGGAACCCTGATGGCTCTTTGGGCTGACGAGGGAGGGGGACTTTATTGGGGGAGCGGGAGGAAAATGGGAGGCGGCGGTGGGGAAGAGACAAAAATCTTTAATAAATAGATAGATAGATAGATAGATAGATAGATAGATAAAATCAAAAAAAAGAAAGAGTCTGACAAGTTTTCCATAGGGAATTGATAAATATTTGAAGATAAAGGTGTGTAATCTAAGTTAAATATATGTGTTAAATCTAAGTTAAACATACCAAATCATGATAGGTGTAACTTTGATATTTCTATGTACTCATTGAAAATAAACCACTAAAATACATTAATATGCTTAAATATTAATAAGCATATCCTTCATTTTTCTAAATCCCGGGTTTGCATTCCTAAAGTAGTGTGCTGTGTTTTCTGATTGCTCCACAGAGTCTTCCCAGCGGTTGATAATGTTGTTTACATTCCATTACACTGAATATTCCCTGAAGCTTCCTCAAGCAAGAACAGATGGCCAAGCTGTTGGAGGGATGGGGTTCCTATTTGCTTCTCAAATATGTAGGCTGCAAAACATACATGCTAGACTACTTCAGCCTTTTGTTACTTCAAAAAGAAAACTAATGCTACATTTTCAATGTTTTGTACAGAAGTATGCCTTAGAGATGGTCATCCTAGGGCAAAAATAAAAATGTGAAGTGTCTTATGGGATACTTACAGCTGTCAATGCTGCTGATATTCTCTTCGAATGTCTGCATCTTATTGACAAAGCTGTTTCTCAAGAGAACCCACCCTCACCTAGGGCATTTGGACATTAGAATATACAACTCTTTCAGTGTCTGTAATTTCGACAAACTCAAGCCTGCTAATGGTTTCCATGATGGACTTAGTATCCAATTACAAATGATGGTTAAGAATATTTAGTGACATATTAGTTATGATGATAGTCATTCATTCTTTCCTATACAAATGACAATACATATAACGTTTACCTAACTGAAGATAGTCTTGGTTTTAGTCTGTTCTGTTTTTGTTAACACTTTTAAGGCACTGATATTTGAGTAGATAAGAGAAGACTTGCGACCAGTTCTCCAGTGTTCATTTGTAAGAGTTAGCAGAAACATTGTTGTGATTTGATTTCTAAAATCTTTTTATGTGATACATACCAGACTATGTCAGCTTTGAAAAAGCAAAACTGGCCAGAACAAGATTGCTTCCCTTAATCCTAGAACTCCACAATCCAAAGCCTAGGAATTGTGAATTTGGTGTTAGCCTGGATGGACTAAGTAGTAAGTTTGCAAGTTCAGGGCTATCATAGGGCGTCAGATTGAGGTCTTGCCTCAAAATGAAGTGAGATAGCAGAAGTGTGGGAGCAAGAAGAGTAAGGGAGGTTTGTATAGTGAGGCAAAGATTTCTGCTTCAAACTAACAGAATCCAAATATTTCCTGGTTTGCCTGTTTATGGGTCACAGAGGAATCCCTGAATAGTGACTGTAAATGTGCAAATAAATGTGTGTGTGTGTGTGTGTGTGTGTAGGAAAGAGAGAGAGAATATGCATATATGATCATGTGTGTAATGTGTTAGAGTGTATTGTATGTGTGTGTATGATGTATGTGTATATGACTGTGAGCCTGTGTGTGAAAGTGTACACGCGTGCACGTGCGCTCGTGTGTGTGTGTGTGTGTGTGCGTGTGCATTGTTTTGAGCCAGTCACTATGTGGTTCTATGTAAGCAAGTGGATGTGTGTGAGTGGGTAGCTGTATGGGTACATATGTGTTGTTTGTGTTGTGGGGAAGTGTTTGCAGCATGTTGTTTGCCTCACATTTTCTGCTCTGTAGGCAGCATCTGTACTGAGAAGGATGAGCCCTATATGAGAGCAAGATCATTAGTTCAAGAAGGAAAATGGGCTCTGGGAGACGAATTTCTAATAGAGAATGTTACCATGAGAGAAGTATTGTTTTTATCTTAATTTTATGTGCTTGGGTGTTTTGCATGCTTGTATGTGTGTGTACCACTTGGATGCCTTGTCCAATCAGAGGCCAGAAGAGGATGCCAGATACGCTAAGACTGGAACTACAGACAGACGGTTATGGATTGCCATGTGGATGCTAGGATCCAAACCCATGATGAGCAGTCTGCACTCTTAACTGCTGAACCATCTCCAGGCTCCAGGAAATATTCTTTTACAGCAATTCCTTAGGAAACTTTTGCTTTTTGAGAAGGAAAGTAGAATGGTATCTTTAAGGGCATTAAGTTAGAAAAAGTGGCCTCTTCTAAATGTCTGTCATCAGTGGAGTAACTAGAGGCCAGAGAGGTGGCAAGACTGGTCCTAAGTCAAACAGCTCCCCGTGATTTAGCCTCAGTTTGACAGGCTCACTTTTTGAAAAGAGAAAGGTGAATTATAGACATCTATTCAGACTTTTATTGCATCTTACTGCACTGCATTAGAAATACTATCTTTCATCTGAGTCCTTCAAGGCAGGTGTTTTATTCTTCAAAGTATGGCATTTTTTTCCCTCCTGTGATTTAGATTTTATTTGCTAAGTAAATGAGCAAAGCAAAATGAATGAATAAGTGATTGATGATTGACTCCATGCAACTGGAAATCCAAAAGACTATGCTAATCTCATTATCCCAATATTGATTTGAACAAGCTGCCTGTATGCCTCCATTCTGGGAGGTAATGCACCTTTCAGGAACAGTTCAAAACTCTTAAGTCCCAGGGAGACGGGAGGTAGGAATGATGTTCTGGGGACTGTCTCTGAAGTGAACCTCCACTTAAAGGTGCGGTTTATCATTTAATGCATAGAGGAAAAATCAGTCTGGGAGAAAGGCTTTCAGGGCTTTCTGAAAGATGATAAAGTTGCAAGCAAGAGCGATCGAGCACTTAGAGGAATTCGCTGAGCACCGAGAGTGCTCAGTAACTATCATTTTGACGATAGACTGATCACATGGAGGGTGTCGGTACTTTTGGCTTTCTGTAGAAATTTTGTTTCATACAATCCTTGTCTTTGTTTCATAGGGAAGAGAGGATATTGCCACTACTCTGTGGGTACCTTCTTTGAATGTAGAATAGGAAGTGGCAACTAAGTTTGATAAATCTGCTTCTGCATAAATTTTTTTTTAAAAAATAAATAATTGACTGCATAAATGGAAATTTGAGTGCAAGCAACTTAGCAGGTATTTTTTTCTTTTTTTTTCCTATCTTCTTTGGTGTTATCAACAAATGTTGATATGTTGTTATCATATGTCCACAAGTTTATTTCAACATTTTCTGTGGGTCATTTGTAACAATGGCCTTCGATCTAAGCGCCACACCTTATGCACACATACATTGTTCTTGGGTGACAGCAAAGGGCCATGCTGGGGACACGTCCATTATTCTCCATCTGTGCTTGGAGTGGCTATGGGGAGAAATAAAGGATGTAGTTTGAGATCAAAGCTATGCGTTCAGCCTCATTTGTAAAAGCTGTTTACCTGGAAAGTCCGAAGTATAGCAAGATTGGATACATTGTTTTTCTTGAAGGTAAGTTATGTTTCAACAAATTGAGTACACAGTACATAGTTTTAAATGATCTCAAAGCATATGATTAACTTGGTTTTACAATCTTGGGTGAATGTTCTGTTTGTGAAGGCAAGCTCCAAGAGGCATTTCAGAAAAATCATTCTCCCCTTCCCTAAATCATGAAATAGATAACAATTTTGACAATGAAATAAAAGGAACTAATTACAAGATTCTGATTGGTTATGGATAATAATTGGGACAGCACACAATTTGTTTGTGTCAATTTTACATCTCATTTACCCGAGTAAACACATTGCAAAAATGGGCAGTTTTTTTCCCCTAATGTGTGTAAGGACAACAGTAATACCTAAGCAGCTACCAAAATCAAAGATCTTTAGCATCTGGGAATTGCGTGCCAGAGCAAGGACTCCTTCACTGTTGACACTGCGACATCATTTCTTCCGTACAGAATGGAGCCACGGCTTTTATGCTTTCTGAAGTTAAGCTATAGCTATGCCCCTTGGAGGATTTGAGATGTAGGGCCCCCAGTTTTCCACATTTGCATAGGTGCTGGAGAACCATGTCTGAATACCACAGCTCCTAGGGTCTAGATTTTGGACTTAAGAATATAGTACCTAACTTATATTGGAATCTACTTTCTGTTCCCACATGCTTATTATTTTAATCTCGTATCTTTGATGTTTGGAGGCAAATATTTAATGTCTGAGAAAAATGTGGAAATATTGATTATTAGGCCCCAGAGACAGTTCCAGGAGTTGATTGACTCGGTCATGACAAAGGCATCGTGGCCGCCCTCTGAAGGGTATTAGTTCTTTATTCTCCCTTCTTTTCACTTCGTCTATTTAAAAGAAAAGTTTTTTTCCATCTCAATGGCTTTTAGGACCAGACTTTAATAAACACTTCAAAGTAGTCTGGCTGGATGAAATACTGTCATACATCACTTACTAAAAATAAGATGCAAAACTGCACACATAAAGAAAACGAAGCATTATGCTCTGGTGGCTTCCTTTTAATGAAAACCTGGTTTATATATGACAAAGGGGATTACTGTCATACATACCTTCAATATTCTGGCGTCTCTAAGGGACTGGTAAATTTAAAAAGGTTAAACACGTGAGAGACATTCCAAGTTTAGCTGATAACTAGATTCCTCGGAAAGCATCTATAATCACATTAAACAGAAATGGGTAAACGGTTTCTAAATACCAAAAGTCATCAGAAACATATAGACCAAATTTATGCTCTTTATAGATAATCAATATTAATTATAATGACATAGGTTAAATGTAAAAGAACAGAAAGATACGCATTGGTTATACACATACCTGTCATTGAGGAGGAGGAGGTTTAAAACATGAAAGGTAATTTTCATTTTGTAAATCTAATTTAGCCCTGGTATTATTTACCTTGTTCTGTAGAGAAGATGGTCAGAGGCCTTTTTCTTTCATATTTGAATGGTTTTCTATTCTGATTACAGGCTTTCACACACACACACACACACACACACACACACACACACACACACATTTGGGAATGCTTTGAAATTTATTTAGATTGACAAAACTCCAGACAACCACCCAGGAGTATTTTGCCTTTGTCAGATTCCAACCTCAGCAACAGTGACTAGAGCAGCCTTGTTGCCACCTTCATTTCCCAAAGAATGGTTTCCAGTGGATCCTGTGGTAGGAAAACTAGTCATTCCTTTTGAGAAAACTCTCAAATTCCAGCCATTATAGTCATTCCCTATACACCTTGAAGGAAAATCCACTCATTGGTAAATCATCCTGTTCAGAGAGCCCAGGTAATGTGTGGACTATAACAAATACCCACTCCTTTTATCAGACAAACAATTCCCCATTGATTACAGAAGCACCAGAGAGAGAAAGCAGCAGAACTCAGGCAGCAATGGTGCTTTGCCCCCCATCTCACTCGCCACACAGGGAGTGTTGCTTTCCAATTCTTCATCCAGCACTCACATTTTCAGTTTGTGTTATTGTGTGTCTGTCTGTGTTTGTGTGTGTTCACATGTGTGTGGAGGTCAGTGGTTGACACTGCATGTCCTCCACAATCACTCTCTATCTTATTTTTGGAGATAAGTTCTCATACTGAGCCTGAGCTCACTGATTGGCTAGACTGATTGGTCAACACTCTCCAGGCACCTGGCAGTCTTTGTTACCTCCCACGATAGGTTCGCAACTGTGTCTGGCTTTTTAAGTGGATGCAAAGGTTCTGAACACAGATTAGGTCCTAAACCAACAGAGACATCTCCCCAGCCCCTGAAATATTTGGGCATAGTTCAAAAGAATGATCTAATTAGCATATTATTTCCAAATGCCAATTTTTTTCATTTTAAGAACAATTATTTGAATAGAAATTTAGTCTTTCTTAGCCCATTCTTTCATGTCCATGCTTTTGTTCCTTTTGATATTTTGAATTCTGAAACTGAGTTGAAAATGTTTTCCTATTCATAATGTCTCAGGTGTTATTATGAAGACTATTCCATAGATCAAAAGTGCTACAACATTGTTTGATCAGCCTTGTCCCAGGTAGGCATTTATAACTATGAAACAAACTTTTGAAAATAAAAGGAGAAAGGAGCACAGATAACCTAGTTTTAGAGAAAAAAACAAACCTTGAAAGTATTAGCAATTAATGAAAGCCAAGAATAAGGGACAACAGGTACATTTTAAAAATGTTGTACATTTAAACTCCATCACTTCAGTAAACAATTTAATGCAGGAGGATAAGTACTGTACCTACAGCACAGGACTGTTAAAGAAAGTTTCAAATATGTTGCCTACAGAAAATATATAGAAAATATATAGGCACAGTTTCAAATTCAAAGAATTGGGGGAGGCAGTAAATACTGTAAAATATTATTAAATATTATTAAAAAATTTAGAAACTGTATATCACAAACACATCACAGCAAGGAATATAAAGAGCATAGAAAAAGAAATTTTATACTGACAAAATGTCAGTTCTTTAGGAAGATACTATGCTTTTTTTGTTTTGGTTTAGTTTTTTTTTTTTTTTTTTGAGACAGGGTTTCTCTATAACTTTGCGGTCTGTCTTGGAACTTGCTCTTGTAGACCAGGCTGGCCTCGAACTCACAGAGATCCACCTGCCTTTGCCTTCCAAGTGCTGGGATTAAAGACATGAGCCACCATTGCCTGGCTGATGCCATGGTTTTATTGTATATGTACCTAAAATAGTTTGAAACATGTAAAATAAAAACCTGTTAGAGAAAAATAAATGAATTCACAATTACAGCTGGAAATTGGAACGTGCCTGTAATACTAATTGATAGAAGGAAAGGGAGTGCGGTGCTTTGAGTAAAAACGTTCCCATAGGCTCACATATTTAAATGCTTGGTCATCAGGGAGCAGCCCTATTAGAAAAGGAGGTTGGGCCTTGATGGCACTAAGGGTGGGCTTTGGGGATGGGTGTTGAGGTTTCAAAAGTCCTTGCCTGTAGTTGCTTCTTTTACCCTTTTTCTCTTTGCTCTTTGGGGTTCTGTCACCCAGCTCCCGAATAAATGCACACAGAGTCTTATTTTTTCTTATGAATGCCCAGCCTTAGCTTGGCTTCTTTTTGGCCAGCTTTTTCAACTTAAATTATCTCATCTACCTTTGATCTCTGGGTTTTTACCTTTCTCTATCTCTGTATACCTTTCTTTACTTCTTACTCCATGGCTTGCTGTGTAGCGGGGTGGCCGGCCCCTCATGCCCTCCTCCTTTTCTTGTTTCTCGATATTTTCTTCACTCTAGTGGCATTTTAATAAATAAAGACTGCATGAAGATCTGAGAGTAAAACAGTCCCACTGGTCAGCCTTACAGACCAGGTTATGGTAACACACACCTTTAATGCCAGTAGCCATAATGACAGGTACCTTTAGTCCCAGTAGCCACACTAGTTGCCATAGAAATCAGGTGGTGCATGTCTTTAATCCCAGGCTTCTCTGAGGATTATAAAACAGGAGGAAACAGCTCTCAAAACACAGTCTCATTCTGAGATTTTTGGAGGCAGGATTGCCATTTCAGACTGAGGTCGAGGTAAGAGCCAGTGGCTGTTTGGCTTTTCGGCTCTTCAGGTTGAACCCCAAATTCTGACCCCGAGTTTTTATTAATCATGCTTCACTTCCTACATTTCTCCTTCTGTTTATTCTCTGTCTGCCAGTCTATCCTCCAAATCTTTATTGGACCAATTACATTTTAGACAAGCAAATTAATACAAGTTCACAGAGTTAAACAAATGAAACATATCTTTGCATCATGAAACAAATATTCCACAGCATGAACAAATGTAACACATCTATAACTTCCACAACACATGCCAGGCCCATTTCTCTCTCTCTCTCTTTCTCTCTCTCTCTCTCTCTCTCTCGATCGGAATGTAACTTTCTCAGCTCCAGCTCCAGCACTATGACTGCCCGCATGCCCCCTCCTTCTTGCTTCCTGCCTTGATAATGAAACAGGCCCCCAATTCAATGTTTTCCTTTATAAGAGTTGCATTGGCAATGTGGTACCTCTTCATCACCATAGAACAGTGACCAAGACAGAGAAAAAAAGAAAAAAGAGTTTGGTTATAGGAAAATTTAAAAAGTGAATCTGAATTGGTTGCATTTATTTATTTAACATCCCATTTCAAAAGCATGCTTCCTTTGTAAGTCCTAGAATATTTGTGAGAAATATAACTAACATCTACAATAGTTATCTATTTTTTTTTTTTTTTTTGCTTCCTTTGTAAGTCCTAGAATATTTGTGAGAAATATAACTAACATCTACAATAGTTATCTATTTTTTTTTTATTTATCTATTTATTTTTGTTTCTGTAGCTTTGAGACCTGTCCTGGAACTTGCCCTGGAGACCAGGCTGGCCTCGAAACTCACAGAGGCCTCTGCTTCCCGAGTGCTGGAATAAAAAGTGTGTGCTATCACTGCCCAGCTTTTAGTTATCTATTTTTAACACAAAAAATTCTACTGATAGACAATCCATGGAAGGAAGCATGTTCGTTATTCCACAGTTCCTGCGAGTCTAGGAATCCAGGCACTTAGGTGGACAGTCTGGTTCAGGATCTCTAATGATACTCAGCTAAGGCCCCAGCTAAGGTTTTCCTCATCTGAAACTCTTCTTCCTATGTCATTGTGTACCAAGGCAGGGTTTCAAGGGGTCTATAAGTATATCTTTAAAGTGGGAGGAACAGGAATCATCTTTGGCTAGAGGATAAAACTTGTGGTAGCTAGTCTCCAAAAACTGAGCCCCAGGCCTGCCTGCTCTGAAGCCCTTCTACTGTTTACTCCTGCAGTTCAGATGTGAATGTCCCCTTTAGGCTCATATATTTCAACACTTGTGTCCCATTTCCTGGTGCTATTTGGTTTGGTTGTGGAGCCTCGATGGAGAAAGAGAGTTTCCAAGGGAGGGCTTTGAGGTGTTGTAACTTGGTACCACTTCCCACTGCTCACTCTTGGCTTTCTAACGCTGCATATGTGACCAGTCATCCTCCTGCTCCTGCCAGGATGCTTTCCCTGAGATGATGGAATTCATCACCTTGAAATATAAACCAGAATATACCGCACCTTCCTTAGACTGATTCTTGTCATTTTGTTAAACAATGAGAAAAGTAACTAATACAGCTCTCTGTCGGGTTCGTGCTTTCCCTGGTATTGCTTCAGTAATCAACAGAACTGTGGTGACAGCATCATTGGTCCAGCTCTCTTGCTGTCCAGCTCTCTTGCTGAGCCGCACAAGGTTGGGGAGTTTCTCCTTTGTGCCTTAAGGACA
Source organism: Alexandromys fortis (assembly GCF_014885135.2). Classification (NCBI taxonomy): domain Eukaryota; kingdom Metazoa; phylum Chordata; class Mammalia; order Rodentia; family Cricetidae; genus Alexandromys; species Alexandromys fortis. The sequence continues at coordinate 15,098,059 of NW_026067910.1, read as the reverse complement.
CCCCAATCTGTCAAGAAAAAGAGTTGGCAGAGATGTGTGATTGGAGAGATGATTGGGATACTCGATTGTCAGAGCATCCTAGCAGAGCCTATTTTTCTTAACCACATCGTCAGGCAGAGAATGAGACATTATGGGTGAAGTGACCCACGTGATATCTTCAGGAGCTAGACGTGGTTGCTTCATAGTAGTGCAAATAACGAAACAACTTTGTGTAAAGTGCCTGGATCTTGGGGTGGTTTGTTACCTGGAGACACTTAACTGAGCTATTTAGTCACTGGCTGTATAAGAACACAGAATGATATAGATTGAGAATGAATAAATGCGGTAATTGGGAGTGTCTTACTCTAAACTTTAGTTCACCTTAAATATTTTCTATAGCATATAGTGATGTGGTCGCTGGCATTAGAGCCACACAGAGTCATCGCTCTATTAATTATGCTTTAGTTTTTCTGGCTTCTTTAATAAGGTGGCTTTTAACAGAGTGATACTTTAAGCCACTTTTAGATCTTGGCAGGCAGAAAAGATAGCAGATGTCATGCCTGTGATGAAAATACCCGTAATCTGCCTGTTGTCATGAAAGGGTATTTCAAAACTCTCAAAGCGGAAGTTTAGAATTGTAGAAATTTATCAGCCATAGAAAGATAGACGATTCTTCAGTAACTATTTTAAAGATCTCTGAATATTTTTACAGTGTTCCAATTTTAATGACAGAAATGAGATAAAGAGGTTCAACACACTCTAAAAATGTAAATCCTTCTTTGGGAAGAGTCAAGTGTTAGACCTTGGCAGCTAGTGGCATATCAGGGATGTGTCTGGTGATCAGAAACCTAAGACACTCCTCCAAAAGCTTGCCAGTGGGTCTTGATACCTTCTCATCAGCTTCCTTGTGTGGAACTGTTATTAAAAAAACTACATTCTTTGTCTTATTCCCCAAGGAAGTATATTCCAGGCCGAAGATCTTATTTTTTTTTACTGTGAAATCTTGAAATCATCCTCAGCTTCTTAATTATATTTTAACAGTGCAAGTCATGCAAAAAGTTGCTTAAGAGCTCCAAATACTTACTTGGAGTTGGTATATCTTTACATACAAACCGACATTGAATTCTGGAACTTACCTAGTGCTATCACATCAATTTAACTTTACTTTATTTTTTTTTCTAAATATATCTTGGTCGATGAAGCCAGGAGGGGGCTAAGCAACTTCGACTCCCTGAAGAGTAAGAATCCCTTCTCGATGGAGCTGAGTTTCCCCTGCTTTTAGTGAGCCAGATAATTGGAGGGATCAGATCTCTGCCATTCAGAACATCTTACAGGTTTAGACTTCTCCGAGAGTGTGAACATTCTAATGATCTGGACTTGAGAAACAGAATAGCTATTTTCGAGGAAGAGCAGTGTGAATTAAGAATCTGTTGTCAAGCACGCTGGTTACAGGAAAAGAAGTTTCAGAATGACGTTACGAGAACACAGTTGAGTGTTCTGCCTATATACAAACCAAACGCTACAGCCACTGTATTCCAAAGGCTGGCCTCAAGAACTTGATCAGCAAGCAGAAAAACAAGCAGGAAGATGCAGGTGTCCTGAAGGAGTCTCAGTCAGCAAATGAAGGCTATTTTTGCAAAATGGGCCCATGAGCCTATTTCCCCCTTGTACATTGTGACACAGGCGATGGGAAACTTGCCGAAGTGTGAATAATCAATAGCTGTGGGAAATAATGCTAATCTCATGGAAAATCAAGCATAAGTAATTATTAAAATGAGAAATTTGAATTCACTCAGGACAAAATGAAGGAAAGGCTAAACCTCCAGAGGGTGAGGACGCAGATTCTTGAATCCCCTACATGTGTGCTTTTGGGCCTGGCAGTCCCATTGAACAGTTATTTGTGTTAGAGAAACCATCAATTACACGTTCAAAAGTAAAATCACTTTTGGATTGCTTTAAATATTGAACATATTCAAGTAATCCAGTTGTCTATTGATGGAAGAAAGATTAGGTAAGCCAGAGAAGGCTACATTGGGAAGCATTCAAATGCTAATGCAAATGTCGGTAGGTTTTAAAATAGTGCTCAAGACAATTTATTAAGTGAAAATAGCAAGTTGTGAAGCAAAGTTTACATTGCTCTTCCTTTTATTTAAAATCCCAAACAAAAATTGCACGTTTTGATATGATCATATACATCTCTATAGGACATGATACACACACACACACACACACACACACACACACACACACACACACACACTGAGTTATTTGCAGTTGCCCTGGGGAAGGAGGTAAGAGAACAGTGAGGTAAGGGCTATGAATATATGAATTTTATGACTGTGAAAAAGAAAAAAAGTATGGAAAAATCCATCATGTAACTTTAAAGAAGTCCATTCTTGTTTCTACTGATGCTTAAGTAAATTGTAAATAAAAATATTTTGATAGTTTCAACATTCAATGTGAGGTTAGTGACAGCTGTGGAATTTAAAGGTAATTGCTAAGAGTCTTTAATGGAGCAGAGACAATCCTTAAATCTGTGCAATAAACATGACGGGCAGTAGAGGGCGATGCCTGAGTAGGTGAACTAGGGCTGTTGAGCATGTGAGATCACCTCTGCATCTCTTCTCTATGTGTGAAACTAGATACTTTCTATCTAGCAAGTTTGTAGGGGAATGCAAGCAGGTAATTATAGGACAGCATTTCAGACACAACCAAGCAAATGACAGGCCCCCATTCTGTCAGTTTTCACTTATTCATTTCATACAACCTCAACAGTTTAAAACATTTTTCTCAGTTCAGTGTAAAGAGAGCCAAGGACCACACACTCAAAGCATTTGACCAATCCTGTGAGATTCTTAAACATTACATGCTTTTTACCCCATAGTCGTGCATAAAGTGCTCTAATCCCAGCACTCAGAAAGCAGAAACAAACAGATCTCTGTGAGTTTGAGGTCAACCTGGTATACAGAGAGAGTTCCAGGACAGCCAGGGTTGTCCACAGAGGAAACACTGTTTCAAAAAACAAAAACAAAATGAAACAAAGCAAAATTAAAAAACAAACAAACAAAAAGCCAAACCAAAAAAAACAAAAAAATAACCAAACCAAAATAAAACAAAAATGTTTTATCCATAAACCTTTTATATAGTTTGTTGCTGATTAAAATCTTCATTTGATATATCACTTAAGAAATAAATCACCTAAAGTATGATTATAGCTCTCATTTTCCTGTTGTGGTAGAAGTCAGCTAGAGTTTCGAAAGCACACTGGCCACAGACAATTGCAGAGTGAGTCCGAATCCATGCTATTTTCTGATGGTGTGTCAGAAGCCTTGAGCGTTTCCATTTCAAGCAGAGCACACCCTTATTCTACTTCTCATCCAAAGACTCCTCAGAACTGACCACCTGTTAAGCAAGGAAGTCTGCCAGTGTGCTAGGAGCTAAACCTCAGGCTGCCAAAAGGGTAGAACTTTCCAGAAGAAAGGGAAGCATAGGAATAAAACTTTAGCCTTCATCATCAGATAACTGCAAACACTGTGAGTAACTCAGGAACTTCTGCTTGAAAACAGTCTAATATTTTTAGACTAATAAGATTTCTGATCTGAATAATCGTACAAATATATAAAATACAGGTAACTGTCATTTTTAATCAACTTGAATTTCAAAATAAAATTAATACTCTTTGAAGGAATCATTCCCAGTCTGCCTTTATTCTTTCATAAAAGAAATTACCCCAGTCTTTTTTTAAAAGGAAAATTCATAATATAAAAGGAAGCTTTGATTAGCGTCTCTATTCTGTTGTTTTCTTAGCAAAATATGGCTTCTTTTCAGGTAAACCAAACCTCCCTTTAGATTACCAAACCAATGATGAAGAAAAAAATATTTACACTTTGAAGTCAGAGGGAACAGCTTACTGGGTTGACAGAGTCAAGAAGGAGAAAAATATGCCTGGAGTCGCTAATGAACCAGGAAGCAAACCATGGCATTTAAGTAAGTTAGAAGACATGGGAGATGAAACCCTGGAATATAAAAAAAAAGTTAGTTACTATTTGTTTCACAGTGAAAATGCACTTCTTTCATCAAATGAGAACAGTATAATACCTGTGGATGGAAGCATCATCTCCGATCTACACTGAGGAGCAGAGTAGCGTGTGCGTTTGTGTGCCTCTAAGTGCTGCTTTCCAGGCAAAAGTTTTAAGAAGAATGGAAAATATATTTATAAAATTTGGGGAAACTTCCTCTTAAATTATCTTAGTTACCTTCCTATTGCAGTGACAAAGCACCACGTCCAAGACAACTTATAAAAGAAGGCATTTGTTTGGGTTGATGGCTTCAGAGGGTTAGAATCCGAGATGGAGAAATAAAGGAATGATGGGAGGAACAGCTAAGATCTCACATCTTGATCGTCAAGCAGCCAGCAGAAAGAGACACACTGGGAATGACAGGTTTCTTTCAAAAAGGTCACAGACAGTGACATAACTCCTTCACAAAAAGCCACACCTTCTAATCATACCCAAACAGTTCTAACTGGAAGCCAAGTACATTGATGGGTGAGGCTATGGGAGCCATTCTCATTCAGCCCACCACACAAACCATTAGCAAGTTCCGGTTATTATATTGGTCCTGTTGAACATATTTATACATTTAATTACCTGAAGAGTGGAAATAACTTTCTTAATGTTTGAGATAAAATAGAAAAGATGTTGAATGGAGCAAAGAAAAACCTTAGGTCCATGTATGGGCAGTAGAAGGCAATGCTATTTTTAACCCATTATTATGAAAATGAATGTTTTAAAACAAAGATTTATGAATGTTACTTAATAACTCATCATCCATTTTATATTTGTGAAACACTGATAGTTACTATATGAAACAAGTAGAAAGGTACATGAAGTGTGTAAAATGCCCCTGGAAATTTCTTGTGGATATCATAAACATATAAGTGGTTATTAGAAGAATTAAGGATGAAATATAATTGGGCCTATAGAAAGACAGCTGAAAATTTGTTAGAGTTCTCATATCAAGATGTCATAGAAAAAGAATTTTAAGCTGATTTTCAATATGTTTCATAGATTCAAAGTCATCAGGCTTGACGATCTACCTTTCAGAGGCTAAATTTAATCTCTGTGGTTCTAGGCTACTTTTAATCACTTGATAAAGCTTAGTTCTGAATTGGGTAGCAATGAGAATTTATTTAAGAATATTTGTAGGTTTCATCGCAAATGGGTTTGTATTTTTAACCCAGCATTTAAGCATACATGGTGATTTTCTATTCCCTCTACAAAACTTGAGAAGTCGTTCCTTTCATCTGGAATTACAAAATCCTCTTCATTGTTTAGAAATATCTTCAAGTTCAATAGCATGCCATCACTTGCCACCCTTGTAGTCAAATCTCTTGAGTCTCAAAATTTGTCAGTGAGGTCAGCGTTTATATTCGTTTTCATATTTGAGGATTCACTGCAATGTGAACCTTTATTATGAATCTTGTTTTCTTTTTCTAAAATTTATAGCATGATGAAACTGTGTTACTTTGTGAAATATTTCCTAGATAAAAGTTAACAGATTAAAGACGTTGAACACTAAAGAGATACTAAAAAGTTGTAATTTTTACCTCTAAAAGAATTTTCCTTGTGAATTTAGTCTTGAGGTTACAAAATGCTGAGAGCCTGATGAGACCACTTACAGTTATTCATTTGCCTTACTGAAGTTTTGAGGAAGACAGTATAAGTTTTAACTGTATTCTTGACTTGGAGAGTTCTTAAAATCTTCTGCAAGTGTCCCATTGGCATACCAGAGCACCCTGTAACTGTACTGGATTTTAGCATTCTTGGAGCTGACATGAAGCTTTATAATTCACAGTTTAAGAAGTTTTTTTCAAATTTCCTTTACAAATAAAGACCTCAGAACAAAATGAAATATTCGGTTCTGCTGTAGTTGGAAGTGGCTCCAATTTTTCATTAAAAGTGACTCCACAAAAAAAAAAAATCTAAAAACCTTAAATATGCAAGAAAATAATGTACTCAAAAACTAATGGCAGATTAAGACATTGTGAGGCACAGTCATTTCCAACAAGTGTTGCTGTCTCAGGTAAGGCCAGCATTCAGTTCTTTTCTGTAGGGACTGCCAGTATGAATGGTATTGCCAAGGGTGTGCTTTAGGGAGCTTTTGAAACAGATAATCGGTGGGTGGGGCACGTCTGTGGATGTGTAACCCAGTCATGCTATCTTTGAAGTGATGACGATAACTAGAAAGGCAGTAAAGAAGTGTGCCTTGGCCGTCTAACCACCTTCATCAGGAGGCTCTTCTCAATGCATCCCTTCAAATCACTCCCTTTCAATGGCCCTTGCCCCAAGTTAAAGGGAAGTTAGGAAGTTCCAATGAAATGAAACAGAAAGACAAACGTTGGCAAAGCCAAATGCTGGCAAGTGGCTGTGGGAATATATACAGGAAATGGGTTTGGTCTTATGTTTGGTTTTATGTTTAAGTCACAAATATTGTTACCAAGGTATTTTCCCCCATGCCTTTCCGTATCAGAGCATGTTATCTTATCTAGTTCTGTTGTCATGGCTTGAGCCTTGCACATCCCTTTCTCTTCACATTTAAGGGACCCCCTCTGTGTGTGGCCACATTCTCGTCAGCATCAAATGCACTGCACTGGATGTGCTCCCACTTCTTCTTTCCAGGATTCAGCTCCTTGTCAAGCTCCAGTGAAAACACTGGAGATAATTCCTTTCTAGAGTGGATCCATTAGAAGCAGCCCAATTTCCCCCTTTCTATGGTAAACTCACATACCACTCTTCACTTGACATAGTAGTACTCCATCCTTGTGGCAGGCTCCAAAGTGAAACCACCTTCCTCTTCTTTGGATGTTCTAGAGGAACACGACTCACCATTCCATTGACAACCATCCTTGAGGATGTCTATTTCTTCAACATACTAAAACCCCTATCAGGTTATTCTCTGATAGTAATGACACAACCAATTTAAAGAGCCAGAGGAGAGAAATATCTATTGACTTAGTCAAGTCAGCACTTGCCACAAATGACTACTGAATTTTTTCTTTCTTTTACCCCTTTTCATATATCTATATCTATATCTCTATCTATCTATCTATCTATCTATCTATCTATCTATCTAGCTATCTTTATGTGCATGAGTGTTTTTTTTTTCCTGAGAGGTGAAAAGATGTATCAGAATCCTTGTAATGGGAATTACAAATGGTTTTGAGCTGCCAGCACCTTCTCTTTTCTATTTTCTCTCTCACCTTCTTTCTTTCTCCTCCTCCTCCTTTAATTTTCTCTTCTGGACCAGTCGCTGCAGTGGGTCGTGCTGTATTTGCAGGAGCTTCAAAGTTAGCTTGCCGAGGAGTACCAGATGGAAATGGGATTTGTTTCCCTCCATTTTGACTTTCTGCCTGGATTAGCTCCCGTTTTAGGCCTTCAGTTTCTTTCCCCAGCTTAGCATTTTCACTTTGAAACTTCTCTGTCCCTCAAAGTTGCCTGCAGAATTGCTTTCTCCATCAGAAAAGTGACTTGCTGCTGAAGATGTTTGACACTTTGGTTGGCTTCTGCACTGCATTATTGGCTATTCAGAAAAAAGAAATCACAAAAACACAAAGCAGTGAAGACAGTTAGAGCAGAACCACCCAGATTTAGGCAGAGACCTACCTCAAGAATTTTTTAATTATTAAATGAGATAGAGTGCATGCAATGTCAGGTACCCAGTGAACACTCGGTAAAAGTTACCAATTTTCAACGTTTTCAATTGTCAGTCTTATCACAGGGATTAACCTGCCCACTTCCATGTTTTTCTAAACTAGTGAAGTCTTGCTTATTTTTATCTGCTCAAACTAGCTTCTTGTGGTGATTAAGACTTGTGTAGCTGCATCTCTTCCCAGAACGTTATAGTAGTAGCATAGGACCTGTGACTGATGATTTGTATTTTTTTTTGGAGTTTTAAAAGTTCTCAGCATGTTATAAACACACACATTTCTTAGTTTAGAATAGTCTCATGTCAAGCCTTAGGACCAGTACTTCAGTTCTGTGGGATGAGTGAATGAACTAAAGGTGAACGAGGAAAGTTTCTCTTTCAGGGACATATTTTCAAACATTTGCACGTAGAGGTTTTTTGTTCTCCTTCATATGTCATACATGATAAAGATGGCAACATACCTAGGATAAATACTCGGTTTTGCTTTGAAATCAATTTTAATAGTAATTTAGTTTATCATGCTCAGGAGCACCTGTTTGGAGGACCCACCACTTCTTTGGGGGTGTTACAAAGTAATTGCTTTTGTTTAGGACCATTTTCATAAGCTAATTCAGTTAAACACAGAAACAATAAAAAAAATCTTAATTTTTGATGGGCTAACCCTGGAGTATACAGGAAAGAATTCGGTGAGCTAGAAAGCACTATATAATTCATGTGACAGATCAGAAATCATTGAATCCCAAGGTTTTGTTGCTTCACACAGATTTGAGGACTCACTTCGCTCGGTGCTCTTTAAATGACACCTCTCTGTTCTTTCCTTAACGTACTTTCCCTTAAAAAGAACAAAAATTCTTTTTTTTTCTCAAACCATTTTATAATCTATGCAAAAAATAGATGCTTTTATTACAATATCACAGAAAGTTTTGCTGGGAAATTTTGTTATGGAATGAAAGAATGTTCCGCTGCCTTGAAGCACAGATATTTTTATTTCCCCACTTTTCTCTTTTAAAATAGGATGATTCTTTTTGTGGCAGTGCCAGGTTTTCATTACTTTTTCCACAGAACAATCACAAACTGACAGAAATGTTCTAATGGAAATATGTCTGATTTGAAACGTTGTGACATATTATAGACTTACCCCTTTCCCCCCAAATAATCCAAGATTAATTGTGATCGCCTTTTCTATTGGGATGGGGATAATTGGGTTGCAGAGCAGTGCACTTCTGAGTTCAAGGTGATGTCACCGTTTCCTTGTAAAAGCTCAGCACAGAGATGCTCTCATGTAATTCACCTCAGAAATGAATTTGACTAGCATATGAAAATGCTCTGCAGTATACTATCATTTTTGCTCCCCACTTCCAGCTGAATAAAGCAACTGTCATTTTAGGAAATAACTAATTAACAAAAGGCATGAGACTACGTGGATGAGTGACAGAGGACTTGAGAGGGAAAAGTCACAACTTCCTCTAAAAGTGCTAGGGAATTTTTCTGAAATGTTTTGTATACTGATCACTCAGGGCTCTTCGTTTTTCATTATTGTCTTGTCAAATGTAGCCATTAGACGATCCTGGCCGACAGCCATCTTGAATCAAGTGGAAGCTGGTCGTGGAGCCATTGTGCTGGAGACGGCCACACAGTAGCTTCCATCTTTCATGTTGCTGCGGCAGAAGTAAAGTTGATGAGAAATAACCTTGTGGTGTAATTCAGAGCTATAGTGGAGTTTGTCAACCATTTCAGGCGTTATGTTTCTGGCATTGATCTTCGAGTTAACGAACTGTTTCTGTGCTACCGTTTTTAACTGACAGCAACTTTGTTCACTTGTACTGTGTAATCATACAAATGAGTACTTGCTGGCATGTTGATACTTTCCTGTGCAGGCTTTCAGAAAGCTAATCTGTTGGAATGAAATATGGAAACTTTGGATACTAGTGTTCTTAATTTTTTAGGTGAGATTGTGACTCGGACAGACAGGCTAGTTTTACTGTCAACTTGACTCAATTTAGGATCTCCCAGAAAGAGCCTCTTACTGAAGTATTATGCAGATCAAGATGGCCAGTGGATATATCTGAGCAGGGGGTGTTTGGTTATTAACTCATTCAGGCCATTGCCAGCAGTAGTACCCCGTATGCAGGGTGTTTTGGACAGCATAAGAGAGAAGGCTGAAAGCATGCAAGCAAGCAAGCCATGTGCCACTTCTTTTCTGTCCTTGTCTTCCCACAGTAATAGTTTATAACCTGAAACTGTGAGGCAAGTGAATCCTTTCTTCCTTAAGGTGTGTTTTCTTATTTTCTCCCAACAATAGAAATGGAACTGAGAGGCCACTGACTCTCTTCATTCCCTTTCTTTCCTTCCATTACTTTTCCTAGGGGATCATTTGGTAACTTATCTTAGTTACATACTGTGAATCCTTTCTTGTACTTAGATTACTGTTAGCCATCTATTACTCGATTATAATGTACAGAATGGGGGTATTGTTGTTTCCCAATATTATCTTGTAAGACACATTTCTGTAGCATACACACACACACACACACACAACAAAAAAGCAATAGTTAGGTTGACACCAAGATTTAAAGAATACTATGCCGTCCAGAAGATGGTATCCTGCTAGGACAGTATCCTGCTATACCAGATGGTTTCCTCCAACAACCTATGAAACTTCAGAAAACACTGTGGATGAAACTGAGGAATGGTAAATGCTATATTGGAAACATCACAGTTCTTGTTCTATGACCTGTTTTGTCTCAGTAGCAACCCAAGGAGTGCTTAGACCCAAAATCAAACTAACCAGTCTCTTATTTAAAAAAAAAAAAGAACCTTAAAATTATTCCTATTATTATCATTTTGTATGTGTTAGGGTACAAACTTGTGATGCAGTGTGTGTTTGGAGAGAGAACTTTCAGGAGTTGGGTCTCTCCTTCCACTGTGGGTTTCAGGGAGAGAATGCAGGTCATCAAGCTTACACAACTGTTTTTACCCATTGAGCCACCTCATTTACTTAATAAAAATCTTTAATTTGAGAAGAATTGGAGAAGTTTGTAGTTAGGAGCCCAATACCTATTGTAGTAGGAGCTGTGGGCTGCATTTCTGCTGCCTAGCTTCTGGCCACCTGGCTAGCTTATGCCCCGAAATAACAACACACAAACTGTATTCATATAAACACTGCTTGACCCATTAGCTCCAGCCTCCTACTGGCCAACTCTCACATTCTTATCAACCCACCTCCATTAATGTGTGTAGCACCACGAGGTGGTGACCCTCCAGGAAGATTCTAGCCTACGTCCATCTTGGACTGGAGCTTCATTGTGTCTGCCCTGGAGAGGAGCAGCATGGCATCTGTCTAACTTCTCTTCTTCCCAGCATTCTGATCACTCCACCCACCTATGTTCTAACCTATCAGGCCAAGCAGTTTCTTTATTAATTAACCAATGAAATCAACAGATTGATATATGACACTCCCACTTCAACCTATCATTATTACCTCTCGGTTTTGCCTTCTAATAGGTGGTACACTGTAAGTGCAGTTTGATCTTGGTTTGTGAGCTCTTTAACTTATGATTGCATACACTTTGCTAGTATTTTGTTGAGAACATCTGGATCTACGTTAGGAAATCAGGCCTGTTTTCTTTTGTTCTAGCATATCCTTATTGGGCTTTGGTAGCAGATAATCCTGGCTTTGTAAAATAAGTTTATAATGATGCCTTCCTGTCGAATATTTTGGAAGAGTCTAAGAAAAATTCAGCAATATTATTACTTAACACCGATGGCATTTACCAGAGAAAATCCTGGATTTTTCCTTCAATGAAAAAATTTAATTATTGGTGAGGTTTAATCACTGAAGGTCAGTTCAGCCTTCCTGTTCTCTCATGATTCAGTCACTGTGGGTTGAATGTGTCTAACACTGCACCAGTTCCTTCTGGTTTGCCAGTTGCTGGTGAGTAGTTGCTCATGGTGTTTTGTCATCATGCTTTGCATTTCTGTGTTATCCATTGCGACGTCCTCTTTCATTTATTATATGTATTTGTGTCTTCCTTTTTATTCTCTCATCCAGGTAAGGTAAGGTTTGTTATTTTTTTCCTTTGAAGAACAGCTTTCAGTTTAATTGACTTGTCCCTTTCCTTCTCTAGTCTTGATTCCAGTTGTTTCTATTCTGACAGTGTTTTTCTTTGTTAACTTTGGGTTTTGTTAATCTCACTAGTTTCTTGAGATGTAAAGACTGTACACTTGACATCTCTCTATTCCTTTTTCTATCTTTGTGTGTGTGTGTGTGTATGTGTGTATGGTGTGCGTGTGTGAGATGGGTCTTCCTATGCTGCTCAGACTATTCTAAAGCTAGTTGTATATATTCCTCCAGGCAGGGTCCTTCCGCCTGTGGTTTTTAAGAGCTGGACTAACAGGCATTGACTGCCACATCACCCATGTCATCTTTATTAATGCAGACATTTATAGCTATAAACTTTACCTTAACAAATATTTTGCTTCAATCCATAAATTTTGATGTACTGCATTTTCATTTGGTGTCAAGATTGTGGTGATAGCCTTTTTATTTCGTCTTTGGTCCATTGACTGTCTAAGAGTGTTAATTTTTCTTACTGCCTCTAGTTTCATACTAGGAGCTTAGGAAACATTCTCAACATACTTTTGATCTTCTTGGGAGATTTTTAAGTACTGGGAATTAAGCCCCAATCCTATACATTAGGCTGGTACTCTAACCCTGAGCTGCTTCTCTCACCTTTAAACTTCTCAAATGTTTTACAAATGGCTTGTGGTCTAATATGATCCATGTTGGAGAATGTTTGCTTGAGAAGATTATGTGACCTGATGCTTTGTGATATACTGTTGCATTCATGTCTGGTAGGTCCACTTGGTTTCTATGATTGTTGAATTCACCATTTCCAATGTGATTCTATGAGTAGGTGAGAAAGAAACCCATGTTGGTAGCACAGTACTAAACCTTCCTTCTGTTATTGACTATTGTCTATCTGTTAAGTTCTCTTAATATTTGTTTTATATATTTAAGACCTTCAGTGTGTATGTATATATGTATTATATACTATTATAATCATTTGATGAAATCTGTAATACTCTTTTTGTCTCCTGTGACAAATTTTAAATTTAAAGTTATTTTGTAAAGTATAAGCATCACCATCTCTGCTCTTGTTTGGTTAGTCTGCATAGAATTTTTTTTTTGTCATCTGTAAACATTCAGCCAGTATTTTTCTTTGCAATTTCAGTAAAATTTCTTTGTTCCCCATTTTCTTTTGTGACTACATAATTTTCATAGTGATATGCTGTGATTCTTTCCTCTGCCTAGTATAGGCATAAAATACAGAAAATATTTCTTAATCAAACCAGAGTATTTAAAGCTGACAGCAGGTAACCTGAATCACATACAAGAATCCTATACTGCTGTTTCTTCCCAGGAGCACATCTTGTTATTGATGTCACTATTTACAACTTTTTATCATGCCTATTAACAAATTATCATGGCTATGGTTATTTTAAAATTTGTCACTTACCTTTCAGAACACAGTGAAAAGCGGTTGATTTGCCTTCTTGGTAGTCAGAGTGTATTCTGCATTTAGACTTTAGTGTTTTTAATTAGAATCTTTTTCATCTCTACTCTCATTTCTGTAAGGTGAGTGTAAGGATGATTAGTTCTTTCAGCTTTTGGTTCCTTGGAAAAATTCTTTTTTTTTTTTTCTCCCTGTATTTCTAAAGGCCAGCATTGACTGGGAAAATACTCTTAGTTGGCATTTTTTTCTCTCTTTGGTTTTGTTTGTTTATTTTCTATTTCAGCACTTCTAATATGCCATCCTACAGGCTTCTGGCCTGCATAGCTTCTGCAGATACACACACTATTCAGATTTTAGGAGTCATTTCATGTTCTAACAAAACCTCCAAATCTATTTGTGTATTCTGTAATACTTGTTAGTGTGATCAAAGGTACTAGCAGCAGTGCTCATCTCTATGATATTTTAATTAACTTTCTATTCTGCAGGATGTCTGAGGGTAAGGCCTATTTTACAGTTTAAATTTTATCTCCAATCTTTAAGCTCATAGTCTAGTAATGCTTTGACGGGGTCTCATCCAATAAGGTGACTTAATTGGCATCTTAACCTTTTTTCACAAGTTTTCTGAGATTCCCCATCTGCTCACAGCATGTTTCTCATGTGCCTGTACGTCTACCTCCTTATCAGCATGCCATGTCCCGTTAAGACAAAGGGCACACACAGCAACATTCCTATGTGGGACACTGAGAATGAGATGGACATTCTTTCTGAATGTCTTTGCTGTTGACGTCTCTCTTTCAAAAGACTCTGGTGCGGGCACACAGCTCCTCATGACTGACTTCACGACCACTTTGCTTCTCTATCAGCTCTACACAGTGCACTTTCATCTTCTGTCTGGGTAAATACTGAGCACAGTCGCTTTGCTTGCAGTTAGGCTTAACCTCCATATGCCTTTTGGGTCTTGTCAGATCTGAACTCCCGACACCGAGGAAGGTGCCAGTTCTGTACAGTGTCAAGCCTGGACAATCCTATGTTTCTTCAGTTGAATGAAGCAGACCTTCTCCCCATGGCAGTCCCGAGATTTGGAACTCATGGCAGCCTCAGGGCAGGATCAAGTATTACTAGGAGGCGATTTTTACTAAAGGGAATAATCTGGGATATGGATTCGCCACCAAAGTCAGATTCAAAGGATGCTAACTAATCTGGATGAGACATAGCATTGGTCGTTTCACACTTCTTTATTTGCAGACGGATGTTTAGTCCCCGAGACATAGCCTAGTAAGAGAAAAACATCTAAAGCGGAACTGAGCCTGAACACAGAAATCTGAGCTCATGCATATTTCAGTCTCACTTTCGAGTCAAATGTTTCAATATGAAAGAACTTGGTGTGTGAACTTTCTGAATATCAAGTTTTCACTCAATAAAGCATCAACACATTACACAGTCATGTTATTAAAGGTTTACTTAGAAGTCCAGGCTCTGAGAAACTGCTTTCCTGTGAGTGCTGTCTTTATAATGTGGCCTTTTAAAGGTTCCTTTGGTTTATGCAATTGCTTTTGTTTGCCCTTGAAGTTCATTATTATTTTTTTTTTTTACCTTTCTTCATTTTAGCTACCTAGCACTTGGTGCAGGGTTTGCATGGTGTTCTTGTGGGGATGTGGAATAGGCATGTCAGAAAAACAGAAAATCTATACAGAGACTGAGAGGAAAGTATAGAAATATATTCTATAGAAAATATGAAGATGAAAATCTCTGGAGTCCCTCTGGCTTCCTTTAGTCCACATGGAAGCAACATGCATTGCATTCAGTGTCGACTATGAGCATTAAACTCTTTTGTGGCTCATGTTACATAGTTCAGGGTAATTTCTGTTTTATATATTTAATTTTACAATGCTAGTGCTTGAGCTAAGGACCTTGCACATGCTAAGTAAGCATTTTACCTCTGAACCACACCCAAGCCCTTTCCATGTAACTTAAAAATGATTTTATTTATTCTTTGAGAATTTCTCATATTCACACAATATGTTTTGATAAAATCCACCCCTACTCTGTTCTCCAACCTCCAACTCATCTCACACCCCTCCCACTGAACTAATATAATTATAAAAAATAGCTATCCCATGAGTAATTTATATGCAGAAATGAATATTGTATAAAATATTTCTGAAGAGAAGCAGAACAATGTTAAATAAAGATGCCTATATAGTTCAAAGCATAGTTAATTTTGACAAATCTCTATTTTCCTTACCCTTGCTCAATTTGATTCACAACTAGTTCTTTTAGGTTAATATCTTATACAACTAACATTTTCTATGCATATTTTATGTCCTGGGTAGATAACAAATCTTCTATTATTTGCCATTTACTGCTAAATCTAGTACCATTTATCACTTATTGCTAATAATTTCTTATCATAAAGCTGTATTTATATGTAATATACTCTTGTTAGCTCTTTCAGCATATTTGATAAATGAGTCGATAATGCTTAGTGAACATGACTAGAATTGTCATTTCTAGATTATATTCTAAATGTGAATGAATAATATTACTTCATCTGAGCCAAACTATAAAGACAAAATTTCTCAAAATGTTCTTTAAAAATATATTTATTATTACTGCTGTGTGTTTATGAAATGTGTACTGGTTCCATTGTGTGCATATGGATGTCAAAGGACGATTTTCAGCAGTCAGTTTTCTACTTCCACGTCAGGTTCTGGAGATGGCTCTTAGGTCATTAGGCTTGTTTACACTTATACTCACATCTTAAATTTTTTGTTTTCTGTGCCATCTTACTGGCTCTCACAGATTTTGCTCAGCCCTGTGCTATATTAAACAGTGATGGTTGTGCTAGAATGTTAATTTACAGATATTCATTTTGTTTTTATTTCCTCCTTAATAAGATGGAATTCCTAATTTTTAAGGTGGCTTATATTATAGACATTATCTTTCCCAGTGTTTCTTACATGAATGTTGGTTAGAGAACAAAGTTGGAAACACTGTATGTAGATTCCAAGATTTGTTTCTGAGGGAGGCTTATGTGGAAGGCTAGTCACAGTAGTAAGTAGGATGGATGGAACTACAGAAGCCATCTTGACTAAAGGGGGAACCAGCATTCTGTGGAGGTTATGAACAGAAAAAGAAAGAGAGCTCTAGCTGTGTTGCTAAAATTATGTAATTCATATCAATCCTGGGCAGCCTACCTATACACTATCATGTGCAAAAGAAAAATATCTCTTCATTGTATCACTAATACCTTGAGTTTTCTTTCACCTGTAGAACAAACCCAATCTCATTTAATAGATAGCTATTCATTGAAAGTAGAATAGTCAAGAAAAAAAGAAAAACAAAAAAACAAAAATGAATGTGAAACAAGTCATTTCAGTGTTGTTATTCATACTAAGTTCAGGAAGATATGCTTCTAATATTTAATGTTAGCAATTTGACAAATCTTTGAAAAATCTACCCATATTTATAGTTAGAGCAAGTCTAGGTCTAGGTGGTGTAGTATTTATTTAAATAAATGTGATTTGTTAAATTCTTTACGTCAACGCAGAATTTAAATGTAAAATTCTTATTTTAATGCTATTACCTGCATCACTGTAAATGCATGTGCCCTGTGTAAGAGCTATAATTTTGCATGCATGTAGCACACAATGATTATTATCTATTATCTGTTAACTATAAATAAGAATTAGGAACAATAAATGACTCAATAAAATTAGACTGAATTTGCTTAAGCTTTTTTTTAAAGAAAAAACAGCAAAAAATAAGAATAAAAATAAAACAACCTGTAGACAGAAGTTTCTGTCCAACCTGGTCCCACAGATGTTCAGTCCCAAATAAACACACAGAGACTTATATTAATTATAAACTCTTTGGCCTATTGCTCAGGATTATTACTAACTAGCTCTTCCAACTTAACTCATGTGGCTTGGTACGTTTTTTTCAGTACAGCATTCTCATCTTGCTTCCTCTGCATCTGGCTGGCAACAGTGTCTCTACCTTTCCTCTTTCCAGAATTCTCCTTGTTTGGTCACCCCACCCACACTTCCTGCCTGGCTACTGGCACTTTATTAAACTGAGACAATAACAAACTTTTACAGTGTGCAAAAACATTAAATGACAGTGATGACCCATAGTTTAACCCCTCTCCCTGATCCCCACCTATTGAACTAGATAGTGTAGAGTTGAATATGTAGAATTAGAACTTAAAATTGAATCCATCTTAAAGATGCAATGCTAATATACTATGCTAATATTGCATATCAGCCCTTGAAGCTTGTCAGAGGAGAATGGATTTTCTATTACCATACAAACATTGCCTTTGGCTTCATTTCTATAAAAACATAGTATCCAAATTCCTATAAACATTAAAGACTATCTTTTTAAGTTGTTTCAGAACTACTTCATATAGCCAAGTATGTTAGTACACTCTTGTGGTTTCAACTACTTAGACCTAGACAGCTGAACATTTGAGTCAACTAGCTCAGACTAATCTGGGCAGCACTGAGAGACCATGTTTCAAAGGAAACAAACAGATAAGCAATACACTTGGTGGATTCACTATCATTCCCTATAAATTATTTTATACTTAAGATTTGTTTCTTAAGTACATTTTTATAGGGAGAATTATCAATCAAGGTTATAGTCACATTAAATACTTGGATGCATTTTAACAAATTGTTGTCCCAAGTGAGGAAAAGATTGTCTGGGGTTAGATGTTTTTGAGTAGTTTTTGGATAAGTTTTGCTTTTTCTGTGTGTGTGTCTAAGCAGAAGACTCAATTTAAATAACTCTAAACTTAAAAGTACTTTTGACATGAGTTCTACTAATCATACTATTATTATAGTATAATTTCTTTCTTTTTTGTTTTCTTGAAACCAGATCATATAAACGCAAAAGGCCAGTAAGAATTTTTAAAGCCCAAACAAAGCAATATAAGACCAAAACACCATTGCATTTGTTTTGTTTTGGCCATCCACTGCTTGGGATGGATCTTACCCTGAGGTGTGACTTATATACCCACTGACACTCCATCACAACATAATTTATATATCATAAACTACATGATTTAATATGCACAGTTTGATAATTATGGACACATGCAAGTCACACCAATTACCATTCAAGACAATCGGCATACCTAGAGCTGTCAACACTTTCTTATATCTTCTGGCAATTAATTTTTCTCCTCATCCTAATTTTTAATTTTTTATGTTTATGAATGTTTCGCCTGCATATGTTTCTGTGTACTACATGTGTATCTGGTGGCTATGGATGTCGGAAAACTGTTTGGATCTTCTGGAACTGGAATGTCAGATAGTTGTGAGCTGCTTATAGTTGCTTGGAATTAAATCTGCATCCTCTGCAAGAACAGCAAATACTCTTAGCTGCAGAGCCATCACTCCAACCCCAAGTTTACCTCTTGTTGATGTCTCACTTGAGTAGAATCATACAGTAATCATTCTCATTTACTCACGACAGACATTAAATTTATCATAGTACATTATAGATTCCTCATTTATGCCATAAATAACTTTTTTTTAGAGGCTGAAGACCGAATAATATTTCTGTGTGTGTGTGTGTGTGTGTGTGCACGCGCGAGCAGCGGAGTGCATGTGTGTATTTTGTTGTTTTCTTTATTTGTCTATGGATGGACATTTGGGTTGTTCTACATCTGGTTAGTGTAGCTAATACTGCAATGGAGATGTGATTGTTGCCGATATCCCTGTGCCCAACTGTCCCCCTCATACATTGGATTAAACACAGTTTGAAGTGTCCAAGATAATTGGATTTCAGAGGACATTGGAAAATCAATAGAATCAGAAGAGACAATAAAAAAATTTTTTGTTTCCTTCAAAAAATTTCAAAGGATCAACCCTGCTGAACTTTCTGAGTAAACGACCAGATGACTCTGACAACTGAAGAAAACACACGGGGCTTCTGTGGTTTGCCGGGAGGCGATTTCCCAGGCAATCAATATATAGTGTGTTTTGTGGGCAACCCTGGGCTTTTCACCTGATGTCTTATATTGGAATGTTGATTAAGTTCAAGGATTTAATAAAAGTTCTATTTCTATATCTCAATTATTTCTCTTTACTATTTATTTTGTTCTGGACCCAAATAAAATTTCAAGGGATGGCATACTATATTGTTGTAAGCAAAACCTAGTGAATTGTTCCTTTACCCGAGAAAACACCTCCAGGTAATGTTCAGAAATGACTCGAATAATACTGAAAGCCATAGGCTTCTTAGCTACAACTTATACGTTGTTCACAACAGAACTGATGCTAGGTAAAAGATTTGCTTTTTTGATGCTTTGTGCATCTGAGAAATTTAGGCTAGGAATTATGAAAGACATTGATTTAATCATCAACATTTTTGTCCTTGCACGTATGTCAGGCAGCCTGGGGCACAAAAAGATGTCTATAGTTTTATTTGAATTCAGCATCTGTCCACAGAACAGCCAAGCAACACTTGTACATTTTCCTTTAGAGAGCCTATCTATGGAAGCTTTTATTCTGTCCTTTCTCTTGAAAGAATGAATAGGACGTCTCCGAACACTCATTTCACTCCAACCCCTTCTCCTGAAATCTCATTCTTTTGCTCCTCTTAAACACCGAGAATATTTCTAACATGAGCATCCTCTTTTCACTCACATCCATTCGTTTCTAAATGTCAAGCAGACTTTTTCATTTAGATTGGCTTTGAGTGGGAGAAACATCGAGAGGACCGGCATTTCCCCAGGCTCAGACTTTATCTCGGTGGTGTTTGATGCCCACACGATTAGCAGACAACTGGGAAACTCAGAATTAAAGGACTCCCACTCAAAACCTTCACTGGAGCTAAGGTATCACCATTTACTTCTGTAGATGGCAGCTGCCTGATGGCACGTCTTGCCTTTTAATACTTGTCACTGGGCCCTTATTAGCATGGTGACTTTCACCAGGAGAGCAGCTCGATTTCCACCAGTCAACCATCTTCCTCAGGCTCGGCAGTATTAGTAAAAATAATATGTTCCTTTAAACATTTGCCTTTTTCTTAACATATTCCATAAGTTTTGAAAACATATTTGCATGTTTTAGTTAATTCATATATGATGGCTTCACACATTCCTAGATTATGGTGGTGATGTCAGCGTGAGGACACGGTGTGTTATTAAATCAGGGTCATTGGCATACCCAGCTCCCCTGCAGGTACCTTTTTTTGTTGTTTTCACACAGCAATTTTGATAATGTAAAGTAAATTCTAACTGCAGGGACCCACTGTGGAAAATAACCCTAGGACTTCATCCCTCTGTGTAACTCTAGTACATTCTGACTAATTAACCTGCCCAACCCCTTCCTGGTTTCCTTTCCCATCATCCAGTAACTACTCTTCTGCCTCTGTATCATTATTTCACTAGACATCATTCCTTTAAGGTTATCTATGCTGCAACATGCATCAGGATGTCCTCTGGTTTAATGTTGGACATTATTTCACCATATATAGATAACATAATGTGTTTACTCATTCTTCCATCAGTGCATACTCAGATCAATTTTATAACTTGGCTACTATGAGTAAGGAGAAACCTATGAAAACAGATCTTCAAGTGTCTATTCTAATATCTGTTTTCATTGTGTGCATGTGTGTGTGTGTGTGTGTGTGTGTGTGTGTGTGTGTATGCTTGCAAGCTTGCTTGCTTGCCCATGGGTGATTGTGGGCCCATGTGTTCCACTGTGTACATGTTGATATCAGAAACCAATATTCCAGTATTGTTCACCTTTTTGCCCTCTTTGGGACAGGGTGACTTGCTGCTGCAGAAGTCAGGCTAGCTGGCCTCTGGGCTTGTGGAACCTTTCTCCCTTGCTCACCGCCCTGTAGGAATAAAGTAGGATTGTGGACACTTGTACTCCATGTGTGTTCCAGGGATCTGGATTTTTGTTGTCAGACATGTACAGTAAGTAATTTTACCAACAAAGCCAGTCCCCTACTATATTTTGAAAAAGATACTATCAGTTATACATCAGATTTGGTTGGCTGAAACTTTATTAGTTATTTATGTATTTAGATCCTTGAGCAACTTTGTCCATAGTTTTCCTTTCTTGGAATATTCTTATCAGATTTTTAAATTGAACATAATTTCATTTTTTGAGACACATCATACAATATGACCGAGGATGGTCCAGAATTGACAATCTTCCTGAGTCAGCTTCCTGTGTTGAGATTTCAGACATGCAGCATCAACTACCTCAATTTCCCATGCTACATCACTAAAACTGGACTTCTCAGATAAAATGATAATCTCCTGGGAAATTTTCTAGTGCTTTCATGGTAGCTCACATTTTTTTTTGTCCATTTTCCATTTTTTCCAGTGCTTGACATGATTGATTACACCATTGGATAAACTTCATTTATTTGTTCTGTCCCAGTTGTTGTCTTTGTCTTTGTTCAGAAATACCAGTTTGTTAATTGCTTGTGAGCAACTGATGCTGATGAATTTCAATGATCTCTCTGTCTTCCTTCTGGCCTGAGCACATCCCGTAACCGTGCCCTGTTGTCGTAGCTGGTCAGGACTACTATTTCCATTTAGCATGTCAAGAAATTGTTTCTTTGATCAAATTTGTTACAATAATGAGTTCATGTAGAAAAGGATTAACTGAGAGGTAGGTGACCATGATGACATCACAGATCACTTCAATAACTCCAACAGTGGCTATACAATCCAGGCTACTAGCTTCCTACTTGAATACTTTGTATTGTGCTTTTCATATGCTTCAAGCTTTAAGAATTAATTCACTGCGGATCTGTTGTTTTTCATTAGTTTTCTATTTTCTTGTTCCATCTCATAGTGTGTGTGTGAGAGTGTGCGTATGTGGGATGACTCTATGTGTTCCTGTGTGTATGCATACTCAAGTAGGCTTACATATGTATGAGCATAGTGTGCTTGTGGAGGTCAGAGGTCAATTTCCATCTCTCCCTCAGTTGCGTTCTATATTGTTTTTCTAAACAGCCTGTCTCACTGAACGTGGAGCTCATTAATTTGGCTAGGCTGTCTGGCCAATGAGCGTCAGGAGTCCACCTGCCTTTGCCTCCCTATCACCAGGATTACATATACATTATGCCTGACTTTAATGAATGCGTTGTGTGTCTGAGCTCAGGTTCTCATGCTTGTCCAGCAAGAACATTATCAAACTCAACCATTTTTCCGAGGTCTTTCACCCAACTTGTGCGTCTTTCTCTTGTTATGCAGTCCTGTGCATCCTCTGTCTTGGCAGGCTCTTCCTTTCACTTTGATTCTAATTCCATACTTAAGGGAAATTTGATGAGCAACATCAAACAATGCTATTGTATCAGCTGTTTTTAAGATCCAAAGAGATACCAAAGAAAGTAAAAATGATATTCCACATTTAAATAAAGGTTAGCCCTTACTTGACTTCTAAGAAGGACATAAAATGCACAAGACAGCGCATTTAGCTTTCAAGCAAATGGCAAGCTGACCCTTGCCATGATAGCTTCTGCTGTGTGGACGGTGTCCATAAACCACAGGCTGAGAAACAGTAAAATTGGATTCTGTGTTTTCAGATTTAGAAGTGAATTTTCTACCAAGCTACAGTATTTGTAGGTTTTTTTTTTATTGTTTTCTCAAAGATGTTATCTATAAAATTTAATCACTTTTGGAGGTGGGCAAGCAAATATATCCAATTATCTTTTTATAGGATGGAAGGAAGGGGAGGAGATATTTTCAGGCATGATTATAAAAGCAAAATTCTTTAAAGGCCTTTGAATTTTAGAGTACTTGTTGGGAAATATGAGAAAAGCATACCGTTGAATTCCCTCTAAATTTCTTTCTTATCCTCACTTAAAAACAAGGTAATAACGGGTTTATAGTTTACACTGTGGAGTCCTAGTTACTCATAGAGATAACACTGTGTCCTTCAGTCAATAAACCTTCTTTTCTCGTGGTCATTGGTGACCACACACTACCTTGCATTTAAGGAGAGCAAAAGCTGAGTTATTTATGTTGCTGTATCTTCCATAGCAACTCAGAAAAATAGAGCTTACATTGGGCTAAGAACCAAGGATTGGCTATTTAGTTGGATTGGAATAAATAATATTTGCTGCATTTCAGAATAATTCCCGAACAACAACTATTAATGGTTTGAACTTTACATTCAGTAAGATTTTAGCTATGCTTCAATCAATGAGGGGCTTCTTTTGCAGCATTTTCCCAACAAGCCACCAGCTGTCATTTATATGAGATCACCAACTAATAGCCTTACCAGTAGCATCAGTTACAAATATGGTATTTTCCTTTCTCTGTCTGAGTTCTGCTTCATGGTCTCTGAACATGTTTGAGCTTCCAGTACCAAACAGCTTAGGTGTTCAAAGCGATTTTAATAGTCTTTTGTGGTCAACTTATCCTATGAGCTCAGGAAAGATATACAAAGCAGTAAGACAGAACCAAAAACAACAAAAATCCAGGTTTCTATTACAACTACTCTAATTTCTTGCTTCTCCTCCCTGGGTAGATTCTGCCTCTCCCTTCCCCAGTGACTCTTTTACAATCCCGTCCTTCATATCTCAAGGCATGGTCCACATCGAAAGGAGAGAAACTTGCTATGGATGCTGGCCAATCAGAGCATGCTTTGCAGAGAATGGATGCTTGCCTGCTGTTTAGCAGCAATAAATACAAGCTAAATGGGAGCTCTGAAATACACAGTATCTAACGACACTCTGTATTTTACCTATTACTACAATAGAATCTTAGAGTATGTGAACATTGGGAAGGTGTCGGGTGGATGATTCCTACAAAAGCCTTAGAGTTTATAAGCTGGGCATATTGGAGAAGGCAGCCTAGGCTCTTTCTGTCTTACAGAGTCACCTCCTTCTTCAGTTTCTTTTCTTCTTTTTTATGCTTCTGTGCATGTGCATGTGCATGTGCGTGTGTGTGTGTGTGTGTGCATGTGCATGTGTGCAAGTGTGTACATGCCTATGTGACTGTACATGAATGGAAGCTAGGAGATAAACTCAGATCTCATCTTGAGGAAGGCCATCCTTATCCTCAGACAGGGTCTCTCCTTCTGCTGGAGCTCTCCCATTAGTCTTCATTGATTGGCCAGTGAGTCCCGGAAATTCAGCTCTCTCTGTGTCCACAACCCTGGGATTAGAAGTACATTCCACTAAATCAACTATTAAAAAAATAAGTTTTCTCTTTCCTCTCCTCCTCCTCCTCCTCCTCCTCCTCCTCCTCCTCCTCCTCCTCCTCCTCCTCCTCTTCTTNNNNCTCTCTCTCTCTCTCTGCCTGTATGTGTGCTGTGACACCCAAGACGAGGTCAGAGGGCAATATTTCAGAGCCAGTCAGTTCTCTCTTTCTATCATGTAGGTTCTGGGGATTAGACTCAGGGCAACAATTATCTTTATGCTTTTAAAGCTTCTTGTTGGTTCCCTGCTTTTTTATGTGGGTTCTGGGGGTAGAACTCGGATTTTCTTGCTTGGCTTGCAACTCTTTGCTTGTTGTTTGCAAGGCAATTGAGCGTCTTCCCTGAAGTGTCTTCTTTCGGTCTCTGGCCTGGAGACAGCTGTAAGTCATAAATGTTAAATTTCCACCCATTGTTTCTTCTTGCTTATTATATCTGTTATCATTCTGCTGACCTTCCCTTTCACCTGGGTACACTGTCCCTTTAAGAGACAAATTCTGCCCACCCCCAAACTCCCCCTTCCTACTGAGGCAAGCTGATCTCTAGCCTTCTCTCCATCTCTTCCCTCTATGTGTCCTTTTGCATCTCCTTTCTGTCCTTCCCCCTTCTCCCCGCCCCTTACCTCCATAATCCCCTTCCCCCTATACCCTTTCCAATACCCACTGAATAAACTCTATACCTAAGTGGCGTATCTGTCTGTCTTCCACCCGCTGTGGTCTTCCACGCACCAGGGGCCCTGCCAGGGTTGCTCTGCCACAAGTCTTTCAATTTCCCAATGCTTTCCTTTTTAGTAAGTAAAATGCATCCCCTCTCATTGCCCTAGATCCCAAATGATACTCTCGTCGTGCTCCTCAAATATCCTTGTATGTAGAAAAATGTGATACAGTTAAAAACGGGGAGAGGTTTATTATGGGGTAGCTAGAGGACCCTGGTATGGTTTCCCTGAAAATGAGAAGCAGAGGAGGAAATCAGGACCCAGACGAGCAGGGTGAAATGATCAGTGGGAGGGTAATGGCCAGGGGTAGAATAGTGCCACCACTGTTTTCAACCCTTGGGAATTTAGAGGATAATATTTTAGACCACTAACTGTATGATAGCTTTCAGTTGTAGCTATAGAAACCAACACAGTGGGCCAGGCAGTGGAGGCACAGGCCTTTAATCCGAAAGATGGGAGGCAGAGCTAAGCATATTGCTGTGAGTTCAAGGCCAGCCTGATCTACAGTGCAAGTTCGAGGACAGGCACCTAAAGCTACAGAGAAACCCTGTCTTAGAAAAAAAAAAATATACAGTGTACGAATATTCCAGAACTCTGAACCTATGAACAAGCATGTGTTTTCCAGACGTTTTGGAATTTTGCCAAAAATTGGCTAGCCAGAAAACTCCCATGAGTTACTTATTTGATTAATTCACTCATCACACATGTATTGAGGGCTCCACAGAAATTGAAAGTTGGATCAGCAGAAACATTGCCGGGAGCCCTCTGCCCAGTGGGATGGACTTGAAAGCTGTCAAACTTGAGATTTCCTGATTCTATAGCTGAGTATAGCAGGAAAGCATTAGATGGGGTGGCAAAATAATCCGCAAGGTTCTGGGCGGAAGTCTGAAAATTGTGTGTGCAGTGGAACAGGAGTTACAGAGGTACTACATAAAGTTGAGAAATTGACAACCCTAATTTTATGTGACAAACATGGCTCCTTGCACCCGAAGTAGGGCGGAACTTGCTATTCTCTGGCCTCTCTTTGTTGCCTTGTTTACCTGAATAATTTGCTCCCAAAGTCCCCATCCATATAAAATAGTTCTTTTTCTATGCATGGTTATATCCACATATGCTACAGTATTTCGAAATTGGATTACAGTCCAGTTCTCTGTGGATGGCTATGAATTTAGTTCTGGGTAATGAGTATTTTTGTTACTTAAATTTATACTGAATTCCTACACTTGCTTTATATTAGATATATTAAAAATAGTTTGCATTCTCCAGATGTATATAGCATACGGCATTGTTTGCCATGGTGGTGAGGGACAGAAAGGGAACAATGTCACCGCAGGGTTCATCCTTAGCTTTGTTCTCCTCTCTGCTAGCGAAAATAGGAAAAAGCCAAGGTGGAAAGAAAGCTACCCCTGCCAAATCATTGCCTTCTCCCCGCCCCCAGTTATATCACTTTCCTGGAAGCCCCATCCCTCGCTGTGTCCAGTGCTCCCCACAATGATTCTCATCTGTTCCGTAAATAAATTACAGACAGCATTTTAAAATTATATGAATCCCTGTACTGAGTATTTCACTAATAGTGATTCATGTCAGAAGCAGGAATTTGTTAGAGGTATAAATTTGTAAGTCAGAAAATGCATCCAAGTTATCTCTTGCAGTGAAGGTAGTTGATGAATTCTCTATTGCTTGTAATTCCCGAATGCAAATGTCAGTGATCACAGCGTTAAGCTTCTAATTCTTGAATTAGCCTGTGATATATTTGTGCCTATGTAGTTAGAGAGCAAAATCCTCAAAGCCAGCACGTTAGTCATATGTCTCAGGGACATATGCATCTTTTTAAAAAGGTAAAATTAAATGTATTTACATAGCTGTTTGCCAAGAAAATGAAAATGTTTTAAGTAAATATTCTCGGAGCTGAGATAAGAGTGCTTGGGATATGGGTGGCATTTGAAAATTTCTCACTTGGCTGTGATTTCAGAAACACAATACTCTGAGACACTCATTGGTGCATTTACCAGTCTGCTGCAGGCCTCACAGTCAAGCGAGGGTTCTCCTTGCACTCCTAGGAGGGTCCATGTAGTCTGGAGTTCAGGTAAATAGTCTTTGTACTGAAGGTGTGGGTATGACTGAAAAAAGAAAAAAAATCACCTTTGCCCATGAAAGTCATTTTTCAAATCAAAGACATTTAATCCCAGAGCAAAAGACTCCTGGCGGATTTCCCACATTCAAATCCAATACACAGATATAATGTCATTGCTTAGTCAGCTGCAAGTAGCTAGATACGATGGGGAGGGCTGCCATCTGGTGGTCATATAAAGTTACTACCCAAGTCCCTCTGGTTGGTTGTTTATAGCCTAACTTTAACAGATACGCACTTATAAATGTTTGCTATTTGGCCAATTATAAAAACAAATCAGTTCTTCTGTGACATCCACATAAAATGCATGAATCATGAGTAATAAAAACTCGGAGATAGAAATTGAGGTTCAACCTGTAGGTCAGAAAAGCCAAACAGCTAGCCACTGGCTCTTACCTCTACCTCAGTTTGAAAAGGCAATCCTGTCTTCAGGAATCTCAGAAATGAGACTGAGAGCTGTCTCCTTCCATCTTATAATCCCCTCTAGTGCTGGGATTAAGGGTGCACATCACTACTGCCTGATTTCTATCCCAAGCTAGTATGGCTGATGGGGTTAAAGGTGTGTGTTGTTGTGGCTACTGGGATTAAAGGTATGTGCCATTGCTACCTTGTCTGTAAGGCTGACCAGTGGGGCTGTTTTACTTTCCTGATCCTCAGGTGAGCTTTATTTATTAAAATACAAATGAAATGTCACTATACATGCATTAACATGCATTAATTATGGATGATCTTGCTCACTATCTCTTCTCCTATATGGTCCTAATATGCAAAACTCCATGGCCAATAACCTATATTTTTTATTTTAAAACAACCTTTTTCTCATTTACATACCTATCCCAGTAAGCACTCCCTCCCCTCCATCCACTTCTCCCCCATTCACCCCCATATATTGCTCAGAAATGGTAAGGTTTCCCATGGGGAGTCAACAAAGTTTGGCTTTGAGACAGGATCAAGGTTCTCCCCCCTATATCTAGGTAGAGCAAGGTATTCCTCCAAAGAGAATGGGCTTCAAAGAGCCAGTTCAAGAACTCAGGATAAGTCCTAGTCCCACTGCCAGTTACTCCCACAGGCTGTCACAGCCACACATTTGTCACGAACATTAGGAGGGTCTAGTTTGGTCCTATGCAGTTTCCCCCACTGTCAGTCTGGAGTCGGTGAGTTCTTACTAGCTGAAGTTAGGTGTTTCTGTGGTTATCCCCATTCTAGTCTTGATCCCCATTTGCTCCTCCCTCTCTTCAACTGGACTCTGGGAGCTTGGCCAAGTACTTACCTGTGTATCTCTGCATCTGCTTCCATCAGCTGCTAGATGAAGGTTCTATGATGACAACTAAAGTAGTCACCAACCTGATAATAATGGAAGGCTAGTTCAGGTACCCTTCCCACTCTTGCTTAGGGGTCATCCTTGTGGATTCCGGGGAATTTCCCAATTGTCAGGTTTCTTGTTAGCCTTACAATGGCTCCCTCAATCAAGATATCTCTTTCCTTGCTGTCCCTCTCTGTCCTTCCCCCATCTTGTTCATCCTGTTCCCTCAAGTTCTCCTCCTCACTTCCAGTTTCCTTTATCCCTCCTCTTCCATGTCTCTTCTTCCCCCACCCCATGATCACCATGTCCTCAGGAGAGCTTGTCTTGTTTTCCTTTCCCAGGAGATCCATGTATGTTTCTCTCAAGGTTCTCCTTGTTACCTAGCTTCTCTGAGATTCTGTACTATAATCTGGTTATCTTTTGCTTTACTTCTATTATCTTCTTATGAGTGAATACATACTGTGTTTGTCAGAAGCCAACTGAATGGGAAAAAGATCTTCACCAACCCCTCATCAGATAGAGGACTGATCTCCAAAATATATAAAGACTCAAGAAACTAGACATCAAAATACCAATAATCCAATTAAAAATGGAGTACAGATCTAAACAGAGAATTCTTAACATCTTTGAAGAATCCCAAATGGCAGAAAGACATTTAAGGTATTGTTCAACATCCTTAGCTATCAGGGAAACTCAAATCAGAACGACTCTGACATATCATCTTACACTGGTCAAAATGGCTAAGATCAAAAAAAGTGAGGTAACAAAACCAGAAAGGCAATAACCTACTTTTTAAGGCAACTGTAAATTTTATACTTGAATACCACACAGAGGTCAAATGAGTAATATTTTGTTTTATTTATTCTTTTGAGACAAAGAAACATGTAGAATTTATGAGGCAATGTAAGAAAATATTGTTACTTTGACCTATTTTCAAAAAATTACTGAATTTTATTCATATATCTTGATCATATTCTATTCCCTCTCCCAATTCCTAAAAGACTCCCCTTACCTTCCTACCCATCCAAATTCATGTTTTCTTTGTCTTAAAGGAAAAAACAAAAATACACCCCCTGAAAACAAGTAAAACAACAAAACAGAAAACAAAGAACAGAAATCAGAAGACACCCAAGTTTATGATCTATCTAATTTCAGTTCTTGGCTGATTTATCAGTCTTGGGTATGGGTTCATTCTCATGAAGTGTGCCTTAAATACACTTTTCTTTTTTTTTTTTAAAAAAAGTGATTGTTTACTCCTATAATATTTGTGCCACTATTGCACCAATATATCATGTATGTCACAGGATTTGTACTTGGTGAAATTAATGATGACTTTTCCTCCAGTAACATGGAAAGTACCTTTCAGAATCTTGAATACTAGTTAGTAATGGTGAAGCTTCTAGTTATGCCCTAGAAATGAAGAATATTTTAATTAACAAAAATAATTACTATTGAACAAGTTACTTCTTATATTGTACATTGTTTTACTTTTCTTCTGGTAGCATTAAAAAATAATGCTGATGCAGATCTAAATATTTTTCTTTTATTCTTTTGATCATTTAATTTTTCCTTAGCCATCATTTCCTAGATTTCAAACACTAATATAAGCCCTCTTATTACCAAAAAGAAAATGGCAAAGGAATACTCAACTCACATCACCTTAGGATATAAAGAATATAGAAGTCATAAAATGCCAAAAAAGAAAAATAACATGGGTGTATGTTATATAACATGTAACATAGGTCTGCAAATGATAGGGTTTCAACCTATGTGCTTGTTTGTTTTATACATGTGAATGCTGTTTAGGTCTTTTATAACTGTGCTTTACTTATCAGCTTTTGGCTTTTATCTCCTTTGTGGGACTAATATTTACTATGGATCTCGCATTTTTAATGCACTTAAAATCTTTATATGATCCTGGGGGTTAGAACTTGGAATTTTTAACCCATATTTATAACTTGCTAGCTCATAAATGTCCCTTATTATCATTAATTTTGTCCTTGGCCTTATTCAATGTCCTACATCCAGAATAAATACAGGAGTAGATTGGATTTTTTTTTGCAGTTTCAAATGCAGTGCATGCTTATTTTATAATCACCTAGACCATTGAGTAATTTATCTTTCAATTTAGTTTGCAAATTATATATAACCAAATTAACTTTCAATACATGACTTTAGATATGTGTTATTTACTCATACCAATAGAGAAATAGCAAGCTTTCTGGTAATTAAATGGGAACTCATATATATGTATAAAAGGCAGTGAATCCAAACACTCTTCCTTTAACCTCTTTATTAAGCACTCTGAAGTGCTTTTCTGGATGGAAAGCTTGGCTACTGTGTACAATCTCATCTATGTTACTGTAACCCTATAAGTCTTTCCAAGGATTCTATTTGGTGTATATGTAAGGGGAAGACAGCTTCCCTCCACGTTTCCAAATTCCTTGTCCAAAGAAAAAACTGAATAAATACAAAAAAAATAATAGAAGAAAAACCATAGTTAATTAACACATTTGTGTGCTGAAATTCACAAAATATGATAACATAAGAAAAATCAGACACTTGAAGCTTAAAAAGCATTCTGGGATACAGAAATTGGTACTTGGTGAGGAAGGACGTGGTAGGTAAAGAGTGTCCTGTTATATAGGTTAAAAGGTTGCTCAGGTAATAAAGCATGTCTCAGAGCAAGGTTTGTTCCCTCAGAGGAATAAGCAATAGTGTGTCTTGAGATGGTGTCAACCTCATCTTTTCCTTTGTATTCCTGAGTTAATCTTTCTTGGTTGATGACATTCGCTGGAAGGAGTTTCGGGATGAGTGATGGAAGATCTGCATTTATGTAAATAAGGAGAGCTCTAAGACTGCCTCTGCATGCGCTGTTCATCCAGAACCCAGAGTTCAAAGTCATCGGCTCAGCTTGTCAGACATAGGGGCTGCATTTGTCAAACCCCTCAGCTGGAATACTGATTTCCTTAACGGGGGATATAGTAGTTTAACGACTTCTTTGAAGTTCAGTAGCTGAAGGTCTTCAGAAAGGACTCAAGCTAGCAGACTTCTCCAGCATTCCTTGGAAGGGCAAATTATCTGTTTTTGTCATTCCAGCCTAGAGCCACGTGATCACAGGGTCCGCGGGATTGGCTTGTTTTCCCAAGGCCTCACGTGAGTTCTAAAAACACTGTACCCCCTTTATTCAAAGGCTTGACGCCCTAAATGTATTATACATGGCTGGAGAAGAACTGACCAGGTTGTTTTGAACAAGCAAGTAAAAGGAAGGCAGAAAATTCATTTAGAAATATGATCTTTGAAACTGGTAGGATGGGATAGTCTGAGTGTGTTGAGAATATGAAAGAATTCTTGTGCCCCCTGTATTTGAAGAACTTCATCTAATGAACAGTCGGTCTTGAACAGAAACCCTCACCATGTAGTTGTGTCCCCTGCTGGTCACAGATTTCTTTTTCATTGAGAGGCACTGTTCCTTTCATGTCGAATTTGAAGTTTAAACAAAACAAAAATATTGTTTGTAGTAACTTCAGTTTTTTGTAATCTGATATCTTCTCTCAAAATATCTACATTATTGAACAAATTCCATAACATGTTGCATGGGGCTAACTTAGTGAAAATATAGGCACCTTTGTTATGTTATTTTGCCTTTCAAATGACACAGACACACATGCAACCCTGAATGACAAAGTCATTGAGAACGTGAGCTGAGCATTTTATTCTAGCCACTGTCCCCTGGGCTTGTTATTTCCCAATGCTGCACATGCTAATTGTTTTGAGACAGTGTACATACTTGACTGATTGTCCGTTGCCCACCTCTGCTTAGCTTAGCATGTCAACACCTCTTTGATTTGAAATAGAAAATTTCCATCATTATGTTTTTTTTTTTTTTTTTTTTTTTTTTTTTTTTTTTTTTTTTTTTTTTGCCTAAGACATGCTTGGACAGTCCTTGGTCTATCACCTTTTCTGGTCTCCCAACAGAATCTCATCTCTTAAAACTGGAATTTTCTGAAATACATGCTGTTTTGAAATATCTTTAAAATGTTTCTTGCTTTGGTCCAGTCTTCCCTTGCTATCCTTCCATTCTTCCATTTTTTGAATGGAAATGTTTGTCCTGTCTTAATGGAATACTTATATTTTGATTTTTATGGAGGCTCATAGTTAAGATTTTGTCGATACACAGAGACTTTTGTCAATGATGGGACTATTAAAGACAATAGGGATTTATGCAGTTGGACTGGATGGATTCTGGATATGAGAAAGACTTGAGCCTTTGTAAGGTGTTAGAATATTTTAAGATGTGTTACATTTGTTTATGCTATGGAACATTTGTTTTAATGATACAAAGATGTGTTGTGTGCTTTTATGCTTCATTTATTTAACTCTGTGAAGCTGTGATTCTTTGCCTAATCTAAAACCCCCGCTGGTTTAATAAAGAGCTGAATAGTCAAATCGGCAGAAAGTTGGGGCTGGAATACAGCGAGAGAAAAATAGAAAAAATTTGGAAGGAGAGGAGAACAAGAGAACAAGGATAGGAGTAGATCAGGGGTCAGCCACTCATCTACATAGCCAGCCACAGAGTAAGAGTGAAAGTAAGATTATAGAAGTAATATAAAAGTCCAGAGACAAATTGATAGATAGGATAATTTTTTAAAAAAAAAGCTGGATAGAAACAAGCCAAACTAAGGCAGGGCATTTGTAAGTAATAATAAGCCTCTCTGTGTACATTTATTTAAGATCTGGATGACAGGCCCCCAAAGAAGCAAAGAGCCAAACGAGTTTTAATACAAAAAAAAAAAAAAGCAACAACAAAAAACCAACAACATTTTGGTGCTCCAATGTGGGGCTAGAGTAAAAGAAAATCTAACAACAGTGAAGCAATGGTGGCGTGGCGTGATTTAAAAGAGATGTATTCAGATATCGAGTGGACAGGAGTGGGCTTGTGATTGTTAATTTTCTTTGCAATTTGAAGGCATTGGAAATCACCTAGGAGTCACATCTATAGCTGTGTGTGTGAAATATTTCTCCAAAATGATTAAATTGAGGAAGGATTATTCATATTGAGTGTGGGTGGCGCTAGGACCCCATGCAAGAAAAAAAGGTGTATGTGTGTGTGTGTGTGTGGGGGGGGGATAATCCAAACACCAGTATTTTTCTTTATCTGCTTTTTGAGTACAGACTTAGCGGTGACCAGCCACCTCACACTCCCCCTGCCATGCCTTCCTGCCACAGTGGACTGTATCTCTCCTTAAATTGTGAGAGAAAGTAAAACCCTTCCTTAAAAATACCAATGAACAGTCCAGCTATCTAGTTCACAACCTTTGCTCTACCCTTTGCAAAACTTCCACACTGTGGCTTCTTTTGTTTGTCTGGAGAAATATTGAGTCAAGTCCTCTAAAAATACAGAAAAATCTAGCCTTATCAGCCCATCCTTGTATCAATCACTGACATTCACCTCAAGAGTTAAGAACAGTTTCTGAAATCCGATAGATGTGTCCTTATGTTGGATATAAGTGTATTATTGTTTTGATCGCATATCATAGGAAAAACTATATTTATAGATTTTTTTTTACTTAAAATGGGAGAAATACAAGAATACCCCCAAAAATAATTAGAATAGCATGGTGAACCCCCATGTACTGTTTCTTGACTTTGCCAACTGTCAATCGAAAGCCAGTTTAATCCCATCTGTATCTTTATTCTATATTGCAACTGAAGTGTATAAGAAATAAATGAGCTACCATTTCATTTAGTTTCATCAATAAATTACTTTATAGGTAACTCTAAGTGATAGAGATATTTAAAACAAACAATTCCATACCATACTTGAGACACTAGCAGTAATTCCTTACGGACGTCGTCATGAGTCAGGTAATGACATAAATTTGCCTAGCTGCCTCACAAATGTTTCTTATAGTTTAAGTCGTGCTCTAAAGAATATTCATGTATTGCAATTGGCTGGCAGATATTTATATCATCATTTTTGAACTTTTATTTTGGGAGGATTGGATCACATGTGCTACTCTGTACACTGGGAGGTTAAAGGATAGTTTAAGGGAGTTGTTCCCCTTCATTATGTGGGTTTTTTGAATCAAACGCAGGTTTTTGAGTTTGATTGTGAGTGACTTTACCCACTAGGCCGTCTTACTGGCACCTATTTTTTTGTCTTTTCGAATGTGTATTTCCTTCTACTTTTTTACTCAGTACGTAGAAGGAAAGAGAATGTTTTCTATAGGGAAGCCCACAGCATGGATTTTGTTGGTTGTATTCCTGTAGCTACAAGTGAACGTGATTCAGAACAGCAGTCACATAGTGACCACAGAGAAACTCGTATTAACTGGTGGCTGTTTAAGGGCCCTTTCCTGTTTGCCAAGCATCCCAGTTTCTTCTCTTAACTTCTTATTTATTTTGTCAGTTTCCTTCCTTGTTATCAAAAGTCAGATATCATAAACTGAGGTAGCATATATTCAAAGAAGACTTGCCTGTGGAGAAGAATCTTCCCAAAGTGTCCTTTGTGCTGTTTTTCTGTTTATTTTGTAGTTAATTTCTAAGGCTTGATAGTCAAATTGTTTACTTAAAAAGAATACAGCCAGGGTCGTGCATTTCAGTGAGATTTATAAAATGTCTTTCTTCCTTCTTTTCTTTTCTTTTTTTTAAGTTAGTATTTCTTGATCATTATTTCAAAGTCATAGGAGAGTCATGGTTACTAGGTCTTGGTTTTGTTTCCAGATAGCCAGTATCTCTCAAGTCAGGACATAAAATGACATCCATTTTTGACTTCATGGAATTACATTGCATTATAGACTCAATGAATCTAATGAGGTAATGATTATATTTTCTTGTTTAAATGAAATTAAGCCAGATAAAATGAACAAGTATTGTTTTAAAACATTGCTAAAATCAACCTGTAGATAAACATTGTAGAAAACACTGTTCGGAAGTAAAAGACAAGATTCATAAGAGAAGGAAATATTTGATAATATTAATAGCTAAGGAGTATAAAAAATTCTGAAATATATATTCCAAAAACAAGTTATTTATAAATATATAAGTTATATATAACATATACATACAAATATATATGTATATGTATCCAGTAACAGAACACAGAGGGATGGAGACAGTGGGCAAGATGCTCAACTACTTACTGTACAAATAGGTGTGAAATTTAGATATTTGGTTTGGACTCTCACCCTCAGTGAATTGAAACAGTCTAGGAAGTGAGCACAGATGTCTCCAGATCAGAATAATTGGAAAGAATGCCCTCCCTTGAATAGGAGTGATGACATTTCATTGGCTGGGGGCCATGATAGCATAAAAATGGGAATTTAGAAAACCAGTGAGAATAGAAATTCTCTCTCACTTTATTTTGTCGGACACCATGGTAACTGTTGCAGTTTGCACCCCCTCCCTTCCAAGATAGACTGAAACTGCAGGAAACTGTGAGCAAATTAAACCTTTCCCTCCATACGTTGTTTCCTCAAGCGTTTGTCACAGAATTAAAATGTCTAAGCAATGTTCTAGGTAAACAGAAAAGAACTTGCATCAACCCACATAAAGCTATTTAGGCACTACAGTGAACTGAGAAATACCAACTAAAACCATGAGGAGGTAATACTTCAGAATCTCTAGGATTTTTGAAGAGACAGTTACAACTCCCAAAATGGAGGAACTGAAATTTCACACATTCCTGAATGTATTTTTTCAGGAAAATCTTTTGCAGAGTCTATGAAGCTAGATGTATATGCACCCAGTGAAAAATATGTTGCATTTGTCACTTTGCTCACTGATCTGAGAAATGACCATCAGAAAGCAACCCCAAGGGAGGGGACTTTATTTTGGTTCTTAGTCTGAGAGGACAAAATTCATTATTGGATGAAGACGTGGCAGTGGGGCATGTTTGCTCATATCACAAGACAGAGAAAGAAGACTACTGGAGCTCAGCCAATTTTTTTTTTTCTGTCTGGGAGCCCCAGACTTGGGATGATGGTAACCTCATTCACAGGTTGTACACCCAATTCTTCTCTGGAAAATCCCTCACAGAAATACAAACATGTTTTTTCTTGATACTCCTAAGCTGAAAATTGAACTTAACCTTCATGCATCTTTATAGAAATCTGCATGTATGTTCACCTAACAGAAATGTGCAAAAGAGAAGCAGAGAAATAATAAATATTGATATGGTATCTTTTTATAATAGCTAAAAGTTAGAATCAATCCAACCACTTTAGTTCCTATTCAGTATATCCATTCAAGGAATATCCTATGTTATATCTATAAAGAAAGAACACAACCAGAAAGTACAGCATACTGCATGACTCAAAGCATATGGAATTCTAAACAGTGATGAAAATAAACTAGGCTAGGATGGTGCTTAGCTTGGTTTCAATTGCTTGAAATGCAATTGTGTTGAGGTGGGAATATTCTACTTCCCAGGGTGGTAAGTCCATGGGTGAATTTGATTTGCATTGAGTCATTATATTGTGTTTCTTTTATTAATTCATTGAAAGAACTATAAACTACAGTAAATAAATTTATAAAGTGTGCTTATAAGTAAAATAAATCTTTTTTTAAAACATGTAAAATTAACAGTTTTTCCACACTCCTGATATTTTTCTATCAGTTACAGTAAGGGGGAAAATCATGTACTTATTGCTTTCAAGATTTCAGTCAAAACTTGAAATTATAAGGAAGAATAAAATGGAGCTTTCAAACACTCTTATGTGACAACTTCACCATATTTTATTCTGTATTATTTAATGTTATCCTTACAGAAAATAGGTTGTTATAATTAATGATATATTTTTAAGCTAAGTAATAAGAATATAAAGATAATTGTCTATAATTTTCTATTGATTAAAACCGTTATTGTCAATCCAATGCTTTGTTACATTTAAAATTCAGAAAAAATAATGTCAACTTTTTTGATCTTAAAAAGCAGAGTTAAACTGTTATATATCATTGGGCACACTAGTAATTTCCAAAAATTGCTAAAATGATACAAAGAAACAATGTAATGACAAATTAAGACCATTTATTTAAAAAATGTTTGTGAAAGAATTTTACAAAATGCTGAAGATTTCACCATACAAATACTTGTAAACAACCTAGAATAGCATTCAGTGCTTTAAAAGCTTAAAATAAATTTAGGCAGTTATTACTTGTATAAAAATGTAACTCATCAAAGGAGGCTATCTATATAGCTGCATGAAAATCTAGGTTATTCACTGACAAATGTATTTTCTGTGTGGCTAGCTTGTGTTTCAATAATGAAGTACATGAAGAAGATTTTTATGCATTATGCCGTTATTCTGTCTCTGATGACTTGTGTAGGGAAAATATTGCTTTCTGGATGAATTGAATAAATACAACCACTGTCTGGAATTTTTAAAATTATACTAAAAGATGGCTAAAAAATGAGTCTACTTTTGGAATACATTTGCAGCTTCATTATAGACAAGTTACTAGGGCAAAGACATTGTAACCAGGAATTTCCAAGTTTTTTTTCTACATGATGTTTTGAATATTATTAATTTAAGAACTAAGCTATATAATATAGTAGAATCACCCGAGTAGGGGGAATGTCTCTAGTATTCATCTGCATCTTTTAGAGATTTGCTGATTATCTTGATGACAAAACATTCTATTTAAAATGAAAGATGTATCTACTTGTATTCAGACACATTCCCAAGTTCTTCTGATTTATAAGTAGTGAGAACACGAACGAACATACTCAAGTTACCTTTGATTGAAAAAGACTAAGAAGTTACTATAATAAAAGAGCTGTCTTGCAGAGATCATTTTGAAGATCGACTGTTTGGGCATATTTCTGATTTTGTATTCCTTCACTGATGAAAACAGACTATAATCTTTATAGCCTGCCCTATTTCAAACTTTGAAACTGTGGAAAGAGACTTGAAGAGGTGACTTAGTTAAGTGCTTGCTATATAAGCATGAAGAACTGATTTCAGATTCCCTGCCCACACAGAAGCAACTAAAGAGAGACTTTTTCTGTTTAGATCCATGTATTTCTGTGAGGACTCATGTTTATTAGGGAGAGTCATTATCTCTCTTAGTTTATAAATCATCTGAATTATGATCAAATAGTTAAATTTATATACCATAAAATTCTAAATCTAGACTTAGAAGTTGATGATGTTCAAATGTTTCCTAAACATACCACTAAATCAAACTTTCACTTAAAGTGTTTTTATTTGAACTATTTTTCTTTTAAAATTTCAATTGAGTTTTAAAAAATGCATGTGGTATATCATTAGAACAAACACATATACTATATATTTGTTTCTGAAGTATGTATATGCAAGTTAATGTACAAATATGGGGACTTTGTGTTCAAAATATTTTTACAAAGAATATATCATCAGACAGTTGGGTATGGTGGTGCATGCCTTTAATCCTAGCACTGGGGAAGCAGAGGCAGGTGGATCGCTATGAGTTAGAGGTCAACCTGGTCTCCAAAGTGAGTTCTAGGACAGCCAAGACTGTTACATAGAGAAACTCTGTCTTGAAAAGCAAGCAAACAACAAACAAAAACCCCAAGACTAAAAAAAAATAAAGAATAAGTACTGTACAGATGATTGATTTAGAAGCTATTACAAAATGAAAACAAAACAAAACAACATCAACAAAATACACACAGAAGAGATTAGAACACAAAAAATTCTGGCAACAGAAGGGAATGACATGTGTGCAGGCAGAGGGCAAACAATTTTCAGAATTGATGAGGTGCTTAGCAGGCCTGTGTCCAGCTGAAAAAAGAGGAGGAACCATGAGGTCTTCAAAAAGCCAGTGTGATGTGGAATGTTACCGGTGAAAGTGTTGTCAGCGTAGCCATCAAGTAGGAAACAGATCATCACTCTGCAGAGCCAGGAGAATGGGAGAGAGGGAGAAGCAGCTGGAAGAGTAGGGTGGTGTTACTAAAGATAGGACCAAGCCGGCACATGTTAGAGGAGAGTCAATAGATGAAAACTGTAAGAAAAGCAATTGATTTGGGAAGTCGGGGTGAGTCAGGAAGGGGAATAGCCACACTGCTTGGAGGTGGCACTCAAAAAAGGCTAGAGAGCACATTGTAAGTCAGTAATTGGGTGACTTTTCTCTGAGAAATCAACAAAATATCTTCTCACTGCAGACAAAGCACCACGAGCAGAAATAGACCAAAGTTCTACTCACGTTGGCTGGACGAATCTAAGAGTCTACCCACAGTTACTTAGATGAAGTTGTGTGAGGGATTATATAGGCTGCTACTTGACTGAACAAAAAAGATCTAACTCTCCAGCAAGGACTGACTGTCCATGTTTTGTTGGGAACGTTCAAGTTCCCAGCAACCCTCTCTCCCCTAGTAACCATGAACAATTATAAATCTTGAGGAAGGAACCAGCCTTGAGAGCCCCACCACACATGACATAAACACATCAGGTTCGATTTTGAGCAGAACTCCTTTTGGTATCACAGCTGACAGCTCAAGAGGCCATGACTAGCCAGAGGACAGATCTGCAGGACAGCAGTGAAGATAAGAGATGGAGAATCAGGTTTCACCTAGCCCTGTCGCAGTTGATGAAGTGGTTAGGGAGTTTCCTAAGTTCATGGATTTCTAGATTGCAGAAATCACATGTCAGATAAGAGGAAAGGGCCTGGTATCAAACAGATCCTGAGATAACTGAGTTGTCAGCAGGGACATTAATTTATATCAGAGACAAGTAGTGAATTGCAAAATGTTGGGGATTGGTGAGAGAAAAATGTAGAAGCTGGCAAATAATGGATGAGCAGAAACTGAGGATCTTGTTTGTAATCACCACAATTCAGCGGTTGGCATAGGGCTTCAAAGGCAGCCTGGAAGGGGAAGTGAGGTCAGGAGAAGGCAGATAAGGTTTCAGGATGGAGGGGGAAGGACAGTGTTGGCAGAGTGTGTGTGAGCAGAGTCAATTTTGAGGATGGGGCATTCTAAAAGGCAATAATGACTATATTCCATAGAAACAAGGGGTTAAAAACAAAAAAAGAAAAAGAATTGAACAGAGATATGCAGGACCCTTTCCAGTTCTATTGGTAGAAATAAAGAAAGGGAGAGTCAAGAACTAAGAATGCTATCAGGTACACAGTGTGGGTGTGACCTGGAAAAGAAAGGCTTTGCCTGGGATTCGGCTATAATTTGGAGAAAGTGTTTCTAATGGGGCCTAGCAATCCTTTCAACAGCTCACAATATATAGCACGTATGGTACATCACAAATATTGTCAATGTAGACAACTTGTGTTTTCACACCCATTAGAAATAAATTTCATGTTAAAATATTTATAAATATTATCAAGAATCAATTTGTGGGGTGAAGTTGCTTAGTTGGTACCGAGTTCTTTTCTAGCCCATAAGACACCCCAGGTTAGTCCACAGCACCACATGAACCAAGCATAGTTCATAGTTGCAGGTCCTACA
Organism: Alexandromys fortis; assembly: GCF_014885135.2. Classification (NCBI taxonomy): domain Eukaryota; kingdom Metazoa; phylum Chordata; class Mammalia; order Rodentia; family Cricetidae; genus Alexandromys; species Alexandromys fortis. The sequence goes on along the minus strand of NW_026067910.1, from coordinate 15,057,086 downwards.
ATCTGAGTACCTGCAAGGTAGAGTCAGGAGGATTTGAAGATCAAAGTCATCTGTGGCTACATACCGAATTGAAGACCAGACCGCGATGTATGCAACCCTATCCCATAAGCAAACAATGAAGACAGCAGCAACCGCTGTGGTCAAGAAGCAGTCAGAAGAGCAGCAAGTGGCAGGATGTTGTCGGGACTGAGTCAGAGTGAGGTGACAGACAGCAGCTTGCACAGACCTTGCCCTATGTTGGCCACTTCATAGACACACAAGCTTTTTAGTTTTAGCAACATTTTAGTGCAGGGACGCCACTTACATTTCCACAGTGTGAATGCTTGAATCAGACTCATCAGAACCGTTCCCAGCTCAGTCGAATAAATGACATTGTTTTAGACCAAGTTGGCATATTCTCTACTTCTTAAAGGTTCCTGTGAAGGCATGGGTTTTAGTCCTCAGAAAATTGAACTGATTTAAAATGTAATTTTTAAGAAACAAATTCAAAATAATTTTGCTTGCTACAGACCTATTATATGGTCCACTGCAGCTCCCATCTGGCATCTGCAGCAAGGACGGCTCTGCTGGACACTGTTTAAATGCTGCTCATATAGCCCCTAATTCACAACTAATTGCACTCAGACTAATTTAACCAAAACAGGGTCACATTATTTTCATACCGTCGTACTTTCTGTTTTTTTTTTTTTTTTGACTTCTAAATAAGATGATTTGTCTGTCATTTAGGCACCAATTACCCTCCCAGAACCTGAGAGCTGTGATTTTTCCATTAAAACAGAAACTATGAAACTTGTGGACCATAACCATGCAAACCAATTCCTTTAAGATTTGCAGGAGAGTAACATAATGAAGAACGAGAAAGATTTGCCTGTGCCCCAAGAACCGTTGCGGCGTTCATGACATCAACACCTTGAGTACGCCGACCTTGGCATCTGCAGGCCAGGTGCTTGCCACATTAGCTGGAACACAGCCCAGTTTTGTGCAAATGTTTCTAGTATGTGGTGTAACAGGAAAAACATCTTTGAAGACTGCGGGGCTTCTCACTCATCTCAGAATAAGAGTGGTATAAATTAGCTATCCATTCTATTCTTATTTTACGACAGAAATATTTTGGTTAAGCGGTGCTTCTAATACTTACACCATCTTCAGCTGAATTCATGGAATTTTAGAGAAGTGAGGAGGGATGAATTGAGCTGGCCAGATATATAAAATATACTCTTGAAATGTGTCTTTGAAAGTGGGGATTTAAAACAGTCTTAACAGCACTTTGAAAGGTTTTATCCAAGAGAACACGGTAAGATGTTTAATATATGATATGTGATAAGGTTTCTAATCATGGCTTCAACCGAGATGGCTCTGCTTTGATATAAGGGCAATCATATTGAGAGGAAGAGGTAGTCCTTGAAGGGTTTGAATGAGGATTATCAGCTCTTATCAGGGCAATATGGTAAATAGGTACTTATATATTCATTTTCTAAAGATCAACTGTTGATTCTTCGATCCAAGAGAAAGGAATGGAGAGATAGAAGCCCCATTATGTGTCTAACCAAATGGACAGACTGGTCTGTCTCTCAAACAAACTGGGCCCAAGAAGATCTCAGTGTCAAGATCTATGCAACCTCCGCTGTTGATGGAGTTCCTCATCAGCTGTGGGTTAGGGCCCAGCTTGTGTGGTCAAAGTGAGGAGCCCAGGGCCTGGAGGGTGAGTGATGGTGGCCCAGAGTCCTGAGGCTGTGGAAAAGTTGGAACTCAGCTTCTGGTGGGGTAATGGAGTAAGGCCTGTTGTGTGTGGTCCCGAACAGACGTTCAGGAGCAGTAGAAGGCTAAAAGCAACTGGAAGGAGCATAAGGGTGCAAAGCGACACCTTCTTTTTAAAATCAGGAGTAGCAGCTGGATGTACCCCTCACCCTAGGTATGAAAAGGAATACATTCTGGGCAGAGAATGGCTTCAGTGACTATATGTGAATAATCGTGTGAAACCTCAGAATGTTGTCTGGCAGAGAGGACAGTGTGGATGGTCGGATCTAGATTAGTTTTCATAGTCTGTGTTCTTTCTTGCTTAGTACTTTCCCTAGAAGTATCAAATTAAATTAGAGTCTTACAGTGCATAATGAGAAATGTCTTGCTTTTTAAATTCACTTGATGACCTAAATTGCTTATTGTGCTGAAGCCATGTTACCAAAGAGAACACACAAATAAAGGCACATGACAAAGAAGAAAAATTACTCTTAAGACTTCCGTATTCTTACTAGCATTTTTAAAAAAAATAATAATATCATTTATCATTAAATTATTATCACCATTCAAAACATAAGGGAAACCAAAAGAAGCCCTCACATACAGAGAGTGAAGGAAGTCTGTTCCAAGGCCTGCATCTACTTCTCGAGAACTCTGTGGCAGTCGGGACATGAACTGTTAGCTTCAGTCTCCTGTGGGTGTTCTGGGAGCATGTAGTGCTCAGTCCCAGAATTAGTGTTACTGTAGCAAACCTAGGATTTCTCAGGACGGTGGTTACACTCTATGAGAGCACAAAAGCTGAGAAACCACAGGAAGAAAGTTAGCTAAGAAATCCCTGAATAATGCTGGACATTTCCTCTGAGTTACCAGTTAAACTGACTTTCTGAAGAGAAATAGTTTAGATGTTGGGGCAGAGCACTGTTTTAGGAACATTGAGGAGCTGATTTTTTTTTTAAAAAAACAAATCAGTTTGGAAAGGATTGTTCTTTTACAAAGTAAGATGTCTAATCAGGGTGTTCCCTTCTGTCCCCCGATATTATGGCATGGATATACAACCTGCTGACACATACACAATTAAAACTAAGAATTTGTGTTTAAAGCATAAGAAGAATAGCATCAAAAGTAATGCAATGGTCCTTTAATATCATTGGTCAGGATTTTTTATGACCAGTTCATTGGAAATCCCTCAGAACAAATTATTTCTTTTGATTGTGTAACAAAGAGTTGTAACACAGACCGGATGCATGACATTCCAAATCTGTGCCAGTTCACCAACTCTTTGCACAAATTTTATCAGTTTCCACCTTCAGTTCAAAGGTTTGATATCCAAGCAGTGCCAACCAGCGACCCCATTTTATGTCAGTTATCAGGCAATTCTCTCAAAGCCCAAGGTTCGGTGTTCACACTCAGTTCTTGATTCTCACTTTACCTAACATGACCATAATTTTCACTTGTAGACCAGTGGGTATTGAATTAGAGATATATAGGATAATATATAATCATATCTTTAATAACTACAATAATTAGCAAGCTTAAAAGTTCAGAATTTGAAATACATATTTGATGGATAAAGTGAATGCCTGAGGCAGAGAAAAGTTTGATTTTAACGTAGAGATACAGTTGGGATGTTAAACGAGGAGTTTTCCTAGATGTGACTATTACTCAGAATTTTCTCCACACTAAGACTGGATGAGACAACATCAGTCCAGGATTCGTGTTAACCACAGGTTAGCAGACAAGTAATAGCAACAATAAGAGATATAGTATATAACGAGATGGTAAGCACAAAAGCAGTAGGAAGTAAGGATGCGGTGCCCAGAATTCAGGGGAAGTGGACCATCAACCCAGGGATAACTGGAATACAGCTATCACCATTTACAGAGTAAGTGGGTCTCCAGTGGCCCTTCTAGTCAACACACGAAGATAGAAGCTGTGCTCTAAATGAAAGCTGAATATGTAGCAGAGTGAAGTCTGTGATCCGTGAAGCGAAAGGGAAATTCAGAGTAGAAGCATTTGAGAACCATAAGAGGGGACTTGGGAAATGAGAGAACTGAAAGCTGACAGATGGCAACTGGGCAATGGAGAAATCACTGTGGGAATTTTATTGTAGCAGAAAATAAATTGTAATTTAAGATATGGGAACCCAGACTCCTGATAATACGAACTCAGGAAAAAGGGATGAGAAGATGGGATTGGGTTAGTGACTTATGGGACATGCAGCTCCTTTGTTTGAGGTTGGGGACTGGGGTCAGGACCTAGTTATGAGTAAAGTAAAGCCTTGGAAAACCCCACAGGGCTCTACTAGAGGAGACTTTATTTAGGAAGTTCTTTCAGTAGAAAGTTATTAATTTGTGAAATGCTATTGTGTTTCTAAAATATTTGCTTCTACAACTGTTTGCATCAAGAAATGCAGGTGGTTTTTTTTTTTTTATAAACACTAGACCATCATGATCAGGTGACTATTTTTATGTGCTGTGACTTCCTGACAAATGTCTCAAATTAAGAATGTCTAAAGTTTCTTCTTTAGAATTTGGAGTCTTGTATTAGGAGCAGCCGGGCTGCATCCCTGGCACCTGGCCGCCCATATGGCTAGCTTATGCCCCGAAATAATTACACGGAAACTATATTCTTTTAAACATTTCCTGGCCCATTAGTTCCAGCCTCTTATTCGCTAGCTCTTACATATTGATCTAACCCATTTCTCATAATCTGTGTAGCCGACTAGGTGGCTTACCAGGGAAGATCTTAACTTGCGTCTGTCTGGAGTGGGAGAATCATGGCAACTGCTGACTGGGCTTCTTTCTCCCAGCATTCTGTTCTGTCTACTCCGCCTACCTAATTTTAAGTCCTATTAAAGGGCCAAGGCAGTCTCTTTATTTAACCAATGAAATTAACGCAAAACAGAAGACTGTCCTCCATCATTGGAGTATAGTATATTATTCATAATTTTTCACAAACTGCTAGATTCTCACCATCATTTTTATTTATTCGTTTGCTTAAAGCATTGGAGATATGTTTTGTTTCATTTTGTATTGTATGGGTACCAGAGAAGGAGCGGGAATGGAATATACACAGTGCACACATGGAGGCCAGAGGAACAGAGTTCAGTTTTCTTAGTTGTTTATGGTTTGTGAATGAGTCAAATGTAAAGTCGTCCAATAAAACTTGTGGATCCCAGGGACCAAACCCAGGTCATCACGTTTGGCAACAAGTGCCTTTATCCACTGTCATCCCAGGCGTCCCTCTATGTTTTCAAATTACCAGTTGAATTTGGTATGAAGAAAGTCATTAAACTATTTTTTCTATTAATCTAGTTTATTTTTCACTACTGAGAAACTATGATTTAACATCTATCTTGGCATTAATATATTTTCCAAAAGCATGTAATTATAAATCAAGAGGCTATGCAGATATTGAATCTTCATCGTTTCAAAAACTGTGTGATGATACTGCCTTGACACAGATTTAAAATTTCATAATATGCCATGAGTGTATATTTTGTAGCTTGTGAGTGAATTGAATGTAAGCCGTATGATGCTAAATAGTTGCATTTACTATCAAAACTCAAATGGTCCTTTGAGAAATCCCTGGCAGTATTACCAAGCTTCCATCCTTTGATTTTAGAAAAAGGACTTGAGAATTATCTATAAATGACTCGCCGCATTATTTTAATCCTCTACATAAACATATTGAGACGTTGTATTTGACAGTCTGAGGCTGTCATATATTTGCTTTGCCACACAACAGTGTCTGGGATAGATTTTTAGGATGAAACAGTCATCACCACACGATGTTCCTTGACTAGCTGGAAAATGCTCAGGGCATACAGTTCAAATCACATTTAATTGGTTCATGAAGCTGCGGGGTTGAGGCTGCTTGATCTGGTTTCTCTTGGTCTAAACTGGACTCCTATAGATGTGCTTCACCTCAGCTTACACAACTGGTACCCTTGGTAAACGGCATCTCATGGTCAGCTTCCCTCATGCTATGCTACATATGTTCTCATCACTTCATGGGAATGCAGACCTGAGAAAATAAACAATAGTGTGGATTGTTCACCCTCCAGATGTGTCAATATCCTGTTGATTCAAAAGGAAGCCATGTGGGTATGTGAAAAGTTAAAGCAATAGGGCCTGGTATAATTGCATGCAATGGACATTGATAACAAGGACACAATGATATGTAACCTTCAGTGAGGTCACTATTCTGTGCAGACAGACAGGACAAATGAATTACAGAATGACATAAATATTATGGTGGTGGTGGCCAGGAGTTATAGCTGCACCAATTTTTCTTTGTTAACTTGGGTGAATCAGGTCATCATACTGGCCTCTCATTTCTTTATATATACTTCCCAAGATTCATAAGCCTTTTGTTCTATAAAACCAAGATTTAATGTGTTAAATTCTATACATAATATGTATGAGGAACTTTAGAGAAAAACTCAATGTGTTGTCCTTGGCGCTAAATTTGCTAGTGTAAATGGCCAAATTTGGCTGGGTAATTTTAACTACAAATCTGCTAATATTTCATAACCACATTCAAACTCTTAAGTTTCTTGTCTAGATTTGATTATGAAGCTAAGGTCTAAAGTTTAATTTCCCCCTTAGGCTTTGAGTGTGGGATCATAACTGATGTATCTTTTGAAGTATACAATGTGTCAGTATAATGTCAAACATTATGATATATCCTATGTGTGTTACAGGGGACCATTGATGTGTGCCTTAATAATTAATCACTATGATGAGTCATTATCCTTAAATTGGACAAATGACTTTGTCAAAATTTCAAACTACTGACTAAAATACATATAAATTTAGAGCAGATATTAAATTTTCTTCTAAATAAAGCATAGAGATAAATGGGGCTGGAGATATGGTTTAGTGGTGAAAAGAAGGTGTTGCTCTTGCAGAGAACCTCGGTTTGATTCCTAGTACCCATGTAGACTCTCACAACTGTCTGTAACTCTAGCTCTAGGGGATCCAGTGCCATCTTCTGGTCTCCGTGGGTACCAGGCATGCAGGTGATATACACACATACATACAGACAAAGCACTTGTACATATAAATTTTTAAAATAAAAATCAATTTTAAAGAAGAATAAAACTAATGCAGAATTGATTTTTAATTATGTAATAAATGACAGAGTACTGTGTTGCTTGATTATCAAGATAACAACTGGGTAAGAGTGTCCCCGCTCTCACTGTTAGAATTCCCACAAAACCCCAAGCTAAGCAACCTTTTTATTCTAATCATTTGACTACCTCAGAACTCTCACACCTAGATTCCTAAACTATATCAATAAACATAATTTATAGCTTGATTTGGTGTATAGAGACTTCTCTTTCAGCCATATCATAAATGTTTACCCTTGTCATTTCTCTAACAGGCATTTATTTGGGGCTGATAATTTACATGTGCTTGCCATTTCAGAGTCACCATGCAGATAGAGTCAAGAAACTTCGCCCAGCTCAAGGTGGCCTGGATTCAAGAATACCAGTGGGTTTTCGAAATGATCTGGTTGATGTGGAGAGGCAGAAGAACAAGCAGGGGCCACTGGAGTAGCAAGCAACAAGGTGATTGCAGGTCAGTTAAGCCATCCACTATTGTTACCTACCTACCTGACAAGGGGACGATGCAGAATTTCTTGCTTCCATATTGTTTGGAATACACAGCCCATGTGTAGAAATCAGAGGCCAATGCTGCGGATCTTCCTTGGGGCTTTTCTTTATTTTTCTTTTTCAAGACATATCTTTTTATTTTATGTAAATGGGTTTTGCCTGCATGTTTATCTGTGTATCACATGCATTCAGAATCTGGAAGGCTAGAAGAAAGAGTCAGATCTCCAGAGATTGGAAGTACAGAGAATTATATTCATCCTATAGGTACTGAGAGAACCTGAGTCCTCTATGAGAACAACACTCAAGTACTCAAGCACTAAAAAGTTCTTGGAGTTCTCCAACTTTATGAGGCAGGGCCTCTCTCTGAACCTGGATCTCATCAATTCATCCAGGCTGGCTGGCTAGCCAGGGACCTTCCTGTCTCTGCTGCCTTCAACCCTGGAGTTACTGAAGCACATCAATGTTCCTGCCTTTCTATGTGGCTGCCCAGACTCTAAACTCAGGTCCTCATGCCTTGCAGAAGAAAATTTTCTGACAGCCATCTCCCTAGCCCCAATCACAATATTCTATATTTTTACTAGATGAATAAGAAAGTTTTTTTTGGGGGGGTTGAAAGAGCTGATGGTAACTGAATTTCAACCAATGCTCAGACCTTACCACAGAGAAGTTTCTTCATTCAGTGTATGATGGCTAAACACAGACTCATAGTCAACATGCAGAAAAGAAGTGACCGAGGAGGACTCAGACACAAATGAGATATCCATGTCTTTTGTTAGGAAGCTCGGGGATCATCATGGAGATTAAGGATGGTGAGACCCAGAGGTTGAAAAGGATCAGAGCAAGTGTCTTCTGGACATGACAGTGTGACTGTGCTTGTAAACTCACAGTGGTGGTTGCTGTCTGTACAAGAGCTGCACAAGGACCAAGCTCATCTTCAGTTTAGCATGCAGTGTAAGAGGTTCATGGAGCCTTGGACAGATGATAACTTCTGGAGGAGGAAGAATTAGTTTTCTTTAAGGGTATAGCTTCTGGTAGATCGACCACCCTATCCTCCACTGGACGGTTCCATACCCAGGACTAAATGCACAGCACAAATTGGAGTCAATAGGTTACTCTGAAAATAAATTTAGAAATGGAAAAAAAGAAAAAGACATCAATTTGGAGTGAGTAGGAATGTAGAGATGATCTGGAAAGAATTAAAGGAATGAATTGTGGGCAAATGTGGTAAAATACATACTATAAAGTCACAAAGAATTAGTAAAAATATTAAAAATTATATTACTAATCAAATGCAGTCTTGAATTATGGTGGTTTAGTTTGTAGGGAAGGTGATGTGGTATTTTCCATCTCTGCTGAAGGCAAAACAAGATCAAATAAAGTTGTGCGGGACTAATCATAATCAACTAAGTAACCAGACTCACTTCCATATGGTGGGACTCTGGCATGTCTTTGCAAGGGAAATGAGGATTTTCTCCTTTTTTGGCAATTTTTTAGACACAGCAAATCAGCTCAGTTCCTATGACACTTATCTTCAAAACTTCGCATTTAGTTCATAGGAAAATTGAAATTAATTATTCTTAAGCATATGGTTTGTTCCTCCCTCCCTTCCTTATTTGATATTGTAGTGCATATGATTTTTTTTTTTCTCCAAGGACATATAAAAGACAAAATACTGGATCTAAAGTCTCTGAAGTGTTTCTGCTCCCAACCCTGTCTGTACTATCTGAGTTCTTTCAAGTAGTTAGCTTACTGGCTTCTGACACTTCTATAAAAATATCCCATAGAGCTTTTCTTATTACGTTTTCATTGACTCTCTCTGAGTGATAAAATGAAATTCTGTAAAGGGCTTTGAAAGCCATGCATATTGCATTTCCTCCATATTTCAAACACTAATCAAGTGTGACTATAAAAGACACAACCACTGCAGTGAAAATTGGTGTAGCGGGTTGGGACTCAAGCCATTATTAATTCATTGGAAACTATTTTTTTCTTTAAGATTATGGATCCTACAAAGTACCAGATAACACAATTCCTGAGATCAAAGTTTTTTGTTTCAATCACAGGGAACTTGGGTATCTAATCTTCCCAGCGTGTGCGTTTCTGGGACAGTACAGCGGTTGCCCCAGCTGTGCCCTGAGTGAATAATGCAGAGTATTTCATAAGCCAGGGAAGCACCCAGTCTTACACTGTGCTCATAAATGATGGCTTTGAGGACAAAAAGAGCCTTGGATTAAAATGATAGGTCTAGGCAAGTGAGACGTCCTAGCTTCCTTCAACAGACTAAAGTGAAATTTCCTTTTAGGGGTCAATTTCAACATGCATTAGTTTGAAAATTACCCACTATCGTGTCCACAGAGTATTCTTATTTGCTTTTCCACCTTCAAAGACAACCAAGTTGGAATCTTCAGTATGTACTATCATGGTGTGACAGTTCTATACATAAAAATAAAAAGGGAAAGTAGACGACGAAGGAAACTTGGCCAATTTTGTTTTATTTCATACAGTATACATACCCTTATTTAAAAACAAACTGGCCAATTGGACTCACACTCACCCTGTGTAGATTGCTTTTCTCTGAATATACAGTAACCTCTTCTGAGTTCAGGAGGAGCAAATGAGGTCCCTTCTAAGTCACTTTCCCTACTCCTTTTTCTTCTTTCTTTGAGACAGGGTATTGCCACATAGCCTAGCTGACCTTGAACTTACGATCCTTCTGCCTCACCACTCAAGTCTTAGAACTATTCTCATTTTGTGTCTCCAGGATACCTAGCTTTGTTCATCAGATACAGGAAATTGAGCCTTTACTGATATATATATATATCTGATGATAGAGTATATTATCGAGTTAGATAGTCATTGTAAACAATTAGAAGGTTTTTTCTACGTAGCCAAACAGGAACTATGCAATAGCAATAGAACCCACTATAGTCAGACTCAGAGAAACTGACTCTGGACAGTATTGCCAGCTCTAGCTCTTTTTTCTAAGATGCTGCTGAGAGTGCTTTGTGGACCTCCTAGATGACCTTCTGTGGGCCCGTAATTTACTCTAGTAGCTTGGTGATTCTCTCATCATCTTTCAGCAACATCATCGTTAACTCTGCATGTTTTGTCTATAAATAAGAGCATAGCTCTCTGAAAGTACCATGTGTGTATGGTGTGAGGGTAAAGTTCAGACCTCTGCAGTCTTAGTGCTGACTGCTGGATTTAAAAACTTGCTGCTCCACTTACTCGCAGTGTGCCATGAGCAATTTGCTAAATCCTCTGTATTTGTCAAATTGGGTCCATATGTACTCTACCCCATAGGCAATGCTGAAGAGCTCATTCAATAAAGGAGGTCAAAATTAATTTAATACACAGTAAACTCCAACTATGTCAGTGCTACAAGAAACTACTGACCCCATGAGTTGATTTCTAAGAAAACTTTATTTTCCAACAGGACCTCTGAGAAGTCCTGATGTTGTGGCTGCTGTAGGCATTGAGGCTTAGTTATTGTTCCTTTGAGAATTGGGCCATCTTTGGATTTTTATAGCTATGGACAAGGGATGGGATGAGAAACCCTCCTTAGCTCCGTCACTAGTTCCTGAGTATAAGAAACATTGCTATGATGATGTTAACTGGATCCCCGATGTTGTCCTCTTCCTCCTTGGCAGTGGTGGCTAAACAAGAGCACAGTGCTCTGCTGTTTAATCAGCTTGAGAGCTATTTTAAGTAGCTGACAGGTGTTAAGTGGAAACGTTTGCATTAAACAGGTTTTTTTGCCCATCCAAATCCCTGAGCTGATTTGCACAATGCAAATTGATTGGGGAGTGTTCTCAGGAAAAACACTCAAGGCAGAGTGACAGACTCAGGCTTGGGCAGTGGGAGAAGATGAATCCTGATATAATCACTACAAAGATGTCAGGGTATATCTCAGGGAGCTCTCGAATGGGCATGAGGTGCCCTGAGTTGGGGCAGTTTGCTGTACTCTCTGCATCTGTCAATCATTGCATGTAGCTGTTCTGACTATGGAAAAGGAGGCCTCTTTGGACCCAGAGCAAAGACATTCAGGATAAGAAGATTAATATTAACTTGGGAAGAGGAACTTGTTATTATCTTCGTTCCATATTAATTGCTATGATTGCTTCTGGTAAATTCCCTGGATGCACAGGGACCTATTTCTTCTTTCTTCCTTGTGTGTCCCCCTGGAAGCTGAAATCTTCGTGGAATGCATAGATGTTGCCGATTAAATAAAGGTTATGCTTTCTTGATTCATGATCTTTAATGTAATTTTTTCCTTTAGATTCCTCAGCTATGTTCCTTGAATTATCCCAAATGGTTGGACGAAATCTGTCATTAATTGCCCTTTATAAATTAGACCACTAACCAAGGAGAAAAGTACAAAGCCAGAAAACAAAACACAAGTGCCTTGCTTTCTAGTCTAAGCCCTGCCCAAACCTAAATAAACAGCATGTGCACAAGTTATTTCCGGTCTCCAAGTTTCACTTTCTTCTCCAACCTTGAAGACAAGCTTCATGCCCATGTTTTGAGCGATTATGATGCAACACCCTCTATTGATAGAACATTGAGGTAGTAGGCCCCAAAGAGTCCCATATCAGAATAATGATGTGGGATTCTTCTCTGCATGCTTTATTACTATTGTTTAATAAAGAAGCTATTTTGGCCAATGGCTTAGCAGAGTAAAGTCAGGCGGGCAATCCAAACAGAGATATATAGAGAGAATAGGTAGAGTCAAAAGGATGCATGTAGCTGCTGAAGGAGACAGACGCCAGATCCTTATCAGTAAGCCACAGCCTCATACCAATACAGAGATTAGTAAATATGGGTTAAGTCAAGATGTAAGAGTTAATTAATAAAAATTCTGAGCTACTAGGCCAAGCAGTTTCGTAATTAATACAGTTTCTGTGTGATGATTTGGGTCTGGGCGGCTGGGAACAAATGAGCAGTCTTCTTTTACAGAGTAAGACTCATTTGGGTTGTTCTTTACATTGAATTCTCACTTCGGTAGGTGGACTAAAAAAACAGCTGAAAAGAATGAAACCCTATGGGAAAGTTCTCCTCTAAGGCCAAGGTGGAACTCTGACAATAAAGACTGGATAAGAAAGAATCTAAAGAAGTGTTTGTATGGGCATTGGTTTGGCTTAAATGTGTAACCTAAACTAAGTTTCACTTGCATGATGAGAAATATGGCACAAATGAGTCCCTTATAAGGATTATTTTAAGAACTAGATAAATTAGGGATTTTGTATTTAACACCTTGATTGACAACTTTGTTATACTATGTCTTCAGATATTAACATCATTAAACATATTTTTATATTTATTTATTTTACATCCCAACCACAGTTTCTCTTCCTCTTCTCCTCTTGGCCACTCCCTGCCAACCTCTCCTCTGCCCCACCTCATCCACTCCTCTTCTGATGAAACATATCTTTGTTTCTCAATTTTAATGAAATACCAACACTATGGTTCAGTGCTGTTCAACAGTTATCTAAGCTCAGTAAGAGTATTTAATCCCCAAACTAGAAAACCTATCATTTAAAATGGTTAGATAACTTAAAACTGACAACCAACATCTGGTTTCTATTATTGTTGGGTTATATGCTAAAAAGAATTCTATTTTTACTTGTCTAACAAAGTCTTCTCTACGTCATCATAGGTACGGTGTGGTCTTTCAGCATGTTCACACATGTACCGATCAAACAAGGATAACTAGGTTTATCCTTATCCTTTTTATGCTTTAAGCCTTCAACCTCTTCTCATCATATTCTATATAAACTACATAGTTTATAGTCACGCATCGTTTGACAAATTTTGAATTATCATTTTCCATTAGCAGTTGGTGAGCACTGACAAGCTTGCCCCTCTTCTTCCCTAGAGATTAATTTATTTTCTGCAGTGCTTGTTCTTTGTAGAGAACTTCACTCGTCAGCCTTCACCGATGGGATTTCTCGTCAGCTGACTGGTAATTAAAAGAGCAGCACAATGTACTGCACGGAGAAGAAACAACAGCTTTCTGGACAGAGTGATCTTTTACTGTTTCTTTTACTTTACCTTCTCCTTAGTCTATGTCTCCACAAGATCATGAACTACTAACAAAACCGGTCTTTTCGTAGTGGGATGTGTTGTGGCAAGTGAGCTGACTTTGCAACCAGAAAGACCTAAGAGTGAACTCTACCTCAATGTCATGACTTGTGATGTTGCCTCTAAGTTTTAAATTGGGATATAAATTCCTATATCACAAGAATACTCTTGCACACAAAGAAATCACTTATGCGAACATTGAAATTTAGATGTGGGGCACCTATTTTGGAGAGCAGAATTGGAAACTATGACCTGTGGGTGATATATCCTAATGCCTATTTCTGTATAGCTCAGAAGTTAACAAATGTTTGTTCTTACTTCTAAGTCCTTAAAAAGGAAAGACAAGATAGTATTTTCTGGTATGGAAAAAATAATATGAAATTTAAATTTCAATACTTATATGTAGCATTGTATTAGGACATAGCTACATTGATACCTTTATATGTGGTCTATGGAGGTTTTGGTGCTAAGGGAGCAAAGTTGAGTGGCTGTAACAGATGTTTACTATCTAGCCCTATAGAGAAAATGTACTCTTATTTGTGCACTAGAAAAAAATTATTGGCTCTTGGTTATACCAATAATCCACTTAAGCATGTTTTTCTTGTGATTCTGATATAGGAGATGTTTAGGAACCACATTTTAAACAGTGATACAGAAGAGAAACAGAAGAGTATTTTTCTTATTCTCACCTATCATGCCTACTGCATCAGCAAATTCTATTGGTTTATCTTTAGTCTATAGGATATGCCTTTTTCTCTTCCATAACTAGTGCTTTCATGTTAATTCAAATATCTGCTATTATCAACCATTGTTTCAGAACTTTTTCCGTCTTAAATAGTGTCTTACTAGATTGTCCAGACTGACCTTGAACTCAGAGGTTCAAGACTTGAATTCCAGCCTGTGTCTACTGAGGGCTGGAATTGCAGGCACGTACTATCACAATGATGACCAGGATTCTTAAATCGGCTAACTAACTCTTCTTCTTCTACCATTGTTCCCAGATGCTTGCTCTCAATATAATAGGCAGGTGCAACCTACTGAATGCTAAGTCAGTCCAAGAAACCCCGAGAATATCCTATTTTTACCCATCTCTTTGTTCAAGTTCCATTGGATTCCTACTTCTCAAAGTCCCAAGAGGAATTCCAGTCATACACTTTATCCCAAAATTATGATGATCCTCCCTATTCCCTCCTGTAGACCAGCCTTGAGCTATTTTAGTGGTCTCTTCTATAACCATCTTGCCTGAAATGATAAACTTTTAGCTGACTCTGCCTCTTTCTTTCAGATAAAGTAGCATATGCTTTCCTTTTAAATTTTGATTATTATCCTCCTGCACCACAGATGGGTACCATGATTACAGGATTTTTTTTTAACATTTCCATCTTGTTATAATTTTATACACTAAGAAACTATTGGGTGTGTGGTGAACTCTCAATATTCCTTGAACAAAGAAATGCCCTTCAGATTGCTTTTCTGTACTTTATAGACAATGTGTGGCAACTCTCAAACATTATATTTTAAAAAGGTAAAAATATTCTCCAAGAACAGAAACCTAAGGCTTAGCTCTAGCTCTGAAAAATAACCAACTATGAATTAATCACCACAAACGAGAGAAGGGTGGCAGCTGTTCACACGTGTTATTTGGTACTTGATCTTAGCCCATAGCTAAATTTCAAAATGTGCCGAAGAAGGGAAAGCAAACAGTTGGCACATCACTGAAACATGGATGAAAACCCAGTTGAAAATGTTCAGAAGTTATCCCATAGAGGACTCAAAAGTGACTGAGGGCGTTGTGAGACTCCTCCCTAAAAGATGCTGGCTCACAGTTTAGCAGCTCAGTCTCAGACTTAGTATTAGGAATCTGTCTCTTGGTTCTCAAGGATAGTGGGATTTCTGTAGTCTTGATTCACTAATGTTTTAGGAAATACCAATTTTATAAAATAATTTAAATCAGTTTTAGTTATATTGCAGCTTGATGTCTACAAAATAGGTAAAAATAGAGATTTTCCTTCATTTTAATCTTCTCAAACAGTTGACTTCATGGTGATATTTTTATTTTTTAAGCTGGAGTGGCAGGTTAGTTTTGGAGATGTGTATTCCTTCTAGTGAAGGTCATTTGCTTAGCTTATTCTTTTTAGAAAGAAAAATGAAATAAAACTCCATTTATGTCTGTTCAAATGATGAATGATTTGTTTTAATCTCCGAGGAACTTCTCTGTGTGATTCCAAATTCCTCAGTTAATCATATCAACTAAGTAATTGGTTCAGCGGATCTGCAATTCAATGTAAAAACAATCACCTTTGTATTAAACTTGTGGTATTTCCAAAAGAATGGATGATAAATGCCTCAAAGTAAAGGTTTTCATATCAATTTGCATTCTAAAATCTAAGCAATTGTCAGAAAAAAAATGGTTCCTGTCTACTTTCAGATTTTTTACAAGTGAGAGTATAATAGGAACAAACTTCTCTTCATGGTGAACTTGGCTCTGTCCACTGGAGTGGTCACCAGAGTGGCGAGCAGGAGCAAGAACGAACAAGATCAGACTGTCGAAGTGACCTAGAAAGTCTCCTTTAAAATGAATCTGGCTTATAGCCATTGTTTTAGTTTGAGATAATATAATTATTCTAATATCCTCATCTTCCACTTTTCTGCTTTACTATGTACTACTGTAAATCAGTTTATAGACAGGAGAGAGATGACAGGCTGAATTCTCCCACTGCAGGCCTGTAATCCTTTTATGTGAGGATAGGACTATAATAGCAGGTGACCTTTCTGTTGTGTTACATATTTTACAAATCACTTGAGATACATTATTTCATTTGATATTTCTCAATTCTGTGTCTCAGTAATTATCATCAAAACACATTCACTAACAAGGAAATAAAATGCAAAGTTTTGTCAAGACATGCAGCCCTTAGTTGTATTCTCAGGGCTCAGGCCTAAGTCTACATCCTCCATTCTTTCTATGGTATAATTATTTAAATTTATTTTTTTCCACCGCCAAGAATAGAAACACTGTGAGGGAGAAATGCTGTTATCCCCTTTTGTAGATAATGTCTGAAAGGTGGTGTTGGGAGCAGAAATTAAATCTGGGCTTGCAGGCTGAAAACTTTATTTTAATGCATGTTTTACCCTGGGTGGTACGCTGCTATTGTGATTTGAGAAAGATCAAAAAATCTAACGGCTGCTGCTGGGGACTATAATTTATAAGAAATAAAAAAAAATCCAAGACAACATAGGACCTTTGCTCATTCTGCCTGAAGACACCTAGCATGGCATCATCCACCAGTCCATGGCAGCACTGGATGGAGATATTAACCCCTTATGGGAAGGAACATGATTTGTAGAGAAACTGTTTAACTTTCTAATGTGAAATCCTCCCCTTTCCCAATCAGATTGTGTCCTCCTTAGAAAGTCAGAAAACTGTAGGTTTTGTCTTTATATTTCTCTCACATTATAAAAATTGGTAACAATGAGGAGACAGTTTCAGGCTCTTGATAGTAACTCATTTAATTTTAACCCTGTACAATTGGTATTATTGTATCTCACTCCTTCTTATCTTTAAAGATGAAGAAATAATCCCATAAAATTAGGTAATGACAGAAAGGGATTTTAAGAATGGAAAGGAAAAAAAAGGAATAGGCAGAAAGGAAAAGAAAGGCAGGAAGTAGGAGAGAAAGAGGAAAGGGAAGAAACAAAAGAAGGAATAGGAAGAAAAAGGAAGCGAGGAGGAAAAAGAGACCTCATACGATGATGAGATTAGGAGGGTTCTGTGCAGACCTAGTCATTAATTTTCAGATCTCTGGTACCTACAATCCAGGCACAAGCAAGTCAGAGAAGTTTCAGATTTGGGTAACTCTTGACCATTTTAGTGCAGCACTCCCTACTTGCTCTTTTTGGGTTCTGTTTGCTTATTTGATGCTACTCGTCCTATCTCTCACAACTCACAGCACCATAGTGGGAAGGAATGAAGCCTCGAATCTGAGAGCAGAGAGCTCTCTGTCTGCTTCTCTTTGGAGTTCGGTAGGATGCTGTGCCAAAATGAATCTATTTACATGGTAACTGGAGCTTGAGGTAGTTTGGCTGTTGCTTGAGAACGGAGCATTTGCTTCATTTTAATGTTCACAGGTGCCTCTTTACTCTTAGAATGACACTCTGTTTCTGTTCTGCCTTACAGGTTGAATATCACAGTCAACGAAGACTGCATCTAGAATCCCAACTATAGATCACAGATAGCTTCAGTCCCTCTCCAGCTGTGGCTAGCTGAGCTGGCTACAAGTTTACTATTTCCTCAGTTTCCTGCCTTACATTCTCCTAAAACGGATGTGTTATGATGGGGAAAAATGCATGTAAAACTGGGACTTTCAACTGCAAGCATGTTATAAATCTAGAGTATTATTTTCTGTCTCATAAATGTCTACTTTGTCTCTGAATAATTTACATGATTTCCTTTTATTTTACTTTTTGGTTCTTTTTGCTTTGACCCCTCCCCATTATTTCTCAAAATGAAATATGCATGCAGGAATCCTATAAACAGTCTTTGCAAGCAGCCAGTACACCCTCCTGATGGATTCCTCTTACCTTTTTCTTCACGTATAGAACTCTTCAAAACTGAAAAACATCAAAAGTAACAAGATGCAATGGAAGCCACTTGGACAGTGAACATAAAAGTTGCCATGGAAAAGAAAGTCTAGTCTTCTAGGTGAAAAACAACTATCCCCCAATGGCCTCTAGAAGAATCTGGACTGGGTCAGGGCAAAGACAAAAACAAACATAAAAGGTTTTAGATCATAAGGCTCAAAGATAGGCCCCATGATGTGAAATTTAAATTGTCTATTGTGATTCCTGAAATACACATGTCCTGTTTCTGTGATGTTTAAGACATATTTATTTAATGTACATATGTTTTGTCTCTTACTTTTACTACTAACATTTAACAATCTGAAATAAATTTACACTTCAATTATTGAATAAAATCCCGTTTGAAAAGTGTAAACTCTCACTGAGTTTTCACCCTTTTTCTGGCAATTTTCTTCCCATTTTTCTAGTGTTATCATCATTTCTGCCAAGAGTCAAGAAAAATTAATTACATCTGAGAGTGACTTAAAATGTCCAAGTTTCTCCTCTGGTTCCCTGGGAACTGTGAGCTCACATTTTCAATTTGTTTTATAAATACACTGTAAATAAATGTCAAGTCTCAACAGCCAAAGCCAATATGAGTCACAGAACCTCTTCTGACCTCTTCTTTCTACTTTGGAAAGAAAGAGCTCCTGACTAAAGCATCACCCAGGTTCTAATAATCCACCTTGTATTTTATGCACTGTATTTTCCACGATGTTTTGAACAAATGCTTATTAGGATTGTAGCAGACCATTAAGTCAGCCATAATATTTGATAGGAAGAGAAAGACACCATAATTGTAACAAGTCATATAAATATATCTGGCATAAGCCAAAATAAGTTTCAATGAATATATAGTAGAATAGTACTTATCATTACATGCCTGTAAAAATTAAAGTCAAACACATTTTTATAAGTTTTCTTACCATGTATTAAATACACAGGAGATTGAGATTTTTCTAGTAGAGAATAGTGAGAAGTCTTAGGTTTTGTTCATAGGTCAGATTTTCCACAGAACTTAATTCTGATCTCATAATTAATTTATAAGTTGAGAGAACTTGTTTGATGATTTAGTACATAAGACTTCTCAAGATAATAAATCATGAGAGAATTTTCATTATATAAATAATCACAGCTAGAGATCTTTCATATAGTGTTTATATTCTGATTTCTTTCCTTCTCTCATCTTTTTTCTCTTTAAGTGATAACAAAATTTGATTTCAATGCTTTGAAGTTTGCTTAATGACTTTACTGCTATAATATCTGTGTTGTCTATAATTTCCAAAATTTTAGAAGATTGTTTCACTTTTATCTTTTTTCCAGTTTGTATCTATTTGAGAAGGATAATTTAAAATTAACATCTCTGTATTTGAGTATTTGAACACCCTAGAGAATCATGACCCAAGCACACAGCCCAGGAAAGCTAGACTGTGGATGCTCTAGGACCTATAAAATTTGTCATTTTTTAGTTAACGGTGAGCACTGGATATTTGTACTTTGGTGTATGAGCACAATTGAGTTTGTTCTTTTTATAAGTCCATGTCTTTGACTAAAATAAGAAAATTAATTCTCCTCCTTTTGATGTCAATCATCAAGGGCTTTCCATGGGAAATCATGTATACCATTTCTAACTTAATGTAAGTCCCTTTGCATGCTCTGTTTATAGTTGTTTTGGTATCAGAAATGTAATAAACTTTATGACCTAGCCGAGATCTTGAAAAATTGGAAATAAAATTTCTGTTTGTTTGTTTGTTTGTTTGTTTAACCTGAATATGTTTTTGGTCATGGTTAACTGTGAAACAACTTACTTTCTCTAACAATTAAGTAAAATTATTCTTTAACTAGAACTGAAAGCAGTTTTTCACTACTGAGGAGGCTGCCTGTTTTAAATATGTCAGGAAAGGTTACTCCTACATTTCCACCCACTGTGGGGTCGCAGTGATGGACCCAGTCATGACGACCAGTTTTCACAGCATAGTCATGATACATGGGTGGTGTCAGGACTGCTACATATTAATTCTATTAATTAATAAGTTGCCTTCCCTAATATGGAATGATTGAGGCAGTTTGAGGGACGCTGTCTCAGATAGGGTTACTATTGCTGTGATGTAACACCATGACAAAAAGCAAGTTTAGAAGGAAAGGGTTTATTTCACTCAACAGCTTATCATCAGGAACTCACCCAGGGAAGGGCCCTGGAAGTAGGAGCTGCTGCAGGGGTTATGAAGGGTACTGCTTACTGGCATGCTCCCCATGGCTTGCTGACCCTGCTTTCTTAGAGAACCCAGCACCACCAGTCCCGGGGTAGCACCAGCCACAATGGGCTACGCTCCACTCCATCAATCAGTAATTAAGAAAATGCCTTACAGATGGATCCTATGCAGGCATTTTTCTCTCAATTGAGGTTCCTTTCTTTCAGATGACTCTGACTTGTCTAAAGTCTACATAAAACCCGCTGGGAAAGATGGCACCTAGGAAGGTTAGTGTTTACTAGTCAGGACAGACGGCCTCTGGAAAGGCTCCTGTTGACTAGTCAGGACCGATTTCATCTGGGAAGGTTGTGCTGACTAGCTAGGACAGATGGCACCTGGGAAGGTCAATGTTGACTACACAGGACAGGTGGCACATGTGAAGGTTAGTGCTGACGACAAAGGACAGGTGGCACATGGGAAGGTTAGTGTTGTCTTGTCAACTTGACATGATCTAGAATCATCTGGGAGAGAATCCTCTGGGTACACCTGTGAGGGATTGTTTAGACCAGGTTAGCTCGTGAGAGATCATGCTGATTGGGTTGATGGAGGTGAGAATGAACGCCCTAAAGGAGAGCAGCAACATTGCCTGAGCTGGCAGGTGCAATGGGACCAAAAGCCTTTCCAACTGCTCCAACGCTCCACCCGACAACGTCCCTGACTTGAGGGACTATACGCTGGAACCTATTCCCCAATAAATTCATCCTTTCTTACATTTTTTTTAAAAGAGAGTTTTTTTTTCCATAGCAACAGAAAAGTTCCTAAGAAAGGAAGGAACTATGAAGGTGAAAAATGTAATTTCTTTAAAACGGACTGGCTAGATTCTTATAACCCAACTTTAATATTAAAATGTTTTAAGCTCAAAGTCAGCATTTAATGTGGCTTTCAGGTCATTACATTACAGCTTATTCAAATGGATGCTAATGAGGATAGAATATATAAATTTGTGGGAAGAAAGAGCTAGAATTAGGATATAAAGGGACTTTGATAATTTGGGATACTAAAAATGGAATCCAGTAGCTTGATTTTTTTTTAATTTTACCATCAAAGTATTTATAGAATTTTACCACTTACTGCTCCCACTTCTATTTTTATAATTCAAACACCAAAGGGACTCCTTTGGTGTATTTGGATAACCCTGCAACATCCTCCCCATTCTTGTTCTTGATACAGATCAAGCTGGTCCACTGTTGTATGCAGAACAGAAGCTTCCCACATTGTTCAGAATAAAAGGCAAAATGTCTAAAATTATTACAAGCAATGTTTTGCCTATAACAGACTTTGAAACAGAAAGAGATAATTAAACTTTCCCAAATTTATTCATATTCTTACTGTAGATATTTTTTCTCTGTGGGCAAACTAGACAGCTAGGAATATACTTGTAAGTGCCTGGAGCTTTGCCCAATGGGAGGACTTTCCATTGCCACTGTCTTTCAGGTTCACCTGTGCAAGGGAAAATAAGGTTGACTGATCCATATAACAGTGTAATTAATTTTATTAGTTGCTAATAGAGACTTTCTTCATTAGCTTCATAAGTATAAGCTGAGTGGAAGTATGGACACATCTTAAAGATCTTGATCACTTATTCATAATGGCTCGCTTGCATCATTTGATGTCTTCACCTCCAAGCTGACACATGCCTCTTGGATCTTATGGTAGTCTGCAGCTAGGCTTACCTGATTTTTATGAATTGGTGTGTGCAACAACAGCCATGCAGTCTTTTCTGGTCATATGTGACACAATGTAGTGTTGTCACACACTCAGTCTCAGTAGCGGATGACAGCTGCTTTGAAATAATGCATAATTCTGTGATAAAATGTCATGACCATGCTCCATGGGCTCTAAAGGAACTTATCTATTAGGACTTACTGAAGACTTCATGTACTCGATGTGCCATAGAGAGTGTTAGTATCACAGAGTTGTCAGAATCACATGCTAGAAATCGAATTCCGCTCAAATCACATGCCTGACTTGCTGGTAGTATGCTTTCTTCTGGATCTCATAGAACATCACCAGCCATTTCTATCTCTTCCAGAATCCAGAATACTACAGGTAAGTCTGGTATGCTACTTCTAGATGCCAAATAGATCTGCCAAGTACTGTGTATATTAGTGTAAAGCATCATCAGTATTTAGACTATGCTGAGAATGTTGGTGTTCTCTGAAAATTCCTGTTGAGATTTAATGCTGCAATATTGATATTCATTGCTACAAATATTAAAGGTAACATCTTAAATAAACACCAGCCCTTGAAGCTCAACTCACTTGAATGGAATTAGTATTAATAAAAAAATATAGAAGGAGGGTACCCTATCATTTTGTCATGTTAGGACACAATAAGAGGTGCCATTGTTGGACTCTGGCGTCCAAACACCGAGAAGGAGTCGCCCCCAGAGACCATCTCACACATTACAGCCGATGCAAAAGCATGAGGATTTTATTAATTCTGTCATGACAGGGTCCCCCAGCATTCGGGAAGCCAAGGGACCTCGAATAGCGGGTACAGTCTACTTTTAAAGGGGCCACAGAAGCAAGGGGGGTTGTTCTTTGACTATTCTGACTGGCTTATTTGAAAGGGCTATTACCAATAATTGACTGGAGAGCTGTTGCCAGATCAGATGAGGTAAGAGGTCATTTTGACCCCGTTGCCCAGGGGACCGAACCAAAGCATACGTATATGGGTAATTGTTCAGGAACTGAGTTCGCGAGTGTAGCTGTTAGGTCCTTGGTTCCTAGGGGAGGAGGGGAAGAACTATGGCACAGAGGCTGAGAGGATTCAGAATTGTCAAAAATGGCTTCAGGATTGTCTTAAAGTCTTACACCATCTTTGAGTAGAGTCTTTACCAGACATTAAATCAGCTGACATTGGGATTTACATGTCTCCAGAACTTTAATTTATAGTAATAAATTTCTATAATTTACTGAGGATGTAACTCAGTTGGTAGAGTGCTTGCCTAGCTTGTGTGAAATACTGGGCTTAGTGCCCCCTCACTGAATAGACTAGGCGTGGTGTGGTATTTGGCAGTAATTCAAGCACTGAGGAAGCAGAGTTGGGGGGGGGATCAGAAGTTCAAGGTCATCCTAGGTTATATAAAGAATGTAATGTTTCTGTGTTACACAAGATCTTAATTGGAAAAACTAACAATAGTAAACATATAGGTAAGCAAATTACCCAGTCAATGGTATTGTATATACCACCGTAGGATGAGCTAATAGTTCAATACCTACGGACTATCAAAAATTATTTTTCTCTTAGAGGATGTGGTGTCTTGAATGAAAATGATCCCCACAAGCTCATAATGGTGTGACTGGACAGGGATAAGGAGGTGTAGCCTTGTTGGAGGAAGTGTGTCACTGGGGGTGGGCTTTGAGGTTTCAAATGTTCAAACAAGGCCCAGTGTCACTTTCTCTTTCTGCTGACCATGATCCAGATGTAAAACACTCAGCTAATTTCTAATGCCATGTCTTTCTGTATCCTACCATGCTCTCAACTATGACAATAATGGACTAAATCTCTGAACTGTAAGCCAGCCAATTAAATGCTACTTTTATAAGAGCTACTTCACAGCAAGAAAGCCTTAACTAAGACAGAAAATTCCCAGATATTCCCAGATCTTAGGAACCTTAAAATCCCTATAAGCAACACTTTGGACCACTGTAAAATTGTATCTAACAATACCCAGATTGCTTATCTCTTATCACTGAATCCACGTTTAACGTGTTAAATAGTATATTTTCCACAGTGGACTGTTGTGATATTTCTGGGCGGTTGGTTGTTTGGATTCTGTGATGGCAAAGCAGGAAAGTTGATGTTTCACTGGGGTTAAAACTGAAAGAATTGTTTTCATACTTCTTTAGGTACTAAAATTTATTTATTTACCAGAACTTTGGTTAATGTAGTATATAATAAAGATTTGGAAAACCGGCCTAATAAAGATATATTGGCTATAATTAGAATGGCTATATGACCTACTTCATTGCCAGATACCTCTCTATATTGAACTATTGTGGGGAAGGAACTGATAAATAAATGGTATATTAGAGGAATACCCAGGATCCCATACCCTGTATTCTTTATGTCTCTAAAGTAGCATAAATTTATGGCAATGCACTTAGACTATGATATTGTTTCATGTTTCTTATTTTGTTCAGAGGTAAATGAACATAGTTCAGGGGGATTCACCTTAGTTTATCCATCTGTAATATAGTGTAGAGAAAACGTAAAAGTATTATAATTATAATAATTGAAAACAAACCAACTCAGGTTAAGCATAGCAAGATAATGTTTATGATGTAGTAGACCTAAGTGGTTGTCCAACATGCAATAAATATGGAACTTTGAGTAACACACAAGCAACATGGGAAGACATTAAGGAGACTGTGGAAGTCTGTAATACATTTAGTTGGAGTTTGTAGGAGAAATTGGAGAGATAGTAGGAGAGGAGGCAAAGTAGTATTCCAAAGAATGATGCCTGAGAACTTTCAGAAATACAAGCATGTGTCAGGAATATAAAAAGTTCATCCCCATGGCATGTGGGCGAGATTTGAGAAGACAGACCCAATGATAAAATGAGATATCAGCTGGACCCACAAGATGTAGGTCAGAAGAATGCCGGGCAAAAAATTGGGATCTTGGGGGTGGGGTGGGAGGGGAGTAAGGGGAAATGGGGAGAGAAAAGTGAGAAGGGGAGGATAGGGGGAACTTGGGGAAACGGGATGAATGGGATAAAGGAAGGTTGGATAGGGGAGCAGGGAAGCACATATCTTAGTTAAGGGAGCCACCTTAGGGTTGGCAAGAGACTTGGACCTTGAGGGGCTCCCAGGTGCTAAGGGCGATGTTCCCAGTTAGTTCCTGGGGCAGCTGAGGATAGAGAACCTGAAATGACCCTATCCTATAGCCATACTGATGAATATCTTGCATATCACCATAGAACCTTCATCTGG
>NW_026067910.1:14990866-15031218 GCF_014885135.2 Alexandromys fortis | reverse complement strand
CATCAAAAATTAGAATAAAAGAGCTTTGTTAATTAGCCAAAACACAGTTTATAGTTAGTTAAATTTTCTTAGTGAAAAAAATAACCTAATTCGTGTACTCTAAAAGAGAAAATAAATCTTGCAAAGACTTGAGAACTGAAAAGGAACTGGGTATTGAAATAGGCCTTATTGAAGCTTAGGCATTTGTAATAGAGTGCACAGAGAATTCTATGCAGAATACATAAGAAAAACTCACAGATTAAGTTAATTCTGATAGATAGTTAAATGCAGGCAACCTAATTTTAAGAAAGGACAAAGGGCTTATGCAGACAATTCTCCAATGATTCTATCAAAACAATGATAATGAAGTAGGAGAATGTAATAGTGAAAAATGGGATCCACCTCAAGGTGGAGGCATGCTCTTGTGTCTTCTCCTGTGAGTTAATTCAGTTGCCAGGTCGAGGTCCTTAGCTAAGGGAACGAGAGAAGTAGGTTTACCTTCAGATAATGTACTTTTCCTTTCCAGAATTCCCACACCTGCTGTGGGCCCTTTCAGCAACCAGGAGATTCTTTCTGTATCCATGGAGATATTTTTTTTTCTTTCCTGTCCTATTCTCTCTGATTTTGTCCAGAGCCTAAGTAATCAGTGAATTCCTCGATGCTTTGTGCTTCTTTGTCCTTTCTCTAAAGGTCCCTTCCTTGTCACCCAGTTGGCCTCCATGCTGGATTATCTTCTCCATTTCTCTCCTCCCAGCAGCTGCAAGAGTGACATCTTGCCTGCACTGGAGATTTATTCTTTCTTTTACATTTTTATTTCATAATAAATAATTATTCATAATAATGAATAGAACCCATGTATATAGATTGATAGCTCTATATTAACATGAATTCTTTGACAACTTTATATATTAGTGCTGCATTGACATCACTCCTTCCTCCCCAACTCTCCTGACTCCTCCATTCTTTAAATATGTAAACATACAAACATACTTAAGTATGCATACATGTATATAAACGTACCAAGTCCATTTACTTTGCTTATAAATAAATGCCTATGGCTGAATACTTGGTATTGAGCAGTCTATATGGGAGTTCATCCAGGAGGACACGAACTCCATATCTTTCTGCAGTGTTAACTGCCTCTAGTTCTTCATCTATCTGTGGAACCTTGTGGAATTTTGTCAACTTTACATAGAAATTTTTGTCCCACAAGCCACTTACAAGTAACTATGCAGAAGATGAATATTAATTATAAATGCTCAACCAATAGCTTAGGCTTTTTTCTAGCTAACTCTTATATATAATTAACCCATATTTCTTTCTATGCTTTGTCATGTGACTTGGTACCTTTTCTCAGTACAGCATGTCCATCTTGCTTTTCTCTGCATATGCTAGAGACTCCAGACTCAACCCTTCTTCCCAGCATTCTCAGTTTGTCTCTCCTGTCTAACATTGTCCTGTTCAGCTATTGGCCAGTCAGCTTTTTTATTAAGCCAAACACAGCAACATAGATTCACATGGTGTAAAGGAATATTCCACAGTCAACCCCTACACATCAGGCTCAGATGTGGGAGCAGAGGAAGCACTGAGTGAATGAAGTCCCAAGTACATATTTGTGTACTTGTTGACATGGAAATGACCATGTCAAGGAACTCAGAACCACAGACCCACAAAGGAATGGAAAAGCACTCCAAAGAAAGTGATTTGAGGAAAATGGCAATGCCTTCCTCTGGTCCATGTGTGGTTGTTGGTAGTATATGCAGAAAATGTCCACCATAGCATTCTCTACCTCTTTGATGTTTACTGCCTCCTAAAGAAAGACTGCCCACCTACAGAAACTGTTTGATGGAGATTTATTAAACCTGTTCCATTTGTCCAGTTGTATACTGTAATCTCTGCCTGCTTGTTTATCTGTATAACCTCATCTCTTTGTTCAGCTATATATTGTAACCCCACCTCTCTGTTCAACTCTGTATAATGAACAAGCTGAACTTCCTTGGTACTATAGTTTTTCCATCAGAAAGATCAGACCATCTTATCCCAGCCTTCTCTCTCTCTCTCTCTCTCTCTCTCTCTCTCTCTCTCTCTCTCTCTCTCTCTCTCTCTCTCTGTGTGTGTGTGTATCTGTCTTTTCTTCATTCTTTTTCTGGCCTTAGTCAGGCCAGTCCCTGGAGCTATGCTGGAATGGCCATGCTGGAAGTGGCAGTTGCCTCTTCTCTGTGNAAAAAAAAAAAATCACAGAAGAAGAAGCAATAAGATCGTCAGGGTGTGAAGTCCACGAAGTCTGCAGTCAGATATTGTCTTCTGTATGCGAAAGGAAAACAACAGCCTTGACTCTCAGCAGCATGCCTGAACAAGATTAATGTAATGATACCAGTTGACTTGCCAACATGGACAGGATTTATCTTTTAATCTCAAATAGAGCTTCCATTTGAGTCTGTTTATTATGTTTTTCATTAATGACACAGAGAACACCAAGAGTAATTGAGTTTCTCTGGTATGCAGGAAAGCAGTGGCTCAAGATTTCCAGAAACACCTCTTTATTGCTTTTTAAGTTTTCAGCTGGTGGAGAAAACAAATCCCATTCTACACCCCTAGATGGCAGCAGCAATGCACTCAGAGTCACAGGCAATCCAAGGAAGACCACAGTGAGATATAACATCTCAAAACCAACAGACAATTAAAATTTAAAGAAAAAGGAAATGATAAGGATAAGTTTTGAAGTAATTATGGAGGAACCAGATCTCTCACGTGTTCCTGACGGGAGTTTAAATTGATCCATCTAAATACAGATCTACAGTGTAGCTATAGGTACAGCTATATAAAGCTAAATATAGACCTGTACTATAACTCCAATCTCTACTCCAGAAATATGATATTTTGTAAAAGCAGTGCGCTTAAAAATTATGAAGTAATATGTTTGTAGATGCTTTATTTAAAACATCTCCAAACTGCCAATAACCTGTGACTCAGAATGGTGTAATAGACAAGGAAGCTGTTGTGAAAACATGCAATGATTAGGATGCAGCAGAGAAGGGTAATCCACTGATATATGTATATGTATGTATGTATATACACACATGTACATACATGAGTGTATTTTAAACCCTTAGGTGTCAATGGTAGAAATTGACAGAATGATAACACATGGTATATGAGTGCATGCATGTGAATTGTGAAGCAGACAACACTGCTTCAAGGTAAATAGGGGGATGTTCTTTGCTTGTTCTGGTACTATGAGGGCACCCTAACACTTCCTGGTAGGCTAGCAATTCTGATTATTAGTTCTTGGTATGGTTATATGGAAGCAGACT
This sequence comes from Alexandromys fortis, assembly GCF_014885135.2. Taxonomy (NCBI): domain Eukaryota; kingdom Metazoa; phylum Chordata; class Mammalia; order Rodentia; family Cricetidae; genus Alexandromys; species Alexandromys fortis. The sequence continues at coordinate 15,027,925 of NW_026067910.1, read as the reverse complement.
TACATTCATTAAACTTTAATCACAATGGAGCACATCACTGCATGTATGTGATAAAGCAAAGACATGGGGAACACAAATCTCATACTAAATACACCTGATGTAAAGGCCAAAGAAGAGATAGGTTAGGAAGCCTATGGAACTAACAGTGAATTAACAGAGTCAGATTTCTTGTTTATTATATGTACATAATGTTTTATGCATATGAATTATATCACAATAGGGGAAAACAATTACACAAGAATAGCATTGCTGTTTGTCCTGATTAACAGAAGAGTCAATGTTCCACAAACCTGCAAAATATGCATAAGACTTCTTTGTATGCAATTTATTTGATCATATTATAATGTTCTCTGTTATAGTCTGTTACTCTACTCTGGCTGAGATGTGTTTTCCACTAGGGTGGTTTCATAACTATTTTCTTGTATTTATCCCACGTGCTACTAAAAGAAAAGGAGTACAATTTCTTCAGCATGTTCTTTAAAATGTCCAAAACACTTTTGTTAAAAATAAATTCTTTCTATGCTGTTTGTCAACAATCCTATCTTTTTTAGTATTGAAGAACGAAAACTAAACTCTTCAGTCTGTACAATCTAAGTTTTCACTGTACTTAATGCACATGGTATCTATTCACAGTTGAAGGTAAACTTGACACTTCCTTTTTGCCTTTGTGTACTTTGAGTAAGCGCCAAACTTGGCTTGAGTTTTTCTAATGCATGAAAAGCTGCATGCAGAGTTGTTTTTCTATTTTAGCGATTCATAGTAAGTTAGTAGGAAGGGGTCTCAAGCACCCACCTGCTTGACTATAGAACAATAAACTATCAGATGAGCTCTCCTGTATCTTCCTCCCCTCAAACATGGACAGTTCTGGTTTAGAGTTGAAAAGTACTGTCGTGCAAAGTGTACCCACATGAACCTCACGTTTAAGTTATAATTATATATATTTAAATTAGAACAGTCCATGAAAAATAATTTTATTTCATGAAAGGTAGCAAAAAGACCACCTATGTTACTACATCTCTCTTGTTCACTATTATTATTGTGGCATATACTTGAATAAGTTATTGTACATAAAAGAAATCTTAGGAGCTCCTCAAATCTGAATTTTTCTCAATTATTCATTCTTCCAAATTTGCTTATAGTTGAGATTTAAAATTTATACATTTAAGAATATATATCCAATATTGGACTACCTAACAGGTTTTCATGCCATGTAATTATCTGTATTTTTAAGGTAAGGACACTTTAGAGTCATTTTCTCACGGCAGTTTTCAGGTGTCCAATGCATTATCATCAGCTCAACCTCCTGTGCTATGTACATTGGTCTAATCTGTAGAGTGATGTGGGAGTGATTTCTTTTTAATCTGTTGCTTTCATTGGTTAATTAAAAAAAACTGCCTAGGCCCATTTGATAGGCCAACCCTTAGGTGGGTGGAGTAAACAGAACAGAATGCTGGGAGAAAGAAGCTGAGTCAGGAGTCGCCATGATTCTCCCACTCCAGACAGATGCAGGTTAAGATCTTCCCTGGTAAGCCACTTCGTGGGCTACACAGATTATTAGAAATGGGTTAGATCAATATGTAAGAGCCAGCCAATAAGAGGCTGGAACTAATGGGCGAGGCAGTGTTTAAAAGAATAGAGTTTCCGTGTAATTATTTCGGGTATAAAGCTAGCCGTGCGGGTGGCCAGGTGCTGGGGACGCAGCCCCGCTGCTCATATTACAACACTAAGGCTTGTTCACTGAAACGTTAAACCCACAGATCAAAATCCCCTGTCTTGCCTGCTGTACAGCAGTTACCTTTTTCCTCTCTGCTTCTGAGTTAGAGAAACAAAATGATCAATTTAAAATGTGAAGTAAACTGGGTATGGTGGTGTTTACCTTTAATTCCAGTATCCGGGAAGCAGACAGAGGAGTATTTCTGTGAGTTTGAGACTATTCTGGTCTACATAGCAAGTCCCAGAACAGGCAAGGTTACATAGTCAGATCTTTTCTATAAATAAATAAATAAATAAATAAATAAATAAGTAAATAAGGATGAATAAATAAATAAATAATGGAGGAAAAATACTATGTAAACTCATACACTAACAGCAAATTATACAAACACTTGAATACCATGTTTCACCTATTGCAAAGATATAAATTTATTTTATTTTTTGAATTATGTATATGTGTGTTTGTATGTAGATATGTGTATTTGTGAGTATACGTTACTCTCAGAGGCCAGAAGATGATTTCAGAGACTGTGGAGCTGTAGTTATGGATGGTTATGAGCCATCAGATGTAAATGCTAGAAGCCAAACTCAGGTCCTCAGCAAGAACTTTTAACCCCTGTGCCATTTCTCCAGCCATACAGTGGCATACATTTAACCACTCCCATATTGAGTGAGTTGTAAAGAAACATTGCTTTGATGTGGTTTTGGTGTGTACATGAAACAACAAAAATTTCAAATATCGTTTGACAAAATCAATTCAAACTCAGTTGTCTTATCTATTACCAGATTACTTGAATGATTTACTCCAGGTTAAAACCAGAAATTATGCCAAGAAAAGGGAACTTGATGAATTTTCTTCCAACTATACAAAGTTATAAACCATCCCTGCATCCGCCATCATCTGTCAGTCACACAAACATGAAATGAATTTAGAAACAGTTGTGGGTACGTTGTAGGCAGTTTGTGTACATGAGAACTGTGTACAGTTTTTCAAGTTTTATTTTCAAACCATAAAGAAAATGTGCAAAAGTGCCCCTTCCTGGTCAGCCTGAAAGTGGAGTAGTGAGTAGCAGACCTTGAGCACTGCAGGAGCCAGGCAGGCGTGGCACTCACAAACAAACAAATAGAAGCCCTGTGGGTGGGTGGGTGGGTGGGGTTGAATTTAATCAGTGAGTGCCATAGGTATATGGTGGAAATATGGCCCTGAAGCCCACTAATATGCACAATTAATATGGGTCAAACAAAAAAAAATTCACTATTGTTTTGGAGACCTCGATTGCAGAGGCATGCAGATGAACTGTTTGATGATAGGTGTGCTATATGTTTTAAAGATTACTAATGAACATATTGCCCCTGTATTCATAGCAAGTTTTCCTCAAACAGGAAATGGTTGCACTTACCAGGTGTTTGGGAACGCTGTCAGGAAGTGAAGCCTGTCAGTCTGGGCTAGTAAATACACCCAAGTCTGGAGAGCTTTGTCTCTGTCACCAGGCTCTCCTGTTGAGGGATGATAGATGATCCAGTCACTATGAGGAGTTGTTACACTTGACGTGCTATTGCCCCAGAAAAAGCTCTCCAATCCATCTACTTCTCATTTCTTTCTTGTGTTTGTATGTGTTGTGCTTCCTAGCTACTGTGGTTTTTCATCTCAACTCAATTGCAGTAGCAGGCTGAAGAGTTCAATCATTTTCCCTGGGATTCCTGCTTGATTTAGAAGACAGCCTCATTCTCCTTTTCCTTACTACTATAGTAGAAATTACAGAATTACATCTCCTTATAATGTTGACTATCTTCTTAGATACTATATTTTCACTAACCTCCTGGCATTTATGCTGTTGGTATCATGCCCATGAGTCTTCTGAGACATACTGTAGGTCTGTACAATGTAATTTTTTTTAAAGCAAATACACTTCTAAACAATGTGAAAATTTAATTACTTTACTTTTCTATCTCTAGTTCAAATTTGAAGTTGAGATCCAGGCACCCACACGGCAGTTCACACTCATCTAAACTCCAAATTCTGGATTTCTGACACCCTCTTTTGATGCAATAGATGGCATACTGACAGAAGAAACAGCTACACATATGAAAAATACAAATAAAGAAATCTAAAGACAAACTGCAACTGTTTGCCTGTTGATATATCAGTGCAGGCAAACAGTTACATTGTGTATCCTGACTCTGCCTACTCTCTGTCTATAACTCTTCCAGCCTGGCTGTATTCTCCCCTGTCATAGGCTGATACAACTTTATTCATTATCCAATAAGAACAACATGTACAAAGAAGGACATCTCACATCACTATGTGGGTGCTGGGAGATCAACTAGGGTCTTCTGAGAGAGCAGCCAGACGCTTAACTGTGGAGGCATCTCTCTAGTCTTAAGAATAATGTTATTATTGGGAGTTTTGTTCCACAAATAAAAGTTCCATATACTGCATATTTGCCTTTTTCATATTTAGCACAGTTATCTTTTTAATCCTGTCTTTCTATCTGTCCCAGTCAGCAATAAGGTTCACAAGGGCAGCACTCAGTCTATTTTGTTCTCTAGTCCCTCGAATGCCCGACACAGTAACTGAATGAGGATTTGAAATGAAAGGCTTTGTTCACTGATGGAAGGAAGTCAACTTTGACCTTTGGAGCATCTTGAATGAGAAAATGTGATGCCGCTTTCTCTTCTCTGCTTATGAATTGCAATTCCAAAACTAAAATTATTCTTAATTATTAATGTCAATGAGATTTGTTCATAAGATACAATTTAGAATACTGCAATTATGTTAATAATAGAACATTTATTTGTGCTGTATTTTTAATATTTTCAACTTTTGCTTGTTTATTTCTATATTTGCCATGAAAAATATGAAAACCCTGATTACAATTTTTTTTCTTGCCAACAAATATTTAAGCTACTATTATTTCTTAAAGTGCCAGCCCTTTTGTCTCTGTCGTAAGACCTGAACAAGTAAGAAAGGAAGGATTTACTTTGCTCTCAATTCCAGATCATCATGGTGTGGAGTGTGCTGTGGGGAAGAAATGAACAGTCCACAAGATGGCAGCCAAGATCAGGGTAGAAGGGAGGGAGGCAAGGAAGAAGAATGCAAAGAGGTGGGACAGGGATACTTTTCTGTTCCACCTGTCTACATGGGTCACATTTTGCAGCCTAGTCCTCCCTACGTGCACATTATTCCGTCCAGAAGTACCCTCGTAGACACAGCCAGGGGCGGTGCATTTTCCTAATCTCTTAATCTCTTCCCCGTACAACAAAAGAACTCTCATTGTCTGATGATTCACGGACTGAAACCTGTTGTAGTCATAGCTCAATACAAACAATCCTCAAATTCATACTCAGCCTCCCAGTTAAAGCAGTGGAGAGTTCCTCATAACAGGGGTGCTATAATGTACATTTGATTTCTAAGGTTAAAATTGGTACAAATTGTTCTTGAGGTCTCAGTAGTCCTCATTGTCCACTATGTTCAGCTAGACCGCGCTTTTTCAGACCCAGGCCAGTTGGCCTTGGTGAGTTCCCGATAGAACATCCCCCTTGTCTCAGTGTATGGGTGCACCCCTCGCGGTCCTGAGTTCCTTGCTTGTGCTCTCTCTCCTTCTGCTTCTGATTTGGACCTTGAGATTTCAGTCCGGTGCTCCATTGTGGGTCTCTGTCTCTGTCTCCTTTCATCGCCTGATGAAGGTTAATATTCAGGATGATGCCTATATGATTTTCTTTGGGTTCTCCTTCTTATTTAGCAACAATGGCAATGGGTTTTTGATCCTACTGTACCTATTGGTTTCGTGGGAGCCTAGGCAGTTTCGTGGATGCTCACCTTACTAGACCTGGATGGAGGTGGGTGGCCCTTGGACTTCCCACAGGGCAGGGAACCCTGACTGCTCTTTGGGCTGGAGGGGGATTTGATTTGGGGAGGGGGAGGGAAAGGGGAGGCGGCGGTGGGGAAGAGACAGAAATCTTTAATAAATAAACAAATAAATAAAAATTTAAAAAAAATTGGTAAAAATTAATTCCTTTCCCCTGTATATAGCAAAATTACAGGCCTCCTCAAAAGGGCTGTTTTATTCAAATATTAAGAAAATATTAATCGCCAGGCAATGGTAACACATGCTTTTAATCCCAGCACTTGGAAGGCAGAGGCAGGAAGATCTCTGAGTTCAAGGCCAGCTTGGTCTACAGAGCAAGTTCTTGAACAGGCTCCAAAGCTACATAGATGAACAACCTTGTCTCAAAAAACAAAACCAACCAATCAAACAAACAAACAACTCCATTAATCACAGACAGTTGCAAATAAGTTAATGTGCTATCTATTCGTATTCCATAAACATTAAAGCAAATGCTTGGTTTTAGCTTTCTGAAGCTTTTTGTTTGTTGGTTGGGCTTCGTAAAAATTTGATTTTACTTCATTAAAACTGCCAATGCCTTTGAATTGTAACTTTTTAACAACGAAAAAATAGACAGGATGTGGTCACAGAAATGGCCACTAGATGTAGCTAGTCAACTAGTTTGTAAATTTCAGCAGCTGCAAGATTGAGTCTTCCTTTTCTACACTAAAACATCTCTAACTCAGAGTGAAGAAGCAAGTCCCATGTGACTGTGGTATCAAGAGGTGGGGTGAGAGAAGTGTGAAGACGGTTGTTCACAGCTGCACAGGATTGGAGACCTAGACTGGCAGCGGAGGTAGATTCTGATCCTTAACGTTTCTTAAAGTGGTAAAATTACAAAAGTACACATGAATCCAGTTTTAATAGTCCTATGATTGGTGAATGGGGCTGTCATTTGCACCATTTTATTTTTTTTCAGGTTCTCAGCCATGGTTTGGCAGTTTAAAACTCTACAATATTAACAAATTTGATGAAAATTAAATATGTGGATCATGAAAAAACCCTTCTAAGCAAAATTATCTAATGCAATGTTAACTTTGAGTAAAAGTAGATCATATAGAGAGATAAAATTGGTAATATCCAAGCTTAAAATCCATTTAAGTGTAGTAATTTGAGCTGCGGGCTATGTTCCTGGCACCCAGCCACCTGAATGGCTAGCTTTATACCTGAAATAATTACACAGAAACTATTCTTTTAAACACTGCTTGGCCCATAAGTTCCAGCCTCTTCTTGGCTAGCTCTTACATATTGATCTAACCCATTTCTAATAATCTGTGCAGCATCACAAGCTGGCTTACCAGGGAAGGTCTTAACCTGCGTCTGTGTTGGGGTGGGAGAATCATGGCTACTCACTGACTCAGCTTCTTTCTCCTAGAATTCTGTTCTGTCTACCCCGCCTACCTAATTTTCTGTCCTATTAGGGCCAAGCAGTTTTCTTTATCAATTAACCAATGAAAGCAACAGATAAATACAAGACCTACCTCCATCATTTAAGTCTTCACAAACCTTTTGTCTTTATCTAAAATATAGTTACAATATCTGAAATATAGTTTAAATCTCCATATCTTAATGCACTTTAAGGAATGTATAATTCCCCTTCTTCTGTTTCTTGGCTTTTTTATATTTTTCTGCAACATTACAAATCATTTGATTGTAAATGACTCAGACGAGTATACTTATTCTGACATTGAGCTAAGTGGGTAATTTATAAACTTGCTTCGGTTTTCATTGCTACATATCCTAAGAGTTGAGACAGCTTAATGCACAGCACTGGGATATAAGGCATCTCTTGCTTGTATTTGATATCTATAGAACTGGAAAATTATTTTAAAGTCATTTTGATTACTGCTTCCATTAATCTGGCATGTTTCTATGTTTACCTTTTTTTTCTGTTGAATAATAAAGGAGAAAGTGACCTGAACCAGTTGGTGTTATTCAGTGTTAGTGTCATAAAAGAAAGGACCAGGAAATGAGAAGACAGAGAAAGGAAGACTGGGGTCAGGAGACCTTGCACAAACTATATCTTATGCTGATCAGTTTTATTAAAAAAAACATGGGACCATATATACAGTTTTAAGAGGAGAAATGGATAAAAATTGGAAGAAAATGATCATACATTGGGACGAAGTCAGCAGAAATCTAATCAAAAAGTACTGTACAAGGGGAACACAGGGTGTCTCAAATGCATCAGAGACCGAGTACACAGTGGCCTTGGGACTAGTAACTCCAGTGTCTTCAGGGGGAAAATCCAGGTACCTGGAACTCAAACCTGAACTTCTTTGAGAGTCTGGCTCTAGCCCCAGACCAGACCTTGCCAAGTCTGCCCCTGGCAAAGATGAAAAACTAGGGTCCCTTTATGCTTGCATAAGGACCTCTAATAAAGCCTTGGATTGACCAGGCTATCAACAAGGAAATAACTCTAAGCCTGAGAAAATGAACAGAGGGTTCATCTCTGATGATTGTAGTCTTCAAAGATACACAGTGTATTAGTTTCTTGTCTCATTACTGTAAGGAAATGACTGACAGGAAGCAAACTGATAATGGGAAAGGTTTGTCTTGGCTCACAGTTTGACACCATACATTGTCAGAAGAAATCATGGCAGCAGGAACTAGAGGCAGCTTATTATCTTGTATCCATAGACAGAAAGTAGACCATTGATAGAGCGAGTGCTCAGTTCACTTTCTTCTTTCTCTCCAGTCAAGAACCCCATCCCGTGGACAGGTACCACCACAGTTAAGGTTGGTCTTTCTACCGCAAATCATCTAACCTAGACAATTCATCACAGACATGCTAGTAGACTTCTCCTGGGTGAGTCTTGACACCATCAGAGTGATAGTGATATTAGCTCTTTACACCAGCCTTTCACAGATCTGCTCTGTGATGTTCAAACCTTAAAGATAGTGGAAATTCAAACCGATTTCATTTTCTCTAAGTCTCATGTTCCATAATTCTTAAGAAATAGGAATAGCTGGCTATTTACGTCCTTCCAGTAAATCTATGAATTTTTTCAATAGAATACATATATTGGGAGATGGTAGATTATTCTTAATCCATTATGCTGATCATTTCATCAAATTTCTAGTTTCTCACTTATTTCCCCTTATGCAATAATATTATAGTAGTTACTTTTCTATTGCTATGATAAAACACCGTGACCAAAAGTGAGTCATGAAAGAAGGAATTTATTTTGGCCTACATTTCCAGAGGGTTAAGAGTCCATCTTTGGTGGGGGCATATGGCAGCAAGCAGAAGGTTCATGGCAGAAATATGAAGCTGAGAGGTTTCATTACCATCCGGAAGCAGGAAGAGAAAGAACTAGAAGTGGGTTAAATCTATAAACGCCAAAAGTTCACCTACAGTGATGTATTCCCTTCAACAAGGCTACATCACCACCAAAAACACCACCTACTAGGGACCAAGTGATCAAATAAGTGAACCTTAGAGAGACATTGCTCATTCAAATCACGACAAATATCCAGTAAGCTGGATTATCAGGTGATGCTATCATAACCATGGTAATAGTACTTCTCAGAAATACAGTTAAAAAACAAGGATACAGGAAAACGTTTTGGCCAGATTCTTAGAATTTGTTATGTGATGTTATTCTCCTGGAATTAGGTGTTTAGAGTAGGAAATGTTAATGAAAGAGAAGCTTATTTCTTTTAAAAATTATATTAGCTTTCTCGGGGCAGTCTTAGAAAGCTACCTTTTTCCTATTTTAGATTCATTCAGGAGAAATATTTTAGCGCGCGCACACACACACACAAACACACAATGGCTTCCCTCCAACAAGGCTAGTCCACCTCTCCAAACAATGCCACCCACAAGAAAACAAGTGTATCTGCATATGTATGTGTATATGTGTACGTGTATGTGCATTAGTATTAGCATGGGTCACAGTATTATTACTGCTGTCTACTCTTTTCCTAGTCCTTTCAGCTGTTCAGGTCTGCAACAAGAACTCTCCTTTTCAAAGGGCTCCTGCGCTGTCCTTCTACTGAGGTCCTTTCTTACGTAGCTCACCAGGTGAAGCCTTACTAATCGCCCACCTGTAGTGTCAGGTGTTCGGTTTCACGTGTGTCCATGGAAGTAAAAGGCTCACTATAGGATGAGTTTTGTCTTTTGTAGCCCACAGGCAGGGAGCCAACTGCTGGTAAACTGACGGCATATTGCATGGCAAAAGGTTTGTTTTTATTGTTATATAATTTACACACCTTAGCAGGACAATTTCCACATACCAAAACCTCTTATCTGAAGCTCCCCAAAGAAACAAATGACAAAGCAATTCTCGGTCATATGGTATCTTGGTGTTTCAAGTCCCCAAAATCCAAGTTTTGCAAAAGTTTTTAATCTTTTAGGAAGCACTCATGAAAGATTTACGTTCTTCAAACAGAAGGCAGTGAACACAAAAGGTAACAGTTCACAAAAGGCAGATCAAGGGCCCAGGTGCTTGTACTCCAGAATCAAGGCAGCTGCAATGCTCTGGAGGATCTCTCCCTTATTTTAGGCTACTAGTTACATTGAAGATTATGCAGCCTTACAGTAAATAAAGCCTTTTCTCTGTTATTTTGTTTCACAGTGTTATGCAAGTAAGCCAAAGTACATTTTAAAGCCAATAAATTTATTACAGATAGAACAAGAATAACAATCACCAGAACAAGAAATCTATTAAAGTGTTTTATAGGGTTGAACAAGTCTAATGTATCTGTAAGACTTTCCATAACATCCATTCCTGTTACATCAGGTAACTTTTTTTGTGAAGTTTTCTTAATTTCTTGTGGTAAGTTATAAATCATTTGAGAAGAATAAGGGTGACCCATCAAATGCATCTCCATCATGTCCCAGTCATACCTGCCATTGTTGTACCTTAATGGTATAATACTAGGAAGTAATATTTTATTTTTATCTGCTTCCCTCAATATTTCTAACGGATCTCCCAATAGTAGAACAGCTTGTCTCAAATCAGGTATTTCTTTAACTATCTCCCTATCTATTTTATTTTATTGAGTCCAAAGTTCTGTAGAGTGGTGATGTCAGTGTCTAAAGAGCTCAACAGTTTGAATTTATGAATTGCCCGTCCAGTTGTTGTTAACAGTAGCAGTCAATGTAAGAATTCCCATAAATATAATAATGACCAGGCCAAGCATTTGAAATGTTCTTTTTAATATTCTTTTAGCGTGCTTCTGCACTAGGGTCATCACAGGTGAACCTTGCCATGACCTCAATAACTTCACGGGTATCTAGAGTACTGGTCTTGCTCTAAGAAGGTTGAAACATTCAAAAGGATACATTTAAAGGCATATAACACAGGTATAACAGTCTTCACAAGTTTATTACTATTATTAGGGTACCACTACAAGGCTCCTTCAGTACCAAATAAGGTAATGATACACATACTATAAAGGATGACTTTTAGTATAAAAGATGAGATTACTTATTATCCTTAATGCTTAGCTTCCCTTCCCATGCTTAAAGAAGGTAGAAAGCACTTGTTTGTTTCTGTTAGTCTGAACAGAATTGCCAAATTATAAGAAAGGACTTCTATAAATTTCCTGTACCTCAATAATAGGTTTCTCCAGCAATGAAGTAAGCCAGATCAAGCCAAATAAAAAGGAAAAGATCAGGTATATGTGGGCAAAGATTTCCCAGGTGAGTTCTCCAGTCCCGAGAGAATGATGTGGAGAAAGAGAGCAGGAGAGAAATCACATGGCCCTTCTAGAGGAGGGGACTTAAATAATCTGTAGGTACAGAGCAAATGACGCAGCCTCTACATGCTGGGTTTGTGCCCAATTGTAAGCTTTAGGTGAGGACTTGAAGAATTGACAGCCTCAGAGGAAAAACTGTCATTTTGTGGCTTTTCTGAGAGGGTGGGGTTTGGAGACAGAGGCATGGCTGGATTGAGCAAGGGTGAGCTGGAGATTCAAGCTGAACAGACTTGACATTCCAACTCCATCCCATTGAATAGATTTATTATCAGTAGAGCCAATTTCTACAGCTCCATTTGAACTATATCTGTACCATATTAATTATGAGTGAGAATATTTTCCTTGGGAAAGGAGGGAAATAAAAGCCATTGTGCTTCAATCGATGATCTCTCTACGTGTGATATGAATTAGCACTCAGGATTTCTCACTCTTATGTTATTAATAATATACCAAGTCAGATTCCTTATTGATAACCCAAATCTCACAGAAAAATAGAGTTATGGAACTAGCAACATTAATCTCTTGTCCTCTAATATGTGATGCCTGAAGCATATAAAGCTTATTTTGATAACCGTGGGTGGTATTAACTATACCACCATTTGAAAGTTTGTTTATACATTGAATTCCATTTTCCATACAAATAGGAATTCCTTGTACCCCACAGTACAATTTATAATTTCCTTACCCTACTCTGTAGTCTTAGCAAGTACTTAGTTGTCATAAGAGCCAGGTAGCCAAGGTGATTCATTAACTATCACAGGAATACCCACATCTCCCCAATTTATTCCTATGTGTAGGCCCAATATGTGTAGTTGGTTCCTGTTACCTGTACAGTTACCACAAGTAGCTTAGCAAGGAACAGGGTTGTAGCATTCAAAGGTTCTGTCAAACTTTTATCAGTTTTGATGGTGTCCGTAACTTCTCCTACAGAAATAAACATGCCCTTGGCCTCAATTTAACAGCTCCCCTGCTTTCCATTCTGATGTTAAAACATCCTTATAATACATAGGCTGACTCAGCTTAGCACTTTTTTCTCCACAATCCAATGCCTTTCAGAAACTGTGGTCCCTGTTTCATAAGCATTTAAAAAATTTAGTTAAAAGCATTATGCAATTTCTTCCTGGGGGTCCTCATATCCACCTTCTGTTTGAAAAAGCAACTCTTTTAGAGTGCAAGTAGATCTTTCAACAATTGTTTATCTTGTAGAATTATACAATATCCCTGCAATGTGTTTGATACTGTAATGTGCAAAAAAAATGTTCCATTTCATCAGAAACATAATCTGGGACATTATCAATTTTAATATGTATTGGTACGCCAACTACACCATTGTGTCTAATAAATGTGTAATTATAGAATGAGTTTTTTTCATAACTTAAGGCAGATGCCAATTGAAATCCAGAGCGTGTATCAATAGTATGATGAATACATTTTAATTTTTCAAATTCTGTTAAGTGAAATACATCCATTTGCTAAATTCCATTCTTTTGTGTGTGTACTTCTCAGATTACTTCCTGTGGTTAAAGGAACTTGAATGTACAAATAATAAACAGGACAGCTTTTTATAGTTTTCTTAACTTGATGCCAGATATAGAATTTTTTTAAATCTTTACTATTTACATCATGTTTCTTATAAAATGCTGAAATTGCCAATATGTGTCCTATCAGTAATTTAACAATTTCTACATTTCCTTTTGTTAATGGCTGAAGCAATCAAGTATGAGACCAAATATGAGTAATATATAGTGGATAATTTCTGTCCCAGACTTTTTGTTGGAGTTGCATGAAGAGCAAAGCTACTTTTGAATGATCAGAATAAGTTCAGCAGTTTCCATATGCAATGCAAGTCTTTCTGCATATGGAGAACTGTAAATGGAGGCTGCCTTTTCATTTCCTGACTGCCCAGACCCAAATAATCACACAGCAACTATATTAATTTCAATACTTCTTGGTCAATGGCTCAGGTGTATTTCTAGCTAGCTCTTATATCTTAAACTAATCAATTTCTATTAATCTGTGTATTTCCACAAGGCTGTTGTTTGCCAGTACAGTTCTGGCATCTTTCTCTTTCAGCAGCTACTTGGAATCTCTCTGACTCGACCTTCTTTCCTCATCTATCTCTCCTTTGAGTTCCCGCCTTGCTCTATTCTGCCCTGCTACCCAAAGAAGCTTCTTCATTTACCAAAGGTAATAAAATATATTCACAGCATACAGAGGGGGATCCCACATCAGAGAACCAGTAATGATATTAGAAGATTCAGTAAAGTCTAATAAGACTATTAAAATTACATATAACTTATTTATAACTGAAGCATATGGTTTTTGAATTACTTTACTTATGTTTCCTGTTTTATAACCAGATATTCCTAATTTATTTGCATCAGTATATAATATATATATGACCCCCAGAAACAGGTGTTATTTTTCACTATGTGGGAAAGTAACATAATAAAGTCTTTAAAGATATGGTAAAGGAGTAAAGAAAAATAAACCACATAAAGATGGAAAATACACAGAGAGTCTAGATTATGTATACTATTGTATTTTCTTTAAATTTTTGACTGTTCATGACCTAACTACAGAGAGACGTTTCATTGTACAGGTTGCTAAGCTAAGCCAGCATATATATTTTGAGTTCAAAATTTGAGTCTAAGAGTATATTACTTTGGAAAAGAGGTTCTGCTTTTGTTTCCACAGAGGATGAAAACCTGTGGATTCTTTCCAGTTTAATGTGGTTTGATGGTACAAGACCTTGCTGAAAAATCTTTTTGAACTCTAAAAATACTTTGCCCAACAATCAGCAGTAAGAAGTTAGGAGAAAACAATTCCCAAAATGATTGTTTATAAATGTTTGTTTTCATTTAAAGGGGGATATGATATAGAGATGAATACTTTGTATTTGTATGAATGTTGTTCTGTTGATACAAACTTAAGGTCAATTTTGTTGCACTATGTGTGTGTGTGTGTGTGTGTGTGTACACTCTTATTTAAGGTATTATGTTTGTGCATCTCATTTAAAAATGTAATGTATAATTAAGAAATACAGATTAATAGATAGTAATTTATAGTAGTCAAACTTGTAGTCATGTTAGTTATGTATTCTAGACATACAGAGATTTATTTCATTTAGATATGCAATCTTCAACACTTCAAAGATTTATAAAATATGGCATTTAAAAAGTGATTTTTTTCAACAGTAAGATATGTCTGTTTCTGGTAGCATCAATTACTTCAGAGAGGTGGATGGGCTTTGAAGAAACTTATTATGGAATTTGCCTTCAATGTGACAAGTCTAATTGTTTGGGCAAGAAACTGCTCTTGCATAAACTGTTTGATGGTATACTGTATGAACTGGACATGCAGGAACCACAGAAAAATGACTCCTGAAATTTTCAAAGGACAGAATGGTCCTTCAGGATTCCTATTTCACAGAAGAAACTGCCTGACATTCTGAAGCACACAGAAGAAAGCAACTGACAAACTTTCTCAGTACGTGGTATGACAGATCTTCAAATTACCTGCTTTACTGAAAAGTCTGCCAGATATTATGGGCCTGTAGGCTGAAGGTGGATGTCCCAACATTACAGAAGAACTTTGAGTGACTGTCGAGGCAGAAAGTTATCTCTGTCAATTCTAAAGTTCTGGAAATTGCTTACAATACACATCCTGTTTACTTGGGTAGTATTATATCCTTCTGGGGTCTTTGAAGAGTTGAAGAAAAATAGTTTTAATTATAATTTTCCTTAGTTATGATAGAAGATAAATTAGATATGAAACTTTAGACTCACAAAGATAAGATAGATGATAGTATATTTTCTTTAATTTTTCTGGATACAAATAGGGGCTAATTATTGTAACTGTAATTCTTGCTTGATACCTGTTTTGTTATATATAATTTTACTACATTTAAGTTAAAACCTTCATTTTTTTATTAGACAGAAAAGGAGAAATGATATTGGATGTCCTTCTGTATATATGTTGCTTTTATTGGTTGATGAGTAAGGCTGTTTTGGTCAATGGCTTAGGAGAGTAAAGTAAGACAGAAAATCTGAACAGATAAATAGAAAGAGTA
Organism: Alexandromys fortis; assembly: GCF_014885135.2. NCBI lineage: Eukaryota > Metazoa > Chordata > Mammalia > Rodentia > Cricetidae > Alexandromys > Alexandromys fortis. Next base: position 15,012,547 of record NW_026067910.1, on the reverse strand, counting down.
GGCAGAGTCAGAGAAATGGTATATAGCTGCTGAAGGAGGTAGATGCTATATAGCTGCCCAAGAAGCAAGAGGTGGCAAACCATTAGGCTCATGGTAAAATTTAAAACAATAAAAATGTGTTAATTCAAGATATAAGAGCTAGCTATAAATATGCCTGACCTGTTGGCCAAACACTGTTGCAGTTAATATAATTTCTGTATGATTATTCATGTCTGGATGACCTGGAAGTGATGAGCAGCCTGTTTACACAAATCACTAGCTACAATAGGCCAATCTTTAGGTAATAATAAAGGTGAAGGAATTCGAGGCTATAATGATCCCTTATATGGAATTATCTTATTTACAACTTTCAAATCAGTTTCTTTTTTTTTTTATTACAAATACAGGAGAATTTCAAGGACCAATAGTTTCCTCAACATGCCAAGCATCTAATTTTTTTTTTTAGTAGTTCTTCAACTGCCTGTAATTTTTCTTAACTTAAGGACCATTTCTCCACCCATGCAGGCTTATTAGTCAGCAATTTTAAAGGCAGAACACTTGGGTTAATGGCAGTGATCCTTACTCCAAATTTGGATAGCCAATTCCATTTTGTTCTGCTGTTGGACAACCTGTATAGACTGTGATTTTCTTTGATAATTTCTTCCAATACCTTTTCTAGAAATGTATCACATCTAGCAACATTATTCAAGCTGGTTTTAAAATTATTTTGAGCTTGCAATTTTAACAAATTTCTTTCCCATATTTTGATTGCTATATTAGCCACATAAGGCTTTAATTTTCCTACCCGCCCTTCAGGTCCTATATATTTCATACACTCTATACCTCGTTTAACCTGAGGTGATGTTCTAATGCCTCCAAACTGACCAGAGACTTCTTTTAAAAGCCAGGTGGAATTTCAAGATTCTTGAGAGATTATAGATACATCAGCTTCAGTATTTAGTAAAACTTTTAATCTCAGTGTCCTTTACTTGTAATTCTAGCTTTGGCCTCCCATCATTAACAACAGTTTGACAAAATACTTTCTGTCCAGTATTTATAAAACCTCCTGTCTCACATATTAGAGTTTCTTTGCCTTTAGAATATGGGAGTAATAACAATTGATCACTTCTTTAACCAACTTCTATCTGTATAGTCCTTTTTACCTAAGCCATTTATAAAACATTAAAAGCAATCTGTACAGTATTTTAAGAGGTGACTTTAGGCAATACCCATGGGTATTTTTATGAAATCTTAAAAAAGAGTATCCTTTTTTTTATAGATTCCAAGTAACATGTTAATAACATGCCATTTATTAGCAGTGTAGAACAAATAATTTGCCTGTATCTTATTTAGTGTAAAAATAATTTTTGTAAGTTCTTTATCAGTATGAGTTTATTTTTATGAGCTTTTGTGTCAGTAGCAGCATTATTTAATAAGCTAACATCCTCTTCTGTTTCAGATGTTACATTTTACAGAATTTAGTCAAGAGTTTCTGGAAAGCAACTTAAAGTTCTCATTGTAATAAACAGGCAAGATCACACCCAGTAATATAGTTTGAAATCATGACATTTGCTCTTTTATTTCATTCACTACGAAAACTAAACAGCCATTCAAACATTAGTTAGACAACCAAGAGAAGAACACATCCTCCATACAATGAATGACTAATGCCTCTGGGAGTTCAAGCAGTGTTGGCTTTATGCCCTGACCGAGGGTTATTTTTTCTCACTAGAAGTTAAGCTTCTTTTAATTTTTTTTCTTTCTCCCATGAAGGGACCATAGATAATGAGCTCTTCCTTCTTTATTAAGAAAAAAAAAAGAAAACATTTCTCACGAAGGGCACTTTAATGTTGAATTATTTCTGCTTTGAAGGAAAACAAAACAAAACAAAAACCCATTTAGTCCAAAATTAAGCTAACAAATAACAAGAAAATTCTAAGCTCTGGGGCAGCTGTGCTTAGCTCAGGCTGTTGCAGTGAGACCTCACCTGTCTTTATCTGAAACTCATAGATCACAGCTCTGTGCTGGTGGGCTCTTGGCTGAAACAGAATGCATTTGTGAGTTCTGAGTTCCTCCTAAATTTCTTTCTTTTATCAAAAAAAGCCATTTTTTTCTTTCTCTATTTTTACTTGGACTAGGTCTACCCCCTTTAGTGTTTATGTATGAGGTTTTTAATCTGTAGGTCTTGATTCAACATATTCCCTTTCTCTACCAGAAAATCCTTTTTTTCTTGATTACACATTTCTCCTTTTTCCACTGAGAAATTTCTTTTCCTTCTATCTTCTCTACTCAGAAGGGCCCTTTCCCTTCATCTTACTCTTTGTCTCAGGAGCTGTTCTATTTCTATATTTAATATTTGTAATAATTGTGCAGTTAATGTTTTTTCTTTTAACAAGTATTTTAGCAACTGTACATTTTGTTGATCCTGAGCTGAGGAGATTAAATTCCCCCATGACCCTGCCCAAATCCTGGCATTCTCTTACCCTGAAAGCATACTTTTTTTTTTTTTTAACCTCCAGTCCTAGAGTTTCTGGGTCCCTTTTTCCTTCAAGTCCCATGACGTGGGGGTCATGTGTAGTGTTAGGATTCATATGGGAACATGGGAGAAAAGAAGGGTCACTCTTAGGATGAAATCTGTTTTTTTTTCAGCCACTGGCAGGGAAGTCAGATGTTGGTAAACTGACTGCATGTAAACTGTTGGTAAAAGACTTTTTTATTTATAACCAATTGACACCTAGCAGGTCAATTTCCACATACCAAAACTTTTTATCTGAAACTCCCCAAATAGATAAATGCCAAAGCAATTCTCAATCACATGGCATCTTGGTGTTCCAGGTCCCCAGAAACCAAGTTTTGCAAAGCTTTTAGGAAACACTCATATAAGATATACATCCTTCAAACAGAAGATAGTGATCACAAAAGCTAACAGTTTACAAAAGGCAGATCAAAGGCCCGGGTGCTTACACTCCAGAATCAAGGCAGCTGCAATGCTCTTCAGGGTCTCCCAGTACATGCACTGCTATTTTCATTTGTATCACCTCTAGAATGATTCGTGGAATTCAAATCCCCTGTGTTCTGACCACTTATGGCTCTCTTTCCCCATCATCTTGTGTTGTATACTTTGGCCAAATGATTTACTTGAATTTTTGTGAAGGGCTATGTCTGGGTTTACTTCTGTTGCATTTAGATGCTACTTGTTTCAGAGCTATTTGTTAAAGAGACTGCCCCACCTTTGCTGCTCCATCCAAGGTCACGTGCCTTTACCATGTGGCTCTGCATCTTGATTTATCTGTGTAGTCCCCTTGTCCCATATACTTATTGTCTCACTGATTCCAGAGCTTAATAGTAAGTCCTGAAGGAAACTGGTGTGAACCGTTCTGGAGAATATTCCTGTGTTGGTGAGAAGAAGCTATTGAGTAGAATGTTCTGTAGCAGACAGTCATGCATGGTGGGTGGTTCTTACTACCCTGAAGATAGAGAAAGGACCATCAGATGTTCCAGAATAGTCTGCTAGTCTGAGCTACATGGCAAAGTTTTTTGCCGGCCTGGGATATCTAGAGAAGTGTATGTTTGTCCCTCATCATTTATATAAATTTGTAAAGCACAACATTTTTTTTATTGATTTCCTAAAACCAAGCTTTCTTCTTACTTTCTTTATCATGAATCAAAGTGAAAATGGACCAGAAACAAAGGAAAACCATGACCTTCTTCATATATAGAAAAGAGCCTTTGGTTACAGTAAGATAATACTACCTTTTCTTTTCATCTATCCTTCATTAAAGCAAATAAAGCATGTGTATCTATATGAATGATATGTAGTTCCATCCAGAATGAAATAGGAGAAGTGGCTGTTTAGGAACTGTTCAATAAATAGGCAAATCTTACTTATCTATGTGTCTAAAACTTAATTGAATATGCATATCTAGCTGACAAATGTTCAATTGTTACTGCCCTTGCAACAACTCATTTATAAGTAGTTCCCCACAGAGCCAGTGTTGTGATATTGATAAATACCTTGGAATGCAGAGAGTTAGGAATACTTAAGCTGCATTATGTCCCTCCTCAAAGTTTCCTATGGCCTCAAGGGAATTTCTTATTTCAAACTGGTGAATAAGGAAAAAAATGGCTATAGGTGTCTTCACATACATGGTGCCCAATAACTCATGCAGGCACAGATATTTACATATAAATAAAATAATATTTAAAATCTGCTTTACTCCTGGGTTTTATGGGCATAATTTTAATCCAGTACTCAGGAGATGGGCAGAGAGATCAACTCTCTCAGTTCAAGGCCAGCCTGGCCTATATATATAGCAAGTTCCAGTGAGAACCTATCTAAAATAGCAAAGAAAGAAAGAAAGAAAGGAAGGAAGAAAAGAAATGGAGAATTAAGGAATATTAAATATTAAAGAATCTTTATGCATGGCAGGTGATTAGCAGTCAGAAGTAAACACATATGAAGTCTGTGCCATATTGAGACATGGTATTGAAAGAAAATGTAATACTAATTATCCATTTTTCTTTAACTTCAACATGTATTCATCATTGACTTTATTCAGAAAGGGGCATGGCAGAGCTACAAGTCTGTTGGGTTTTATGTTGATCAGCAGACACTTAGAAGCACACAAACGGCAGTGTTTGCATGAGAGAGATTGTACTTAGGGATTTGAAAGCTTAAGTTTCCCTACACCAAGATTGACTTGGTCTGTATATAAGATAACTGTAAACATCCAATAGAACAAAGTCTTGAGGTTACTGGACAGTTTACTGGCAGGTTGATTCTAGAATACTCTGCCTCTACTCAAAGAGCAGAAATGTGTACTTAGGAAGATAACATTTTCAATAGGCATTTGCTCTACCTGTTTACAAGATCCCTGCCTGCTTTTATAGATTTTCGATGTCTCCATTGGTCTTTAGGTATTTATGCAATACTCTTTCTGAGAAGGATACCTATTTCATAGCTGAAGAAATGTCAGCTATGTCAGTGTTTCTGGGCTTGCCCTTCACTTTAATGGACAGGCTTGTTGATACATCAGTGGAATACCAACACAAGAGACTGTCACTATCTTGTAAGATTAGTGGTATGCGATTCATATACGTGACATAATAGCTCTGTGGAACTGTTGCTTACCTCCCTCCTTTGGAAACTTGCATGGTGCCTTCTGATACCATGAAAACCTCAACCAAATACAAAGTATCACAGGTAAATGGCCAGGAGAGGTGACACCCCCACCCTGGGGAAAAAAACATATCAATTGGTAGTCCAGGGCCAAATGTTCAAGCCTGACAACATGCATAAAATTAACATTATATGGACTTGCCAGGCTATATTTTGGAATATATATGTATATATGCAAGAGTCCAGCTCCACCAGAGTTCAGGTCCCAAAGAGGAGGCGTGGAGTCAGTGAAGGAAAGGAGAATACTGTCATGATTTGAGGGTGAATTGGGATGGCTGCCCATTTATTGGAAAAAGAATATACCTTTCATACTGTATAATTGCAAAAAGAACTAAATGAGAGAAAGGGAGCATGTGAGCTGGGGTCTGGCTCATGAGCAGGAATTGAGGAAGTTAGTATTGACCTTGACAAGTTAATAGGTGCCAGCCATATATTAATGGAAAAGCCACAGGTTCCTCTTGCCAACTATAATAATGACTCCCTTTTTTAGCAATCAGGAACTTTTTTCAGACTCCTGTGGGAATGGGCACTTTTGGCTAAATGTTTGTCCTGGGGAAAAGAACAAAAAAGCTCGGGGGATCAGACACTTCAGTATAGAATAATGTCTTTTTTAAAATATAACTCAGTTTATCAAATAGCTAAAGCTTATAATAAGCAAAGATGCAGGTAGACAGATATTACCATGAACCTGAGTAGGTTTTAGGAATTTATAAATCTTGATTATCAAGTATATCTTATTTAACAAGCATATGTTACTTATCTAAATTTTCTAACAGCTTGATGTTAACTCGTGTGGAGTAAGCAGAGTTCTCATACTATATAATTTCATAGTGGTGGGGATATTTTCCAAAGAAGTATATTGCTTAAAGAAGCTATAAAATCTTGCTTCAATGAAGCTCATAGGAAAAGCATAATAGTGAGAATCATTGAAAATGAAAGTAAAAAGGTACTGGAGAATTGAGATCCACAAAGTTGAAAAGCTGGAACTTAGTCAAGTAGCAGTGCCTGCCATGTGATCCACACCATATATCCAAATACTTGCATGACAATGCAACAACAATTGATGAAAAAAGAGGCTGTGAAAATGAAAAAAAAAGTGTGGTGAGGTATATGAGAGTGTTTGGAGGGAGGAACAAGAAGGGGGAATTATAATTAAAATATAATAAAACCCTCAAATATAAAAACTAAGGTTAATGACATCTTTTTCAGTCACAATTGGTATAGGTTTTGGCTCTTAGAAATTTAGACATGTACCAAAGTGATTATACAGACTAATTTTCTAAAATCATGCTTAGAGCCACCAATTAAAAAGAACCTATTCAACCAGAAGTAGAATCTTTTAAAAGCTGGCTCTGCCACAACCTTGAAAAGATTAATGATGTGACATATTCTAGTTTTAACTAACCCATGTTTTTACTATCATGTTCTTTTCTTTTTTGTGCTATTTTATTTTTTTATTCATTTATTGAAGATTTCTGTCTCTTCCCCACCACCGCCTCCCATTTCCTCCCCCTCCCCCAGTCAAGTCCCCCTCCCTCGTCAGCCCAAAGAGCAATCAGGGTTCCCTGCCCTGTGGGAAGTCCAAGGACCACCCACCTTGTGGGAGCCTAGGCAGTTTGGTTGCTCACCTTATCATGTTCTTTTCTTGTCTCTATGTAACTTGAACCAACTAGTGAGCCATGTCTACTATCTACTGTATGTTGTTGAATTAACAGCTACCCATTTAAACTGGTTACATCATCATCGCCATCATCTTTATTATTATCATCATAGATAACATCATCATTTTTTTGACAAGAGAGAGTCAAAAAAAAAAAAAAACCCAAGTGGAAAACTTGGTTTAAGCTGTTATTAAATCCTAGAGTAAATATTAGCTGCCAAAGAGTGGTGATATCACACAAGTCTAAAACCTAGGACAGTTCAGGTTTTAAAAAGATATGCTTTCTATGTTTGATTTCTTTTTGCTTCTATATTTTTGTTTATATATTTTAGCTAGAGAGATAATTTTACAGATGATATTTGGTTATATCTCTAATTATTCTGTTGAATCCAATAGGTCACCAGTTGTCAAACTGTTAGATACCAACTACAGATGCTGAAAGATGGAAGAATTCAGAAAGCCATTCACAAAACTGTTCAAAAACATCTGGATTGACTTTAGCATGGGAATACATAGAATTGGTTATAATTGGTGTTCTAATGGTTATGAGAACTGAGTAAATAATCCTTACACATGTCTCATATTGATCATAGAATGGTCACATGGCACAAATTCAAATAGCTCTGGAGCAATGCAAACCTTTAGAAATTGATCCAACAACAAATTATAACCTACAGACCATGGAAAGAACTTCATAATGGAAACTTATAGGCTTTTCAAGTAGATTGATTGTAAACACAAAATATCAACATATTCAGCAGGGTTTAAGATCTCTACTTATCACAGTCTCCTAATGGTAGAGGAATTAGGGTAGAACTGGTGTCTCTGCATTCCTCACAAGCCAGATTTTGCTACTCATTATCTTATTCATTGTGGACACATTGAGAAATGGACAATGACATTCAGTGGGGAAATGTGGAATAATCCTCTGTACACTGTGAATGTGTATTAATCTCATTGGTTTAATAATGAAGCTAACTGCCCAATAGGTGAATAGGATACAGTTAGGTGGGAGAGCCAAACTGAGAGTGATGGGAGGAAGAAGAGCAGGGTCAGAGGTCACCAGACAAATAGACAGGGGAACGGGATGAATATGCCATGGTAATAGTGGTACCACCACATGGCAAAGCATAAATAATAAATATTGGTTAATATTAAATGTAAGAGCTAGTTAGTAATAAGCCTGAGCTATTGACTGAAGATTTATAATTAATATTAATTCGGAAGTAGGCTGGTGGGACAGGAAAACTCAGCCTACAATTTCAAAATGCTAGACAAATAGAAAATATTTGAACGAGTTCAAATGAATCACTACGTTTTGAGTAATGTGTTATTAACCCTTGGTAGTCAAAGAGCTACTTGCAAGTCAGCCTGAGTCTGAGAACTTTCTCAGGCACCTAACTCCTTTACTTCTACCCTTATATCAACTATGAATACTTTTATGTAGGGAAAAGGTTATTTTAGCCAATCTAACTTTATACTGTGTTCTTTTACTCTAGGAGCATACCCTGTATGCCTCCCCCCCTACCTTGTAAACTACATTTTCAGAAAAACTTTAAGCATGTTGTAGGAGGAGGAGGACACTGATCTATTGCCAATTCTTTTAACCAGTTGGAGCCTGTCAGCTTCTTCTAAGTTTATTCTGTTTTGATTGTATTGTTTCTGAGTTTACTTAAGGGCAGATGTACCAAGAATATCCTGGAACTATGGTCTCATAAAGAATAGTGGTAAAGATATAGTGATAAAGATTTTTATCATAATCTCCAGGGCATATCCAGACTTCCAGGTATGTCCAGATAAGGTTATTTCCCTGCAAGCAGATGTGGCAATATGTTTGGGACTTTACTAAAGAAAGTCAGGCATAATTTTCTCAGCAAAAGGCATAAAATTAATCATAACACTAGAAGCTCCCTGCCTAAGAATTTCACACACAGAGACCAAAATTGAAAATGTGAGACAGCATGACAGACACCAAAGCATTTGGCTCAGCTTTGCTGGAGCTGTGTCAGATAGCTCGCTGTACTGGCTTCCTGACTCTCGCCATTTCTGGTGGGTATGGTGACGCCACCAAGACTTACCCTTCTTATTCTCTTAACATGAGATTCTTGGCACAGGGGGAAAGGGGTGTTGCAAGTTCTTGAGGTGCCTTGTTTCAACAGTTAGAAAGCCAGAGTGACTATGGGATAAAGCCGGTTCAGGCACCCTCCCCTCTGCTGCCCAAGGAACAAGCTGGGGACATCTCCTTGGACACCTGGGAATCCCTCTAGAGTCAAGTCTCTTGCCAACCCTAAAATGGTTCCCTAATTAAGATATCTACTTCCCTGCTCCCATATCCACCCTTTTTCTATCTCAACCATCCCATTCCCCCAAACTCTCCCCAATCCTCCCCTTTTCCCTTCTCTCTCCCCATCTGTCTTACCCCCACCCTATCCCACCCCCATGCTCCAAACTTTTGCCTGGAAATCTTGTCTACTTCCAGTATCCAGAAGGATAACTATATGTTTTTCTTTGGATTCACCTTCTTATTTAGCTTCTCTAGGATCACGAATTATAGGCTCAATGTCCTTTATTTATGGCTAGAATCCACTTGTGAGTGAGTACATACCATATTCATCTTTTTGGGTCTGGGTTATCTCACTCATTAAAGTGTTTTCTATTCCATCCATTTGCATGTAAAATTCAAGATGTATGAATATCTTGCATATCACCTAGAACCTTCATCTGGCGATGGATGGAGATAGAAACAGAGACCCACATTGGAGCACTGGACTGAGCTCCCAAGGTCCAAATGCAGAGCAGAAGGAGGGAGAACATGAGCAAGGAAGTCAGGACTGCGAGGGGTGCACTCACCCACTGAGATGTTGGGACTTTTCTAATGGGAGCTCAGCAAGGCCAGCTGAACTGGGACTGATGGAGTTTGTGATCAAACCAGACTCTCTGAACGTGGCGGACAATGAGGGCTGACTGAGAGGCCAAGGACAATGGCACTGGGTTTTGATTATACTGCATGGACTGGCTTTGTAGGAGCCTAGTCTCTTTGGGTGCTCACCTTCGTAGACCTGGATGGAGGGGAGAGGACCTTGGACTTCCCACAGGGCAGGGAACCCTGACTGCTCTTAGGACTGAAGAGGGAAGGGGGGGTGTTGGCTGGAGTGGGAAGGATATGGGAGGAGGTGGAAAATTTTAATTAATAAATAAATCCAGAGTGAAAGACAAAGTGTTTCTTTAGAATATTCTCATTTCTTCCAGACATGCTGATTCCATAAGCACTAGGGCTATAGAGGTATATCCACACTTGGTTTCCATATGGATGTTGTGGGTTTTAAATCAAGTCTTCAGACTTGAACAGCAAGCACCCATCTCTGTAGCCAAGATTAGGCTTTTGAAGGCCAGAACTCTTCCTTGTACTAGAAAGTAAGTATCCACTGAGGGGCCCTTTCTGAGAAACTTGTGTTTGCTGTAGCTAAGTAGATAGAGCAAGGTTTTCATGATGGGTGGTGAGCAATTTGTCAGGTCATACTTCAGAGGACTAGAATTACATCTAGTAATAAAAGAGGTAATTTGGATGTGACAACTTCATGTCAAGAACAAGTCAAAAACAAGAAAAGTCACCAAGTGCTCAGGGGATCCGATATTACTGGCTTTGGAGATTGTCAGGTGCACTCTACCAGGACACTGAAGACTTTTGCAAACTTCCAGTATTGACTAGTTTTATTGATACATATCCCGTTAGGTTGAAGCACATTCCATTGGGACAAAAACCCTCAGTAATCATGTGGGTTCTGCTAAAACACATTATTTTCTAGTATGACATGCCCAACTCCATTCAAAAGACAGGAGCCATGCCTTTGACTGCAAGGTAATGTTAATCCCACTAGCCAAGAATAAGATCACTACCACAATTTAAAGTCAAATTTGAAGCAAGTGTAGATTAAATACTGGCCAGGTGGATGAACTTTTTGGACATGTTCATCTATGGTTTCCAAGAAAATGTTCCCAAGTCACATTTTGCAAGGGCGTAAGAAGGCAAATCCATAATTCACCTCATTTCCTATAAGGTCCAGTCAGGGGCAAGCATATATCCTGATGTCTTTTCTGCTTGTATACCTTCTGCCTACATCCAATCAGGGTCAAGGGTACATTCTGTCATATTTCCTGCCCACATCTGATTAAGCACATCATGTGCAGATAGTCAAAAATCTTACTTAGAGGAGTGAAAATTTTGCTTGTTATCTCCCATAAACAAAAGTCTTCTGAATTTTAGGAGCTATCAATCTTTGGACAAGCGGCTTGCAGATCAAAGGCATTTTGTTTCATGAATCTCTTAGGCATAGTAATTAAAACATAACTTTGGCTCTCACAGTAACACAGGGGCTTAAATGCTTCAGGAATCTACTGGAAACTATATGCAGCCTGGAGCCTTCAATCTACTAGTAAGGTATGAATAAACCATATCCTAAAAATGGCTTTGGACAAAGTATGTCAAGAGACAAATCTAACATTGAAGATGATTCGGTCTATCTCCCTTCTTTCCTCTTAGAAGTGGATTGCAATTGAGTTCTTATGGAAGCATGTGTGGAGAATTTTAAAAAATGTTTTACAATGATGATACTTTCTACATACTTAGAATATGAAAGTAGAAGGAAGCATCATGTGCAAGAGCTCGGTTAAACTCTAGTCTGTATGTGTTATCTTTCTTCTTTAGGATAAGATTGCATCCTGAAAACCCACTAGCACCTTTCAGAGAAAACAGGCCCAGAAGATCAATTAATAGAAAAGTGCAATGTGTTTTTAACCTCTCGCATATCTTTCTTTAACACTTGACAAGTTTTAAGATATCGATCTATCACACCCAAGTAAAGAAGGTAAAGATCCCCCCCAAACAAAACAAAAACAAAAACAAAAAACCCAAACCAAAACAAACCCCTGACCCTCTATGGAACCAAGAGTAATCTCCTAGGTATTTCAAAGGGCTAGATTCAGACAGGAAAGCTTAGATAAGCATGCGAGACATTGCTTAGACTCTGCTTCATTCACCTTTTCCTTGGTCAAAATCAAATACATTCTATCCTGTTTATAGACTGACCTCTTATGCTCTCTGTGGTGTAACCCTGAGTGGATACTACTTTGAAATATCCACCTTGCCATTCTACTTATTTGCAAGGTCTCTCTAAGTGGTCAGGGGATCTAGGGGAAAGCATTCACCTTTAAGCTAAAATTTATGAACTTAGAGGAAAATATTACATTTGAAACTTTCAGGCCCACAGTCTTAGTAAGTAGAAAGGGGAAGAGTTCTAAAATCAGGAAAGAGGAAAATATCATCCTAAGAAATAGACAGGTGGGGAAGACTTAGGCTGTACTTACCTGGAATTCTTTTGACCTGTGAGAAGTGAATTCAGGTTTTGTCTAAAGCCTATATGAATTTTTATTTTAAAAAAGTTTTTATAAAAGTTTTAGATATATTAGAATTACAAACCTGTATTGAAATTTATATTGTAGAAAAAGCAGGTAAGGATGTTTGTAGAAAAGTCTAAAGAATTGGATTAGAAACATGCACATCTTTCTTCTGTCCTGAAGTCAGTTACAGATTGGACAGAGATATCTTTGGCCTGAAGAGAAGCACCTTTAAGTTTATATTTAGATAGCAACCAAAATAAATCCAAAATCTTGATCTTGTGACTGAGTAGCAAGTAGTCACTCCTCTACCAACTTATCAGAACACTATTAAGTGTTAAACTTTAAGCTTTCATACCATAGAAGGTGAAAACAATCTACAACATTCTTTATATTTTAAATTATCTATTTATACTTTTATAATTTACATTCACTTCTCAAATCATGTTCTGAGACCCTTAGTGCTTATAAGGTTTTATATCCTCAGATAATTTTTTAGACACATATCAAGGCTTGATTTTTATATATAAAATGAACTAATGAGCTGGATGCAACCCTGGGTAAAACTTGATTGCCTGCTGCTAAGCTGAAGAAGCTATAGTTATCCCAGCCCTCAATACTATCAGAGACCAAAGAATGATAAATTAAACCTGAGTGTAGATCAAACAGCTTCAGAATCTATTAAAAATGAGAATGACCAGTCCATACACAGTTAGTCATACCCAGGTCTCCATAGCATTGAAGACAGACATGTCAGAACTGCAGTCTTCACCAGGCCAAAAAGGTGAGTCTTTTCATGGAGGAACATGAGTAAGACTGACCTGATTTTGTTTAGGCAAAAGGGGTGCTATCTATTCTCTAGTGTCCTCCTGCTTGTCCAATGTCTGGGCCAGGTACTGGCAGTAGGTGTTGTATTGGAGTCTTTTGCCCAGTGGACAGAGCTGTCAAATCCAGGTGGAGGCATTGTGGTGCCCTGTAATATTTTTTGAAACCTTGGATCACTGCCAGGATCTGGGTGTCTCTTCCTGATATACTAAGTTGTTAAATAAGCATTTTTAAATGTCATTTATATTCTGCAGATCTCTGAAGTATTTGAGGGCTGCCGAGGTATACCTAAACTTTGTTTCTAGTTACTTGTTTTAATCTTAACTTTTGAAAACATATACAGAGGCATAAGTAGCTTCATCCCTGTAATTAATTATATCAGTAGTACTTAGCATGGCTGCAATTAATGAACTTGTTCATTTATAAAGATGGCTATTAACTTGTATTTTTTAACATTCTACAATAGGCTAGCAGCTTTCATAAGACTAGAACTTTACATTACATTTTAATTTAAACCATTTCTATTAATCTGTGAATTGCCATGTAACTGTTGCTTACTGGGTAATTTCCAGCATCTGTCTCTGGAGGTGCTACATGGCTCCATACTCTGCCTTTTTTCTGCTAGCATTCAGTTTAGTTTGCCCCTCCTACCTCTATTCTTTTGCCCAACCACAGGCCAATACATGAGAGGGAAATCTTTGCCAACCAATTATCTTTAAGAGGTGGAACCAAGTGAGGGTGTGGCTTTCTGGGACCCAGAGAAAAAAGGCACATGGTCCAGGTGCCCTCTGTGTGGTTCTCTTTCAGCACAGCTGAGCTTGGAATTTTCTTTCCTCTTTTGTGAGCTTTTCCCTTATAATAAATAAAAAATATAATTGTTTTATCTTTTAGCTAGCCTGGTTATTTCCCAAATTAAGCTAACTTCTACAGTTGACACCAAATTGTGGCGCTCGCGTCTACAGTAGCTCTAGCCAACCACCATCAGGCTCCAGACCATTCATTTGGGTATAGAATTTTAGTGCAGGTGCCTTGAGTAGGCGCTAACCAAGGTCCTTCATATTTTCTCATTAAATTCCTCAGGCACTTTGTCCACCGGCGACTATGCAGCTGGCTTCTGGGTTCAGTTTTTCCCATGGTCATGGAAGCTCAGGCAGGATGTGGGCTTCTCTGGTTGTCTCTGTTCAGCATTGCTTTTTTTCTCTCTTTGTGCTCATGCAGCTGCTGACCAGTCAGGGACTTCCGAGGAGTGCACCATCTGTGATTTAAACTGAATAATTGTTCTTAATTTGAGCATATCTTTCAGTACTTAATGCTAAAATCAGATTCAGGCCGACCACATGGCTACAAGTGTACCATAACACCTATTGGCAGGTAAGAGTTATTGTACCTACTCCAGCTCAAACTCAACCACAGGTAAGATTTATAGTTTAAAATATAAATCAAAAATTATAATTTAAAAGGACGAGATTACAGACAATTTAACAATCTAAGAAGCCAATAGCTTTTTTACTTATACTATGTATGATGTTATATAAGGTTTATATGATTTCACGCCTACATTCTTCTGTTTGGTTCTGGGATTAGCTTTGTCCTTCATATTTTCTCCTTAAAAACATGGTTTGATAATAAGGCCAAGAGTGAGGCACTTTTAGAACTACAGACTGATAATAACCCAATAAAAGGGAAATCCACCACTCTGGAAATGGGTACAATCAATTTGACAAACAAAACCCAGTCAATGAGAGAGGGTGCTGTGACATTGTCTGAGAGAATTCATACTGTTGAATGAATTAATCGAACTCCATATAATGGTTATGATAGATTGACTGATGGAATGTCTTTCCAGGAAGGTAATATGCATGCTATAAAATTATGTCCAAGGATGAAATTTTATCTTTACTGGACAGACTTCATACCTTGGAATCCTCAATGAGGGCATTAAAACAGGACACCAAACAGGTGACCCAGACATTACAAAAGGCAGTGATAAAAATATTTAAAAAGATTAAAGAATTTATGAAATTTGATGACCAGGGACAAAGAATATAAAGACAAAATGTAGCCTCATTAATATGTACCAAACTCCAGGATAGCTTGCCCAGAGTTCTACTTGCCTTTTTAGTAATAACATCAGAAAGAACATCTGACACAGAATAACCTAAGGCAGTCAAAGAAAATTAAACAAGCAATTGTATCTTATGGTTCTTCCTTCATTAGGAAAATGGTCAAAACATGGAATTCAAGTGACAAGGCACCACCAAAAGATTGGATTCAGTTAATCTCAGCAGTTCTAAAAAATAGACCTCAGCTGCTTTAAAAGTGTAGGCTCAAAAAAAAAAAAAAAAGAAAAATTAAATGGGATAGTAGATAATTTAGTGTGAACTTAGTCATACTAATAATAATATTGGGTAATAGAGCAAATACTTGTTAGCTATCATTTATGGATAATTTACATTGCTATAGTTTTTGTTTGTTAATACAAGTTCAGATTATATTTGTTATTTCTGTTTGTAATATTTATATACCAATGCAAAGTTATTCTGTCAGATTATATATGTGCATGTTTCTACTACTGTTTAGGACATTTTGAATATGGATACAACTTTTAGGATATATTTTCATATTGAATTATATATTATTTTTACCTCTGATCAAGATACTTATACATTGTTTATATTTCAAAGTCATTATCTTAATTTGCTGCACATTTGCTTACAGATTATTTATTACTCTTACATGAAGTCTTAGTCTTTAACATATTCCGGTTTTAAATATTATAGGTCAATAGTTGTTCATGCTTGTTATACATATAGACAGATTAATTAGGTTCTTTAGATACATAGAGATTGTATTCTGCCTAGATAGATAATCTTCAACCACTTCAAGGATGTGTAGAACATGGCATTTAAATACCTTAGGTTATTTTGACATGAGACATGATTGCTACTGACAGCACCAATTTATTCTTGAGAGAATGTTGAGCACCAAAGACACTCAGAGTTTGTTTTCTTCTTGGCACAATTGGTCTTTGGGCAAGAAACTGCCCAGGCTTCAAACACTGAAAAAGTACATGGTTTAAGGACTGAATAATTAGGACACAAGGAAAAGGACTGCCAAATCTTACCAAGACAGGATAAGATGGTTCTTAAAATTTTCCTTCCTCTGAAAATGGTCTGTCAGTTAAGCTAGGCCTCAGCCAAAGTCGGTTGCTTTCACATTGCAAATGAGACTTTGGTTGCAAATGAGACTCAGGTAGGCAATTGTCTCTGTCATATACTGCTCACTTTGTAAACTGCTTGATTGTACTTCCTGCCTGCTCAAGTCAGGGTGTGGCTTTCTGGGTCCTGGAAAAAAAAAACAGCATGCAGCCCAGGTGCCCTCTCTTTGTGTGGTTCCCTTACAGCATAGCTGAGCTTGGACTTCTTGTTCCTGTTTCATAAGTTTTCCCCTTATAATAAATAAAAATATATATTTTTTTGTCTTTTAGCTATCCTGATTATTTCCCGAATCAAGCTAACTTTTACAAAGACAGTTTCTTCATTAACTGATGGTATTCATAGCATACAGAGGGGAATCCCACATCACCTCCCCTTTTCTGTTTAAATAAAAAGGAATGTTTTTTTTTCATAACAAAAGAGGTATCTACTTTATCTTTTATCATAACTAAGGAAAACTTAACTATCAATTCTTCAATTCCATCAAAGACTCCAGAAGGATATATATTACTTAAGTTAACAGGAAGTGCACTTCAAGCAACTTCTAAAAATTAGAATTGACAGAAACTTCTTGTTGCTTTGACAGTCACCCAAAGTTTTTCTGTAACATTGGGGCATCCATTCTTCAGCCTACATGCCCATATTATCTGGCAAACTTTTCCATGAAGTGGGAAATTTCAAAAGCAGTTCCACCTGTATTTTCACAAAGTGACATAAAATTTGTAGAGTGAAAAAAGGCATGCATGCAAACAGATGAGTACTGGATAAGTCCGTAAAGTTAAATACACAGTTTACCTCTTCAGTATAACGAGGTGTAGAGCCGATCTTCTTGGAAAGCAAGAAATTATGCATTTTTACAACTTGGTGACCCTTTGCTGTCTGATGAGAGAGGCTCTGCTCATATATTCCAGAATTTATGTTTTTACTTATCCAAGACCTTTCCTGCTAAATCTATTTTTTATTGCTTTTGGATCATAAAACCTCTTATGAGTGATGTCCCTTAGGTTTTATGACAGATTAAATGACTTCTCTGTTATCTGAGGGCCATGGCAATCTTGATACTCACAGGCACTATGTTTGTCACAGTCAAACTCCCTAGACCCTATATCTTGGGCACTACTATCTCTGAGTCAACAGTATCCATCCTTATGAAAGAAACCAGATGTACATTGTAAGGACTTTCAATGTTTCAAATTTTCAGGTAATTGGGAATAAGTTAATTGCCATCTGAATACTTTTTTTCTAAAAATTGAACTGTACTTATATATGGCTAAGCTAAAATGATCTGGATCAGGCTCTAGAAGTCCTGGTCCAACCTAGTGACAATAAAAATAGGCTGAGCCAAGTTTTATTTTTGTGTCTTTGTGAATTATTCCCCCTTGTCTTTTGTAAACCCTTCATGAGAATTACCACAAAAATCAATTTACAAAAATCAGTAGCCTTGTTATACACCAAAACAACCATGCTGAGAAAAGGGTCCTGGGCAGTTCTGTTTATAGTAGCACCATTTCTTATAGAATTTGACCAAATCTAAGATAAATTGGCACCTTTGCTTTCTTTTCATCTTCAGGAGGTGAGTTTGTTATTAATTTATTGATATTTACTGCAAGTCTGCTCTCATATCAAGAGGTGACAAACTCTTGGGAGATTTATTTTATTTTTCATGCATTCCACTTTGAAGAGTTTCATACTGATTCAACTTCCATGAATACATATCATCCAAATACTGAAAAATACATTAGCCACGAGTTGGGAATAACTTGAGATTGGTGTCACTGGGGAAAGAATGGGATATATCTTATGCCCTTGAAAAACTGTGAATACAAATGTTTGAGTAGAATTATGTATCAGCCATGGGCATGAGCCTCACCTGTTCCCACTCTTCACATTCCCCTTCTCTTGCACAAACAGAAGGAACTCTTATACCAATACACAGAGAGTCTGGATATTGTATGTTAATATGTTCTTTTTGCATTGTTTGAATGCTGAGGACGAAGCAACAGCTGCTAAAAGATATTTCCTTATAATGCTACTGAATTAATTCAAGATAGGTATTTTGAAAATACCTTGACTTCAAAATTGAGGTCAAAATATATGTTATTTTGGAGAAGAGATTGTGCTTTTGTTTCTACAGAAAATGAGAACTATGGATTCATTCTGAATTAAGAAAAATTAGGTTCAATCAAAAAAGGCCACCTGAGAAATCTCTGGTAGAAACAGATGGCCCAGATGTCTGAGTTCTACATCCAGAACAGAT
Source organism: Alexandromys fortis (assembly GCF_014885135.2). Taxonomy (NCBI): domain Eukaryota; kingdom Metazoa; phylum Chordata; class Mammalia; order Rodentia; family Cricetidae; genus Alexandromys; species Alexandromys fortis. The sequence goes on along the minus strand of NW_026067910.1, from coordinate 14,994,038 downwards.
TCAAGACTGCTGCTTGAGATGATCAAGACTCACAGAATACTCCAGTCAGGACTTGATCATAATTCTAAATTATGATCCAAATGATTATCAGTGCCCCCAATCAGCTGGAAGTAGCCTGAAAAACTATGCCCACGTTTCCAAAAAATTGGACTATGGATATTTTCCTTTGTTTAGAATGTTGGTTATGGCTAATGGTGAGGAGAAAAACTAAAGATATTAGATTCAGAGTTCTTGTTTTTAAAAAAAATAGAGGGGGAAGTGCTGTGGGACAATGGTCTGTATCATGTCAATTATATTTTAAATAAATGCTAATTGGCCAGTAGTCAGGCAGGAAGTATAGGCAAGACAACCACGAAGGAAGTAGACGCAGGGTGATGAAAACAGGATAATTTTTGGAAGAGGAAATATTGGTCAGCAGTCTTGTCCCAGCCACAAAAGAAGCAAGATGTGACTGCCCCGCTGAATAAGGTACAGAGCCACATGGCTAACACAGATAAGAATACTGGGCTAAATAAGAGCAATCTAAACAAAATACAAAACTATATACAATAGGAACAGATATCAAGTATAAAATTACAACCAACATAAACAATATTAAGCGAGGAACACATGATAAATGTTTTTAAAAAGATTTATTTATTTATTATATATACTGTATTCTGCACTAGATCTCATTACAGATGGTTGTGAGCCATCATGTGGTTCATGGGAATTGAACTCAGGACCTTCGGAAGAACAGGCAGTGCTCCTAACCTCTGAGCCATCTCTCCAGCCCCAATAAATGTTTTAATAGACATTTTATTCCAAAGTGTCTAAGTCTTGCATCGGAAATAGGCTTGGCTAAACCATAAGAGAATGGTAACTATGACTATCTAATCTTTAACCTCATCTAAGGGCTGAGAAGGGAGATAATATTACTTGAGCAGGCAGGAAGTGAAACCAACCAGCTTCCAAAGTGAACAGTCTATGGTGGAGACAACTGGCTACCTGAGCAATCACCCAAAGTCTCATTTGCAATGTTGAAGCAACCAACTTTGGTTATGATTTAGTGTAATTGGCAGACCATTTTCAGAGGCAGAAAAATTTTCAGAACTGTCTTATCCTGTCTTGGCAAGGTTTGGCAGTCCTTTTTCTTGTGTCTGGTTTATCTACTCCAGATACCATTTACTTTGTCAGTGGTTGAGGCATGGGCAGTTCTTTGCCCAGAAACCAATTGTGCCAAGAAGAAAACAAACTCCGACTGGAGTGTCTTTGATGCTCAATACACTCTCAGGAATAGATTGGTGATGTCAGTAGCAGTCATGTCTTATGTCAACAGGACCCTAAGGTATTTAAATGTTTTAAATATTCTACAGATCCTTGAAGTGGTTGAAGATTATCTATCTAGGCAGAATACAATCTCTATTTACCCAAAGAACCTAATTAATCTGACTATATGTATAACAAACAAATCTCTATTTACCCAAAGAACCTAATTAATCTGACTATATGTATAACAAACATTATTATTTAATACCTGTATAATTTAAAGACTAAAACTTCCTGTCAGATAATCATATAATCTGTATATCTATATGAATATATAGATCTGAATTTGGAGTTGGACAATGGCTTTGACCACATGTCCTCATAAAAAGTATTCCCTTTCCTTGATGTTCTTGATAATACTTATTGGATAGTTATTTTTCCTTCTGTCAGCATCCAAACCTCCAGGGTATCTTGAATTTTTGCAGAGATGTGTATTTTCTGAAAAGACAAGAGCAGAACTCTGCCCCAACTCTATATGATTTACTTACCACTTGTATGGTTGTCATCATTGTTGGTGGTGGCACATGCCAGTAGGATTTGCTGAAGGAGGCAACCAGAGAATCATGCATCCCGCCTGAGCTTCTGCAAGTGACAGAAAATATAAACCCAGAAGCCAGCCACACAGTCGCAAATGGGCAAGGTGCATGATGACTTGGATTGGCACTGAGGCTTTTAATGAGAAGATATGAAGCATTGCATCTAGTGGCTACTCAAGGCCACTGTGAGGGAATTCTATACCCAAATGAGCAGCTGGAGACCCAAGCGCCATGTTGGGGGCCAACTGTAGAAGTTAGCTTGATTCTGGAAATAACCAGCCTAGTTAAAAGGTAAAACAATTATATTTTTATTTGTTATAAGGATAAAACTCATGAAACAGGAATGAGAAAGAAGTCCAAGCTCAGCTATGCTGCAAGGGAAGCACACAGAGAGAGGATACCTGAACCATGTGCCATTTTTCTCTGGGTCCCAAAAAGCCATATCCTAACTTTGTCCTACCTCTTAAAGATAATTGGTTGGCAAGATTTCCCATCATAGATTAGTATATATTAGTTAATGTTCAAAGTATTATAGAACTCTGCCTATATGTATCTGTCCTTACTTCTATCCCTCTTCTATCTCTCCTCTCCCTTTCTCCTTCCTTCCCTCTCTCAATCTCTCTCACACTCTCATTGTCTCTATTTTTGTATCTGTGGGTTTTGTTTTGTTTGTGGCAGCTTGTCACTTTGTAGTCTGCACTGGTTTCAATATCTGTGTTTCTTTGGCTTCCCTGGAACAAGAGGTCTTCCAACATCCAGTGTTCTCATGCTGAGACTACATAGAAATATCATCATACCTGCTTTCTAGTTCACACAGTGGGGGAACAAATTTTTTATTTATCATAAGATGTTCCATCTGGATCTTTTTGTTAAGAGTGCACAGTTATCGAGACTGTGAATTTTGTCTAAATAGGAGGTAGACAGATGGTAAGATCAGCTTCTGTGGACAGAGGGAGAGAATGAGTAGGTGTTTTCCCTCTGGAAAAATCTGTACACAAATACTTGAGCAGAGAGGGGTATAATCTCTTTCAAAACTTGAATTTTGAATGGCCCCAGTATTCATGTTCTCTTCCTTGTCAGGCAATGTAACTAATTTCCTCTCCTCTCCTCTCCTCTCCTCTCCTCTCCTCTCCTCTCCTCTCCTCTCCTCTCCTCTCCTCTTCTTTCCTTTCCTTTTTTCTTTCTTTTTCTATTCTTTCCTTCCTTAAATCTCTCTCTCTCTCCCTTCCTCCCTCTCTCTCCCTTTCTTTCTTTCTTTCTTTCTTTCTTTCTTTCTTTCTTTCTTTCTTTCTTTCTTTCTGGCATAAGACTAACTGCCCCCCCCCCCC
>NW_026067910.1:14952321-14990715 GCF_014885135.2 Alexandromys fortis | reverse complement strand
ACAGACGCAGGTTAAGATCCTCCCTGGTAAGCCAGCTCGTGGGCTACACAGAATATTAGAAATGGGTTAGAACAATATGTAAGAGCTAACCAATAAGAAACTGGAACTAGCCGGGGCAGGCAGTGTTTGAAAGAATACAGTTTCCGTGTAATTATTTCTGGGCATAAGCTAGCCATGCGGGCTGCTGGGTGCCGGGGACGCAGCCCTGCCGCTCCTAATTCAACAGTTTTGTTCTAGAATCCCACTCTATTATCCCATTTACACAGCTTTGTCCCTGTTCCATATGAATTACTGAGTGAGCGAAGAGACACACGGAACTTAAAAAATCCTTTGAATGTACCTAAAATTACTTCATTTCTGCAAGAAGGACTATAAATGTCACTGCAAAAAGCGACTTTCAATGTTGTATCTGCACTCTAGACAATAAAGCAAGAGAGAAGAAGCTTGCTTCCTGATATCCATAGCCACTTATTCTTTGGCTCCATATCTGACAGTAGAGTTGTGATTAATTATTTAAAATGGATTCTATTCCAAAATTTAACACAGTGAACAATAGTGTTGAATGTCAGATGGATTACGAGCAAGAGAAAATGATACCCAACTTTATGAGTTTATACAAGTAGGAAATATGAGTTCTTTAACTTTGTTGTTCTTTTTAAATTAATTTTTGTTTATTTCAAGTCTTTTTTAATTCCATTAAATTCTAGAATAGCTTTGCTTGTATTTTTGGAGTAAATAGCATTCTAGACACTAAAGAACTAAAGTTTCGCTGCAATTTTTTTTTCTTTTTTGCATGGGCTCTGCTTGCTGTGGCTCTTTTAAGAGAGAGGTCTTCCTGATTCAGCGGTAGCAGGAAAAGAAAAGCTGTGAGGTTTCAAAACAGTAGCATCCCAGTTTGCCAGAACAAACAACTCTGACTCTTTCGGAAGATACAGCCAAGAGGCATTTAAATGGGATTTGTAAGAAAGCATATTACAAACTGTTTAATGGCTCAACATAGACCTGCTGCATCCGTGGAACTGGAGTGGTGTGTATGGATTGCAGAGGCAGTAAACATACCTCCCACCATATTAGACTGGGTAAAGCCAAAAGACAAGAAAGCCTTAGCCTGAGGCATGCCAATGCTTAACTTTTCAAGAAGTGCTTAGCATTTTAAGAAGTACTACTGGACAGATTAAGGTATTGTGTTTGTATAGCTCATTTAAAAATTTAAAGTATAATTAAGAAATATAGGTTAGTAGATAATCATCTATAATAGTCAAGCTTGTAGTCACATTAATTATGTTTTCTAGATATACAGAGATGTGTTTCAGATGGATATTCCTCAGATCTTTCAAAGACTACAGAAATGGCATTTAAAATTTTTTAATAACAGAATTTTTTTGTGACAATGAGACACATATGCTCCTGGAAACACCAATGTAGTTTAAGATGGGCATCAAAAAGGTGCCTTATAGAGTTTGTTAGCCATTTGGGCAAGAAAGTGCTCTTGTCTAGACTGCTTGATGGTATGCTGTATGAACTGGGCATGCGTGATATACAGAAAAATGACTTCTGAAGTTACCTAAAGATGGTGAGAAAGTCCTTCAGCATTTCTGCTTCATTTAAGAATCTACCAGACATTCTGCAGGGCATAGAAGAAAGTGACTGACAAACTGCCAATAAAGGTGGAACTGTCTTTGATATTTTCTGCTTCATGGAAAAGTATGCCAGATACCATGGGCCTGTACCCTGAAGATCGATGCTCCAATAGTACAGAAAAACTTTGGGAGTTTGTCCAAGCAGCAAGATATCTCTGTCAATTCTATAGTTTTAGAAGTTGCTTACGATGCACTTCCTGTTTACTTAGGCAATATTATATCCTTCTGGAGTCTTTGATGGGGTTGAAGAATAGTTATAATTAAAGTTTGCCTTAGTTATGATAAGAGATGAAGTAGATATAAATATTGTACCTGTAATTCTTGTTTGATCCCTGTTTTATTATATGTAATTTTACTATGTTAAAGTTAAAGCCTTCCTTTTTATTTAAACATAAAATAGGAAATTGTGTGGGAAATCCTTCTGTATATGTGTTGGGTTTTTTGGTTAATGAATAAAGAAGCTGGCTTGGCCTGTGATAGGGCAGAGTAGAGCTAGGTAGGAAAACTAAACTGAATACTGGGAGAAAAAAGGCAGAGTCATGAGATACCATGTAGCTATGAGAGGGGAAAGATGTGGGCTGCCAGTTGGAACCTTGCCAGTAAACCACAAGCCTTGTGTTAAAATATACAATAATGAAAATAGGTTAATTCTAGATGTAAGAGCTAGTAGTAATACACTTAAGCTATTGGCCAAGCAGTGGTTGAAATACTATAGTTTCTGAGTGATTATTTTGTGGTCTGGGCAGCTGGAAACAAACAAGTGGCTTCCTACAACAGAAAATCATTCTTGTAGTCTTAAGTTACTAGATAAAAGCAAATGGCTCACTGTTGTAGTTTTTGCTGATTTTTATTAAATGATTTATTTCATAATATGTGCTTTAGTTTATAATTTTATTATGAAGAAACTACTGTTGGGATGTTAGAGGACAGTTTTACTATTTGGATGTTAATTGTATTTGTGCTACAAATATATACATGAATGTATGTATGTTTTGACAATAATTTATTTAACAAGAACTTTAATATACACATGCAGGTATATATCAATGTAATGAAATAAAATTAAAACTTTAAAAATTGAGTCTTGTATTCATCACATAGAATGGGTGCAAGATTGCTTCAGATACACTATGGTCGTTCACTTATAACATTTTCATATCTACCTATTAGGCATATCTATGACATATAAGCCTGTGGAAATAGTACTTAAATCTCTTTGGCTGTCTTCTTTGTCTTATAATATTTAAAATATTAGTATCAATGTATATCCCTTAGAGAGTTCTTAGAATGACTAAAAACGCTCATAAAATACCAATTTTAAAGAGTTGGTTAAGCAAATTTAAACATCAATTCTCTTCTTTTCTTACCTGTAGATTATCAAGCCAACAACATAGACATAGAGAATAGTTTTATCTTTACTTTCTGTCAAACCCAAAACAGCTTTCTTTATTTTTATTTTCTTTTTTATTGGTTAATATCATATGGGAGATAACACTTATGAAATATTGGGTATATTTATTTTTAAGCAAATAGTTAAGACATTGCTTTGGAGAAGCTGCCCATCTTCAGATAGTTTATATCATAAAGAATAATGGGCCATTTCTTTATCTGCAGTAAATAGCATGATGATACTATTTACCTAGGGCATTTTGCAGTAAGCTTTCGTCATTTATTAAATCCGCACTGGCAAATGCCCTTTTTTTTGCCTCAGTGGCTCCCTAGATGCTTTGCTCAGAGATTTGGTATCCTCTAAGTGATAAGAGATTTATATGTCTGCTGTTATATAATGAGCTTCTCTGTCACTCAAAGAATCTAACTCAAGGAACAGTGAGAAGATGTGGTCTGCTCTTGCAATCCCCACTTTTTTGTTCCTGAGTCTTTTTTCAGTAGGATTAGCCTCAAATCCAGAGTCAGTCAGAGCTATAAATAAAAACTATCCTCCTTTTTGGGATCAAGTTAGTGGAGATATTACAGTATTTCCAGTGAAGGATAATAAAATCATCATTAATATCTGGAATTATGTGGATCGACTACAGATGTATAAGATTCTCATAACACAAACAAACAAATATTTTGTGCATATTGGAGCAAATGATACAGGCAACGTACTGTGGGCTCTCGCCTTAACTTATGGAAAGCTATATAAAACAGGTATGTACATTTTAATGCTTTCCAATACTTTTCTTTTTCATTACTAAGTTCTGAAATTTGTTTAAGTGTTACTGCTATTACAACCATTTCTCCGCCAGTGAAGAAGTTCCTATGGTTTTTGGTCAATGATACCGGTAGTATTCCATAGTATACTGGTCTTTACACTTCATAAACTTTCTGGTATGAGAGGAAGTACAGTCTTTTCTGCAAATCCTTGTTCCATAAGCTATAGGTGCACATAGCATGGAGGAGAAATATCGCCTCTTAATCAACGATCCCCAGACCCCATGACCCAGCCTGACCATCTTCTTAGAGAAATTGGCACTACAAATACTTCTGTCTCAGGAGTTATGATTATTCCAGAAAATTTTACAAAACATCAGTTCACTAAGAAATCAAAGTGAAATTTCTTACAAAGAACAAATGTACAAGAATATACTTTTCCTTAAATGCCTGGATTTTGCCTCATTTTAACAGGAACAAAATCTAAGAGGTAATACTTCCTGTGGTGTTCTTGAAGGAAAGTGTGATGACAGTGACTGAGCCACCCACTTTTTATCCTGAAACAAGAAAGATGGGGTAACCATTTAGAGATGCAGGGCTTCACCCGAAATCCACGTTTCTGAAAAGTCCTTTTCTTTTTTTCCTGTGTTTTTAAGCTGTATTTTTCTATCCAGTACATCTTTGCTAAGGTTCTTGAATCAGTTTTCTTACCACTGAGGCTTTCTAAAATTTAGTAGATTTCCCCATTCGTGATATTTCTCCCAACTTGTCTTCTTTGACTGTGACTAGACCCAGAGCAATCATAGAATGAAACAATGCTAGAACTACATGTATTGTTGCAGATATTCGGTTTCTGTTGATTACAGTTGCTTCATCAAGTGCTCAACCTTTGTGGATAGAATGACTTGGCTCTCAGAAGCCACCTGGGAACTGTAAGCTTCTGCATAAGGATTTCTAAAAACAGATAAATTTATTTATTTATTTATTTATTTATTTATTTATTTATTTTAGACCCAGGCAGCAGTTTCCCCTCCCCTCTCAGCCCGCCCTCCCCACTCTGTTCCCAACTCCCAATCCACTCCTTCCTTTTTGTTTAGAAAAGGATAGGTCTCCTGTGAGTATCAACAAATCACGACAGATCAAGTTGCAGTAAGGCTAAGTAACTCTCCATGTATTAAAGCTGGGCAAGGTGACTGAGTAAGAGGAATAGGGTCCCAAAAGCCAGTAAAAGAGTCAGAGACAGCCCCTATTCCCACTGTTAGTAGTCCCACAAGAGGCTCCAAGTTATACAACTGTAACATAAAAGCAGAGTGCTTACATCAATCCCACACAGGCTCCCTGATTGTTGGTTTGTCTCTGTGAGCCCCTATGAGCCCTGGTTAGTTTATTCTGTCAGTTTTCTTATGCTGTCAGTTGGGACTTTTACAGAGGAGCCTCAGACTGCTTTCCAACTGACAAAGCTCCAGATGAAACTCTAGGTCCCTCTTTTCACCAGCAAGGATCCCTTCTTTCTACATTTGCTTTTTTCTGTTCTGCCCATTCTCATGAGTCGCTATTAAAAGCCTGAACACTTGTGCTGGACATTTTTACCTACTCTTTTTGATCTGCAGGTAGATTTTCAGACCCTTCCAATAGCTCAGCTTATGTTTATGATGCTGGATCTCCTGGCTATATATCAGTCAAAAGTGGCTGGGGAGGTAAGTGTTCTCTTTGGACTATGTGCCTTTACTGATCTGTGGGCATGATACTTGCTTCTTCATGGTGTGGGTTTGATTAGCTGAGGTGAATACTACCATTTCCTTGGAGAAGATACACAATTTTCTCTTCAGTTTTCTTTGATACAAATCAAATAAAAAATATAAAGGTAGTTCTTACTTCTGAATTAAGATAAACAGTCCATTGTTGCCTTGAGTGTTAAAAATGATAAATTTCTTTCTCCTTAAGTACTCAGGATTTGAGTTGTTTATTCTCCATCTTTTCGGCTTTATTTATATCAACTACTATCTATTTTGTTTGTAAGTGTACTACATGATTTATTAAAACTCTTCAGAGGCATGTTTCAAATCAGTTTTGATGACAACATAATTAGATGTTGAAAGCAATTGAACAATTTATCTCTTTATCCTTCTATTCCAAAACCCTTTTTATTATATATTGATTTCTCAACTTTTCTTCTGTTAGCCCATTATTCTGCTAAACTTTTTTCTGCTGGAAACAAATAGACAAAAAGGTTGCTTATGAACTTGTATTCAAACTAACTCAGTCACTTTAGGGCCTTACAGAAAAACATCACACTAGCCTGATTCTGATAGACACAGTGGTCATCAGAGTCCCCTTCATAATTAAAAGATAATATTCTAAAGGTGAGTTATCTAAATGTTTCAAAACAATAGTCATGTTTTATAATGAACAAAATTACTTTAATTCTATTACAGTTATCTTGAAGTAAAATTCATATCTCATTCACAATAGCCTCAACAACAATCAAATGTCTAGGGATAAACCTAAGCAAGGAAGGGAATGACTTCTACAATGAAAAATTTAAGTCTCTGAAGAAAAAAATTGAGGAGGACATGAGAAGTGGAAAGACCTCCCATGATCATGGGTTGGTGGTATTATTACTGTGAAAATGACCACCCTACCAAAAGCAGTTTATCAGATTCAATGCAGTCCCAATCCAAATCATGATGCTGGACAGACAAAGCAATCCTAACCAAAATAAGCCAGGCTAGAATTATTATAATACCAGGTTTCAAGTTATGTTATAAAATTATAGCAATGAAACCAACATAACATGCTGGAGAGATGGCTCAGCAATTAAGAGCTTTGTTGTTCTTACAGATTCAATTTCCATCACCTGGTGCCTTATAGCCATTGGTAAGCCAATGACAGGACATATGGAGCCCCCTTTTAGTCTTCATAGGCACCAGGCATTCACACAGTGCCCTTACATGTGTACATGGAAAGTACTCTCACAATGAAATAAAATAATTGTGAAAACATGGCTTATTATGTTATATTGTCGTGTCATATTAGCACAAAGAAAGACATGATTTGTGTGTTATCTCTACCAAAGTTCCTTGAGCTCTCCTAGTAGCTTGTGTTTCCGAGGGTCAACAGTTTCAACAGAATGGTTTGTGGTGCAAGTGGCTAAATTATTTAGGCAGAGTTTTATCTATTTTGTTAATCACTATTTTGAGCAGGTGGTGGGTAATTCCAGACACTTTTCTTCTGCTCCCTTGCAGGTATTAACTTCTTTGAGATTGTTATGAATTTCCTTGCTGCAGTAGAATCAAAGTTTTTGAATGTACCATATGAGATAGTGCTAGTATCTCGAGGGGAGAACAAGTCTGACTTCTGTTATTCTGTAAAGGAATGCAGGGCATCATACCCAGAAGCTATGGATGCAGCCGTAGAGTTTTATCAGGTAAAACAATGAGATTACTGCTTTTTCATCTGAGTGGCATATATGAAGATGGAGAAGAACATCCGTTGCAGCTACAATTGAAAAATATACTGAGATTAATATTTGTGTAGGAGATAAACTACAAGTATAGAATGATAATTTTTTTCTGGAATTCAGGTTGGTATTCTGAAATGCTGCTAAATGGATAATTAGCAGTAATTTAGCATGACTGAATTTATAAAGTTTTTAAATTGATATAGTAATTTTCAAATGTTGTTTATCTATGCAAGTGAACTAACATAAATATAAATATAAAACAAATAAGAAAATTAAATGACACCTTCAAGTCTTAAATTTATCTTGATAATAAAATCTATTTCTATAAAATTAACTGCAGCAATATTTCAAAGTAATCTGTTTTAACAATATGTGAGCTCAGTTATTAAAATTATTTGAGTTTGATATGAGTTCTATTCTCATAAATCCCATTGTTTATTCTGTAGTATTTGCAGTCCACGAGGCCAGCTCTTGGCAATGTTTCTGTTTATAACACAAGTGAAGAGAGAGCAACCCTTCTAATGTGGAAGGCCCATCGGGCAGCTATCGATATTGGATTATCAAAGTTCACCAACATGTAAGATAACTGCTTTCTGTGATACAACCTCCTCTCTATTTTTTCCTAGTTCTGTAAACGATAACACATAGAATTTTTGTCTCAGAATTCAGTTCTCCTATTTTCTAGAATGTCTCAGAAAGCTTATTTTCCATTTATTTAATCTGCTAATCATTTGGTAAACCAGCAAAGAATAAAGTGAAAGGTCAGTTGAATATATTCATATCTTTCCAAAAAAGGGCCCACAACATTCTCTGAAAGTACCATTTAAAATAAAGTGGTTCACTAAGCATAAACAATGTCTTATGAATGCAGCATGAAATAATTTTCTGTTATTGGATTTCTGATTACACACATACACTCTCACACACACATACACACACTTTCTTTTACTATCCATAGAATATTGGTTCTAGACTCTATAATTACACACATCCACATGGTTGACTCTTGTGGCACATAGCTGTTAGTAACATTCACAAAACCCAGGCAGGTAAACCAAGAGTTCAGGCTGGGCTTCATGAAAAGACTGTCTCAAAACAAAAGGAAAAAATAAACAATAGATATTTAAACAATTTGTGTAAAATCAGTAGTATTTACATTTAACTTACATGTATTCTTTTGAGTGCTTTACATAATTTCTAGAATTGTTATAACACCCAGTTCATTTTTTCTGTAGAAATTGTTGCCCTGCATTGTTTAAGAAATACAGAAGGACTGGAGAGATTAAGGGCTTAGCAGTTGAAAGCACTGACTGCTTTTTCAGAGAGTTCAGTTCCTAGCAATCACATGGTGCTCACAACCATTCATATTGAGATCTGTTGCTCTCTTCTGGTCTGCACCATACATGTGGGCAGAATACCATATACATAAATAAATCATAAAGGAAAAAAAAGAAAGAAATGCAGAGGGGAAAATCGATGTACATATAATAGAATTGCATTTTTTCCTGATTTTATTTTTACTGTTACCTGGTTGAATCTGTGCACACAGAACCCATGGCTGCAGATGGCCATCTGTGTCAGGTAACTGAGAAGAGAAGGGTAGGAAGATTCTGAGTCATATTTCACATCAGGGCACCATCTTTCAACCACAATCCAAACCCGGTCTAAAGTATTAACTTTGAAATACCGGTTTCTCTTAATTTTTAGTCTCTAGTTCATTCTTTAATTTTCTGGAGACAATATTCAATGTCGACTTTTTTTTTTTTTTTTTTTAGTTTTTCGAGACAGGGTTTCTCTGTAGCTTTGGNTATCGACAAATTTTAAAACATTTTTATTGCTGTCTATTTTTTGTTCTACAGTAGGAATTAATTCCACGTGAAGATTATGGAAATTACAAATCTCTTTGTATTTGGTAGTTGTATGTGCATTATTTGTGCTTATAATAATGTCTGATATCTGGTCTTCTCATGTGTCTGAGTTTGCTGCACATTTTCTTTGAAATTCTTGCAAAGTTTTTTTTTTTATTAATCCTTGCTCCTTTGTTTTTTTTTTACACAGTTAGGAACTTTTTAATATTCATAAACAAAAATTGAGCATTGAATAAATGTAAGGAATGTGATGAATTTCAGAACAGTTAATTTTTAAAAAATCAGTTTATGATAATGATTTTCATAGATATTAAATGTAACAGCTAGAATTATTCACAAGGCTATTTTTTCTGCTAGAAATCATTACTTTTTACTCTATAACTTTTTGTTTCTAGTTCATTCTCATGGAGTAATCATTTTACAGGTTGCACCTTCAATATCTTGATAGATGTTAGTCTAAAATATTATGGTTTGGGTTTTTTTATTTTCAAACTATTTTATAGTTTCTGGCTGATAGCATTGATATAGGATATTTGTTTTATTTTTTTGATTTTCAGCTAATTGTTATTTTTTAATTGTTTAGACTATTTTGAATTATGTGCTGGACAATATAAGAGATATTAGTTGTGATAACTTCTACTTGTAGATGGTAGTAACTTAGTTATAGGAATATTTATCCTTTTTTACTGACAGTTGTATTAGAAGCCCACCTGTATATTCTTATTGCTAACTGGATTATGGTTATTGAAAGATGAGCTTGTGCATGATTCATCTCAATAAAAACTAATAGTTATTTATAATGAATATATCCAAATTGAAAATAAAGATAGATTTTAGACTTCATTAAGGTTAGTTGCTATTTTTTCACATATGTGTACATATATTTGTTCACTCTTTTTTAAATTAATTTATTTGTTTAAAATTTCCACCTCTTCCCATCCTCCCATTTCCCTCCCACTCCCGCTACTGCCCCTCCCCCTCGCTCTCCAATCCTAAGAGAAGTCAGGGTGCCCTTCCCTATGGGAAGTCCAAGCCCCCCCCCACCCAGGTCTAGGAAGGTGAACATCCAAACAGACTAGGCTCCCAAAAAGCCAGTACGTGCAGTAGAATCCAAATCCAGTGTCATTATCATTGGCATCTCAGTCTTTCCTCATTTTCAGCTACATTCAGAGAGTCCGGTTTGATCACATGCTCGTTCAGACACAGTCCAGCTGGCCTTGGTGAGCTCCCATTTGATCAGCCCCACCATCTCCGTGGGTGGACCTCGCAGTCCTGACTTCCTTGCTCTTGTTCTCCCTCCTTCTGCTCTTCATCTACTCTTAAATCTACTTTTCATTTCTAGCAGTCTTAAATGAAATCTAAGAATGTATATTGTGATATTTCATATTGAGATTGGCATTAGCTACATCATTTGTTCCCCCTTCCCACGATTCTAGTGAACTTTTCTCTTATCTTTGGATGTCTGCTCATTACACTGATTTACTTTATTATATTTATATTATGACCTAACCTCTTGTGTAGAAAATAATAGATTCTTGAAAAGCAAATTTATAGAAATTAGAGAATTCAATAAGGAAACACGGGGTCTAAACTTGAGGAACTGGGGAGATGGCTCAGTGATTAAGAGCACACACTGCTCTTGCAGAAGATCAGAGTTCAGCTCCCAGCATTCCCAGCTTACAGCTGCATGCATTTATCTCCAGCTCCAGGGGAGCTGTCTTCTTCTGACTTCCCCGAACAACTGTACTCATGGACTCTTCATCAAATTACATAATAGTTCTCAGGCATAGAACATGGTAGGAAAGCAAACATTTGGAATTTAAGTTTTATTTAGAAAGGATTTTTTTTTAAACACATGCTATTTAATTGTGTTCTTTAGGTCATGGTACTCTTCAGTATCTGAAAGAAACTTCACCGTGGACTTTCTAAACTTCATGGAGTTTTGTGAGAGCACAGTATACCACTCAGATTTTAATTCTTCAAAATCTTTTCTTTTGGGTTTCCCATGCAAGCTGCTTGAAGATGGAGAAAACATAGCTTCAAACACGAACTTCAAAACACGAGAAAAAGCATTTCTTACTTTAGTAAAATTTATGCCTAATCTAAATAAAGTCACAGGTATGATTTTGAAGTAGGAGTGAAACCTAAATGAGTCGAAGCCACATGAGATCTGAATATTTAATAGCTCACTCAACAGGAATTATTATGTATTTATATTATTTTAGATAAACTGAATGTAATTATAAAAATTGAAGAAACTTAGCACATCATTAAGAAAGCAACAGAATAATTGTATAAATAATTACAGTGCATTTTCACCCATGTAATTTTGATATTCTGATTGTGCTTATATTTTCTTAACTATCTTCAAGTATTTGTGTTTTAATTTTTACAGATGGCTGGTTTTTTATGGTTTGGAAGTCGACTGTGGAATCTACACAACTATATCATTCTTTGGGACGTTTCCTTATTGACACTCTACTGTTAATGCCCCTTAAAGCATAGCCTAAAACTATTTCACTATATGTTGGAAATTTTAATTCCATATTAAAAAGTAACTAAATATTATAGTCAGTATTTTATAATTTTTTTGGTTCTTTCTATCCAACTTGTGCCTTATTTTGATTTATTAGCCAGTAATGATTTTAGCTAAATAATTATATGGCTAACCAAAGTCTAATTAATTTTATTGAATGCTTGAGTTACAAATAAACATATCTTACATTATTTATTTGTGTCTTAATTTTCCTAATTTCTTTTGCCCAAATGTTGTCCATTTTATTATTTTAAATTTAGATATTCTGTTGGCCGGATTTATTTGAACTTGACACAAACTATAGTCGTCTGAGAGGAGAGAACCTCAATGAAGAAAATGCCTCCATAAGATCAGAGCTGTAGGCAAGTCTGTAGGTTATTTTCTTAATTCATGATTGATGGGTAGAACCCAGCCCATCATGGGTGGTACCATCTCTGGTCTGGTGGTCCTGGGTTCTATAAGAAAGCAGACTGAGCAAGCCATGGGGAGCAAACCAGTGAGCAACTCATCTTTATGGCTTCTGCTTCAGCTCTTGTCTCCAGGATTGTGCCCGTTTGAATTCCTGTTCTGATTTCTTTTGATGATGAACAGTATTGTGGAAGTGTAAGCTGATTAACCCTTTCTTCCCCAAGTTAATTCAGGCATGGTGTTTCATGGTAGCAATAAAAACCCTAACATACAGATATTATGTTTCTATTTTCATTTTTTTTCTAAAGAAAATTACACAGAAGTTAGGTAGCCAGTAAGGTACAGGAGATAGAAGAAGATATTTTGAGAAAGGAGAAATAGAATATAACATTATGAAGGTATAAAGGGGAAACTAGAATAGGAGGATTAAATAGGAAAAGGTATGGGAGGGCAGAGTAGAAGATGGAATGTGGGAATGTGGGTATTAGTTTTTAAAAAAAAAACTTCTGAAAAGCCTTAAGGAAACCCATTCCTGTAGATACTTTATATATATATATCCATATATCTATATGTATATATATATAGCTATAGCTATATGTTGATACTGGATACACAGAGCTAATAACTCTCTTTATCATATATGTGTGTATGTGTAAATTTTACATGGACTTAACCAGATTAAGGGAGATAATTCCTCACCTTGATATCATATGCTACCAAATTAAACCTTTACTATCAGGTAACATGCACAGCACTGGGAAAGTATTAAATCTTTTTGAGTTTAAATCAAAGCTGTCCTATAGATCCCCCCCCCAAACCTAACAGGCCACTGCAAATGCAATTGGTTACCTTTCGGGATATGATGGCAAGACCATGTTGCTGATGATGCCACATACTAATGTCATTGAACGTGGAGAAATTAAGCTGATGCTCAACTAGAAGCTTGACCACTACTAACTAGAGTTCATAATGCTCTCTCTATATATAGACAATATCATAAGAGAAAAGTAATAACCTCACTTAGCTTCAAACACCTGAATTACAGTAGCAATCTGCCTGCCACATATGCCACTGGTAGCAACTTCCTGAAATATATACATAATAACATGAATAAAATATATGAAGATGATCTTAAAAAATTGCCAACTAATTGGGGCATTATTAAGCATTAAGTCGTTCATATTTGATTTTGAAAATTAAGATGAAGTAGGTACAGCACTTCATAGATACACTTTGGAGGCAGAAAAACATAAACATTTATCTCAAGACCTGAAGAACACACCTTTAATCCATATCTAGAGTCTGAAGGACTCACCTCTAGCTGTGCCACGCCTTCTCCCTCCTGGGAGCCTATAAAAAACATGGAGGAAGCTTTTGCTTATTGCCTTCTTGTCCTCACCTTGCAGCAAGACCATTCCTTCACTGGCATTAGAGAATTCTTTTTTATAATTCCAGCATAGATTGAGGACCAGTTGGCATGTCTAATCTCTTGGACTGAGGCAAGAGAAGACAAATCCTAGTTTTTTATTTTGGATCCAGTTTAATTTTCAAACTGCCTCCAGGAGAAATGTCACAGGACGCCGTGACCAGAGCTGGGACTATAAACTGTTCAACATTCAGAATTTCTCCTGCACGTGGAGCCATCCACAACTTCTTTTTTATTCTGGAGGAAATGAGGGACAGTACTAGAAGCCCAACATTCTCAACAGGAGACAATAACAAATGGTGTTTGAGAGTTCACCCTAAGGGGGTCGATGAAGAAAGCTCAGATTGCCTGTCAGTTAGCATAGTGTTGCTCAGCTCTCCAAAGTGTCCCATTAAGGCTCAGATCAAGTTTTGGATCATAAATGCCAAAGGAGAAAAAAATGAACCTGTGACTATCCTGAAAGACTTTAGTTTCCAGCCAGGCTACCAAAGGGGTTACAAATTGTCCTTCGAGATATTCTCTTGGACCATTCTCATGGCCTTCTCCCTGAAGACCACTTCACCCTCTACTGCATGGGGGTCCTGGTCCCATACTCCTACAGTATCCCTGATGACAACATGAAGCTGAGAATCCAGGTTCCCAAATGCATATTAGGAGATGATCTAGGAGAGCTGTGGAAGAATTCAAGCTTCACAGACTGCTGCCTGGTGGTAGCTGGCCAGGAATTCCGGGCTCACAAGGCCTTCTTAGCTGCTTGCTCTCCAGTTTTCAGAGCCATGTTTGAACATGACACGGAGGAGAGCAGAAAGAATTGCAATGAGATTCATGACCTGTAACCTGAAGTCTTCAAGGCAATGATGGACTTCATTTACACCGGGAAAGATGGAGGAAGGTCATTGGTTAATTAATAAAGAAACTGCTTGGCCCTGATAGGTTAGAACATAGGTGGGTGGAGTAAACAGAACAGAATGCTGGGAGGAAGAGGAAGTGAGCTCATACGCCTTAGCTCTGCTCTCTGGGGCAGACGTGTTGCTGCTCTTCTCCGGGCAGACGCGATGAAGCAAGCCACCAGGTCAGACATGCTGAATCTTTCCTGGTAAGCGCACCTAGTGGTGCTACAGAGATTATTAGAAATAGACTAAATTAATACATGAGAATTAGCCTAGAAGAGGCTAGATAAAATGGGCCAGGGAGTGTATAAAAGAATACAGCTTGTGTGTTGTTATTTTGGGGCATAAGCTAGCCAGGCAGCCAGGAGCTGGGTGGCAGGAACTCAGCCTGCAGCTCCTTCAACATATGATCTCTATTTTGATTTTAATATACTTTTGTCTTCAATTTTATCTGGTTCACAACAGGAAATAAACTCCCTAGTCTACTTTCTAGAGAGTCTGATTATCTCTATCAGGTATTTAGCACTACCTCTGTGCTCTTTTATTGATTAATAAATAAATCTGTTTCATCCAGTGACTTAGCAGAATAGAGCAAAGTGGAAGTTCCAAGCAGATAGAGGAGGAGAGAGTAGACAGAGACAAGGAACAGCCATGTAGCTGCCACGGGGGAAAGACACCTCCGCTGGAGCCCTCTGAAACTTTGCTGATAGGCCATGACCTCATGTTGATGCACAGATTAATGTAGATGGGTTAGTTTAGGATATAAGATATTTACCATGGGGGGCTGGAGAGATGGCTCAGTGGTTAAGAGCATTGCCCGCTCTTCCAAAGGTCCTGAGTTCAATTCCCGGCAACCACATGGTGGCTCACAACCATCTGGAACGAGGTCTGGTGCCCTCTTCTGGCCTACAGACAGAATATTGTATCCATAATAAATAAGTAAATAAAAAAAAGATATTTACCATGTTATTAGTTCAAATTTGGAAATAGGATTGATTGTAACTGTATCATCACAAAGTATACATGAAATATGGAGTAAGCTGGCTTTATTATCAAATGTACTTTTATAAGTTAAGGTGATATTTATGACCCTTTCAGCTGAGAGTAACAGTGAAGAAAATCAACACAAAATTTACGGAGGAAAAGAAACAGGAAATTAAAAAAAAAAAAAAAAACACCAGCTAGCCACAAAATAGGCCATGGTGAGGAATGTGGCAAACAGAATAAAAAATAGAAAAATAAATCACAATATTATGTCCAATATTATACCTCAAAATAACAAAGGCAGAAGAAGGATAGAAATCTATTTTTTATGAGTGAAGATAAAAATCCTCAATAAAAATCTGGGAAACATGAAATCACAGAAAAACACGATTTCACACTATCACATAACATAACATGTTAGCTAACTGCAATCACAAAAACATAGGCAAGAGATAACCTCACACCAGCAAACCCCAAAGAAGGGAAACACACAAACACTACCAACAATAACAACAACAAAAAAAAAAACAGGAATTAAGAATCATTGGTCATTAATATCTCTTAATATCAATGGACTCAATTCACTTATAAAAATACACAGGCTAAGAGAATGGATATGAAAGCAGGATCCATCATTCTGCTGTATATAAGAAGCACACCTAAACCTCAAAGACAGACATTACCTCAGAGTAAAGGGTTGGGAAAAAATTTTCCAATCAAATGGAACTGAAAAACAAGTGGGCGTAGCTATCCTAGTATCTAACAAAATAGACTTCAAACTGCAATCAATCAGAAGAGTTGGAGAAGAACACTTTATACTCATAACATGAACAATTCATCAAGATGAAGTCTCAATCCTGAACATTTATGCCCCAAATACAAGAGCACCCATATATGTAAAAGAAACATTACTAAAGCTTAAATGGCACATCAAATCCCACACACTCATAAGAGACTTCAACACCCCACTCTCCCCAATGGATAGGTCAACCAGACAGAAACTTAACAGAGAAATAACAAACAGATGTCATGATTCAAATGGACTTAACAGACATCCACAGAACATTCCACCCAAACACAATATACCTTCTTCTCAGCAATTCATGGAATTTTCACCTAAAACTGAGCACATACTTAGTAACAAAGCAAACCTCAAAAGATACAAAAAATTGGAGTAACCCCTTGTATCTTATTGGATCGCCATGGTTTAAAGTTAAAATTTAATAACAACACTAATTGCAAAAAGCCTACAAATTCTTGGAAACTGGACAGTGCTCTATTGAATCACTCCTCGGTCAAGGAAGAAATACAGAAAGAAATTAAAGGCTTCCTAGAATTCAGTTAAAATGAAGGCACAGCACACTCAAATCTATGGGACACTATGAAAGCACTGCTAAGAGGAAAGTTCATAGCATAAAGAGGAGAAAACTCACACTAGTGACTTAACAGCACACCTGAAAGCTCTAGAACAAAAGAAGCAGACTCACCCAGGAGGAATAGATGACAGGAAATAATCAAATTGAGAGCCAATGAATAAAATAGAAACAAAGAAAACAATGCAAAGAATTAATAAAACAAAGAACTGGTTCTTTGAGAAAAAATAAAAAAGATAGACAAACTTTATCCAAACTAATCAAAAGGCAGAGATAGAAAATCCAAATTAACAAAATCAGAAATAAAAAGGGGACATAAAAACAGAAAACAAGGAAATCCAGAAAATCATTAGGCCATACTATAAAAACCTGTACTGCACAGAATTGAAAAATGTAAAAGAAATGGAAAATTTTCTGGATAGATACCACATACCAAAATTAAATCAAGAATAGGTGAACAATTTAAATAGGCATATAGCTTGCAAGGAAATAGAAGCAATCATCAATAGTCTCCCAACCAAAAAAAGCCCAGGGCCAGATGGTCTCAGTGCAGAATTCTACAGGAACTTTAAAGAAAAGTCAATACATATACTCCTCAAAATGTTCCACATAATATAAATAGAAGAAACAATGCCAAACTCTTTTTATGAGGCTACAGTTACTCTGACACCAAAACCACACAAAGACTCATCCAAGAAAGAGAATTATAGACTAATCTCACTCATGAATATAGATGCAAAAATGCTCAATAAAATACTGGCAAACTGAATCCAATAATACATGAAATAGTCATTCACCATGGTAAAGAAGGCTTCATCCCAGAGATGCAGGGATGGTTCAGTATACAAAAATCTATCAATGTAATCCGCCATATAATAAACTGAAAGAAAAAATATGATCATCTCATTAGATGCTAAAAAAAAGCATTCAACAAAATGTAACACTTCTTCATGATAAAGGTCTTGGAGAGATACAAGGAACATATCTAAATATAATAAAAGCAGTATACAGCAAGCTGACAGCCAACATCAAATTAAATGGAGAGAAACTCAAAGTGATTCCACTAAAATCAAGAACAAGACAAGGATGTCCACTCTCTCCAAATCTATTCAACATAGTTCTTGAAGTTTTAGCAGTAGCAATAAGGCAACATAAGGAGATCAATGGGATTCAAATTAGAAAGGAAGAAGTCAAACTTTTGTTATTTGCAGATGATATGATAGTATACATAAGTGATCCCAAAAACTCTACTAAGAAATACCTACAGCTGATAAATACCTTCAGTAATATGACAGGATGCAAAATAACTAAAAAAATCAGTAACCCTCCTATATACAAATGATAACGATGCTGAGAAAGAAATCAGAGAAACATCACCTTTCACAATAGCCACAAATAACGTAAAATATCTTGGGATAACACAAACAAAGATGTGAAAGACCTGTTCAACAAGAACTTTAAGTCTTTGAAGAAAGAAATTGAAGAAGACACCAGAAAATAGAAAAATCTCCCAAGCTCTTGAATAACTAGGATAAACATCATAAAAATGGCAATCCTACCAAATCAATCTATAGATTCTACACAATCCCAATCAAAATTCCAACACAATTCTTCACAGACCTTGAAAGAATAATCAGATTCTTATGGAAAAACAAAAAACCCAGGATAGCCAAAACTATCCTGTACAATAAAGAAACTTGGGAGGCATCACCATCCCTAACATCAATTTCTATTATGGAGCTACAGTAATGAAAACTGCTTGGTATTGGCAAAAACAACAACAACAACAACAACAACAAAAACCAGACAGGTTGACCAATGAAATAGAATCAAGGACCCAGATATTAATAGATATTAATCCACACAAAATATGAACACCTGATTATTGACAAATAATCTAAAATTATATAATGGAAAAAAGAAAGCATCTTCAACAAATGGTACTGGCATAACTGGATGTCAACATGTAGAAGAATGAAAATAGATCTATTTCTATCCCCGTGCACAAAACTCAAGCTCAAATGGATTAAAGACCTCAATATAAATCTGACCACACTGAACCTTAACAGAGAGAAAGTGGGAAGTAGCCTTCAATGCATGGGCACAAGAGACCATGTCCTAAATATGACACCTGTAGCACAGACAATAGGAGCAACAATAAATAAATGGGACCTGCTGAAACTGAGAAACTTGTGTAAAGCAATTAATACAGTCAATATGACAGAAAGGCAGCCTACTGAATGGGAAGAGATCTTCACCAACCCCAAATCAGATGGAGGACTGATCTCAAAAATTTAGAAAGAACTCAATAAATTAGACATCCAAATTCCAAATAATCTAATTAGAAATGTGGTACAGAACTAAAAAGAGAATTCTCAATAGAAAAATCTCTAACTGCCGAAAGACACTCAAGGAACTGTTCATCATCCTTAGCCATGAGGAAAATGCAAATCATAAAGACTCTGAGATACCATTTTACACCAGTCAGAATGGCTAAAATCAAAAACACCAATGATAGTTTATACTGGAGAGGATGTGGAGTAAGGGAAACACTCCTCCATTGCTGGTGGGAATGAAAACTTGTACAACCACTCTGGAAATCAATATGGTGGTTTCTCAGAAAATTGGGAATTAACCTACCTCAGGACCCAGCAATACCACTCTTGGTCATTTACCCAATCTTGTTCAATCATACAACAAGGACATCTGTTCAGCTATGTTCATAGCCACATGGTTCCTTTAAGATTATATATTATGGTAGTCATAATCTCCTAGAGAGTGGCACTATTAGGAGTTGTGGCTTTGTTGGAGTGGGTTTGGCCTTGTTGGAAGAAATGTGTCACTGTATGGGGTAGGCTTTGATATCTGTTTTGCTTAAGTTCCCTCAGTGTGACTGTCAGTTGACTTCTTGTTGTCTCCAAGATGTAGCACTCTCAACTCCAGTACCACATCTGCCTGCATGCCACCATGCTCCTCATCATGATGATAATGGACTGTACCTCTGAAACTGTAAGTTAGCCCCGTTAATTAAATGTTTTCCTTCTAAGAGTTACTGTGGTCCTGATATCTCTTCACAGAAATAAAAACCTCAACTATGACACCTATGCATAGATTTTTAACTACCAACCCCATGTTCCTTTTTTAAGTTAATTTTTTTTGTAGATTTTACAGATCTTTAATTATTTTCAATAAAACAAACTACTACATCTTGAGATACAGAATGTTCATAATAATTTTTTGACAGTTCTGCTTTTCTTTCTTTTGCCTGTCACAGTGTCTGATGGCTCCAACTGACAAAGGACATAAAGGAAACTTTTTTATTTACTTGGGTTTAGAGAATGGAGAGCCATAACCCAACTCTGGAGCCAGCTTCCCAATAAAATAGAATAGCATAAAACAACTTGAATTTTATCCACACCCAAAAGATATCTCAACTCCTGCTAACATAAATCCAGTCACCAGAGTGTCCAAAGATAAATTCTGACCCCTAGCCATCAAAGCAGCCATGGCAATAGTGATGACTGGCAGAATCAGGGACAGTAAAAATATCTAACCCACTTCTCTTTCAGCTCCAAGCTTGCAACAAAACTAAGAGATACACAAGAAAACACAGAGAGACACAACTTTCTAACAAAACAGGCAGACACAACTTTGCAACAAGACAGATAAAACTTTCCACAGGAACAGACAAAACTTTCCAACTAGAACCATTTTCAAGTGGGCTGGTGATGTCTTGCTCTACGCCCTGAGTAAGGGACAAACTTTGGTCCTATTGAATTCTCTCAACATCCCAGACAAGGCTCCCACAAAACAGAACCAGACTATGACTCACTAGGAGGCCTCCATAGATCCTTGCTGCTTTTCTCAGCACGTCGGTTTACTCCAGTAGTCCACAAACTGGAGGCAGTCTTAGAACCTTGGACCATCTCAAGGCACTTGCCTCCTCAAGTCCCCCTTTGGCCCCAGCATTCTGGGGAGAAGTTATAGCTTTAGAATTTGGCTGAGTGGTCTGAATTTTTGCTAGGATCTCTAGGAAATGTTAATTGCACTTATCAAGAAAAGACCACTCCCCAAATTTAAAGCCAACTTTGAAGCAAGCTTTATTAAAATAATGGCCAGATAGATGGGCTCTTCCCAGGTCCATTTTTGGTTTTCTAGAAAAATGACCCCAAGTCATGCTTTTCAGCAGCTTAAGTTTTTTCCATCGAGTTCAACCAGGAGTAATCATATGTTCCTAATGTATTTCCTGCCTCCTGAACATTCTGCCCACATGTGATTAGGCACATCTGGTACAGATGGGTAAAACAAACTTGTTTAAGGGAGTGAAAACATGTGACTTGTTATTGTCCATAAAAAAAAATACCCTCCAGAGTTTCAGGAACTATCTGTCCTTGGGCAAGAGGCTTGAAGATAAGAACATTTTTGCTCCATGGATGTCTTAAGTATCGTAATTAAAACTTAAAATGTAACCTTGACTTTCACAGTACTTTTCTTCTTTTATGAATGTGCAGCTGAGAAATTCAGAGGAATTTAAATTGGGTAAACTTAACTGTATCTCTTTCCCTAATTTTTCACATACATTTATAATATACTTGTTTTTGGAAGCATGTCAGAAATTGTCTCTAATTATTTGAAATCTGAAATTTGTCTAGGGGTGTCTTGGTGAAAGGTGATGGATGTATGTTGGCCCAAGTGACATCAGGTGATCCTATTTACAACGGTTTACAAAGGCATTTCCTTTGGATCTTTGGGTACTTTCCACTTGGATGGTCCATTTCTGAGTGGTGCCTGGGTGGTCTCAAGTTTGTGGTTTTTCCTTCAACCAAGTTTTGTCTTAGGGTAATCGAAAACTCAGGCCTCTATTGAGCCAGTCATGGCTGGGCCCTTCAGTTGGGCCAGGTGAAAGTTGGATTGCTTAGGTAACCAGCCTTCTAAGGGGAAAGCCTGACCACAGTTTCCAAGGGCCAAGAGTGAGAAAGTAAAAAGAATAAAGGCAACATCTTGATGAGTTAGGGTGTTGCAGAGTGAGAAAACACCTAGAGGCAACCCAGCTTCTATCAAGCTGTAATTAGCTGAATTTCTATTTAAGTTGCAGCAGCTGGCCACAATCTCCTTGTTCAGATTTAAGGCGTCGGCCCAGCCAGAAGGGCAGGGGCCACTTTTAAAGGCAAAGATCACAATTGATTCTTGCAGATTTTGAGATAGGAGAGATCATCCCAGGTCTTTTGCACTCCTGCAATTCCTGGTATTGTCTTACTTATAGGGAGGCCCTCAGATCCAGGATGGAGTCCTCAGCTGCTACAAGGCCTTTTGGGTTTTAGTCCCTGAGCTCACAGGTTGGGTAGACTTTATTTTAAAACTTGAGTCTCTGGGAACTTACTACCAGTTCTGCCAGCACATACAGACACTTTATTTACCTTGAGTTTACAATCTTAACCACCTGCCAGTAAAGGTGGGGCTGCCTTGCCCCTAACTCCTAACAAGATGCTAATTTTATGTTGACCTTGTATTAGGCCTGTACTGCATAGATCCCCTGGTGTCTTTCCCCATTTTTGATGGTTGGGGATGCCATGGACCAGTCTTTTTGCCTTTTGAATGACAGCTATCAGACTGTCCCTCTATCTCAGGGCAGGGTTGGGTTGCTGGTGACAACTGCCGGTAGGTGAAGATACAAATGGAAAGGGGGAGGGGGATCCTTTGTTGATGCCTTCCCGGTTCCCTTGGTCTGGTATAATAGTGAACCATAAAACTGCAGCTACATCTCAGGAAACTGGAGCAGAAAGGGAGCAGCTGCCAATCAAATGGCTGCTTTTGGGCTTTGCTGTCATCACAGTTCAGTTCTGGTTATTTTAAGAGCTTCCCATTGGCTCAGAGGAACTCCGGCTCAACCACAGACATCAGGAGAAGCGTAAGTTCGGTTCTGAGTGCCCAAAGAGACTTTGTTCTCATTTGGGAAATCTCCGCAGGGACAAGGCCGGCTAGTCAACCACGATGTTGCTTCAGAATATTATGCTTTAGTCAAAAGTGTCAGCAAGCTATGAAAGACTGCATTCCCACGCATTATAGCTGTCAATCACCTGCCTGCTACCATTTTAGCCAATGATTCCACAGCTGCTCTAGATCTTACTGTAACCATCCGGTTTTGTCCGGGAAGAATAACTCTGACACCTGAAGCATCTGGAGAACGTGTACAGTGGAATAAACCATGGTCATCTCCTGGCCACCCTTATACACAACAGTAACTTCCAAGTAAAGTCTGCCGGGGTTGGCTTTACTGTTCTCACTTTTCATCTTATTACAGATGGAAGAGACTGAGCTGAGACACAGAAGGGCAGAGGATCCTCACAGCCTCTGGGCCCAGGCATCTCTCCAACAGAAGAGTCTCAGCGAATGGAGCAGAAACTCTGAGAATGCAGCTGTGGAGGCACTGTCAAATTTAGAGACAGAGGAGAGCTGCCCTTGCTGGAGGGGAGAGGCTATGAGAGGTGGTGAGGAGCCAAGACTCCAGAAGGCAAAAGGCTGTGAAGACCCAAGGCAGCAGACGAGCTGCAAACCTCAGCTGTTTAGAAGGGTTCCAGAAAGCCACCAAGTCACCCAGATTGTGCTAACACGTGAAGCTTGGAACTTTAACAGTGGCCGCCAAGGGCTGAGGTTCTGGCACTCAAAGGTCAGAGCAATAAGCCTGTGGCTCTGAGAGTTGGGAATCACTAGTGTCTGCCATTTGTGAAAGCCCAAAATCTTAACAGCTGAATCTCAAACCTCGGAGCTTGCAGCACCTGGGTTTGAAAGCTCAGCCTGCAAGCCAAAAGAACTCAGGGTTATGAACATTAAACCTCTGGCCTTAAGAGCCCCAGCACACAATCCACTTCTCCAGGCTAAATTTAAGTCTTGAATTTGAAGGTCCAGCTCGCCAGCCTCTGGTACTCTGAGGCTCAAGGCCAGCAGGTTTAAGGTAGCAACTTCTTACCGAATGGTAATTCCGTCTGAACAGCACCTAAAATCTCTGAGCCATCTACGATGGAGCTGCCACTGGAAATGTCGACTGTGTTTGCTGATCTTCAAGAACTCAAATTAGGGCAATGGCAAGGAAGGCAAGACCAGTTCATCTGCCAGGATATCTGCTGTTCTCATGGAGGGGAAAGAGAGCTAGAGGAGCTGAGAAAGTCCAGTGGACTGGATTTAGGAGTGAGATGAGCCTGGTGGCTTTCTGGAATTAGGATAGTGCCCTCTAATGAAAACCATAGCTCTTAGCATATAAACTCCAGAGTGTCAGAAATTTTTACCCATGTGAGCTTCAATAATTGCTAGAAAAGGCAAATAATTCTAAAACTTATTGTTGAGGCAAGTATGTCTCTGCACTGCATTTGGGAATGCCCCAATCCACCTTTATCTATTTTAGACTCTCCCACCATAGTCTTATGTAAGTTTCTATGCATATTCTCAAAGGAGCAAACCAGTTCTTGACCTCATTGTGCACTTTTTATTGTCATGCTTTTGCATAACAACTGGATTTCAGAAATGCTAGTTTCTTCTACTTTATTACTTTATTGAACGTTAATTTGCCCTTTCATTTCATGCATTCCCCGGGTTCCACTCCGGTGTACAAGTGGTTTCATTTAAAAAAAAATCAAAACTAGAAAAATCTGGGTTAAAAGAATCATGCACTAAGCTAGGTGGTTGTGGTGCATGCCTTTAATCTCAGGAGAGACAGGTAGACCTCTGTGAGTTCGAGGCCAGCCTGGACTACAGAGCATTTTCCAGGACAAGTTCCAAAGCTACAGAGAAAGCCTGTCTCAAACCTATGCCAGCCTGCTTCCCAAAATCATGCATTAACAACAGAATCACCTTTTAAATGCAGCATTATTAGGGATCACTATTCTTGGTAAGACTTGCTGACAGAGCCCTTTTTTATTACATGCAGAGTAAAAGTAAACTTACCCAAATCCAAAATGTTCCTTTTTGTCAGGGTTGGGATTCCTTATTTCTCTTTTATGAAAAGAAGGAAAATTAATATAAATCTTTCTGACAAATATATTTTCATCATCTTATATGTACTACAGCCATAATTTTAAAATATCATAAAGTAATAGTTGTCTAATAAACTCCATTTTATTTCTTGGAATTCATTAATATTTTAAAACCTCTCTATTTACTATTATTTAAGTTCAGAGTAGAAAATGTAGTTCTGGAAGTGGAATGATGTACAGCTTTGTGCAGTATGTCAGTGATCCTCATGGAAGCTTCACTTAGCCTTGTGACTCTCACGCTGAGCATTGGACAAAATCATGGCACAAATTCAGAAAGAAATGAGAGGAAGTGTTCAGATGCTGCCCCCTTGTGGCTAAAGCAACCAGGCGCAGGGCTCTGATAAAAGGCAGACAGGAAAAAAAAACATAATCGTTAATTTGGAGAAAAGTTTTTATTCTAGGCTTACAATTATTTAAGGCTCATTAATCTTTTCTTGATAATTTTCCTCAACGTAGCTGTCTGATGATGCTTTTGTGGGAAAAAGCATACAGAGACTAAAATGGTTTCCCAACTCGGCAATAAAATGCTTGATGATTTGAACAGGATTAGATTAGGTTAACTTCTCATTCATTTTCTCATTCAGTGAGGACATTGGTCCAATGATAAAAGCAATACCAATAACTTCGTAGTGAAAATTTGATAGTCTTCTGTACTCTTCCATATGTTTAGACTTCTGTCCCTAAAATGGGACTAAAGCACAGGGTTCTCAACTTACTCTTTCAGTGTGCTTCATTGTGCGTATCTGATTTTAGTAAATTACGTTAATGGAAGTTAGAAATGCCAGGACTTGCTCAGTTACTTTGTCCTCTCTCCCTTTTTAAACCTTTCTTTGCTGGTGTGTGTCTGTGAGTGTGTAGGTTGTACCACATGTGTGTGGAGGTAAGAGCACAGCCTACTGGAATTGATGCTTTCCTTCCACCATGTGGGTCCTAGGGATGGAACTCTGGCAGTCAAGAGGGCAGTGGCCATCTCACCAGCACACAAAGTCCCAATTTTTGATAGGCTTGCTGGTTTTTATTTTAATTTATGTGCTGATTGTCTTACACTTACTTCTTCATAATATGATTTTGAAAACAGAGCATCTTGAATATCACCAGACAAATTACCTGATTTGTAAAAAAAACTAATTAAGTGGAAACCTCTTCTGATAAATTTTACACATTGCGGTGGTTCTTCTTGGGTGGCAACTTGACTACCTCTGGAATCCACTAAAACTCAAGCTGCTGGGCACTCCTGTTAGGGAAATCCTTTATCAGATTAGTTGAAGCAGGAAGATCCAAACTAAATTTGGACCACATCTTTTTGTGACAGCCGACATAAAAGGACATGGAAGAGGGAAACTGCCTTTTGCCTGTTTGCTTTTACCCTTGCTGTCATGTTTAGATATCTTACTGCTACAGTTCCTACTAAACACAACCTCTTCAAGATCCCAGAGTAGACTGAAAAATAGCCGATACCCAGGAGTC
Source organism: Alexandromys fortis (assembly GCF_014885135.2). Taxonomy (NCBI): domain Eukaryota; kingdom Metazoa; phylum Chordata; class Mammalia; order Rodentia; family Cricetidae; genus Alexandromys; species Alexandromys fortis. The sequence continues at coordinate 14,964,479 of NW_026067910.1, read as the reverse complement.
CTCTCTGACTCCAGCTCCGGATTGGGACCTCTGAGATACTGAGCCTCATGACCTGAACAACTGCTGAAGTCTCAGTCTTCTCAGTATGAGGCAGATATTGTTGGACTATCTGGACCACAACCTGTAAGCCAGTCTAATAAATCCCATATATACAGAGAGAGCCCTAACTAAACACAAATTTAAAAGTTGAAAGCTGAATGAATAGCCATGGTTGCAGTGTGTACACCTAACAGTTCAAAATGACCCTTCTATCCAATAGGAACAAAAAAAATTAATACAATTGGGGCTGGAGAGATGGTTCAGTAGTTAAGAGCACTGAGTGCTCTTCCAGAGGACCTGGGTTCAATTCCCAGCACCCACATGGCTGCTCATAACTGTCAGAAGATCCAGTTCTAGGGGATCTGACACCTTCACACCAATGCACATAAAATAAAGTTAAATAAGCCATAAAAATATTTTAAAAGAATTAAAAGGTTTTAATAAATATAATTATAATATTATACATAATATAATAAAAGTTTTGTATATATACTTCTTCATTGATTCATAGCTTAAAAATAATAACAGCTTAAACAAGATGTGGTTTGACTTTCCTGGAGAACACAGCAGGATCTTGGAGGCAACCAACAAACAGAAATGAGTGAGTAAGTCTGACAGGCAAAACAAGCAAAGTTTTATTTGAATTTTAGCCCACGTAGGTAAAAAACAGTAAAGCCAACTCTCTCTTTAGCCACCAAACTGTGTCTGAAACTGTCCAATCAGCCAGTGTACATTCCACAGAACTTAGATGGCATGTTGGTGTGAATGAGAATGACCCCCATAGGCTCATATATTGAATTTGGTCCACAGTTGGTGAAACTGTTTGGTAAGAATTAAGAGGTGCAGCCTTGTTGCAAAAGTTATACCACCTGGGGTGGGTTTTGGGATTTCAAAAGCCTATACCATTTTTAACCGACTTTTTCTCTCTCTGCCTTACATATGAACTCGCAGCAATTGTGAGAGCATGTACAAGACCCATGCAAGCTCAAGCCAGACCAAATCCCAGCATGAATGGAGGAAGACAGACATGAAACTCCATCACCAGTGGTTGAATTAGAGGTATTTGAGAGTCACTAGGAGCAGGAGCACTGATTTTCTTTACTGTCAATGCTTAAAAATATTTATTGGGCATTTGTGCTTTTTCTTTTGGTTACCTATTTGATTAATTAGCCCATGTATTGACTGACAGTCTTATCTCTTTGGTGTTTAATTGTTGCACTTCTTTGTTCATTCTAGATGATTAACTTTTTGTCTAAAGTAGAGCCAACAAACATTTTTCTCCCATTCTATACGTTGTCTACTTACTATGCTGATAATGTCTTTTCTATACAGTAGCTTTTTAATTTCATGTAATCCCATTAGTCAGTTCCTGTTATAATTCCTGTGCTGTTGAAATCCTATTGAAAAAAAAACTATTGCCTGTGCCTATACACATGTTGTATTTCTCTGTTTTATTCTAACATGTTCAGGATTTAGGGCATTAAAATTTTAATCCATTTTGTATTTAGTTTTTGTTCAATACAGGAAATATTATCTAGTTTCATTCTTCTGGTAGCAAATATCCAGCGTTTCCAGGACCATTTGTCCATGTCTGTGTTTGACCAATGTGTTTTATTATGATATTCTAGTATTCAATTCAGAATAACATGTAACTGTCAACTTCTATACTCTGAAGGTCATTTGTCAATTCAGATCTAATAACTTGAATTACAGTTATAAAATTTTCTTTAATTACATATATTCTAAGATTTTATAGTTTACCTAACCTTTTAATTGAGAACACTAACCAAATTACCCCTTAGAAAACTATCCTGTATGGTCACTATTTGTAATATAATCTATTTGAGGTGAAAGGAGCAGATCCATCAGATGCATTTTGTGTTGGTGCTGTATAGAGATGCTGGGTTTCAATGGCAGGTGATGCATTTCTGCAACAGATGACTGAGATACTGACTATACCATTTGCACAGTCACAGTAAGGAAAATAACATACACTACACAAAAGCAATCATTATACAAAGTATCATATAAAAAGGAGTTTGAAATGTAAAACTTAAAGAAGGAACCTGATAAAAGGCATTCCATTCATTTGTTATTTCAGGGAAGGAAAATTGACAGTCAGAAACATCATAACAAACCTCCTCTGATGCTAGAGTGTTAGTAACAACCTGGCTTGATTTGATGACATGCCCAGCATGTCAGAATCAACAGCAGTAAGAAAGGTGATATCTTCATAAAATAATTTATATCTGTAAGAACCAAAGGTGGATTATCAGCATTGCCAGGCACAAATACCAGACACGTATTTTCTCACAGGACATTTCTAGGTCCTGAAAACACTTGGATACTTAAGAAATATAGACCAGGATAAAGATTGCTTACAATTTTAATATGTATTTATAATTCCACAGTCATAAACATATATTGGTTAAAGTATTTGGTCCTGATAATCCCATTTAATGCCTCAATTTTAAAGTATTATAACCTGATTTTCTAACTTTAAATTGCAGTATTTAATGTGTTCCTTTTCTTCTTCCACACAGCCTAGAGAAGACAACAGTCATATTTTGTTACTTTTCAGTAAAATACAACCATGAGATAGTTCAGTTAGTAAAGTACTTTGCCGTAGAAAAAAGAGGACCAAATTAGTGTCCTCACATGTGTGTGCACTCGTAACTCTGGTGCAGGGGCACTGGAGACAAATGAACTCATCTCTAAACTTAACCTCATCAGTCTTAATGAGAGGCCTTTGTAAATGACGCATGGGTCATCATACTTTTCCCTCAAAAAACCCTTCAAACTTTGATTTCACACACACACACACACACAGAGAGAGAGAGAGAGAGAGAGAGAGAGAGAGAGAGAGAGAGAGAGACAGAGACAGAGACAGAGACAGAGACAGAGACAGAGAAACTGCTAATTCTGTCATTTAAAGGAATAAAGTTAAAATAATTCTCTAAATAACTATAGAAATCTTTTGCTAATACCAATTTAGTACTGAAGGTATTGCCTGTCTTGAAGGCAATTTTTAATACCTCAATTCTATGTTTTCTATTTAATTTATCATGTGGCAGGTATATGATCTTGTCATGCCTGCAGGTCAAGCTTGGCTTTTAGTGATTTTCTACTGTAATCACCTAATTGGAGGAAGAGCTTATCAGAGTTGAGTTTGGGATGAAAAATACCTAGATTAGCATACTTTCCTGGAATTCAGTGGTTTCTTTTTATGTGTATTTGGGGTTAAGCTGGCTCAGGGTACTTTTGAAAATGGACTTCTTCTTTTAAATTTCTTACAATAAATAATTGAGCTAATAATCTAAGTTCACCTTTAAATGTCCTAGCTTAAGCAGGATAAGATGAATTGTTTCAGTTAACTACTGGGGTTATGTTGATGTCCACTTGAAATCAGTGATGTGCAGAAATTTGCCCCGCACATGTGCATTTCTGTGAAGACTCAGTGAGCCTGCTGATACTGCAAATGACTAAAACATTGGTCACCAATGCTTGCAAAAACTGTCAACCTCATGCTGAAGAAGTGATGATAATGTTAAATGAAAAGATACTGATCTCCATGGAGACGACAAAAAGATAGTTCATGAAATGCATGAGCACGCATCTCATTGCTGAGCTCCATTCTTGTTTGAAATGTTTTGAATGTCCTTTTAGGAAAAACCTATTCATTCTACGAAGTTGCATAGGTTAGTTCTGGGGTGAAGATATTAGTAGCAGTCTTTGTTCATGTATTTCCAACTACAGAACGTCAACCTAGGCTCAGCTAATGTGGTCCAGACCAATTCAGGTAGCACTTAAAGGAAGAAATTCTAGAGAATGATACAGAAGACGAGAAGCTTTGAACACATTTGTGGTAACCTCACTCTAGACACACTAGGGCTGACAGGCTTCATTGGGCCTGAATCATTCATAAGATTGTTCCTGGTTCCTAGAGAGCTTGCTGTTCTGAAGAACTGGTGACCGTACATGGCACATCATTGTAATAAAAAAGCCTGTGGAAAATACGCTGAAGTCACCCAGGAATCTATGCTTCATGAGGAAATACTCTGAAGTGGATTTTTCTCAACCACAAGTATCAGAACAAATGCCACACTTTTGATCTCTTGTTAATTAGAACACTGGACATATGTAAATGATTCTTAATGATGAAGCCTTGTAGGTTTCTATACACTCCCAAGTATCTCTGAAAAGAAAGAATGGAATATGGAAGAAATATCTTGGGATTTATTCTATTTTATAATGTAATATTATAGTTGACACACATATAATGGACTCCACTGGACTTTTTGTATGTGTTTTCATTTGTCTACAGTTTGGTGGGTTTTTGTGGGTTTTTTTTTGGGGGGGGGGTATTTTATTTTCTTGGTTTGGGGTGATTTTGTTGTAATATTGTGTTTTACTTTGTAATTTGTGTTTTGAGAAAGAACGTAGGGATGGGGTGATGTTCTGGAATGACTTGGGGTAAGGAAAGAATATAATCGAGATATATTTAAATTTAAAAAATGTTTTAAAGAATAAAAAGCATAACAAAATAAAATTTAAACTGTAACGTGAAAGGATTATGATTCATTGGAGGTCAAAATGGCTCAGCATCTAAGAGCACATGTTGCTAAGCCTGACCAGACCTCAGTTTGGTTCTCAGGACCTACATTTTAAATTTGAAAATTTAAAAATTTTCAAAGTCACGATGTTAGAACTGCTCGTACTAAAATTGTGCCCTGTTGTGTACAAACGGTGCATGCCACCATGCTGCCACCATAAATCACACATTAATAAAAGTGAAAGAGCATGAATCCTACTAAAATTCTGTTGAGACTGGAGAGGACATGTGGATACAGAGCCAAACTACCTATTTGGCCAGTGGCCACTGGCTCCCATCTCCTGTCCTAACAGCAAAATTGCAAAGCAGTTTCCAGGGCTGACCTCTGCAATGAGCAAGATCATCTTCATAAAACTGGGGTTATCCTTATATGTAATTAGAATCCACTTCATTCTTTAGGCCACCCATCGCCTTTGGAAATAAGACTGAGAGGAGTGCCAGGAGTCCACCATCATGCTTAGCAGCAGAAGTTCTTATCAGTGTATGTTTTTCCATCATGGAAGCAGGATCAAATGCCATGCCCTAGCTTTCTGTCTTAGAGTTTCTATTGCTGTGAAGAGACACCATGACCATGGCAACTCTTACAACGGAAACCATTTAACTGGGTGGATTATAGTTTCACTCCATTATCAACCTGGTGGCATGCAAACAAACAGGGTACTGGAGAAGGAGCTGAGAGAGGAAAAAGGAGCCACATCTTGATTCGGCAGAAAATAGAATATGAATTGAAACAGTAGATGTAGCTTAAACACATATGAGACCTCAAAGCCTGCCTCCACAGTAACATACTTCCTCCAACAAGGCAATACCTACTCCAACAAGGATACACCTCATAATAGTACTCCCTTTGGGGACCATTTTTTTTTCAAATCTTCCTAAACCTTAATGCCTGTATGTATGTGGATGCTGATTTCTCTTGTATATGTATTCCTGAATGTATATGGGTGCTGATTCTGTTGCCCCTAGAAGTTTCTTACTACCTGTCACAGACATTACTATCCATCTGCTTCATTTCAAGCTATATAAGAATGCTTACTTATTTTCTGTGAGATGACTTATTCTGGATTTTTGTTGTTATTTTGCTATGGGTTCAGTTTCTTTATGTAGTTTTTGTTTGGTGTTTTGATAAAAAGTTTCTGTGTAACCTAGGATGACCTTGAACTGATAATTCTTTAGCTTCAACTACTCAAGTACAGTTATTTAGAGTGAGGGCCACCACAAACAACTTGCATTTTTATAAATTTTAAGTTATTATACAGCATAAAATGTTGGGTTAAAATATTATTTGTGATGAATCTCTTTAATTGTGTGGGTACACGAAACATATGCATGTGTGATGATAAATGGATCACTATTCCATGTCACATCTAAAAATCTTTAAACACAACATCAGGGCAAATAAAACTGCCTCACCCAGATATAAAGCAAAATAAAATTCATAAAGCTGAAATTCCCTACATCACCTCTACATCTACAGTAGATGGTAGAATTTATTTAGTAGTATCATGCATTCCCATTTGTTTCTCTGATTCTGGTCTATTCGTGATGGTTTCTTTGTTGTTACAAATTCAATAATGACTAATATTTATATACTTCTGTAAAAGTGGTCTCAACAATGTTACATTAGGTAAGAGTCTTGGATAAGTCACTCACCTCCCTGTACCTCTATTTCATCACCTATGAAATGAAAAGAAGATACTTGAGTCCAGTGAGGACCACAGAATGTATCTCCTGATCCTTTTTGAATAAATCCAGGATGCGTATTTGAACTACAAACAAAGTTCAGTTGGAAAAAAATATGAAAAAATGATTATCACTCACTTTGTAATTACAGTTGTTGGACGCAGGTCAGGAAGCTAATCTTGTGTAAGGTAAAATATGCATCTGTAATATTCATGTAACTATGACGTCTGAAGCAAGAGAATTGTGAATCCTAGACCAGTATGGGCTACATGTAAGATACTGTCAAAAAACAGTGAAAACAAGAAGAATCTTGTATAGAGAATGATAGACACAACGTAGAGAGATAGAGTCCAGATAATGTTCATATTCCAGGTATTGTAGAACGGCAGTAGACTCATGCTTTTGAGTCATATTGAAAGGTTGAGATTAAAAACATGATCTCTCTTTTTCCGTACCCAGAAGACTGGGTGTAAATGGAGTGAACAGATACTTTTAGCACAATAAGAAGCACCTTTAAGTCTATATTTAGAAGACAAAGAGAGGAAATTTAAGTTTTTGAGCTTGTGGCTATGATAATAGTAGCAGTGCTAGGTTAATAGCTTATCAGAGTTCCAATGATAAGAGTTAAAATTCTGAATTTTTGATGTCATAATATAATAATAATATAGAGAGGCAAAGAAATCTGAAATGTCTTTTCATTTTATATACACCTTAAGTCATTTTCTTATACATTTACAAATTGCACTTATAAACATTAAAACGCTTTCTTAGATCTTTATAACTTGCATCTACGTATCTTGAAAACACTTTTTAGAATCTTACAACTTATTTAAGCTTTCATATCTGCAGATCCTTTATAACTTGCATTTGGATATCTTAAGACATTTCTTGAAGAGACAAACCCAAACTGTTTCAGCACATCCATGTACAATGACAGACCCATAACCCCTTCCAACCCTTCTCAGCACACCCCAGGCTGCCAAATCTCAAATTGATTAAACTACACAGGCCTGTCTAAATGCAGTTAGGAGTGTTCTATAAGGAGGTGTTTTTTGAGCTCTTAAATATATATCACCTTGGGGCAAATTTTAATATTAAGAGTAAGTAAGGAAAATGTAAGAATTTCCCCTTTTTTTTTTTTGATTTTTGAGACAGGATTTCTCTGTAGTTTATGGTGCCTGTCCTGGAATTAGCTCTTGTAGACCAGGCTGGCCTCGAACTCACAGAAATCCTCCTGCCTCTGCCTCCTGAGTGCTGGGATTAAAGGGGTGTGCCAGCACTGCCCAGCTCCCTTTTCACTTTTAAATAATTTGTGATTTAATTTTCAATGTGCTCTTTCAATTATGTCCTGACCTCCATAATATTAAGGAATAACTATGCAGACATTCAGGTATGGCATCTGAGGCACAAGAGCAAAGTGAGTGGCATCCATTTGCCAGAATTCATTGATATTTTTTAGCTTTGGGGTTAAATTCAGCTGCATGACTATGGCGGTGTATGAGAAAAGTCCATAGCTAGCCAGCTAGATAGTGATTTCCTATCCTTCCTTTGTAATCTTAAATGAAATTTAAAAATCCATAGAGTACTGTGACACTCTTAAAAACTGATTGTTCGTTAAGAATAAGATAATGCAGCAAGGATCAAACCCATATAAATGTTGACCTTGGGTCCTCCCTGATTTACACATTAAGCAAGAAGAGTAAAAGCAAACAGCTAGTATTTTACAGCCCTTATGGTATAAATAAAAAAAAATATTTATCCATTTATGCTATAATACCTGTAGGAGACAATTTAGTGGTGTAGGTAAGTAACTTTAAAGGCAGGGAAAGATGCACTGAATAATCAAATGTGTCTTTCAGTCTGGATTCAGGTATCTGCAGTTTTCCCTTGAGTAGCAGCTTGTAACAAAAGAATGCATTGATTACAATCTGCAACTGGCACAGATGTTGCTATTTTTGGATTTCAATCCTCTAGTTGTGTGCATCCATTTGCTGTAAGGACCGTTTACATTCATTGCACCTTTAATCTCCTGCCATTTTAGCAGTAGACAACTCTCTTCACCCATGCTTTGGAGCAATTTTCTTTTTATCAACAATAACTATAGCTGTTCCTGGGTTTTCTTCCTAGACAGTTTGTTCCTGCTTGTGTAGTGCCAGTAATTCAGTATTACCATCATGATTTAGTAGGATTTAAATGATATTTTTATTCAACTTTTTTTTTAAGGCAAAGAAACTCAGCCGAAAGACCACACTAAACTTTTGACTTTTGTTCTTCTCTATTTCTTCCATTTCTGTCTCCAATATTCATGTGTTAATCATTCCAAGTCTCTCTTTACTAGATTCTGATGTGGGGTTCCCATCTGTATGCTGCAAATATGTTTTCTTACCATTTGTTAATAAATACTTTGGCCTATATCAGGACAGAATAGAGCTAGGTGGGAAAACTAAACAGAATGCTGGGAGAAAGAAGGTGAAGTCAGTCAGATGCCATGTAGAAGCTGCCAAAGGAGAAAGATACCAGAACCTTACTGGTAGACCACAGTCTCATGGTGATATATAGGTTAATAGAAATGGGTTAATTTAAGATATAGTATTTAGGTAGGAATACCCCTAAGCCATTGAACAAGCAGTGTTGTAATTAATATAGGACTAACACTGGTTCTTGTAGACCAGGCTGGCCTCAGTGGATTATTTGGGTCTGGGTGACCAGGAAATTAAAAAAAAAGTCTCCACTTTCATAATGGTGCTATATGTCTGGCATAGATCCACATAAGACCTAAGAAGGCTTTTAAAAAGAGGGCTTTAGACCCACAAAAAAATATTGGGAGCCAAGCACAGCTTCTTGGTAGCCACATTTTTTCTGATAGGCTCCGTTTGTTGGTGGTGAACAGATGCACAGCAGCATCATACTGTCAGCATGAATGGCTCTGGCTTTTCAGGGAGGTCCTGCTGTAGAGCATATAGGGTTTGTGAACATAGGGCTACAAGTTGCTTAATGGTGACATAGATCTGCTGTGTACTTGAAGCTGGGGTGTTGATCATGACTTGCATAGGTGGTGAACATACCTCCACCATGTGTGATGGGGTAAAGCCAACAGACAAAGTGCCAGTGTTAGTCCTAGCCATGCCCCACTTAACTTTTTTTTTTTTAAAAAAAGTGCTCCTGATCAGAAAATTATTACAGATACACAAAAGGACAGATTCAGACATAAAAGACTTCTGAATGAGACACAGTGTGTTTAAAAAAATGTGCATAGGGTTGGGAGAAAGAGGAAAAAAATATAGCAGTTATAAAAAGAAAATAGTTTTTAAAAATATAACAGTCTTTAAAGAGACAGTAAAAGTAATACAATAGAGTACAGTCTTAGATTAAAAGAGTAAAGATAATAAAATAAATATTAAAAAGTAATGAATGAGACACAGTGTGTTTAAAAAAATGTGCATAGGGTTGGGAGAAAGAGGAAAAAAAATATAGCAGTTATAAAGAGAAAATAGTTTTTTAAAATAAAACAGTCTTTAAAGAGACAGTAAAAGTAATACAATAGAGTACAGTCTTAGATTAAAAGAGTAAAGATAATAAAATAAATATTAAAAAGTAATATAGTAAAAAGACCACAACAAGATGGAAAGTACATATAGAGTCTGAATTATGTGTATTTTTGTGTTTCCTTTAAATTTTTTGATTGCAGAGAGACATTTGATTCTGGGGGCTTCTAAGCTAAACCAACATATGTATTATAAAGGTATCTTGGCATCAAAATTTGAGTCTAAGAATATGTTACTTTGGAAAAGAGGTTCTCCTTTTCTTCCCAAAGAAGATGAGAATCTGTGGATTTCTTCCAGACTAATATGGTTTGATGGAACAAGATCCCCCAAAAGGCCTACATAAAGCCTAAAAATACTTTGCCCAACAAAGAGTGGGAAGCAACTTTGAGAAAACTAAGACAAAATTACCAAAATTACTGTTTCTAAATGTTTGTTTTTATTTAAAAGGGGTTAGGTATAAATGGCTAAATGGTCAATCTCTTTCTAAAAAGGAGAGAAGAGATATGATAAGAGATAAATACGTTGCAATGGTATGGATCTTGGTCTATTGATACAAATTTAGGATTAATTTTTTTACCCTGTGTATATGTATTTCTGCTCTTGTTGAAGGTATTTTGTTTGTGCAGCTCTTTTAAAAACATAATGTATCATTAAGAAATATGGGTTAATAAATAGTCATCTATAATAATCAAACTTTTAATTACATTCATTAGGTTTTCTAGATATACAAAGATATATTTCAGTTAAATAGATAATCTTCAACACTTCAAAGACCTTGGGGATATGGCATTTAAAATATTTTAAGAACTTGGACTTTTCTCAACAGTGAGACGTATCTGCTTTGACAGCACCATTTACTTTAAGAGGATGATGGGCATTGAAGGGGCTCCTTATGGAGCTTGCTAGCCATTTGGACAAGAAACTGTTCTTGCCTGAACTGCTTGATGGTATGCTATATAAACTGGACATGCAAGACCCACAGGAAAATGACTGCTGAACTTGCCTAAAGAATGTGAGACAGTGCTTCAGGGTTGGTTTCTTGCTTCATGAGAGAGTCTTCCAGACATTTCACAGGACACAGAAGGTGACTGACAAACTGCCAACATAAATGAAACTATCTTTGAAATTTCCTGCTTCATGGAAAAGTCTGCCAGGTATTATGAGCCTGTAGTCTGAAGAAGGATGTTCCTACATTACAGAAGAACTGTACAGGGTGACTGTCCAGGCAGCATGATGTCTCTATTAATTCTAGAGTTTTGAAAGTTGCTTACAATGCACTTCCTGTTTACTTAGGCAATATATCCCTTTGGGGTCTTTGATGGAGGTGAAGACAGATATAGTTATGGTTTTCCTTAATTTTGATAAAAGATAAATTAGATGTAAAACTTTAGACTCACAAAGATAAAATATATGGTATATTCTTCAATTTTACCAGATACAAATAGACTATCATAACTGTAATTCTTGCTTGACTAACTGTTTTGTTATATGTAATTTTACTATGTTAAAATTAAAACCTTTCCTTTTATTTAGACAGAAAGGGGGAGATGGTGTGGGATTCCCCCTCTGTATGCAGTGAATATGTTTTATTACCATTGGTTAATTAAGAAGCTACTTTGGCCTATGGCAGGGCAGGAAAACTAAACTTAATGCTGGGGGAAAGAGGACGGAGTCAGGCAGATGCCATGTAGCTGCCAATGGAGAAAAATGTCGGAATCTTACTGGTAGACCATAGTCTCTTGGTGATACATAGATTAATAGAAATGGGTTAACTTAAGATATGAGTGAGGTAGAAATATGCCTAAGCTGTTGAACAAGCAGTGTTGTAATTAATATAGTTTTGTGTTATTATTCAGGTCTGTGAGGCCAGAAAATGAAAAGACAGTCCCCATTTACAAGATTCTATCCTTGAGGACCTCATTTCAAATGTTCCTTCCATTATAACTTTTCTACATTTACAATCCTTAAACAATATTCCTTTTCTTTTAGCTTAGGTTGGTTTCTGCTCTCAGAGCATCTCTATGCTTCGTGTACTAATTTATATGTTAGGTTAGTTAATGTTGAGCCTCAATCTTCCTTCAGGATACCAATTTGGGGGTAAAAATATACAAACTGGGCTTCTACAGCTACCCATTATGACTGGAAGTCTCTCATTTTTCTTTAGGCAACCCAGTGAATTGTCATCTAAATTTAAATAAACAATAGAATCAGTTAAAATATTCAACAACTGAGAAATATCCAATAAAAGATGATCGATTACAGTGAGTTCACAATATTGA
>NW_026067910.1:14946505-14950321 GCF_014885135.2 Alexandromys fortis | reverse complement strand
GGGGGGGGGGGGGGGGAGGGAAATGGGAGGCTGGGAGGAGGCGGAAACTTTTTTTTTCCTTTTCTCAATAAAAAAAAATACCAAAAAAAAAAGAAAGAAAATTCAAGTATCATCACAGGGTTGTACTGCTCACCTCCCTGAATGAAGACAGCACATCTAGACTATTTTGACTTTTGAATGAAAGAATAAACTATTGATTTAAAAAAAAATCATTGGCTTACCACGTCATCTTATGAAATAATCAAAGAAAAAAAAAAACCCAGGAATTCTATCTGCATTTTGTAGGGAGTGTCTATGTTGCATCAAAGACAAATGTTACTTTTAATGTGTATGCAGCTAAATAGAGTAGCCACCAGGTCTATGATAGTTTTGTTCTGAAGAAATTTCAGTTGTTGTGTAATCAAGGAAATTACTTTTTTAACCCGTAGATTTTGACGTGTTAAAAAAAAATCTGTACCAGGTTCTTGGAGTATTTAATATTATTTAAAAATAGTCCAATTATTAAAGTTCTTGCACGAAATAAAGAATGAGGACCTGTGTTCAATCCCTATCACTTGTATTGAAAGTAACATACCACTACATCAGCTGTAACCACATAATCCCAATACTCTGGAGGCAGAGATGCAGAAGTGTTGAGTGCTTGCTGGCCAGCCAGCCAGTCCTAATCAGTGAGCCCCAGGAACTTTTCCTCAAAACAAAGAATGGACTACTTCTGTAGAATGGCACCCTATTTGCCCTGGCTGATACATACATGCACTTACATCTGCACTATACATGTACACATTCCTACACACATTAAATCACATCACAACACATACATACAAAAGTCTATGCAAAGAAATGTAACTCACATTTCTGGTTCTTTCGGTGTGTTTGTTTGTTTGTTTGTTTCTACCAGCAGATTCATTCTTTCTGGCTTTTTGTCCCCAGAAATTACATTATTAAAACATTGTCACTTAAAATTGCCAGCCCATCAGGACTGGTGCAAGAGTAAAGTAGGCAAAACCTGAGTTTGATTCCCAGAGGGAGACTAACTCTTGTAGATTGTCCTCTGACCTTCACACCCATGTTGTGCCACAGGCTCACCACATACTAACATACACATAATAAACAAATAAATGCAAGAAAAATCTTTTAAAGGATTAACAAATTAATTCTTTAAATTTTAAATTTAAATTTTAAAAATTAGCTGAATGTAAATCATCAAAATGGAACTGTGTATCAGTGATTGTAAACAGAAAGGGAAAAATTAATAAAAATCTCATTCTCTTTTTACCTCAAAGACTGGTGAATATATGCACATGCATGCATTTAACATTCAAATAAAATATATAAGAAAAAAACTGCCAGCCCATGTAAATAAGTATTCTCTTAAAAAGACAATTTCTATATAACAAAGGTCTGTTCCTTGAAGACACAGTCACACTAAATCTATCTATCTATCTATCTATCTATCTATCTATCTATCTATCTATCTATCTATCATCTATCTATTTATCTATTTATTATAAATCTATTAATGCCTCTATTTGTGCAGGGAGGGGCTCCTATCTTCTCATTGCTGGCAGTTTTTTCATTAACAGTTTGAACTTAACTGTTTGGGTTATTGCTTGTGGCCATTCAGGCTCCTTTTGCTAATGTTTCACTCATTTTCTCTGCTCATTTCTATCTCATAAATCAGTTTGAAACCTAAGGGACAGGGACAGAGATATTGGTTGGTTTTTCTCTTTCTTGTCTGAGTTGTTTTGCTATTTCATTATGTTATTTGCCTTTATATAATATTGAAGGTTTTGTTTTGCATGAGCATTTCATTGACGGGTGGTTATTTTCCTGGCTGGAAGAAGAGGCTGAAGCAATATTGAAGACACTGTTTCATTGTCTATGATTACAGGAAATCTCAGTTTCTGGAAATAACAATAAACTTTTCATGGTTTTTGTTTGTCACAGATATTTTTTCTGTCCTGCTACATTCATCTGTCTGCTCAATTCTTGCAACAATTGTTGCTTTTTGTGGTTGTCTACCTCATGTTACATAAAATAACCATTTTACGTTTTCATGGATATATGCCCATATATGTGTGTGTGTGTGTGTGTGTGTGTGAGAGAGAGAGAGAGAGAGAGAGAGACAGAAAGAGAGAGAGATGTGTATATATGCATATGTGTAATGGGTATGCAAATATATATTTGTGATGGGTATGTATATATAGATGCAGTTAATATGTATATATAATGGGCATGCAAATGCATATATATATTTTTAATGGATATACGGATAACCAACTAAATAAATTATGTAAGGTGTCCTCTTGTCAAACCTGGAAATTGTGAGGGTAAAACCAATTCCACAATTGTCCAATTAAAAAAAAAAAGCTTTATTTTGGGGTGTGCCCAGGAGTGGACAGTTCAGCTACTTCTCCCTAAGTAGGGATTTTAGAAAGCAGTCCCTGAAAGTCTCTTGAAGTGCCTTTTGTAGGAGAGCTAAAGGGTTTAGAGGGACAAGAGACTTGGGCTGTTATACATTGTTAGAAAGATGCAATGAAAGGGAAGGAGCAGGGCTAGAGTGCCCATCCTGTGTATGGGTTCACAAGTTTAGTGTAGGTTGGAAAGAACATGTTTTGCAGTTCACATAAGATCTAAGACACAGGAACTTATTATTTATTTTCCTCTCACTCCTTCTCTTTGTTTTGTTTTTGTGTTTTGTTTTGTTTTGTTTGAGACAGGGTTTTTTTTCTGTAACCTTGGCAGTCCTGGAACTCACTCCGTAGACCAGGCTGGCTCAAACTCATAAAGATCTACCTGCCTCTGCCTCCCAAGTGCTGGGATAAAAACTGTGTGCAACCACTGCCTGGCTTCAGAAACTTATTCTTAATTACAAATAGAAACCTTAACTTGAAGGAATTAACACAGGACAAACAGGAATTTACTCTTCACTGTCTTAACTGCAAACAAAAACCTGCAAAGTAGGTTGTTCCTGTTTTGGTTTCACAGACTGGCTTCTGAAATGGCTCCATAAACTCATAAGCACAGTCTATTTTATTTTATTGTTTGTAAAGATCCTCATCAAATTGTAAGAGCTTTGGATGTTGGTGTCTGGAGGAAAGTCATGCACAGGGTCCTTTTTCTATAAGCTCTTGACATTGCCAGATTCTCTTGCCTGGGATGACACAAATCACTATTTTGTGTAAAGAGAGGCTTTTCATTCTGCACAGTACCTCAGCCACTTTTAAAATAACTACTCAGAGGTCTAATATTACTTATAAATGCTTGGCTGATAACTCGGGCTTATTACTAGCTAGCTGTTACGTTTTAATTAACCCATGTCTATTAAACTATGTATTGCCACATAACAGTGGTTGTTATTCCTTGGAAACTACAGCTCCCAGACTCCTCCTGGAGTATGAACACCTTGGCGCGCTGGCACGCCCAGGTGAGGGTCATTCCTCCCAGATAACCTTGCGCCCCCCGTTAAAAGCGAGCTTCCACGAGGTCTCACTCTCTCGCCCCCTCTCTCTCACCCCCTACCCTTGTGTGTCTCGCACACCCCATCCCTTATTGTGTTTCCCTCTCCCCATTAAAGCGCACCCACGTGGGAGCCGCGTGTCTCGTCTCTTTCCTTTGCGCGTGTCTCGCCTATCCTGTGTTTGTCCACACACCCACGCCGCCGTTTTTAAAGGAATAATATTGGTGCCGTATTGACTCCGGGCCTCTGGCGCCTCCCGGAGTCCGGGACCTCACGCCGGACACAGAGTCAGAACCGGGACCCGCAACCACCACTGCTCACCACGGCCATCTCCAACTGATTCGTGAGTTTACCCC
>NW_026067910.1:14942024-14943290 GCF_014885135.2 Alexandromys fortis | reverse complement strand
CCCCCTCTCTCTCACCCCCTACCCTTGTGTGTCTCACACACCCCATCCCTTATTGTGTTTCCCTCTCCCCATTAAAACGCACCCACGTGGGAGCCTCGTGTCCCGTCTCTTTCCTTTGCGCGTGTCTCGCCTATCCTGTGTTTGTCCACACACCCACGCCGCCGTTTTTAAAGGAATAATAAGTGGTATTACTTCATTTTCTACATTCCTTGCTTCCTCAGCAACTGTCTGGTGTCTTCCTGACTCTGCCCTTCTTTATGGGTATTTCTGCTCAAATTTTCCACCTGGCTCTATCCTGCCTTGCCATAGGTCAAAGCAGTTTTATTTATCAACAAATGAGAACAGCACATATTCACAGTATACAGGATCCCACAGCAATTTTGGTTGTTAAAATTCACCTCCTTTCTGATAGTTTCTATTTTATAATAATATCAAAGGTTAACTAGTCCATGGCTTGGTATTGACCGCCCCTCATTACTAAGATGAATTGTCATACTCACTATTGTAATACGATAGGTTTTTAAGGACCAATGTAAAAATAAAGAAAAGAAAGAAAAAGGAAAGTATTTTAGCCAGTTTCAAGCAACAGAGATTTAGCAGTGACTCTTTGCTCAGGATCTCTGGATTTGCCTCAGTTCCCTTATCCTTGTGATCCCTGCAGAGTGGCACCTTCCTGTTTATAGGATTGACCTGACATTTTGGGAAAATACAATGGGATTTTATCTTTAGGAAAAAGCCTCTGGCTAAATGACATCACGACCTTCAGACAGATTAGAATGTCACACTCTCACCCAAACAAAAAATAGGACTCTGATCCAATTTTAGGTCATCAACCAAAGTCTTATAAGTTCAGATCTAGGTTGTATTAGCTTCTCATCAAGCAATAGAGGTCCATTCCCAATGACATCCAAGCATGGTAATATTTATCTAGCTACATGACAGTTATCAGCCCACGGTTACCAAAAACTCATTGTTAAATTCAGATTTGTCTCTTTCATTGGAAAAGACTAGGCCTGGGTAATATCAAATATAAAGCAGAACCATTAGTATCCAAGTAAATTCAGATTGCATGATAGATTGAAACCAAGAAACATGATTTTATCTGATAGGAAAACCAATATATCTTTGGTATCTGTTAGCCCTCTATTATTCAGGAATAGATAATTTTAGGCAACTTGATTATCCAATTAGATCTGTTTTAAGTTTCATTTTTTTCCAAATTTTATTTTATAAGCCTTAAAAACACATGTTTAAGTTTTGTCCAAA
>NW_026067910.1:14923612-14941883 GCF_014885135.2 Alexandromys fortis | reverse complement strand
AAAAATCACTCCTGACCAGAAATTTTGGCAGGCTTAACAAAGGCCTATTTTGGAAAGCTATTCTTAACATGTGGTAGGGCAAAAAATAGAATATTATCTCAGAGATACCTGCTTTATGATATATCTGAGTTAAATTTGTTATACTTAAAGCTACTTTATGATCCACCTTTTTGGGGTGATTTTTTTAAAATTTGTCTTTACTTGATATGTAAGCATTTTAAAGGTATCATTAAATTATCACACATGAATGTGTTTCGTTTTTACCAGTGAATGATCTGTTAAAGAGAATTTTTCTAATTAATAGGTTATACCCCAAATTCCATATTGTTAGAGTTTCAAGTCTATAAGAATTTGAGAAAATTACAGTGGGCCATACTTGTAATGACTATACTCAATAATATTTTTATTAAAATAGTTGTGTTATGAAATAATCATGCCAAACTCCTCACAAATACACATAGAACACTCCCTAAATATAACAAGCCTCAGTTTCTTTCCATTGCCCCTCATTGGATTAGACCTCTCCTTCAATAATTCAGTATATTCTAGTTCTGTCTAATGGCAATAAATTTGGATCTCCGTGGTTCCCATTATACATACTATTTAATTACTGTAATTTTAGACTAAGAACTTCCTGAACATTAGGCTCTTGTAGCAATACAAAGAAAAAGACAGGAAGATGTTGTTGGATCACCTATCCCAGACTCCCCACTGTAAAATTCTGGCATGAATAATTAGTATTTTGCCCTCAATACATCTTGGTTTATCTCCCTATTGAACATGGAATGAATCTTTATTTAAAATATGTAGTAAAGCCAACCCTAATGCTTGAGAGATAAGTCAACATGGATATCTTTGATTTGAGGATGAGGTCTTCTTTCTAGCCACTCAATATCAACCCCAAATAAACCTTTGCTCTACCACCAAGCTTTTTGCCCTACTTCTTAGGTTCGAGTAGCCTCTTCCTTTTACTGTTCCCAAGTTTCTGAATCCTCCTTTGTGGACTTCTGGCATTACCAGAAATGGCTTCTTTTCCTTGGTTAGGTTCTGAGTTCTCCACAACCCTTGATCATGGTACCAAAATTCTCAGCATTGGATCTAGGATTCCCTAGTGCTCTTGGCTCTGAATCTACAGCCTTAATTCATTAGTTTTCTTTGTTGGAAGGGTGTCGGTTGTGATCACTTTTATAACAGTAGCAACATTTCCAAAAAGTTCTTGGGAACTGAACTCAAGTCTTTTGCAAAAGCAATATATACTCTTAATCACTGTGTCATCTCTCTAACCCTGTCAACATTTTTATAAGTTGAGATGTTAGATAACAGATGATACTGTAGAAGGAAACAGCCAAGATCCTCTGTTGTGGAATAATCATTTTGTGCACTGTGAAGATGTCTTTGCCAATGTGCTTTCTTATTGGTTTAATAAAGAGCTGAATGATCAATAACAAGGCAGGAAGAGGTTATGCAGGATTTCTGGGCAGAAAGGGAGAAGGGGAGATGAATCTAGGATGGGGAAAGTGCCAGATGACTAAGAGGAAACAGGAGGTATAAGATGGGAGAGAGGTATAAAGATTGTTGTGGAATAATCATTTTGTGCATCTTCATATGAGACAAAAAAAACAGATTAATAGAAATGAGTTAATTTAAGTTATAAGAGCTACTGGGACAAGTCTAAGCTGTAGGCTTAGTTTTCCTAATTAATAATAAGTCTCCATGTTTTTTGGGGGAGCTAGTGGCCTATAGAGAGAGAGTAGTAAGATTCAGAAAAACACCACTTAGTCACTGAAAGGAGAAAGATGCCTGCTCATTGAAATCTTACCAGTATACCATGAGCCTCATGGTAAAATATAAAATAATAGGAATGGGTTAAATTAAGAAGTAAGAGTTAGTTAAGATTCTCGGGGCAGCTAAATTAAACCGACATATGTACTTTAAAGGTATTTTGACTTCAAAATTTTTGTTTAAGGATATGTTTATAAATGTTTGTTTACATTTAAAGGGGAATATGCTATAGAGATGAATACTTTGCATTGGTATGGATCTTGGTTTACTGATACAAATTTTAGATCAATTTTGTTATAGGTCTATTTCTGCTCTCAATTAAGATATTATGTTTGTACAACTCATTTAAAATTGTAATGTATAGCTAAGAAATAGAGATTAATAGTCATTTATAAAAGTCAAACTTGTCATGTTAGTTAGGTTTTCTAGATATAGAAATATAGAGATATTTATAGTTAGATATATAATATTCAACACTTTCAAAGACTTACAGAATATAACATTTAAAATGTTTTAAGATCTTAGGATTTTTCATGAAAATGAGACTCATCTACTCCTGGAAGCCCCAATCTACTTCAAGAGGATGATGCATCGAAGAGGCTCCCTGTAAAATTTGTTAGCCATTTAGGCAAGAAGCAGCTCTTGCCTGGACTTCTTGATGGCATGCTGTATAAACTGGGCATGCAGGACCCACATAAAAATGACTGCTGAACTTGCCTTAAAATAGGTGAGACAGTCCTTTAGGGTTCCTGCTTCATGAAAGTGTCTGCCAGACATTCTGCAGGCCACACAAAAAAGGTGACTGACAAACTGCCAATATAGGTGAAGCTGTCTTTAAAATGTCCTGCTTCGTGGAAATATCTGCCAAATACTGTGGGCCTGTAGGCTGAAGATGGGTACACCAATGTTACAGAAGAACTCTGAGTGACTGTCCAGGCAGCAAGGTGTTTCTGTCAGTTCTAGAGCTTTGGAAGTTGCTTACAAAACACTTACTGTTTACTTAGGTAATATTATATCCTTCTGGAGTCTTTGATGGAGTAGAAGAAAGATAGTTATAATTATAAAAGATAGATTAGATAGACTCACAAAGATAGTAGATGATAGTCTTTTCCTTAATTTGTCTAATGTAAATGGACTAAGTATTGTAATTATAATTATTGCTTGATAACTGCTTTGTTGTAGGTAATCTTGCAATGTTAAAGTTAAAAACTTTCCCTTTTATTTATACAGAAAAAGGAAATGATGTTAGATTCCCCTCTGTATGCTATGAATATGTTTTATTATCATTGGTTAATAAAGAAGCTCTTTCAGCAGGGCAGAATATAGCCAGGCTGGAAGAGATAGATAGAAAGAGTAGGTGGAGTCAGAGAGATGCCATGTAGCCACCATAGGAGAAGGACATCTGCCCATCAGATTCTTACCAGTAAACCACAAGACTGGTAAAATACAAAATATTAGGACTGGGTTAAATTAAGAAGTTAGTAAGAAGCCTGAGCTAATAGGCAAAACAGTATTGTAATTAATACAGTTTCTGTGTGATTGTTTCCAGTCTGGGTAGCCAGTAACGAACAAGCAGTCTCCACCTACAGTGGCCCAAAGGAAATATCTGACTCCACTTCTCACCGACCAGATCTAAAATAACCTGAGTTCTAAGCTCTTAGCACATAATTGCCCCATCAAAAAGTGGAATATTAACATTAGTTTCCTGAAGCCTAGGCTAAAACCAGTCTGAGTTACAGCCTTATCTATATCTAATATGATCACTAAGCTGCTATAATTATTTATCCCTTTCCTCTAAAGTTTATAAAAGTAAGACATTTTCTTTGTTCTGTGGGTTGCTTTTGGATTCGCTATTCTAGCTTCCCCACTAGAAGTTACCAAAAGATAATTTCACCATAGAGAAAGATGCTAAGAATTTTACCAGTCTTCTAAACTTTATGCCACATTAACTGTAAAAAAGAAGAAAAGACCCCAGAGCACCTCCAGAAGGAAGAAATAACATCTGTCATGTCCTCTGGAGTAGCAAAATGACCTGAGCAAGAGAAAATATACCTCACTAAATTCAAAATGTTAGAAAGGCCTTATCTCATACCAACTGGCACCAAGGCAAACCATCTGAGCAAGGTCTCTAAATGGCTAGCCAGATACCAAAATATTAGGACCTAAAGGACAAATATCACCTTTGTTTTGTCTGGGTGGAGGTAATCACAGAAAGTCAAATATTGTTCCCTCCATTAACATACCACCTAGAAAGCCAATGCCATGGGAGGGAAAGGCAAGAGGGTTTCCACAGTTAAAACAAGAATTATCAGTAGCCTCTGAGAACCAGGTAGTTCCCTACAGTTCC
Source organism: Alexandromys fortis (assembly GCF_014885135.2). Classification (NCBI taxonomy): domain Eukaryota; kingdom Metazoa; phylum Chordata; class Mammalia; order Rodentia; family Cricetidae; genus Alexandromys; species Alexandromys fortis. The sequence goes on along the minus strand of NW_026067910.1, from coordinate 14,937,754 downwards.
AAGCACTGGTTCAGTTTGTCACATACAGCCATGTCTCCTCTTCCTACATAGTCATGACTGTCCATGGAGAACCTATGAGCCTTGTTGCCGTGACTCAGGGAAAACAGCTTTATTCCATGGACTGGGTCACCAGAATGTGTATCAGATTCAAATGCCCATGCTATTGCAGCTTGAAGTGACCAAAATGTCAGGAGTCAGGGTTGGTGGAGGGAAAGGATATTTTTTTTGGTCTTATAGGAAATCAGAGTCATGACAAGCATTTGTGGGAAAGAGACAGGCATATTAGACAACAGGCAGAAAATCTAAGGATTTGGTTTGCAGCTTACATGTGTCTCTTTATCATCCCTCTTCACATACCACTTTGTTTAAACCTCCTGGGTTCTATTCTTGCATTTTTTTGATTTTTTCTTTTTTTTTTGCTTTAAATCATCTTATTTATTCATGATATATAAGTTGTACAGTTTAGCAACTAAAGAATTATGTAATCAAAGAGCTATTCCACAGAAAGACAGACTAAGAATGAAGAATTAAATAGAAATTGCCTGGGGGTCATCATCTGCTACTTGAACATGTTGTCACTCTCCTAGGACCCCTTGCTCATCATTGGCCCTCTCAAGTTCCTTGTTTTCTTATTGCCCATGTGTGTCAGGGCCAGTTCCTTCTCATAACCTTGTGTACAGCAGTCTTCTGGCATATGGCTGTGTGAATACTATCAGACAATTCCTCTCCCAGTGTCAGGGACAGTGTGACCTGTTTCTTAAGTTTATAAATTAATACAAAAAGAAAAAGAAAATAACTCCCTTGGTCTCCATAAGCTTATTGGTTATAGAATTTCTGGGGTGGGGGAGGAGTAAATTGGCAGAAGGTGTTAAAATTAAGAGTAAAAGTTCTTTATGGAGGCCAAGAACTAAGGAAGCTGCTCTTCGTCTTAAGTGACTGAGAGGAACTCACACAACACTACAATCCATCCTCCTTCTTTGTATTTCAACAAACATTCAAACTTGATGATTATAAAGAACCCTAAATTGCCCACGGGTGATGTCAAGTTTTTTTTTTGGATTTTTCGAGACAGGGTTTCTCTGCCCTATTCTTGCATTTTATTCTTGATGGAATCATTAGTTTTTCTGAACATCCATTCCTGTGTTTTTGTTATAGTTTGAATCTGAATTTTTTTTCCACAGGATTGTGTATCTGATTTGTTCATGTGATTTTTAGCTGGTGACATCATTTCAAAGTCATGTGGCCTAGATGACTCAGTTTAGTCACTCAGTTTAGAGACAGACCTTGATTAGCTGTAACTTTGTCTTGCTTCTGTCCTGTAATCTTTTGTTCCTGCTCTTTCCTGCACTTTAGAGATATCAGACACCCATTCCTGTGGCTTGAGATGCCATGACCTCCCCATTATATTGGTCTATGTCCTCTGAAACTGTGAGCCAATATAAACCCCTTTCTTTACTATATAATGATTATCATATATACTATCTATAATATAATGTTTCTCTTATGTATTCTGTTACAGTTTTCTTTGCTGTAACCAATATAGAACACTGATGCTGAGAAGCAGACCTGTTGCTCTGAGAAACATGGTGACATAGTTCATCAACCATTGGCTCTAGTTTACATGCAGACTCAGGAAAGGTCTGGTGCAGTGAGGCAGAGAAGCCCTTTGAAAATTTTCAAATCCATCCAGTAAATCTCTCTCTTAAAAGGGTACAACAATGAGAAACTTGACCCTGAAGGATTCTTTACAAATGTTGGTCAATGATGGGAACTCTAACAAGTAATTATAAACTTAAGGCTAAAAAATCATAAATCAAACCTGATAAGTCAGTGAATTCTGTTTGGAGTTAAGTTTTTCAAGATTTAAATATTTAAGTTGGATGTTGATATTTGATATTTTGGGTTTTGGTTTAATATCAGTAGGATATATTATTCTCCATTTTGTAAAATCTACATAATATAAAGTAACATCATAGCAGTCAGACACGCTTAAAATCACTTTAATGATTCTTTGTGATTTGGTTGTCATTGACCAGAATCTTTATATTATAAGATAAAGTACTGAAAAATTGAAAATTCAAGAGATATTGTCCAAAATTGGTTTAAACTAGGAATATATGGGAGGAAATCCTGGACAAATGAACATTAAGCAATAAAACCTAACTCATAAACCTACATGATTGTGATCAAAGTCATTATTTTTAATTGCTTGTGGCCAAAGATATTTGTTCACTGTTCACAAAAAAGTTATGTTTTATGTAGATGTCCCCAGCAATTTTTCAAGAACTTTTAGAAATTCTTCCCTTGCAAATTTTGAACTCATGAGAATTTTCCAAGCAGTCAAAGAGAAGGATCCTAGAAGAGATAAAATGAGCACATGTCAACTCCTGAAAACATTTCTTAGCTTCATTAGGCAATAATTATTGGTCAAATTTATTTTAGTTGCTTTCTATCAATTAACAATAAAATCATCAGTTCATGATGAAAATTTAATTTCACTGATAGTACTATCATTTTGCAATATCTGACCTGAGATTTTTGTGTCATGCTTTATAAGTGGTGGAATCATAAATGATAAAGAAAAGTATACATGGCAGAATCTTGCATTGTCGGTCATGACTTTCAACAACTTCCATAATCATACTAAATTCATTAAATAAAATACTACATGTCTATGAGAAAATGAGATAATTCTAACACCAGTCCTCCAAAGAGTGTCCACCAACTGAAGATCAGCCTGCTGTTCATTGTGCAAAGGAAAGCTACCTGCTGACTGACAGTATTATACTACAACCAAGGATGAGGTGAGAAGAGGCATCAATTGCATTGGTGCACTAACATAATTGATGGATCTGATAGCCTAATGCCAAAGTTTTCTACAAATTTGAAAATAATTTACTTACAACTAATTTATTCCATTTATAATTTAAGGACTCAAAAAATTTTCCCTTAATAAAATAATAACATATATATATATATGTTTAATTAATCTCAAAAATCCCAGGTCATAAGTGTAAAATGGGATGGCATGGCAATCTTTAAACACTTAGTAATGAAGCCTGTTTTTCACTATGGTTTGCCATTCTGGAGCAAATGTCTTCTTTTTTGACTAGTAGTATGGGATTATAAGCATCCCAGAGTCAGGTGGACAGTGATCTCATTAATTATGGCAACTTTTCTTTTGCAATTCATGTGTTTTCTTTAGACTTAAGAGTAAAGTAGAAAAATATATTTTAAAAAATTTCATTAATGAAATAGTGATTGTATGTGAGCTTTATGTTTATATTTCACTTGATATTATAGATGTTAAGGTTCAAAGTGACATCCAAATGAAGGTTATAAATAAAAGAGGTGTGATTGTTCAATGGTCTTACCATCTATCAAGAGTAATTACTGCTAAGAAAATAGGAACTCATATATTTTTAATGTATGCTGGCTGGATGCATTTCTACTTAAATTAGTTTATGTACTCTTCCAATACATACAGTCCTGATTTTTTTCCATTATTCTTTAATTTTTTTTTTTACCTGTAACTTGATCAGTATCACCAAGAGCTGTGAGTGAGAGCAGAACCGTGTTCTGAGTAGTGGTGAAGTCAGCAATAAAAGGGGCTATGTCAGTATCAAGAAGAATACGTGGTGGCAGGCCCTTCTGAAAGCCAGACGTTCTAATCAGGGTTGTAGGATAGTAGGCCGCAGCTATGTAGTCTACAGCAATAGCCCAGTTTTTCTCAAATTTTGATTCTTGATAAGAATAATAGGCATATCTAAAAGACAAACAGACAAAAATATCAATTATTATTATTTCCTCAGAATTTAAATCTCACTTTGTGGAAACCATCCAGTACCTAGTTTGAAATAAAATTCAAACATTATTTTTAAAGAAAGTTCAATAGTACCATGAATTTGTTATGTCGTTCAGGAATTGTGTCGATAGCTAAATAAAATTTCAATCTAAGTCTGTGAAGGGTTATCCAATTAGTAACCTCTTCTTAATATTTTACTTTTCATTTATGTCATTTCCTTGGCACATTGTTCTTGAAAATCATGTAATAAACATGTTAAGAACATGTTTAAATAAGACAGTCTGTCTATGTAACTACAAGTACGAACAAGCCTGGTGTCACATGTTTGCACTTCACATCTGGGATATGAATCAGAAAGATCACAGGGCCAAGTTCTTTCTCATATTCCAGTTTGGGACACATGAGATCTCTCCCCCCTTTTGTAACCAATAAAATAAACAGATCTTTAGCATTAACCCCTATATCTGACGCTAGGCTTTTATTATTAACACCAACAAGAATTCGTGCTACAAGTTTTCTCCACTTCCTTAAATATATTCTAAATTTGCCCTTTACCACCATAATCACCAGTGATCACATTAGTTTTGTTTGTATTTATTAATAATCATGAATATTCTAAAAGAAAATGAAAAAAAAAGAATAAGACCACACTGGTTAATTTTAATTAACTTGACACAACCTGGACATGCCTGGGAAGAGGGAATTTCAGTTCATGAATTGTGTCCATCAGATTGGCCTGGGGCCGTGAAGCATTTTTATGATTGCTAATCAATGCAAGCAGACCCAACCCACTGTAGGCAGTAGCATCCCTAAGCAGGTAGCCTTGAGCTTTATAAGAAATTTAGCTGAATGAAGCTGTATTCTTCCCCGGTTTCTCCCCTGGTTCCTGCCTCCATATTCTTGCTGAAGCTCCTTTCCTGACTATCTTGATGATGAACTATAACTTATAAATTGGAACAAACCATTTCTTTTCCAAGTTGCTTTTGGTCATGGTTTTTAATCAAAGCAAAGGGGGTAAAAAAAGAATCAAACTAAAACAGAGACAAAAAAAATTTCTTACCTGTCTTCAAAGACACTGAGAGGATACCCCAAGGAGGAGGTATGAGCAGCCCATAAGTTCTTCAAAAGACCATCAAAGTCACTAGAAGGCAACTTCATGTACTAAAGCATAGAAGAGAAAGTGTTATGTGGGCTACGCTTTCTCAGAGTCAACTAGGTACTGAGATAAGAGCAATAGTCAGCCTGATCTGACAATACTGTTACTAAATGCCACTCCTTAGTGCTGAACAGCAAAGGAGACAATATCTAGTGCTTTTCAGTAAAGCATGTCATCTAGTTGAAGTGAACTTCAAATACTGCAAAACATCAATGTTTTATACTTGGTAGAACATTGTCATTTTTTGTCAACATTATTAAAAGTCTCATAAAATTTTCAAAGTGAGGAGAAAAAGTTTGAAAATTAAATTGAATAGTATCTAAAGCAATGAATTAACCATCTAAAGAATATACATTTATTCTTAAATATATATTTAAATCACTAACAATCAGTGAATTTGAAGCAACTCTTCTATGCTTGACCTCTGTATTTTACTTTGGTATTCAAATGGCAAGTTCAGAACAACATATTGCTGTTTAGTTCTACCTACATATGAAGTTTTTAATTCAGTCAATAATTGATAGAGTAGTCTAAAACAACCTTATAATCCTGCTTCTTAAACTGTTTCACAAATGACCTAAACTCCCAATTGCTCACATGCCTATATACTTACTCTCTTAAAACTTCCTGCATGCTAGCCATTTGTGGTATATCTTTATATTCAGTGAGAATAGATAAATTCTGTGCTGATACTGTATGAGAACACTGGGTTTCTGAGGCATGCACCGTATTTCTACATCACTTATGAGTAAAATATCTATTTTCAATTATATTTAATATATTCAGGAAAGTATACAGTTCATAAAAGCAATCTTTCACAAAAGACTTTCACAAAAAGCATTGTCTCTGCCTGTCTGAGGAGTGTGGTATAAAACTTAAAAGAAGAACCTCAAAAAAGGTGTTCCATGAGTCCATTGTTTCCCCAAGGAGCTCTTTGCAGTCAGAAACACTGTAACAAAACTTCGACTGGTCCTGGGGTGGTGGTAAAATGGTAAATTGGTCTGACGTTATCCCCAGCACACCAGAATCAACAGCAGCAAGGAAAGGTATCACACTCAAAAAATAATTTGCATCTGTTAAAACAAAAGGCTGGTTAGCCCCACACCACAGTCAGCGACAAATTCCAGAGCCCATTTTGAGGAAGCAAAGTCATTAAGGATAAGTCACAGCCCCCAAATGATGATAAAAATTATCAACTAAAAATAGTGAGGAAAATCTACTTACATTATCATAGTTCTATAATTGAGAGTGTTTGTGCATCCTCTAAAGTGCCGTATTACAATATTTTTAAGAAAAGTGATTCTAATAGATCGGATAACAATCCGATTTAGCATCATTAAACAAATGAGAGTAAAAAACCTGCCAAATTGATCACAGAATAGTGCAGAAGTTCTCAATGAGATTACATTGTTGATTTTAATGTTTTATAAAATAATCAAGCATTATTATAGATTCAGAAAATATGTACTTGATGATTCACAACTTAGTTCAAATTTTACATATCCTTTTTCACTGAGTCCTTTTATCCTGGATTTTCTAAAGCAGGAAATGGATCTCACAGCCTGATGAGTTTCTCAGAGCTGCAAAGGTTGCAATTCCAGAGGAGAAAGCCCAGCAAATTTCAACATTTTAATTTAGTTAGATAACTAGCTTGTACTCATTCTTAATACTCCACATTACTAAACCAATCAGATATCTAGAGCTCTTGACAAGTCTACTTATGAGTTTTGAAAAGAATGACTCAAGTTAGCATGAAGGAAATACCCCATGGTTCATAGTCTTTATGCATCATTCCAAAAAAAAGTAATATTTAATGTAATGTCATTTCTAATCGTTGGAAATTATTCAAATAAAATTTTTGTGTAAATTAATTTCAAAGCAAAATGCACCATGAAAGAATTAGAAAATGCATTCAAGTTGTTTTTAGTATTGCATACATGACTATGGCAAAGCTGTAGATTGGCCAAACAAAGTATATTCTTACTCTAACAAGTTCGTGAGTTTCAGTATTTAGTACTTTTTTTTCTGAGAAAAAGGGAAAAGCAATACTATCTTGGTCTCTCTTTTCAAAGACTCCATGTTCCTCTGGGAGCCTGTCATGTTACTGACAGTGCTGATTCTTAGAGGTCATGACTTTTGCAGTTCCTTTATTTAATCCTCCTGTAAAAAGTCTTAATATGTCCTTAAAAGTTATTATTTGGCTGGTCAATTCTGCCATGTGTCATCAAGGCCACTGGTATATGATGAAGTAGTTTCATCTTGAAAAAGAAGCAAAATAATAATAACAATAAAAGTAAAAAAAAGAAAAAGAAGCAAAACTGTTTCAGTTTTGTCTCTATCTATATGACCAGGGTTTAAATGTACAATTTTGCTATTGAAGTGAACTTACCAGCCCACCAACTGTCAACAGACACACACAGAGGGTTTACAGGTTCATAGCCACAGTCTGTCTTGCCAGTGGGATCAGCTAGTCTACCTATAGAACAGAGAATGCACAGTTGTATTTGTTTATTATACACATTTAAAATGGTTAAATATATGCATTTAATTAATAGATTCAAATTTTTCCATTTTACTGAAATTTTATTTATCATCATTTTTATATTTTATTTCTCATCTCTCAATCAAATTATTTTGTTTTTCAGCCATATCAATCTTTTGACTTTAATTTATAAGCTGTGTGTGTGTGTAGTTTTATTTACATAGCTTCATATTTTACTGCCTTCTCTAGTTCCAAATTAAAATCATGAAAGCAATAGTCACTCACAGAAAAGGAGGTGAGTTAAAAGTCAAACCAAACCTTTGGTCTACACTTTCTAAATTACATGACCATGTATGCATCAGTTTGTATCATACTGCAAAGTGGAAATAGCAATATTCAGTATCCATGAGATTTCTACATAAGAGAAGTTATCAGAAGTATTTTACATGTTGACTATCCATTACATAAACATCAGAACATCAGAAAATAATCTTTCTTTTTCTCCAAAGCCGTTACCATTCCTCATCTCCTTTCTTCTTTCCCCCTCCATTTTCTCATTTGCTGAGCAATGAGTAAGCAGTGTAGGTTGGGCTTCAGGCACAAATCTCTTCATGTACTTTTGTCAGCCAGAAAGAACTCTTTTTATGATTGAATGTATTATTCTTAAATATCTTCCATGTATATACACTGAAAAGAGCTTTGTTTCCAAGAAAGAGCAACCATTGGCTCAGCTCACCATTATCAGGGAGCCGCACATTTATAATTTCATGCTTATGATCAGGCATTAGAATTAGGATTCTCAAGAAGATCAATATAATCTTACACCTCTCTTGTTTGTAATGAATATCCTCTTGTGTGTTCATAGGAACAGGAAGAGATATGTAGTTATCAGTGTGGTAGTATCTATTTTGAAAATACTCAACAAATTAGAGGAAAGATGTGTCCCCTTGGTTGGTCTCTATGCCTTTGTGTCATTGAAATGTCTGGTAGGAACAACCAACTCACAGAGGAAGGATTTGTGGATAAGGACAAATGGTAACAGAAGAAACAATGATTATGAGGAGATTCAAAAGTAAACAAAAAAATCAGTTTTCAAAGAGACGTGTGGTTCAAATTAGCTAGGGTTACTAATTTGGCTTTGAAATACTATGATGTAAGGCAACTTAAAAGAAAAAGATTTGCCTTACTTATACTGAATCACAGTCCATTGATGGAAGCTAAGGTAGGAGCTGAAATTGGGCTGGAATCTGGAGGCAGAGGTTGATGCAGAGACCATGGGGCAGTCTGCTTACTGGGTTACTCCTTATGGCTTGCACACCTGCTTTCTTATAGAATCCAGACCATCAGCCCAGGGATGGCACCACCCACAGTGAACTGGTCCCTCTCACATCAATCACTAAACAAGGAAAGGACCCAAAGGCTTGCCCATAGGTTGATCTTATGAAAGCATTTTCTCAACTGACATTCCCTCCTCTCAAATATCTCTAGTCTGCTACAAACAACAACATTATACAGTAATTACTCAGCCATCTTTCCATGAGGAGACTCATCAGAGCCAAGGGCTTAGCTGGATGTTCAAACCAATAGGTAAGGTATATTGGAATGCCTTGTGAATAAAGTTGCTGTTTCTTGTTGTGAGATTTGTCACTGTAGCTATTCCCTTTCTGTTACACTTCTGGGAATTAATTCCCACAGCTCATCACTGTTTGATCGTTTACTGATTATATTCCCCTGGCTCTAAGTGACAACAGTTTCCCACAACCAGGCCTTTGCTCCTCTCTCCTTTGTAAACATAGAAATCTGCCTTCCTGCAATTATCTTTATTGACATGCATTTGGTCAGCATTTAGAGTCCAGACAAAAGCATTCTTCCATTTAAGACATACCCAGATATCCAAGGACAGAGAGTTACTACATGCTAAACACTTTAATTCATAGCTGTTCGCATAGATAAAGTAAGCATACCTTCATATTTTCCTCACTTATGGATAAGATAATTGATGACCTAAAAACTAACCTTGCTTTAAAATATTTCCAACTCCTCACCTCACCTTCACCTCAGTGTACTGATGACTTTCATTCAGGAAATTTAGTACTTGTGTCTTACCTTCAGGAAAATTAATTAGTCATCCATCCACAACCCAGAGGGAGACAACCCTCCACTGGTTCCTCTGGTAAGCATCAAACTTTAGAGCTTGTTAACATTGAAACTTGCTAACATTTGACAAAATGCTAATGGAGGAAGGGCCATAAACTTCTCTTGCCTGTTTATATATATTTCCTGGTTACCTATACCTGCAAGGTTTTGTGAGTCTTTGCAGTTGGATAGCAACAAAGATAGTTAACAGAAGCAGAAACAGAAGGAAAAGCATCCAAGAAATTAGCAGAGATAGGAAAATGAAAAAGAAGAATAATACAGTAGAGAATTGGAATTGAAATTTGGATTGAGACAGAGACTTGGGGCTAAGAAATTATAGACAGTTAGGACAAAAGAATTAGAACAGACTATAAGGAAGAGAGAACAGTAAAGAGACATACTGAGGAAAAATTGCCTGTGAGTTGATAGTTTTTCCTCAGATGCCCTTAGCTATTTTCCTTTGCCTCTTGTAGTGCCTTAGCTGAACCATGAAGGAGTCTGAAGGGCTGGTACCCAGAAGGACCCCACTTCTAGCCTATGTCAAGTTGACATAAAACTCGACAGCAGTGAAAGATATGGGGAGAATGCCATTTTCCTCGTACCTTGGGAATATATTGGTATATGGGGAAATATGGCTCTTTCTTACCTGAACTATGCTGCCATCCAAACTGCAGCGGCAATCCCCAGAATAAATTCTGTTCGTTTTCTGGACCATAGCTTGCAAAATATGGAGCCGTCTGCTTCAGTAAGATTCTATACAACCCCATTCTATCAGTGAATACCCATGGGTCAATGATGTGCTTGCCGTCCTCCAACCTGTAATCACTTAACTCTTCAGGGCTCTCTGCCCAGAAAGGAGGATATAGATCTGAGATATTAGGATCCTCTGCTACAGCAGCAGAAATGCAGCCAACCAGTACCCAGACAAAAGAAGCCAGGACAGCCATGGTGCCAAGATGGGAGCTAAGAGCATGCCCAGGCTTTTATAGAAGGAAGGAGGAACTCAGGATATTTTCTTTACTTATGCTTTATAAGCATCCTTTCTTTTTTTTACAAGCAAAGTGTTTGTAGAGAGGAAATGGGCACCTTAACAATTAGCATTAAAGATAATGGAGTATTGTCACCTTCCCATCATCAGGACATTATATTAGAACCTAAACATAGGGTGAGGCCTGTTGAATATTGAATAATACTATTTGTTAATAAAAAAATTCTTCTAGAACTTTTCCAGTCTACATCGTAATTACAAATTACATTATCAGTGACGTTAGGATACTTCCCCCTTATAAAAATGTGTTAACGTAGTTCATAGAAAATACTGAATAATTGAATTGGAAATTATGGATATTTGTGTTTTGTTTTTGTTTGATTTTCAAGACAAGGTTTCTCCATGTAGCTTTCCTGGTTGTTCTGGATCTTGCTATTTTTCTTTATGGATTAGACTGGACTCGACCTCAGAGATCCACCTGCCTCTGTCTCCATAGTGCTGGGATTAAAGGCATGTACCACCAAACCTAGTTCCAATATGAATATTTAAAATAATGTGCACATGTATACTATAAAATTCATCTAATCCACTATGGTATATCTTCTTGTCTGTAAAATGCTTAAAATGTATCAAATTGTTCTGATCAAATAAACAAAGACAATTTGTTTAAAAAATTAAAATGTTACTAATTAATTTTCAGTATCTAGTCATTTTTCTCAAAATGTTATCTAATAGCCTAAGTTTCTAGATTTCTAATATTTCTCCTCAAAATAATAATAATAATAACCAAATAAGTGTCAACCCCTAGGCCTTGCCCTTCCTCCTTTCCTCTCCCTTGTAAACCATAGACTACATCCATAAAGTTATCCATCAAGGTCTAGTCCCTTATTTGGACACTTTTTTATGCCAGATTCATTCCTGAGGCTGACCACCAAAGTCCAGCAATCAAAAGCAACCTTTTGCTCAATTAATTAACATGCACCATTAAAATTAAACACCTCATCCTAACACGGGGTTTTCCCTTCTACCTCTGTGTTTCAGTTGACAGTTGGTAAGTGTTGGTAGGTTCACTTCAAAAGTGAAATTGTACATTTAAACCCAAATCATATAGATAGAGACAAAACTGAAACAGTTCTGCCGCTTTTTAAAGATGAATCTACTTCATCATATGCCAGTGGCCTTAATCACACGTGGCAGAATTGACCAGTCAAATAATAATCTTCCTGTCTCCAACACTCCCCGCTACACCCCACATACCAACTCTCTTTCAGATTGATAACCTCTTTTTATTTTATTATTATTTTTACACAACCTAAAATCTTTAATACAGATTTTTTTTACTTGTTTGTTTTGTGGGAATTTTTTTCCAGTTCACATTTTTCATAAATTTAAAGCTACTCTTTGTACAAGGATTTTTCCCTTTATTCCAAAGAGAAGCATGATATAGTGGAATTTCTCCTTGTATTTTAGTTCCTCAAGACTGGTAATTTAGAAGAGGTATTGTGCCATTAATTGCCCCCTTTTGTTTTCCTAAGTCTTTCTTAATAAGGGATATTTTGTCTTGTCCGGTGGTGTAGGAAAATACGTGCTGCTTTTATTGTTAATGAATAAATCTGCTTTGGCCTACCTTAGGGCAGAGTAGCATATGGCAGGAATTCCAAGCAGATAGAGGAGGAAAGAAGGCAGAGTCAGGGAGAGGCCATGAAGCCACTGAAGGAGACAGATACCCCGGACCATAACAGTAATACATGAGCCTCATGGTGGAATATAAAATAATAAGAATGGGTTAATTCAAGATGTAAGAGTTAGTTAAAAAAATATGCCTAAGCTATTGGCCAAACAGTTTTGTAATTGATATTGTTTCTTTATTATTATTCAGGTCTGGACAGCCAGGAACGAACAAACAGCCTCCGATTTACAGCCCTGTTGTTGTTTTGCTCTAACAGACGGATCTACAGTGTCTTCCTTGATTTACTTTTTGACTGTCCAATAATTCAAGTAAAAAATTGCACCAATTTTTACCACCCAGGAAGAGATGTTTTTTCCTCTCTGAATCTCTGCTCTGTTTGCTGGTACACTAGTCTATATCACTTGGCTGTTATCTCCTTCTCCTTTTTCCTTGTATTTTGTTTTAGTTACCAGATGAGTCTAGTTGTTTCACCCAGGATGGCCTCACAACCCTCATCCTCCAGCCTCTACCAACGCCCCATCCACAACTGGCCTTGCTCAGTTGTAACTTGAATAAATTACTGTAATGGGAGTTTCTATTAACAAGAATGTGAACATTTATAAGGCTTTGACTTTTGCTGTTGAATTATTACATAAAAGTTTATAATTTTTATCATAGTTCTTAAGTATATTCTCCCCTTATTTCAAGCTTAATTGATTGTTCTTTTCCCCCTCTGTTCCATAAATATTTATTTCACTGCTTCAGTTTACATTTCCTTGGTCCTTGTGTTAAAGTACACTGTGGTGGAGCTGCTTAAGAGCACTGGCTACTCCTGCCTAGGACCCTGGCTCTAAGCATTTCTCAGAAGCCCGTAATGCTTAGCACTCCTGACCACAGGTTCCAGCGCCTCCTCTGGAGAGTCTACATTATTACCACCTGACTGCTCCCACTTCCGAGCTCCTCACTTACACATACCCCTAAACATGCTTACCATCTGACTGCTTCCATTTCTGAGCTCCCGACCTTCACATACCCCTGGAAAGCCTAACCGGCTTTTACAGCTGTGGCTGTCCTCTGCTCTTGAGGCACACAGCTTTATGTAAAACTACTCTTTCCCTCCATAGAGAATGCCTGTGTTCAGTGTTTTCTCACTGCAACTGCTTACAGTCCCAGACAGTGGTGCTCTTTTGAGATGTAGTAGAAGCTTTAAGAGGTTTGACCTAGTTGAAGGACTGTGTCCTTTCTCTCCTTTTCTTTGTATTCGTTTCACCATAAACTGAATACGAATGCCTCCTTCTCTGCATACTCCCACTGCCATGATACTCTGTATCATTGTAGATCTAAAGTCAGGGAATTTAGAACCGCGGCCTGCAGCCTCTGAACATGTGACTCAAAATTGATTTTTTTTTCTTCCATTAAAGGTGTTCTGTCAGGTACATGGTGCCAGGTGTGCAAAAGTAAGGTATCTGCCTGATAGATGCAGATAAGCAAAATTTATGTGATAAAATCCTTCAAAAATAAAAGCATTGAGCCAAGGACTGGTGGTACACACCTTTCATTCCAGCACGTAGGAGGCAGAGACAGGTGGATATCTGTGAATTTAAGGCCAGCCTGGTCTACAGAGTGAGTTCTAAGACAGGCTCCAAATCTACAGAGAAACCCTGTCTCAAACAACAACAACAACAAAAGATAGATAGATAGACAGATAAAGAGATAGATAGATAGATAGATAGATAGATAGATAGATAGATAGATGATAGATAGATGATAGATAGATAGATAGATATAGATAAACAAATAAATAAAAGTACTGAAGATCCATGTTTCAGTTCTATGAAGAAACAATAGTTATATAAAATGAGTTATATAATATATATGATAGTTATATAAAAATGAGATTGGAGCT
>NW_026067910.1:14915711-14917580 GCF_014885135.2 Alexandromys fortis | reverse complement strand
GGCGGGGAGGAGGCAGACATTTTTTTTCAATAAAAAATTATATTACAAAAAATGAGATTGGAACAAAGACGCATGATTTAATAATGCTAGTAAACTGGAGAGGAAGTCATAAGGCCTCTTTACACAAACTTTTATTCCCCTCTCTGTGAGGATTTCCTTTTTCTTCCTCCAGGTGAAGCACACGGCTCACACTAAGTGAGGATCTTCTGGCCTGTCTCCAGATGAAATGCGTCAGATGATTCCGTCTTGCTCATCCCTCACAGAGGAACTCTAGACATTCAGAGCGAGTGACCTTTGTGATTGCAGCTTGTGCCGTTGTCAAAGCACATTTGAGGCATGATGATGCTGTAAACGCAGACGGTACTTCCCCAAGCATCTGTATTCTGGCTGGTACCCTTGTGTCACAGGAGATGCCTGTATGGCCTTGGGTAGAAGTGTGCATGTGCTATTCTGCTCTATCCAAAGTGTCCTATTTCAGTTAAATATGCTATATACAGTACACTGCCTTCGTTATCAATTAATGGCTGAAACAGGTGATGAACAGCAAATATCGTTTAAGGGTATGATAAAATTTTTATCCCTCATTTTCCATACCTACGTTGCAGTCTTACTTCGAGTGTATCCAGTCCTCTCATCACCATTCATTCTTATTAGCTACACTGCCTCTGTTTCATTTAGCATTCAGCTGACCTCTCTAAGGGAGTTTTACATTTGAAACCCATTTTGACATAAACTTTTAAAATATACTCTTGAATATTTTTGACATGTTAAATTTGGTAATGATGGTAGAGAAAGTGATTGTAAGGGCTTCAAAAGTACCAAATAAAAATGAAGCTTTTTTTTTTACTGTGTAACACACAAAAATAAAATCTAAATTTTATTCCTACTCTCTCAAGTGTGTACGTGTTGTGTGTGTGTGTGTGTGTGTGTGTGTTACTTTCTGGTCACCCTCTTTGGTTCTAATCCAACTCCCACTTCCTCCTCACACTAGGCCTTCATTTCACATTCTGTCTTTTGTTTTGATTTTTGTTATTTTTGCTTTGGGACCCTCTAGGTTTAGCCAGGCCGATTGATGGGCATGGGTGAGAAGCTATCTGCTGGATGATAGGTAGCTCTCCAGTGGATACATCTCTAAAAGCAATTACTTCCCCACACTTACAAATCTAACAGCTTCCATGGGCAAGACTCAGCCCCGTAGGGCCCTCCACGTCTGTGACCGAACACTTGTCACTTTCTTATGCAGGCCCTACATAGATGACCACAACTGTAAGATCATGAGGACCACAGTCGTGTCGTGACCATAAGCTAGCATTTCATAGCCCCTTCCTTATTACTGGACTCTTGCATTATTTCCCACTTCTCTTCTGTGATGTTTCTGAGCATTGGAAGAAGTGAAATGGTTGTCCTTTTTAAAGTTCAGCATTTGTGTATCATGTTCTCAGTAATTTCACCATAATGAGTATCCATAAAACAAGCTACTTTAATCAAGTTTAAAGACAAACTAATCTTGGACATGGGCATTGTTAATTATGAGGCATTTTGACTATATATCTATTTAGCAAAAACAGAATGTGAAGATTAATTCTTTGCACTTTTAGTCTCTGTAGGCATAGACCTTTGACTAGATCAACAATTGATGTGGGAGTGATTTCTTATTAATAAAGAAACTGCCTTGGCCCATTTTATTGGATAGAAAATTAGGTAGGCGGAGTAGACAGAGGAGAATGCTGGGAAAAAGAAGCTGTGTGAGGAGTCGCCATGGTTCTCCCGCTCCAGACAGACGCAGGTTAAGATCCTCCCTGGTAAGCCAGCTCGTGGGCTACACAGAATATTAGAAATGGGTTAGAACAATATGTAAGAGCTAGCCAT
>NW_026067910.1:14821257-14912346 GCF_014885135.2 Alexandromys fortis | reverse complement strand
AGATGCCCTATCATATGACAAAAGCATTTGTTCAACTATGTTCATAGCAGCATTATTTGTAATAGCCAGAACCTGGAAACTACCTAGATATCCTTCAATGGAAGAATGGATGAAGAAAGTGTGGAATATATACACATTAGAGTACTACTCTGCCATAAAAACAATGACTTCTCTAATTTTGCATGTAAATGGATTGAAATAGAAAACACTATCCTGAGTGAGGTAAGCCAGACCCAAAAAGAGGATCATGGGATGTACTCACTCATAATTGGTTTCTAGCCATAAATATAGGTCACTGAGTCTATAATTTGTGATCCTAAAGAAGCTAAATAAGAAGGTAAACCCAAAGAAAAATGTATAGTTATTATCCCCACATATTGTACTTAATTCAGCTAAATTCTGTCCAGTTGTCTTCACATTCATAATGCCTGTGACTATAAAATGCACATATTGGTGATGGAGAGATGGCTCAGTGTGGAGTACTCTTTTCTGTTCAAACATTCAGACCCTAGTTCAGAGCTTATTACTCATATTTACAGGTGTGTATTTTTTGCAGTCTTGTCAATTTATCAATAATTTGGTATCATACTTTACCCCAAATGTTTGCTAGTGGAAGACAGAGATAGGAAGATAACTAGGTATTTCTGGCCACCATTCTTAGCTCCAGATTCAGTGAAAGACCTTGCTGCATGTCCACAAAGATACGCACACCCACACACACTGTGCGCATACACCACACATCCATATACCTCACCCAAACCTACCACACATGCTTGCATAAACAGACAAAACATACTTAAGATTTATAGAAACTAAGATGATAAGATCTAAAAAGTTTTTTGTTTGGCCAACCCCACACATGATTCAGGAAGCAAAATCCTTTCCCAGAAAGTATTCTTTTAGCCTTTATTTTAAGTTAATCTCTTCCTGGTAAAGTAAATAGGATGACTAGAATTTCTTATCCCCTTGTTTGCCTTCTGAACAGCCAGTGACTAGTCATTAATTTTGTTTCAGAGTGACAAGATGAACTCCATCTTTTAGTCAATCATGAACAAGAAAATCTCTGACCTTTAGGTGTTAGGGAAGTTCAGGATATGGTTGTCTGGTCAGGCAGTACTCCGAGGACCTCTGTGTCCCTCCTCTGACCCAATCTGCGTGTGTCCAGCAGGAAACATGACTATTCTTTCTGGCTCATCTCTCAAATGTTTTCCCACCCATGAGGTCTTCAACTAGCCCCTTATGATATTTCTCATTTTCTTAGGGTAGGTGAGTGGGCCTCTGGTTGCTTATTTTTCCACTCTCTGTTTCAAAGTTCCAGGACTTAACTGTAGTGATGAGGCGAGCAGGCCTGCTTTTTGTCCTGTTCCACTCCCACACAGCTAGCTTAGTCCTGGAAATAACAACACACAAAACTTTATTCTTTTAAACACTGCCTGGCCCATTATATCTAGCCCCTTCTTGGCTAACTCTCATATCTTACTTAACCCATTTTTAATAATCTATGTAGCACCACAAGGTAGTGGCTTACCAGAAAAGATTCGAGTGTATGTCTGTCTCAGGTCAGAGAATCTTGGCGACTGACTCACTGCTTTCTTCTTCCCCAACATTCTGTTCTGTCTTCCCCACCTACCTATGTTCTGACCTATCAGGTCAAGCAGTTTTCTTTATTAATTAACCAATGAAAGCAACAGATAGATAGAAGACCCACCTACATCACTTAACATTAAGATTTTTGATATACTTTGAATTACTCTGGTACAGGGTAAACTTAGGAATTTAATTTTAATGTCTTACATGCAGATGTCTTGTTTTCCCAACATCATTTGCTGAAGGGACTGTCCTAACTCTAACGTCTTTTAGCTAAGGATCACTTAGCTAGTTATGAGTTATTAGCACATTGGGGTTATTTCTGGCTGTGCAATTCTGTCCCCTGGGTGATGATATCTCCCCCACCTACTGATACAATTCTTGTTTCTGGAGAAGGACAGATTATGAATCTAGACAAAAATAAAAGCTTGTACTTCATGAGTGGAAGGGAAATATACTTTACAGAAAGGGGGAATTCACAATTTAACTTTTGTTCTGTTTTTGAGAGTTCATAGCAGTCTTTTGTAATGATTTGCAAATATTTTATTGAGGAGTTTTGTGTTCCTATTCATCAGTAATATAGATCTGTAGTTGTCTTTCTTGTCATTGTATCCTTGCCTGGCTTCAGTAGTAGGGTAATAATACTTTCTTAGAATGGATTATCTTCCCATCCTATTTTGTGAAATAGCCTCCAAAACAGTGTGAATTCATTTAAAGTCTGATAGAATTTGATAGTAAACTAAATCAACCCCGTGTTTTTCCTTTTTAGGACACTTTTCATATTTTACTTGAATCTTATGATTGTTATTAATCTATTTAAATGTTTTGTATCCCTCTGGTTCAATTTTAGTAGATTTATGTGTTTAGAGAATTGTCATTACCTTTAAGTGTTCTGAATAATAGATATTGAGTTTTTTCAGAATACTCCATAGTGCTCCTGAGGAATTTAGTGGTATCTGTTTTGAGATACCATTTTCCTGATTATTTTATTTATTTGGCTTCTCTCTCTCTCTCTCTCTCTCTCTCTCTCTCTCTCTCTCTCTCTGTCTTGGTTAAGATTTTTGCAGTTTTTTCATCATTTCAAAATGTCAACTCTTTTTGCTCATTGACCCCAGGCACTGTTTTTTTTTTTTTCTGTGTCTTTTGTGATTTCTTTATTCCTACTCATTGTGGATTTAGTTTGTTCTTGCTTTTAAACCATCTAGTGATGTTTTCAAATGTATCATTAATTTATTGTAGTGATTTGTAAAAAGACGTTTCTCATGTTCTTAAGCATTTGTATACTTGGTCCCCAGTTGGTGATAATATTTGCGGGGAGGCTTAAAGGATGTAATCACCAGAAAGTTAGTGTAATTGTTGGGGTTTAGGTTTAGGCTTAATGTTAGGGTTAGGATTAGGGGCAAGCTCTGATGTTTCAAAGCCTCCCCTATCTTCTGTTCTTTTTTTTACTTCCTATTTTTAGTTGGTATCTGAGCCTTCAGTCCTCAGCTTCCAGCCCCTAAGGTCATCTGCCTACTGCCATGATTCCATACTGCCATGGCGTTACGGTGATGGACCTCTAGAACTAGGGTGCACAAATATACATTTTTCTTTTATAAGTTTTCTTGGCCATGGTGTTTTATTCCAGCAATAAAAAAGTAGTTAAGACAGTTATGTGTTTGACTTATTTTATTATATAGGCAGGTATAACTATAAGCTTCTCTCTAAAACTAATTTCATTGTATACAACAGGCCTTGATACACTGTGGTCCATTTTTGTTTAAACATTGGAGGTTTTAAAACATACTCTAAAGTGTTTTATTTGCCCCATATAATATTAACCACCATGTATTTGTATAATTTCTTTTGTTCTTGTTTCATTCCCTTATATCTAAAAAAATGCCTGAAGTTATTTTACTTTTTTGAATTCATTGAAACATTTTATGGTTAACAATTTGATATATTTAGGAAAACTAGACTGTCAAAATTGCATACTACTATTGTTTGCTGACTGATCTCTGTTTTATGTTCTGTAGTGATTGCTTTTCAGGACTGTATGTTCTCTTAGTCAGTGCATATACACTTATATCATTCTGTATTCATGATAAACCTTTCCCTTAAGCAATATGCATTTCCTTGTCTCTTCTAAGTTGTCCTCCAGGTCTATTTCTTCCTACTTGAAAACAGATATTCCTACATGCTTACAGATTCCATTTTCTTGGGATATTGTTGCCATTCTGGGTGTAATAATCTAGATTGAAAATTTTTTGTGTGCATATTGTTTGTTTGTTTCCCATGCCCTCCAGGGCTTTAGAATTTCTACAAAGGAACCAATATTATTGACCTGTCTTGACCACATTGTCTGTCTCTTATAATTTGGGGAAGAAATTGATTTGTGAAATTGAGAGGTGGAGTTTGGAAGGTGAGGATTTGAGGAATAATATCATATAACCTAGACTAGCCTCAAAATTTCTACAAAACTGGTGGTGCCTTTGGATTCCTGATCCTCTTGCCTCCACATCCCAGTTATAGGACCGCAGGGGTGTACTGTTGTGCCTGGCAATACTTCTTAATATTCTTTCTTTGTTGATATATTACTGTAATGCATAGTAGAGAAATTCTATTCTGGCTATGCGTATTTGGGGTCACAATGCCTGTTTTCTTTAAATTTCCATATCTTTTCTAGGATTTGGAAAATATTTTACTGTTTCACTGGCTAGGTTTTCTATGTTTTTTTCATAGATATAAATTTTTATCTGTCCGTTCATGTGATTTCTTAGTGGTACCCATGGGACTTTTAAGCTGTTTCTTCTACATCCTTCTCAGTGCTACTTTCTATATGTGGTGTTTCATTCATCCTGTCTTTCCCCTCACTTCAGCTGGCATATCAATGAGGCATTGAACTAGTTTTATATTTGATTTACCTAAGTTTTCATTCCAAGGTTTTTGTATGAGTTTGAAAACATCTCTATTTATTGAGTTGATTTTTCACATTCTAAATTTCTGTTGTAATTTCTCTAGCTCTTAGTTTCCTTTTTGAATCCACTGACTATTTTTTTTTTTAAAATTCTCCAGCACTTTAACTTTGTCAGATATTTGGACTCAACTGGTAAATAATTCTGAACTTTTAGGAGCATTTTGTGGCTTGTTAAAACATGTCTTGTGTTTCTGTGTTGAGGCTTGTTCATCTGTGGGGATGGAGATCTCAACTTTTATTTCTTTGTTAAATATTGATGGGGAAAGCCCATCTCAGAGAAGGTGGTGCCAGCCCTGAGGAGGTGGTCATGGATTGCTAAGAAAACAGATTAGTGCAGCCATGGAGAAGTCAGTAGCCGGTGTTCCTCTATGGCCTCTGCTTTAGTTTCTGCTTCCTAGAGCTCTTCCTGGCCTGATTTTCCTTGATAAAAAATTCTAACCTGGAAGATTTCATAAAAACTTTTTCTCTCCAGATTGATTTTGCTCAGTGTTTGTCACAGCAACAGAAGAAAACTAGAATAGAAGCCCATTTTATCTTCACTTCTTTTTTCCTTAAATGTCATTTATTTTGGTTTTTGAAATTGTAATTTTGTTACGTCATTTCTCCCCTTCCTTTTCCTGCCCTCAACTCCCCCATATAGTGTTCCACACTGTCTTTCAAATCCATGCCTTCTCTTTCTTTTCCACAAACACACACACACACACACACACACACACTTGTACATATGTGTACTAATAGGGATAAAGTCAGGAGTGCATATCTGGGGTACAGTCCTTGGTTCATCTTTGCCCATTTCAGTATTATACCTTATGACCTATGCTGGGGTCCTCAGAGATGCGGAGTCCCTATATTCCTCTCTACTGCTTCTAAGAGTTGAATGTCTAGAGTGTGACTTCTGTCCTCATTGATCATATCTGTTGGTGGCTGAATTGCCACCTAGGTGGTTTTGTCTTTCCTGTTCTTTAAGTTGACGTTTGTGCCAAGGTTTATGAAAGACTGGGTCATGGCTATAGTAAGCTACAATTTCTCCCAATTTAACTGGAAGGGTAGTTTAGTGGCAAAATGTTCCCAGCAAATGCTTGAGGGTCCTATAATTATTTCTCACTTTTCACACAGAAAGGAGATAGGAAACAACAAAAGCATAAAAAATGAAATAGATCAGAAACACAGTAAAAATGACTAAAGGCAGCAACTGCACCACTGGTAGTAATGATAAGAAGAGGGCAAAGGGAATGTAAAATAAAGTAAAATTTTACTTAAAATTGTAAGTTAAAATTAATAAAAGCAACAGGATCAATGGGAAAGAAAAACATAAAAAACCTGTTGAAGAATTAAAAAAACAAGCTACCAGCTGCCATAATTCCTCTCACCTCTCAGTGGTTGGTTGGACATATAGTCTCAGCTCTGCCCTGTATTGCCCCATGGGCTGGTTGAGTGTGATTTGTCTATAGTGAGGCTATATTCACTCCAAAGGCTTTTGCATATATCCTTGGAGATGTTCTAACCCAACCGCTTTGAAGGTATGTATAAGGCACCTTCAGATCATGGGCAAAGATGCAGCTAAAGTTGGAGACATTGCAAGTTCCCAGGAACTTCAGGAGCAAGTGTGCTGGACACATGATCTCTGGTCCTGGAGACCCTCACATTGCACCTGGGTCTACTCTCCAAGTCAATCCATGTTTCCAAGTGCATAAGAGAGGGGAGAGTGAACACAGCTGTGGTGTCCACACTGGGGGTAGTCTTGGGGTCTTGGAGCTCACATGTCTCAGATCCTCACTTTGCTTTCATCGTCTGGAACTGGTCACTGTGCCCACTACACTGACACTCCCACAAGAAAGCTACTGTATGCGTCCAGCAATATCTCATTTCCAGAATGGCTCCTGGGTCAAGCACTGAGAAAGGTTGTGAGCAAAGAGTTAGAGAGCTTCCTCTCTAAATCTGGTTTATCATACAATAGGAGTTCTTTTTCTGTGACCATGACAGCTGATCTGCAGCTATCATCAGAAGTCACAGACAGCGTTTGGTGACTTACCTTACAGCTGCAGCACACAAATGCAACTGTGTCTGTAATAGCGATGAGTCACCATGCAGGTTGCTGCTCTTGCTATGGTTCTTCTAAACAACTGTAAAAGCATTGCCTTGCAACAGAGATTTCTTTTCCCATTTTCAGGAGGATGCTCCGTAATCTTTGTGAGGCTATCAATAACTACAGCACTTTCGTAAACTTTGCACTAGGCATACAACTTTGTGTGAGCATAGAACTTCACACAATATTCTCATCATCAATCATGAGTTTAACAGATGACACAAAAACTGTCTTCTGAGGTATATTAAGATACTGGGGGAAAGTGTTTCAAAGACATATTTAAAATCAGTATTAAATACTTGTGTTCGGGTATTTTAGGATGAGTCCATTGTTGACATTTTTTCTGGTCCACCTTATTATGATTCTGTGGTGATGTTAAGAGTTCAGTGAAACAGGACCTCCATGGAAGAGGGGTCAGCAAAGGGTAACTAATGCACGGTCATTTATTCATTCATTCAAGACTAGGTTCTAGGTACCAGAGTGAGCAGGAACTATGGACACAGAGACTGTGTAGCATCCTGCACACTGACTGCCTGGCACCCAGTGACCTTAAGGAACTCCTATCTTTAAGGAACGCCTTCCTTCCTCCTTCCTGCACCGGACCCAAAACACATGAGTCACCTTTTAGTTTTAAAAGCTGTGTCAACAAAATCCTTTAATAGAACGAATCTTTAACCAAAAATACGATCAACTGTAAAGCTTTTCCCAGTGCTGAGATTTATTGCTGAAAGTATCTTTAAAATTGAAAGTAAATTTTTGATATTGTCATTGTTTTTCTAAAACTTAAAATACTCTAAAGAAAATACAATTGTTTTCATAGATGCCAATCCGTCTTCTTCCTTATTTTCATAAGGTGGCTGTAGAGTGACTCTTGGCATGGATGTGTCGTTAGCCGTATCATACTAGTCATGTGTTACTGACTTGCTCATGAAAAGGGAGGTGCGTGTCCGGGATAAACACTGGAAGCAGTGTTCTGATGCTGCCCTCTTTTTTTTTTTTAATTTATTAAAGATTTCTTTCTCTTCCCCCCCTCCGCCTCCCCTTTCCCTCCCCCTCCCCCAATCAAGTCCCCCTCCCTCGTCAGCCCAAAGAGCAATCAGGGTTCTCTGCCCTGTGGGAAGTCCAAGGACCACCCACCTCCATCCAGGTCTAGTAAGGTGAGCATCCAAACTGCCTAGGCTCCCACAAAGCCAATACGTGCAGTAGGCTCCAAAACCCATTGCCATTGTTCTTGAGGTCTCAGTAGTCCTCATTGTTCGCTATGTTCAGCGAGACCTGTTTTAACCCAGGCTTTTTCAGACCCAGGCCAGCTGGCCTTGGTGAGTTCCCGATAGAACATCCCCATTCTCTCAGTGTATGGGTGCACCCCTCGCGGTCCTGAGTTCCTTGCTTGTGCTCGCTCTCCTTCTGCTCCTGATTTGGACCTTGAGATTTCAGTCCGGTGCTCCATTGTGGGTCTCTGTCTCTGTCTCCTTTCATCGCCTGATGAAGGTTAATATTCAGGAGGATGCCTATATGATTTTCTTTGGGTTCTCCTTCTTATTTAGCTTCTCTAAGAACCCGAATTATAGGCTCAATGTCCTTTATTTCTGGCTAGAAACCAAATATGAGTGAGTACATCCCATGTTCCTCTTTTTGGGTCTGGCTTACCTCACTCAGGATTGTGTTTTCTATTTCCATCCATTTGCTTGCAAACTTCAAGAAGTCCTTGTTTTTTACTGCTGAGTGGTACTCTAATATGTATATATTCCATACTTTCTTCATCCATTCTTCAGTTGAAGGGCCTGATGCTGCCCTCTTGAGGCTAAAGAGATTAGTGCCCCAAGTAAGAGGTAAAGGGTAGAACAGTGTGACAGTAAGGCAAGTTTTGAAGGGAGTTTTTGTTGTACGTTTACTATATATTGCCATTAGAATAACTAATGATTTTAAATGATAAAATACTTCCACTTATAGCTTTGATGAACATAATTCTGGACTGGTGTTAACTGGGGAAAAAGATGAAAGAATACAAGGATTTTGAAACTAGATAGTAAATGTTAGATAATCTAATCCCAGTTCTTTCCTCATTATATAATCATTCCTTTAGGCAGTGTGTGGATAACAAGATAAAAATCATAATATGTAAGCAGTTATTTTCCTTCTTTTTTACATGTGTAAATTTACTTTACCAAAATGGAAGTGTAACACTATTTTCAACTAATATTTTACACATAATTGCCTGTATTTAGTCAGAAATGTTAATAAACAAAATACCGTAATTTATAGTATTGTGTTATTCTTAATTGGCACCATACTACACTGTGAATGCATGCATGGCTACTTTTATGTAAAATGTTTGCTGCTTACAATTTTTGTTTGTTGTTTAGACACAAGCTTTAATTATAGAACTGATTCTTCTCTAGAGTTCATCATGCAGTCCCTGCTAGCTTCAGACCCCATATCTTCCTACTTCTGTTGTAGGATACTTAAATTGTAAGTATATGCCACCATACTCAGCCCAGACTCTTATAATAAAATGACTCAGCAATAAATGTTACCACGTGTCTCTTGCGTTGCCATAGCTCAAATGCTGTCTGGCATCTAAGAGGAGGCAATGAATGTTCACATAAAAAAATGTGAATCTGAAATAGGAAAATGTTTCCCTTAGGATAAAATACATATAACTGTAAACTTTGATGACATTATTACATGATTCCTAATAAAGATACATGAATTTGTTCCTGCCTGTCTCACTAAGTGGGACTGCACAACTCATCAGTTCTTAAACACTCTATTATGACTTGATTTTTGTAAATGTTGTTTTTCTGATGTAAAAAATGTTAAGGCCTGGTGAAGTATCCCATGGGTGTAAAACTCAAATATGTTTACAGTGTTCTGGTTTCTGTTCCTAAACCACAAAAATAAATAGTTAGATAAACTTTTGGTCCATAATTTTAGAGAAATGAACTTTTAAAAATTAGTTTCTTAAATTGGTGGGGATTATTTCATTTGCTTTATCTATTTTTCTACTGAATTATTTCCTTTCTATATGATGTGAAATTACTTTGAATAACCTGATTAATTATCAAATTACCCTTACTATGAAATAATATTTTATACTTGATGTTTACTTTTATAAAAATATTATTCAAGTTTTTACAAATTAATAATTTGTTCTACTATATGAATTACTATGTAAATGGTTTCTTATAGAACTGAGTTGGTCAAGAAATTAAATACTATTTTAATATAGCAAGCAGGAATTAATTTATTTTATAAGGATATGAAGACTATAATTCAAAATCATTGAACACACATGTTTTCATGCTTATGATGCTAAAATTTGGTTAAAGTGATGTTAGCCTGTTTGTCTACATGCCCCATAGGAAAGTGAACTCATGTCTGTATAAACGCCAGTATTTACATTAACATTATTTTCTCACTGTGGTGAAATCAAGGAATATGTGCTCAAACATTTTTGTATTCCCATACACTTATTGTTTATAAATCCTCTTTTTCCTAATGAGATTTGAACCTTTGTATGTATGTTTTTGGATTTTATATTCATATCTATGAAATATTATGACTTAATTTCTGCCAAAAATATAAAAACTGGGTTCACATATTTTTGCCCATGAATATGTAACTCATAGTTGCCATATGTTTTCAAAATTGAGCTGTCTCCAATGTATGTAGATCCACGCTCATGTGAGGAAACCTTGGGAGAACCTCTCTCCTGTCTGTTTTGCTGCTATTTCTCTGTGTATTATGTTACTGATGAAACTGACTTGTTATTATACTGTAGCTTTATGGGAGGTCTTTAAAGCACATGTTGAATCCTCCAACATTATTCTTTTTCTCTTCTTTTTTTTGTACTTTATTGTGTTATCCATACTATGCCTTTTGTTTTTCCACGATTATTTAAAATCATATTGTCAATTCCTACAAATTCCAGTTACTTTGAATCTATAGCTCAAGTTGGAAATAATTGCTACACTGATGAACTTTACAATCACTTAATATAAAACACCTTTCTGCTTAAATAGTCATCAGTTTTCAGTTTTTCACGTTCACACACATATATATATATATATATATTATTAACTTTGAGCACAAGAATGAAGTTTACTTTGCGCTATACTAAGCAATTTGTGTGTGTGTGTGTCTTGTGTGTGTATGTGTGTATTTCTGGAAGCCTGTACATTGTACATGCATAACAAAACACCACTGCTCCACATGCTTAACCCCTAAAGTATCACTTCCATAATGGGTTTTTTTGAGTTGTATAGTTGTTAAGCAAAACTTGATTCTGCAGCTTGCAGATGCAAAGTGATGCTCCCAATTCTGCCTCCTAAGTTGCTAGGCAACAGGTTTGAACCACCACACTTGGAGAGGATAGGACTTTGGTGAGGGCAGTGCTTTGTTTTACTCTATTGTTTTTTTTTTCTTAATTTCTAACCAATTGTTAATCACTATTGGAAAGCATGTAACTTTTATTTGAATCGAGCTGTTCAACTTTGAAAATTCTCTTACCAATTCTAAGCCGATTTCGTCCATTCTATTCTTTGTCATTTTCTATATAGGCAATCATAGTTTCTGGAGATTAAAAAAAAAATACAAGAGAGGCTTTTTTTTTCTTTTTTACAGGTTGACATTTTACTTCTTTTCTGTTTATTGAATTGGTGGGGGTTTCCACTGAGTTGTATACTGGAAGTGATAAAACGCTGTGGACGTCAGAGGACGAATTGAGTTATTTTATTGTACCTTCATGTTGGGACCACTGCCTTCCAAATAACGACACAAAGACTTCTTATTCATTTTGAAAACTCCATCTATAGCTCAGGCTTGTTCATACTAACTCTTCTACCTTAAATTAACCCATTTATATTAGTCTATGTTCTGCCACATGGCTCAT
Organism: Alexandromys fortis; assembly: GCF_014885135.2. NCBI lineage: Eukaryota > Metazoa > Chordata > Mammalia > Rodentia > Cricetidae > Alexandromys > Alexandromys fortis. The sequence continues at coordinate 14,900,823 of NW_026067910.1, read as the reverse complement.
GGATGTTACCTTTCCTCTTGCACAACCTGCTTGTGTCTCTGCCTTCCATCTTTCCAGAGTCCTCCCTGTCCACTTCCTAGCCTCTTCCTGCCGAGCTATTGGCCATTCAGCTCTTTATTAGACCAATCAGAAGGGGCATTTGGCAAAGACACATCTTCACAGCGTAGACAAATATTTCGGAACATTTTATTCTTTCCATGGCCGAGATTCTTGTCATTCAACTCAGATCATCAGTCATGGCAAACCACTAAACTCTTAGTGGTCTGATAATAAAAGGTTTTGCTTTCTCCCTTAAGAGGAAAGTGCCATGTTCCTGCCATTTAATATGCTGTTAGCTGTAGATCTTTCATAAATATCTTTTATTAACTTAACTAAGACAGATCCTCTGCATTCCAGTTGTGCTAAGGATTTTATTGTAAATGTACATTAGATTTTGTCAAATTCCTTTAAAATTTATTTGTATGATCATGTGATTTTTATTTGTTAACCATGAACATCATATGATGGGTCTCACTAATTTTAGAATGGGGAAACAGCTTACATTTCTAGAATGAAGACAGTTCAGTCATGATATATTATTTCTTTGGGATCATTTTTGTATCCCAATTATTGCCATTTTGTGAAGCACCTTGTACTTTGATCATGGGAAATATTGATAGATGGGCTTTTTCTTTCAGAGTCTTTTTTTTTTGGTTTGGGGATTAGATTAATGTCAACATGATAAAATGAGCTTAAACATAATCCCTATTATCATATTTTTGAGAGACATTGCAGAATACAATTATCTCTGTTAATTTTGGATAGAATTTCCCTTAGTGTCTCCTTTTTCTTTTTCAAGGGTTTTTCATTATTATCTTAATTTCTTATATACAATTATTATATATAGTTGTAATATATATTAGTGATTCTATATTTATGCTTTCTGTGTGTGTTGTTTGCGCCTTTGAGTTTGGTTTGGTAGTATCTGTCTTTCAGGAACATCATCTCATTTCACACAATTGTCAAACAAATGTAATGAGTTTGTGTCCCTAAAGAAGAAGATGTCAGGAAGACCATAAGTATCCACGAGATCAGTAGTAATGAGCCCTCTTTTTCATCATTACATATGGTAATTTGTCAGACCACATCCTGTAGGAGGAGGACTTGATTGTTCATCCTGGCTGCATTAGCTTAGCCCCGAAAATAACCACACAGAAACTGTATTAGTTAAATCACTGCTTGACCCATTAACTCTAGCTTCTTATTGGCTAACTCTCACATCTTAATTTACCCCATTTCTACTAATCTCTGTATCGCCACATAGCAGTGACTTACTGGGGAAAATTCCCACCATCTGTCTCTGGTGGATCCACGGCGTTTCCTTGATTCCACCCTTCTTTCTCCCAGCATTCAATTCTATCTTCCCTGCCTACCTAAGTTCTGCCCTATCAGCAGGCCAAGGCAGTTTCTTTATTCATTAAGAAGAATCATCTCACCTATAGACAAGTTCAGCAGTCATTTCTCTGTGGGTCCTGGATGCCCAGTTGAGCAGTCCAGGCAAGAGCAGTTTCTTGCCCAAATGGCTAAACAACTCCATAGGGAGCCTCTTCAAGGCCCATCTTCCTCTTGAAGTAATTGGTGCTGCCAGGAGCAGATGTGTCACGTTGTCATGAAAAGTCCTAACTTCTTAAAACATTTTAAATGGCATATTCTGAAATTCTTTGAAAGATTTAAAGAATAACTATCTAACGGGAATATATCTCTGTACATCTAGAAAACTAACTGAGAACAAGCTTGACTATTATAGATGATTATCTATTAACCTTTGTTTCTTAATTATGCATTACATTTTTACATAAACTACACAAGCACAATACCTTAAGATTGACCTTAAATTTGTATCAATAAACCAAGATCTATACCAATGCAAATTATTCTTATCTAGATCAACATGTAAGAATTAAGATATGTGAGGAGAATTCTGAAAATGTGAGAAAACTCCAAGAAAACAAGGGTCTTGTAACCTCCATTCCTTCTAAACATGAATTTGTTCTTAGAATATGCTTTCCTGACCCTTGCAGGTATAATAACTCAAGGTGGGTTTGCTTCAGATTACACAGTGCTTTTACTTTTGTAATTCCAAAATGTTTCCAAGCATGGATTATCCTGTGACTGTATACAGTACTAAATACACGAGACCGAGCCTTTCCCTTGTGACTGTATACAATTTGAACCCAAGTGAATTTTATGCATGTGACCTTGCCTAACTCTCAGAATATCCTCACAATATAAAACATCTGATGCCCTGAATAAAATAGGCTCTTGCATGAGACTTTATTCTGCTTCATTTTTAGGCTCCATTCACCCAGGTTCATGCCACTAATTAAAGGGCTAACAGTAATTTATGTCCTCTCTCAACTTTTTGTGTCAACAGTGCTAGAGGCTTAAGAAATTTGTTGATTTTTTTCAAATATTTCAAATTTTGACTATTTTGTCATTGTCAACTTTTAAAATTTTATGTTCTTCACAAATATGTTTTATTAGATAGCCAAAAAATTTGAATCAAAGACCATAAATGTCAGTGCTTTCAAACTATAAACTACATTGGAAATAATAGCAGAAAGTTAACTGAAAAAACTTCTAGTTTGGAGGGAAGGTTAGAAGGCACAGCTAGAGGTCCATTGCCCTTCAAACTTAGATTAAGCTACACATTAACAGAAACAGTAGACACCCTGTCTCAGTGAGGTGGAAAGTGAGAACCAAACCATACAAAGATGAGCATATTATTTAAGAATGACTTTCATTTCTGATGATGTCTGTCTTAGTTTGCTTTCTATTGCTGTGATACACACCATGACCTAAAAAACAACTTGGGAAGGAAAGGGTTTATTTCATCTTACAATTTCCAGGTCAGAACCCATCACTTAGGGAAATCAGGGTGGGAGTTCATGGAACAAGCAGGCCTAAATTGAACATAAGTCCTTTGTACCCATAGATAAGTGCTTCTCTCAGTCCTCATTAGAAAATCTTCTTTTTGTAGTCAGTGGTGATTATTATACAGACTTAAAGCTGGTCAACATACAAAAAAAAAAAAAAATCAAAGACTCCAAGGCCGGGGCATTATTGGGAGAGAAGAAAGAATGCAAGAGCAAAAAAAAACCCAGCAGATTTCAACAGCAAAATATTTTCTGGTCATTGCAAGGCTATTGCACACATGAACTCAAAGAAGCTGTGACTACATATACAAGACCTACACAAGATTAAGCTAGACAAAAATCCATCATGGATAGGGGAGGGAATTGTGAAGCCCCACCCAATTTGAGGAGATATTGGTAAGTGATGCTTGTGAGGGAGGCAGATTCAGTCTTCGGAAATTCAGCGCGTAGAGGCTATCATACTAGATGGTCTTACACACATGTTCATACAAGCAACAGTAAATGGACTCCCTGGTTCTTTTTGAAAAGAATACATGAAATTGGGAGACAAAAATGGTAGGGTGGAGGAAACTGTGGAAAAGGAATAGGAGTAGATCTGATCAAAACACATTATGTGCATGAGCGTAACTCTCAAACAATAAAGAAATTGAATCTCCATTTTAAGTAGGGGCTGCTGTTTTATCTTTGAACCACTAGGTGGGGTACCTTACATGCAGGGAGAACACAAAAATCTAAGGTTATATAAATCATTAGGACTTCTTTCCTAACAACCCTTGAGTAGCACATCTCATTATCTATCTTAACAAATGACGGACCAGGACAACAAGTTATAACCAAACAAGGAAATAGTGTTGACATGAGTGATAAGACTAGATACCATAGAGTTTAAAACATTCATTGTACAGAACTAAGATTGTTGCAAAGAGAGGGCTGCTTATTTGTCCCAACCACCTGGCTGGCTTAGTCCTGAAATAACCACACAGAAATTGTATTAATTAAAACACTGCTTGGCCCATTAGCTCTAGCTTCTTATTGGCTAACTCTTATATTAATTTAACCCATTTCTATTAATCTGTATATTGCCCCATGGCAGTGGCTTACCAGGAAAGATTCTAACTGTAATCTGTCTCAGCCAGAGGATCCATGGCATCTCTCTCCTACTCCACCTTTCTTCCTCCCAGCATTGAGTTCTGTCTTCTCTGCCTACCTAAGTTCTGCCCTATCAGGCCAAGGCAGTTTCTTGATTCATTAACCAATACAAGCAACACACAGAGGGGAATCCCACATCGTAAGATCCAACCAAAAGACAATGATTTGTTTAAAATAACCTATTGGGTTAAAATTAGAACCAGACTCGGGACCTAGCTATTATAATTGTTTCATCTAACACTTTTCTTTACAAGGTTGTTGCTCTGTGTCTGTAGGCCAGTTAGAAGGGTAAGCCTTAGATTGTGGGCAGATGGAAGAAGTTTTAAAGAACAGGTGGGCCTTGTCCTCCATACAACAGCTGCAGTACTAATGCCACCCCCAGCAGGAGGTGCGCAGCTGTGTTCCTAAAGTAAAATTTTTAACGGTCTAGGAAGTTACCAGTAGGTTACACCTCATCATCCTGTCGCCGCCATTGAAATTTAAGCATTTTGTAACATTGAAAACTTATGACTTGCTATGTTACTGCAGTTTGACAGCTCTCAGCTATTGAAGAGAGAGATGATATTTGCAGCCTATTAAAAGATCATAATTCCTTAGTAATATAATGGACATAGTATATGGAGTTGCTGTATGAAGTTGGGGAATCAACATAAGTGTCCAAGATCTTTGGGATGGAGACATATCAAACCAAATGTTCATATATTAAAAATATTTTAGTACTGTCACAGCTTTAACACAGTTATCATAATAAGTTAATGTGAAAATGTTCGAGCTACAGAGATGGCTCAGATATTAAGAGCACTGGCTGCTCTTCCAGAGGTCCTGCGTTTAATTCCCAACAATCACATGGTGGCTCACAACCATCTGTAATTAGTATAACAATATATGCTGCCTTCTTTTGGTGTGCAAGCATAAATGCAGGCAGAACACTATAGACATACTAAATAAATTAATCTTTTAAAAATGGCATAAAGAAAAAATAGATAACTTATGCAGTTATTTGAATGAGAATGCCTCCCCTAGACTCAGGTATTTGAATACTTGACCCTTGTAAGATCGTGCTGTTTGAGGAAGCTTAAGTTGTAGCCTTGTTGGAGAAAGTGTCACTGGAATCAGGTTCTGAGAGTAAAAACCTTACCCACATCTGGTTTGCTTGCTCTGTTTTGTGCTTGCAATAAAGAATGGAACATCTCAATTTCCTTTCCAACCACCATGCCTACTGCCTACTGCTATGCCTTTCTGCCATGGTGGATTCCTATTCTTTTGGAACCACAGCCCAAATAAACTCTTCTTTCTATAAGTTGTCTTGGTTATTTGTTTTATTACAGCATCTGATGAGCAACTAATATGGTTTACAATTATTTTTACAGATAAAGCAGCTTTTACCTTGCAAAACGATGAACAATGTCATGAAAACCAAGAATAATGGAAGTGAAATAGAGAAAATATAGGAAAGATTCTAAGCATGAGATGATAACAGAATAGGTTAGGGTGAGAGACTAAAATGCAAACTGTGGAAGCTCATTGAAGGAGTAAAATGAACATATAAGGTATTTGAAGAAAAGGGGGTATAAGAGCAAAGATTGGGGTACACTGGCATAGACTGGAGACAGTCTTCAAAATCATTTTGAATTTTGAACTAAAACTAAAATATGACAAAGATTTTACAAACTAAAATATTTTCATTTATATAAAAATTAATTTCACGTATGCAAAAATTATAGAATTACTTTAAGATCCTTATCATGCTGCTATGCTTGAAGTTAACCTATAAGCCCCACCTGTCAAGGACCAGGTAGCTTCTTGGAAAGCTGGGAGTTTGTAGATGTTAAAAATAGCAATAAAGCCTCCTACGAAAGTATGGTGGCCTGTGCGTTTTGTCTATATAAGCCCAGACAACACACCTCTAAGGACCACTCATCTGGAAAGGTCCAGGGAGTGATCTTGACCAAATTCCATCCATATAATATTTTAATATAAACTTGCTTTAATTTGTTCAAAATGCTGGAACTGGTAAAAAAAAATCAGATTTTTTTCTCTGGTAAATGTTAGGATTAAAATTACACAGAAACAAGTCTCCCATACAAAATGAAAATTTATGCATAAAGGGTCTGGAGAAATGCTTTAGTTGGTGAAATGCTTTTTATGCAAGCTTTAGACCTGAGCTGGGCTCCCTAGGATGGATATAAAAAGGCCAGGCACAGCAACATACATATCTAAACTAAGCACTGGGGAGAGAGAGTTGAGGGGTTCCTAGAACTCACTGGTCAGCCTGACAGCCTAGCGGAATTCTCAAGATACACATTCAGTAATACGGAAAGGAAGAAGGAAGATTCAGGATCTGACCTTTCACCTCCACTTGCATGCACATACACATACTTTCATTCATAAACTTTCTGGAAGAGAAGTTATTTTCCTTGTTATCGCTTGCCTATGAATTTCATGAAATAGTACAGGATTACTGGCCTACCAAAGTGTGATTTAAATGAACATGAACTTTGTGAGAAACACACAAAACCTAGTGCTGAAGAACACAGAGTAGCAAACCTTTCAAAAGAAGCATCGATATGTACAAACCTATAATCATCTCTTTGGAAAAGAATTGTTATGCAAAAAAAAAACAAGAGGATTTTCTTGTTTACTCTTTGGTGTGATCTAAAAGTCAGTTGTTTTTCCTTAGGATCACTCTTTATCAACATAACAAAGAAATAATTCAGAATAATTTCAATACCGAGTATTCATTCAGTATTTGTAGCTAGTCTTCATTTCTTTGGAAGGGGACAACATATTTATATTTACAATTTTACTTTAGAAATACTGTTTTTATATAATGTTTACTAAGTGTAGCAGGGTAACAATTTTAATGGTTACTTGTAAATAGTGGGATCTGTCTTAATGAGGTATTTCTTACTTCAGAGAGAAGTCACATATGGTTTGATAACAAAATTTGAAATGATAAGTTTTAGTTTTAAAATAGTGATTTCATGTTTAAAGTTAGATGACCTAACTTATTAGTCTATTTAAACTCTTTTCAAATTCTAAATAGCTATATAGCTTTCAAGAGAATTGAAAGAAGATTCAGTAACTTCTGGAAGACCTGATGTTGATGAGATTAGAGTTGATAAATAAGAGCCATTTCTGGAAATTACTAGCCTACTGTGACAGTTTTGGGGAAGTTCTGAAAGCACAATAAAGTCCTGCTGAGAGGTGATTATAGTTAAGCCTGGATTAAACCCGAGTAGAAGGTGAGTAAAACAGGGGAGACTTGTTGTACACATCTTAGTGAACTCCTGGAGCAGGGCTCTCAGGCCATCATTCTCAAATTGCCCTTGGTCCAGATAGCATAGCAGGAACCGAAACCAGCATCAACCACTGGACTGAAAAGCAAATTCACTTAATTGTTATAGTTGGGGTCATAGAGAATATTATATAAATACATGGATTACACATGATGGGATGGGAACACTACTATTCATCATTTTTTCTAAAGCTTTAACCAAGAAAGAAGAAAGAATGAAAGTGTAAGAAAGAAATAACAAAAGAAGGAGAAAAGATAAAAGAAAGCAATATAATAGAAAGAAGAAATACATAGGGTAGGACCATAAAAAGACAGTCAAACTTGTAAGTTACAAGGAACAACACAATTTATATCCCCAAATCCAAGAGAAGTAAATAAAGCACTGTCAGAATGTATGAGAGAGTTTAGAACGGCAATATACTACTGAAAACAAGGTAGGAAACGAAAATCAAAGTTTTCCAATATTTGAGGACGAGAGAAATAAGATCAAAGAAAGGAATGTAAAAGTTAAGAAGGCATTTGACAAGGCAAAGACAGCCCTGATCTCTCCAGTACAACAGAGCCCTACAGTCTAGTTCTCCTATGCAGTCAACAGCAGTGGCTTTACCATTTTGTGGGCCATTGGTCCCTCCCCCGTCCAATAATTCATAAACAAGTAACTAATCCTGACACTTAGATTCTCACCCAACAGCCTAATGGCCTCCCTTTTCCATTCACACAGGGTGCCTTTGTTGAAAGCGCTGCTGTCTTCACTATTCTTTCATATGTCTTTACAAACCTGTAAGGCTCAAAGAAGTTTTCATTGTAACACCCATGTAATGAAGCCCATTTACAGAGAGTACAGAGGGTCAATGAAGACCCACCAGTGTCCAGTCCAAGCAAGTGTAGGTTTATCTCAAGAATTATCATCAGAGGGTGTAAACGGATATTCCTTGTTTGTTTCCTGGCCACCCAGACCAGAATAATTACAATAAGCTATATTAATTACAACAGTGCTTGACCAATAACTTAGCTGTATTTCTAGCTAGCTCTTACATCTTAAATTAACTCATTTCTATTAGTCTGTGTAGCACCATAAGGATGTGGGCTGCTGATAAGTTCTGGCATCTTCTCATTCGGCAGCTACATGGTGTCTCCTGACTCTGCCTATTCTTTCTATACATATCTGTTCAGATTTTCTGCCTGGCTTTACTCTGATAAGCTATTGGCTGAAACTTTATTCATCAACCAATAAACCCTGCATGTATACTGAAAACCATCTCACATCAAAAGGGTACACTAAAGAAAACACATATAATATCCAATACATCATGTGAAGATTTCATTGCTGGTATGAGTGATTTCCTGAAAGGAGCAATGCTGGTGTGGGTAGAAGGCACCAGCTGATCATACTCTGTGTAATTACGTCTTCTGCTTCCTGTTCCTGAGTCAGTTCCATGGGCCTGCTATGTCTTTCTCAGCCTGACAGGCTCAATGGAACTGACTCCATCCAAAGACTTGGCCAAGGTCCAAAGGGGAGTGAAGTCATGCTCTTAATTTCTGCTCAGGCTGCTTGGCTCTAGGCCAGCACAGGAGTTAGTGGCATGGGTAATGTCTCTACTTTAGCCAAACCTGGCTTCTTGGAGAGCCCTAGGCTAAGCAAACAATTTCATCCCCAGCACATACTTATTTACAGGAGAGAACTGTATATATACCACCCTGGGGCCACAATTTTCCATGCCTAAGACAAGGTTAGTTTTTTTTCATCTGCATTGATTTTATCAATTGTACCCTCTATGAACAGTTTTTCAGAGCTGAAATTCTTCCAGAAGCTCATTGGCCCACCATTTGGGTTTTGGTCAGTTTGTCCCCTCAGGAACTTTGCAATAAGTCTTGCCACATTTCCTTTTGATTGACATAGATATACCACTTTACCTTTCCTTAATCTCCTCTAGATTACCTTAGCACTTTACAAACTTGATTTATATGACAAACTTGATTTACACACTGGCCAGTAATCAAATCCTCCACAGCCATTCCTACCTTTTAAATATCATGCCCTACCATAAGATTAAGCAAAGCCATTGAAGCTCCATAGCAATCTCCAGGTCCCTATAGAATTAACAATTCCCTTAATTCTCCACTGAACACAGTTATATCATGTCTGGTAAAATGGACATCAAACACTGTTTCTTGCTTGTCTGTTCCTCTTCTATTGTCCCCCAGTCCCTCGTGTGCATGGAGACCTCTGCCTGTTACCATAATTGTGCTTTGTCGTTGGTTTAAGCCAGTCCATGAGACTTGTGTCCCTTATATTGCTGCAGATTATGTAGCATTTGTCTAAAGGTGCAATGAGCAGTAACACCACAGTTTCTTCATTTCTGCCTCACTCAGGCTGATCCCACCTGTTCATAGTCCCATGGTGTCAAACACCGGACTGGCTTTCATTTAATGCTCAGACATACTTTTCAACTCAAGCAGTTCAGTGCCAATATAGTCCCTATATTTCTTGTACTAAGCCATCATGAAGGCCTCCATAATTTATTTTGAATAATGATTTTTCCATTCCTTTATATTAAAAGTTGGACTTCTAATCACTGTTGACTTATCTCGTCTTCTTTTAAATGAATCAGTTCTCATGGATTTCAAGTTTTTGGGATCCTCCTCAAAGAAGCTTTTTAATACAGATATAACTTGGATTCAATTTCCTTTTGGCCTTTTGGTCCAAAGTGATTTCATGTTAGCACATCCGTTTCATACTCTCATTGATAAAATGTCCTTGCCAAATCATAGGCTAATGTGGAGGATACTAGCCATATGTCTACTTTCCTTTATAGAAGCTGCATCATGGGATCCCACTTTCAATTAATCCTTTGCTTTTTCTACACTTAAATACATCCCCAGATCATTTCTGTTTAGGAGGAGGAGAAATAGATGAAACTAGAAATAAGGGCCTTCTACCCATTCTCCCTCCAACTACTAAAGAACGTCTGTTACTCGGTTACCATTAATATATACCTGCCTATGACTGCATTTTTCAGTTCTAGCTGCTGCGGTTTTTGGGATGAGTTAACCCATACTCCAAGATGGTCTTATGGTGTGACTAGAGGGAAAACAAAGTAACCAAACAACAGCCATGGCAAAGAAAGAAAAAAGAACCCGCCTTGTGTTAAACAATCTGTTGGACATATGGGTTCAGAGTAAAAATAACTGTCTGGCTAGGGCCATGTGACTTCGTGTAACCTGTCATATCTCAGAAGTTTCCAAAGCTGCCCTCTGCAATGGAAAAGGTCATTGTCACTACACTTGACTAGGATTTATTCTATTCTATTTGTTTCCCACAGCAAACAATCACTTACGTAACTTATCGGAAGCCTTGACATCTGATTCATTTCACGTTGCATCTGAGAGAAGAGGCATATTTCTGAACAATGTGCTACACTAAAATTTTTAAACAGTACAGTTATTATAACATCAGCACAAATAATACCATTTGTAAATTTATTGGGATGATCATGTAAGTGAGTATACTTTTCTTGATGGGTCTATAAATATGCAGCTATGTGATTGTAAGCGTGTTTACATTTTATGATGCCTATGCTGTACTGAGAGAAGTAAAGCCTCACAGGAATAGTATGTAAGTAGTACAGATAAATAGTATCAAAAATAAAGGTATGTAAAGCTAGCATTCTTTCATCACTAGATAGTACTATATAACTAGTGTAATCTTTCTATAGTTTGTTTCTAATAGTGTAATCTTTCTATAGTTTGTTTTTCCAAATTTCAGGCAGCATTTCTCTATATAACAGCCCTGGTTATCCTGGAACTTGCTTTGTCGACCAGGCTGGCCTCCAACTCATAGACAGTCACCTGCTTCTGCCTCCTGATTGCTAGATTTGGGATTAAAGGCATATACTCACTATGCCCAGCTTTCTTTTTAATATTTTTTGAGAATTTAATTTCCACATCTCCTTCTCTTCTCTCCAACTCATTTCATGTCCCCCACAAATATTCCTATCAATTCATGACACCGTCTTTTTCAATTACTGTTGATGCATGTATGTGCACACACACACACACACACACACGCACATACACAAGCTGCTGAACCTTCTTCTTTAATTAGTGATGTTGTGCCTCCTTCCTGTCAAAGGCTTCTCTTCTCTTGGAAATTATTAGTTCCTATAGTTTTATCTAGAGATGGGGCCTTGGGGGATTTCCCCAGCCACAGTGAATGTCAGTTAGTGTTGTCTTTGTGCAGGGCTTGGCTGGGCAACCATATTTTTGAGGTTTCATGGGTTCAGCTTCTCTGTCACCTATAGAAGACACTGTGACACAGTAGATCTTCTGGTAGTCTGGCTCTTCCAATACCTCCACATCTTCTTTGATGATGAGCCTTGGGTACAGGGTTGCATTTTTAATGGATCCATAAGACTTGGGCACCCCATTGTCAGTTGTTCTCTGCATTTTGGCCAGCTCTTAAAACATTTTTTATTGATTCTTTAGGAATTTCAAATCATGCATCATAATCCCACTCATTTCCCAAACTCTCAGTAGTCGCCCTTTACCCTTGTAGCACGCCCCCAAAAGAAAACTTAAAAATAAATAATAAAAATAAGAATATTGGTTTAAAAAACAAATGAACAAATGTAAAGCAAAAACAAACAAACAAAAAACAAACAAGCAAACATAAACCACTTTGCTTCTTCACCCTTCCTGCCTCTCCATCCCCTCTTCATTTGTTTTAGCATCACTGGGGGCTGCAGTGTATCATACAGTAGCCCCTTTTGTCCAGACAGCTTTATTTGCAAATGTTCATTATGCAATGTGTTGTTGGTCAGATTCAAGGCCTTTGACTTCAATATTGGACCCTCACTGAAACTCCTTCAAGATATCCTGCTTGTTGCCCCAAATCATGGAAATCCTGAGGCTGTGGTTTTCAGGGATTAGTTCCTCTGTATGCCCCAGCAGGTCACAGATGGAATAGATTTTGGAGTGTGCCAAATCAAAGCCCTGGATGTGTGCCTGGGTGGTAGCCAAGCTTTCCAGTCAGGGCTGCTGGTAACACCTCCCTCAGGTGAAGGGAGAGATAGCTCTCTCATGCTGAGGGGAGGGGTGGGTTCAGCTCTCCTGTGAAAGGTGGGACCAGCTTGCCAAGCCCTCACACTTCAAGACATGGTTCAATTTATGGTTCAAACTGGCTTTTGTGATAACTCGAACAACAGACATCAACACAGACCCCGGCTACAGCAGGATCACAGACCAAGATATGGCCATTGGCAGCAGCTTGGGCTTGGATGTCACCACGATCCTGGGTGGTAGCACAGACCTCTTAGATTACCATGGACCCAGCAGCAGCCTGGTCCCTGGACTCCATCAGGGCCTCAGATTGTGGTCCCAACCCTGGGCAGTCACATGGCCTTCCATGGTAACAGGAGCCATGAACATCAACACAGACCCTAAACCCTTCTGCTTCTCTCTCCCATACCCCACCATATGTTTGTCTCCATAATGGTGCCTGACCTCTGTGATTTCTCTTCCCTGCCCAGGTCAGGCAGCCCCAGGTGGTCATGTTGGTGTTCTTATCTGCCCAGTCCTAGTGGCCAAATTTTCTAATACTTTATAAAGATCAAAACCAAAACAAACAGCAGTAAAAGAAACGGATCATCCAACTGAAGGAAATTAACCTGCAGACACCCAATCTCACTCAAAACACAAGAAATACAGTTACTTCAGTGGTAGATTTGATGAATAAAGTAAAGTTAAAATAATAAATAAATAACCTGTCATCCTGGCATAACTTTGACCAAGTAGATGACATAATTACTCAAAAGGAAGAAAGGTTTATCTGTTTCCTTACTTCAGGAGTGTCAGTTCTGGATACTTGATCCTCCTGCTTTGGGCCTGTAGCACCACATCACATCAAGGTGGGTGTGCCTGGTAGAGGAGACTGATCACGTTGTGGTGACTGAAAAGCACAGAGAGGAAGGACCAGAGTCCAAGTAGGCCCTTTAAAGGCATGCCCCAGTAGCCAGCTTCACTCCACTAGGATCTGCTCGTAAATGCTCTCCTGCCAAGAACCATGATCCTGGTATCAAACTTTCAACACTTAGGTTTTGCCAGGCATCCAGGATTCAAACTATAATTTACAAGTGTATTCAGATATATTTATAATTTACAAGTGTATTCAGATATATCATAGAGTTAAGAACCAAACAATAGTGGATTACAGTAGCACATGCTGGTAATCGCAACTATCAACAAGGCAAGGCAAAAGGATCACTAATTCAGGTATAGCCTGGGCAACAGAATGAGACATTGTCTCCAAATAAACAAAAATAAAAGCAAAAAGCTGGGACCAGGATAACTCATTGATGAAGTAAGTAAGTTACAAAACTCAAGGCCCTAGGCTTATTCCTCAGCACAATCAAAAAATTATACAGCAATAGTTTCTATATGTGACAATAAAAAAATGAAAAGTAAGATTTAAAATATATACTCTGTTCACTTGAAAAAAAGTGGACCAAAACCCAAAGAAATGTGTAACACCATAACAATCTCTCATTTCAAAATAAATGAATATTAAATTTAAACCTGAAAATTATTGAGAAATATTTTGAAAAGCAAAACCAGTCTTATGAAAAAATGAGGTACTATTAAGACATTAGTTTTCCTGCATTAACATAAAATTCAGATAATGATAAAAAATTTTTAAAAACTTAACAAATTTTAAGTTTAGCCCAAAAGAAAAATGGGAATAAATAACACAAAAATATAAATAAGCAAGGAAAGATGTTCTATTAAATGTCTACATGGTGCATCATATTTTCATAATTGTTGATTGAAGACAGAAGACCAGATTGCTGCACAGAGTGCATGACGCAGATGACTGTCTTATCCACGTTAATGCTACAGTTTATAGTATTAGTGGATTCATATAATAGTTCAGAGGACACATTGTGGAGCTGAGTCCCTGGATAAAATATAATCCCAACACTGATTGAGTATGTCACATTGGGAAAATGATCTCATTTAGCCTAAATTTCTACATGTATAAAATAGGGATAATGAAATTAACAACCTGTTTGTAGAATTAAATTACAAATATTTCATTTAGATGACCTTTCTAATCTAGATGCAGAGCCTAGCAGCTGTAAATATGATGGATGAAAACTGTTTCTGCAAATAAACTTACTCTTTATCTTCCCATTAATCCAGACAGCAGGGAAAATTCATGAGTACATTATAGAAAGACATACTGTCTAAAATACAACAAATTGCTAAGGTCAACAAGGAAAATCAAATCTAGCAGAAAAATAAAGGAAACCAAGAGGTTCTTCGGCACTACCATGTGGTGGCACAAGCTGAGATGTACTAGAAGGTTGAGAAGAATGGGAACTCAGAGGTATCTCCTTACATAGTAAGTACAAGACCAGCCTGTTCTGCTTCAGACTCTGTCACCAAAAAAGGAGAGAAAAAAAAGAGAAGAGGATGGAAGGGGCTGTTGGCTGAAAGAACAGAAGGAGCTCCCACAGCACCTAGGCTCAGAAATTTTAGTTCTCAAGTTAAGAACTGTTTTTCATTCTTATCATCTCTTTCTCTCCTTCCCTCCCTCTCTTTTTTCCTCTCTCCTTCCCTCCCTTTTTCCCACTTCTTCCTTCTCTCCTTAGCCTCTCCTCTTTTCTTTCTCCCCTTTCCTCTTCCTTTCTCCTTATGTTTCTCCAAAGGAAAAAAATAACAACTCTTAATAAAAGTAAAAGAAATGTGCATCAGTTGCTAATTCACTTCTGAATACCTGCTTCACCAAAAACCAGAGATGATTGTTGTTGGAGACCACTTGTTTGTTCCTGGCTACCCAGACTCAAAATAATCACACAGAAACTGTATTATTTAAATCACTGCTTGACCAATCACTTAAGTGTATTGCCTGCTAGCTCTTATATCTTTGGTTAACCCATTTTTATTAATCTGTGTATTGCCATCTGGCTGTGATTTACAAGGTAAAGTTTTGTCTTGCAGCTGGCATCTGGCTTCAGTGAGGCTACATGGCCTTTCCTTGACTCTGCCTACTCTCTCTATCTCTTCCAGCCTGACTATATTCTATTAAGCCTTTGGTCTAAAGCAACTGTTTTATTCATTAACCAATAAAAGCAATATATAGATAGAAGAACTTCCAGTATCATATGATAAGCATGTATGCACCAAATTTGACTTTATGAATTGCAACAAAAGGTTTTAAACTATATACATGTTGTAAATACAATGGTGTGGTCTAAACAATGGTATAGTAAATTCATGGTATGGCCTATTAATTCACAGTTAAAGTATAAAGCAAAGCAATGTGACTCAGTAAAAGATATCCAACTCAGTTTAACTTGAATAAAGCATGAACTGGCATTAAGCATAGGGCATAATGACACACATATATGAATAACACATTTTTATAGTACAAATTCATGAGAAAATACAGATTCTAAACTCAGATATGATCACTTATGCATTAAAAAATGATGCAAAAAGAAGTCCAAAAGTCAATTTAAAATCTTCGGTATAAATGCTTCTGCATTTTAAAACAGTTTGTTAATCACATGTATAAGTATTACTTGTATTTCATTAATGTCTCTAAACATTTCCCTCCAAAAAGGAGTTCAACTTCCCCCTCATCCACAGTGCTTAAATTGGTTTCATTTTGTTTTAAATTTAAGGCATAGAAATGTGATTATGTAAGATAATCCCTTTCATAAAGGCATGATTAAAAGATGCTTCATACCCATTCAGAAATAATCTTGGTATCAATAAGATTAAGACTTTATAACAGATTAATGTACCTCTTAAGAACTTCCCATCATAGCGGTTAAGATGATTCAGCAAGAAAAGATGCTTGCTATCAAGCTTGACTACCTGGATGAAAAAACAAAATCTGTTCTTACAAGTTGTTCTCTGACTTAAACATGCATCTCTCTCTCTCTCTGTCTCTCTGTCTCTCTGTCTCCCTGTCTCTCTCTCTGTCTCTCTCTGTGTGTATGTCTCTCTCTTTCACACACACACACACACACACACAAATGTCATCAACCAAGCAATCAATAAACAAGTAATAACAAAAATCGTCAATTCACCTTTTTTTTCCCATTTGGTCTTTGATATCTCAGGATGTGATGACTTTCACGGAACAGCAAACCTTCTGAGACAGGGTCATTAAAATACTTGCGCAGTAAATCTGTTGGTTTTGAATTAATAATCTACTAACAGCATAGGAAAAGTTAATGGTGGTCATAAATATATATAGCATTTATAAAGTAAATACTGGGACTGTTGACATCTTCAACTGAGATGAAGTTCGGGTGGAATATGAGGCTGAGTTGAAACCAGTAATTCATTCATATTTTGGCTACAATGAATGGTTAAACATAGTTTCTAACTACCAAAATTAATGTTTATAAACATTTATGAAATAAAGCAGTATTTGGTTATGCAAGCACAGGCTAAAGCAAGAGCATGAGTAATTAAAAAATTCATGGTAATGTCACAGTTTTTTTTGTCTTAATTCAATATACACAGTAAACTAAAAGATTAAGTCACAATGCTACGTTGCATCACACATAAATTCAGCATGGTGCTGCATGCCTGTCATTCAGAATATGGAATACTGAGGCAGGAAGCTCATGTGTCTAAGTCTAATCTGGACTACATAGTGAGATTCTTCCCAACAAATAAATATACAATAAAACAAATAATTAATAACCAAATATCAACACTTATCCAAGTGTAGTGGCACAGTCTATAATCCTGCACGTGGGAGGTGGAGGCAGAAGGATCAGGAGTTCAAAGTCATTCTTGCCTATAAATAACTAACAACAAAATGAGAAATCTATCCAAGTGCGCTGCCACAGTCTATAATCCTAGCACTAGGGAGGTGGAGGCAGGACGATGAGGACTTAAAAGTCATTCTTGACAGTTAAAGCCAGCATGAGCTACATGAGACCCTGTCTCAAAAAGAAAGAAATGGAGAACAAATTGTACATTTAACCAGAGAAATTGTAGCAGTACCTTTGTCGAGATGTCCAGAATCATGCTGAATTCCATGTCTATCATGATTTGAGTAGAAAGATGATTCATGGTGTCTGTAGCCCAAGGACACTGTGATTCATTATTATCTACAGTTCGGTCCAGGGAACAAATTTGGTGTGTGACCTCATACACATGCCAGTAAAGGTCAGGAGAATGACACATTTCCCAGCTAACGTACTCCTGAAAGAAAGAGACCAAATCCCAGCATAGCAGCCTTTTTCTCGTAGGAACCTTTCTAAGTGATTTACATATATCTATCAGCTTCCAGGTATCCCACACTTTCTTGGAGAAAATTTTACCTTTAGATATTTACCATCTAGATGGACAATCATAAAACACTGTACAATGTTTTCTGTCTAGTGTGTGCTTCACTTCCATAGCATTGATTCTATAGAAATTTAGGAAAGGAAAACTTGTCTAAAGAAACATAGGAGTACTGACAGTAAAATTGTATACACTGTAGTCACAACTTATCAATAGTTATGACCACCGTGTTCAATGCCCTGTGATAAGAACTTCCTGAATCATTCTACAAAACCGCAGCAAGAAAAATGCTTGCCATGCAAATATGAGAACCTGGATTCAACCAGCAGAATCCACATAAAAAGTGCCAGGGAAGTAGAAGTGGGCTCTCTGGGTCATCTAGTCATGCTATGTCCATGCTTTCCAGGTTTAGAAGAGACTTCTTTCAAAACACTAATTTATCTAGCATCAACCTTACCCAAATACACACAAACACACACACACACACACACACACACACACACACACACACACGACACATCAAGTATAGCAATATATGTAATATATATGAATATATAAATAAAAATGCATTTGAGGCTCAGAAAATTATTAAACAGCTTTATTAGTTAGGGTTCCCTAGAGGAAGAGAACATACAAAATGACTATATTTTAAAGGGGGATATATTCCATTGGCTTACAGCCTGACCACGAAAGGCCAACAATGGATGCCTTTACATTAGAAAGGCTGAGACCCTGGTCAGTCCACAAGGCTGAATCCGGCAGCAGTCTCAACCTGGCATGAAAAGCCTGGGGTGTTCTTTGAGATGCATGGGCCTTTAATCTATGGGTTGCTTTGGAAGCCCAAAGAAACTAGGTTCCAATCTCTACAAAGGAATGTTAACAGCACAGTGCCAGTATGGATACCTGTGGTAGAGGCAGTTGTATGAGTGGAACTGAAAGTTGGGATTGAAGGCATGGAGGCAAAAAGTATAAAGCTTTCCTCTCAGACCTCTTTCTGTCTGTGCTTCTACCAGAGGGTGCTACCCATATTCAGGGTGGGTCATCCTACTTCAAATACCCTGTCTAAGAAAACTCCTCAGAGCTGTGTCCCATGGCTCATCTGTTAGTTGATCTCAGATCCAGTTCAGGTGACACCCAAGACTGACCATCATGATAGACTAAGTACATATTGTGAAGAACTTAAATTTGAACTAAACTTTAAAACATGAGCAAAATTGGGACAAAAATGAGGTAGTTGATGACTACGGGGGATGACAAAGAGAATATAAAAGCAGAAAGGATTTGAGTGCTTATGTCAAAAGAAACAGTAGTCCTTTCTCCTGATAGTCTCCTCTCCTCTGCCTCCCACTCCCATGTTTAAATTTATATTAAAATCTTTTTCCTGAATGACTTCCAACTTTGCTATAAAATTTCTTTATACAATACATTAAGACTCCAGCTTCACTGGGGTAGATGTCTCTGGAAAGAGCTCTGATGTTGAATCTATACAACTGGTCATGTTGAACTGTACCAAATTTTCCTATTAGCATTCTTTATAGGAATCCTGTCTTGAATTCTCTGAATCAACACTACCCATAGGACCTCACTCTTAATCTCATAGGGTGATATGATGAGCAGAGCTATACTACAAAGGCATCTCTTGATATTTTTTACAGAAGAACAAAAGGAAATATTTGCCGTTATTAAAGTGTAATGTTTTGTACACATAGCTGACAAGTGGCCAAAGTATTCTTCATTCTTCCAAGTTTGTAAAACTAAATTACATATATGTCAGAGCCTACATCAAAAGTAAATGACTTGATAAAATCCTGGTTTGCAGCACCGTGTGGTGGAAAAGCTTCCTTGGTGCTAACTTTAGGGTTAGGCAGACCAAACCTGCTCTGTCCTAGATTATGCAGTTTGATTTCTAAAGTCAGGCCATATTTTCTTTGAGATTGCCATCATGTAACACGCTCCAGTCTTGAAACTAAAATCTTCTCATATTTTCCTATAATAAGGAGGATGCTTGTGTGTTCCTGGCTGCCCAGACTCCCAAAATAACCACTCTGAAACTGTATTAATTAAATCACTGCTTGGCCCATTAGCTCTAGCTTCTTTTTGGCTACCTCATATCTTAAGTTAAACCCATGTCCATCACTCTGTGTATCACCACAAGGCTGTAGCTTCCTGGGTGAAGTTCTGTAGTCTGTCTTGGTTGTGGTCTACATGTCTTCTCACTGACCTTGCCTTCTTTCTCCCAGCATTCAGTTTAGTTTTCCCTATCTAGCTCTGTTCTACTCTACCACAGGCCCAAAAGAACTTCTTTTTAAATCAATGGTATTCACAGCATACTGAAGGGAATCCCACATCATTTCCTCTAGATAGAACAGGCCAAAGCCCCATATCTGGACAGGTAAGACATAAAGTTCTGTTTATTAAGGATTAAGCTTCAGATGTTGGACTATTTGCCAGCACCTCCAATCCTTAAATTCATGCACCAAAGTCTCAGAAATAGAAATTGGGAGGACTGAAAAACTAAGTAGATCAAGGGAGCCTGCAAAAGGAAAGGAAACCCTCTCACTTGTGTCCCATAGATTGAGCGTCAAGAATTTTGAGACATCTAATAATTAAAATAACAAAAACAAAACTGTACAGATTTACTGCGTGGAAACAATATTCTGTACCTCTCCTTACAAAAAAGACATGTCAAAAGTGGTTTAAAGCAACTAATGAACCATGCTAAAATGAATTTTGCCAATGACTAAGACACACATGATCTTTGCATTTACCCATCTATTTTTACTTATCTGTAAACTTGTGAGTTTTTGAGAAAAATCCTGCAAACTGTATTATGACTAATGTTCGCACCCAGAACAGGTCTTCTGACCAACTTCTGGTCTATAAATAATAAGAGTTCCATTGATCCTCTAAAATTTTCCTTGCTTTTTCAGTCTGCACACTTAAGCAATGTACTTTTAAATAAAATTCAAGGTGTAGATAGTGGGGCAGGAGAATTTCTGTAAGTTGAAGGCCAGCCTGGACTATACAATGAGTTCTATTACAACCTGGAATGTAGTGTAAGACACTGACTAAAACAAAAATAAATAAGACATTTATATTCTCATTTACTAAAGCAGATCCTTCAAATAAAGATACATATACAACAATAGCTTCTACTTAGTCAAAACCCAACACAATGCTACTTAATAGCCGTCTCTTGCCTCTCTTGAAAATCCCACTCAGTCCTGGCATGTACACAACTCTCACTGCTCTCTTCTGTCTCCCTCTCCCCCTCCTTCTCTTTCCATACTCACAAAATATTAAAACAGTTTTTAATAAACTCAAACTCTGTATCATTAAAGGAAGAGACTAAATCTTAGTAGGACAGGAGCACCACTGTAGCTGATTAGGAAGCACTTTTGCTACCGATAAGGTTGATGTACGTCCTTGAAAATCAGAGTTTAACTATCTGTGGTGACATAAGGAGCATATTTAATAAAAGCAGGAACTGGAAGAATTGATCATATCATTCTATTGTGTTTTGGTGTGTGTATATGTGCATTGTGTGTGTGTGTGCGTGTGTGTGTGCGTGTGTGTGTGTGTGTGTGCTTTTGTTTGTATCAAATGTGTTTTTAAAGTCAAGGTCTCACACCACCTCTCATGATTGACTAGAAATCACCATAGAGCCCAGGCTGGCATTGAAATTATGCCAATCCCTTTTCTTCAGCTATTACAGGTATTAACTACCATAATCTGCTTAAGCATCTATAATTTACAATAAGAAATATTTGCAACAGTCTAAATGGAATTGTGAATGTCTGGACTTTGATGGTGATTGTAAAAGAAAGAATAAAGGGTAAGTACTGTGTTTTTACAAGAATAGCTGCAGATTCGGCACAGAGGTAGAATTAAGGACTAGCATGGACAAGGCCCCAGAGTTGATCCCCAGAACCGCACACACCAATAAAAGTATCTTAAAGACAAGTGAATATTGAAACAAAGGAATATGACATAGCAAAAAAAAATCAGTATTCAGTGAGAAATATATAAAGTTTAACCTTTATTAAGATTAAAGTAAATAAAGAATTCTAAAATTTCTTTTAGACAAAAAGTAGTATAGAAAAAATTTCACATAGAATGTAAATTAATAGTTTTGCCAATAAACATAGTTTATGCATAGATAGACAGATTGAGCAGAGATATTGGGATAAATCAGCCTTTGATGTATAGATTTTTTAAAGTTGTGATGATTTCAAGAAGGGTATTTAAGCAAATAAGAAGCATGCTTGGTAGTGAAAAATGGAACTTTGAGTTCCATTTATGAAGTTGAGAAAGTTACTCAACTTCTCTGAACTACAGGTATACTACTGTGTTATACTTGAAGAAGAAAAAAATGTGGGGAGTAGATTTTAATTTAAAAAGCAAAAATATCTGATCAATTAAGGGCAAAAAATAAAGATGGTGCTAAAATATTTGGGTTTCATTTAAGTCACAAAATTGAAGATTCCCACTAAACTCTATATTTAAGGGATTCAAAGTTGGAAGTTTAGCTTTCTTTCATGGACTGAAGATGGATTATCTTGCTGTATAATAGAAAAGATGACTCATTATTACAAGTAAACAATAATAGGTCAGTCGGTAAGCCTACTTCTGAAACAGCAAAAATAATGCCAAAGCTGCCTGAACACTGATAAAATCTGCATAATTAACTTTGATACTTGCTTAATTGAAGAACTTTAATTTTTCAAATATGTTTATTTTTATTTCATGTGTATGATTTCATTTTATGTATTGCCAACATATATGTGTGGGTGCCATGCATGTGCAGTGTCATCAGAAGAGACCCTTGCATCCTCTGCAACTGTACTTACAGCCAGTTCTGAGTTGTCATGTGAGCGTCAGGAACTAAATATCAGTCCTCTATGAAAGCAAGTGATGTCAGCAACTCTGTCATCTCTCCAGCCTGACACCAAAGTGTAATTTTATTTCACAAGAAAATAAGGGGATAAACAAAATACAGTTCTATTTTATCAAAAAAACTTTATTTGTAAAGACATATGAATATTGTTTCTAGGCATCTGATATGACTATGGTTTTAGGAGACTGCACACTCCTAAAGTACAAGACAAATCTTCTGGGCACTTGGATTCTGATGCAAGCATTCTTGACTTCATTACACTTTCACGGAATAAAAGTCACTGCATGGAAACAAAACACTGAAATGGAGACATCTAAGCAGGTCACTAGCTCTCAGACAAGCTCCTACATTGTTTTATATTGATGTTTTATTTATAAAGATTGATCTAAGAGGTATTTTCATCCATTATTCTAATTTTCATTAACTGGGAAGTGTGGGTCTTGCTGTTTCTTATGAATGTTGCAATTTAGAGGGTTGGACATGGTGCTCCACAAACACAATCCCTGCAGCACTCAGGAGGCCGATAGGTTTGAGGCCAGCCTGGTGTACATAATGAGCCCCAGGCCGTCCAGGACTACATACTGAAACCTGACTCAAAAACAAAGAAAGACACACATTAATAACATTGCAATTTCTATTGGGGTACATGATGAGGAAGTGCTTAACACCATCTCAAAATAACTTGTGGCTCTATTTTGGTATGCAAGTCAATGATTAAACATCTCATCATAGATATCACAAGATTCTTTTTCAGCTCCCCCATGTTCAAGAATAAGAAAAGTATCTCAGTTATCTCAACTTTCGCCAATATGTTTAGGCCTTCTTGGCACAGAGACGACTTCTTGACTTTCTTTGTATCGCCAGCACCTTGGACAGTACTGGCCACAAACCAGTTCCTAGCACCTGTTTTACAGCCTGAAATGATTTCCTTGTGATGCCATATTTGATGTCACTGGAGATATAAATTACTTAGATATAATTCACATGCATTCATTTCATTGTAACAAACTGCTTCTGTGTAAACGACTCCCAATTCATTGTCATTTCCCTCTTAAGACAGGATGTATACTTATTAAATAGTCTCCTGCTAGACATGTTGTTGCAAATATCTAAGTCTTAGCCTCCACAAAACCATCACAACAATGTAACAGAGGTTTAACATCTAAAAATGCCCTTTCAATACAAGGTTAATATATTCTCACCTGCAAGCTTACCAAGGGGATGTTTTGGGGGTAGAAAGGGGGTTCTTGAGCCTGTTCTCTAAAATAAAATTAAAAGGAAAAAGGGGAAAATTCCCTCATATTTTATGAATATTATTACTGTGGAACAATATGGATAAATATAAATTGGAAACACATTTTCTTAACCCACTGTTCAGCTAATACTTTATAGATACATTCTTCCTGACTCCTATTACTCATGTGCACAACAATAAAAAAAAATGTGGATCTCAGAAACTAACACCTTGTTTTCACTTGAAGAAACTGGTCTTTGGTGAGGTGATGGGGAAAAGTGGCCAGTGCCACTTCACCATCAGCAGCAACCGTCTCGGAAGCTTGTAAGTATTCGGTTTGCTCTAAATTAGTTGTTTCTTCGTATCTTTTCAAGAACCCTTTGTTTGTGGGACAACCATTGTCTATTCGCGGAAATGCCGTCCCAGGACTCCGCCCGAGCTGGGGGTGGGGAAGAAGCCGTGCGTGGAGAGATCGACTGAGAATTAAACTGAGCGAACAAAGAGAACTCCCGGCAGCAGGCAGCCACGCCAGCGCCTCTCAGCTGCATCAGGAGACTCCAGAGGGTCAGGCCGAGGGTGCAGGCTGCTCCAACTGGCCTCCCAAGGAAAAGAGCTCAAGTAAATAATTGATGGAGATTGATCGGACCCGAGACAAAGCTTTGCTGGAAACCAATACATCCGATTTTAAGCGGTTTCGGAGTCTTCTGCCAAATACAGGAAATGGGAGTAGGGCAAGGATTTTGATGAGCCAGGCTGATAATTCTCCATCTCGGGCGTGGCTCTGGCCTTTTTTGTCTTCTTGCCTCCCATCAGCTACCCCTGTTCTCCATCCTCACCTACTCTTTCCTCTTTAAGCAACCACTCCCTTTACTTCTCTCCTGCCCTCCCTCCAATCCCGCCCTCTTTCCAGCCCAGTCCGGTGAGGTCAGCTCATGAATACTGCTGTACTTCCTGGGGGAGCGTCTGGCACAGCTTGGTACCCTGAGCATTGTCCTGCTGCAGTTGCAATTCCAGCCCAGCTAAGCACCCGCCGGCTAGGAACCCGCTCCCAGAGTTCCGCGTCTTTGTAGTTACCGCCTTTGTTTGGCGAACCTGAGTGGGTGTGGATCCCATTCAAGCAAGCCTGCTCAGCAAGAAAGTCTTCTAGAATATTATGAAGTTGAACACTCTCTGAAAGATGGAAAAATAACCTCTAGGGCTCCGAAATATCAGGAAGAAAGCTGTGCTGATTTGCATCAACTTCCTGGAAGCGACGCCTCTGCAGAGAAGTGAGAACTTCTGGATTTTTAAGGAGATGAGGATGAGAAACGGGGTGGGTCCTGGGATAGATAGGATTTGAGATGGGAAGGGTTGATTTAGTCCTTACTTAAATTTCTTGGAGGATGATTTCTGCTGTAGAAAGCCTTGGGATGCAGCACCTTCCTACTGCTAGTGACAGTCGGCAGGTGCCTTAGATTGTCTGAGTTAGTTACTGAAACCCAAGTTTTCTCTGAGGTTAAACTTGTCTGGGACCAGGCTTCAGTTCATGACTTCTCAGCTCCTGTGTGCTTTTGCTTAGTTAAATATAACTTTGTATTGCCAGTATAATTAAGTTGGATGGCCCACATTAGTCTGACTCATGGTAAAGTAGGCCAGACATTCTAGCAGTGACTAACTTTGTTTTCCCCTCTGATGTAGTCTTTGCTTAATCTCTGTATTACAAAGTGAGCTGAAAAGAGATTGCAGAGGCAGAAAAGGAGGTGGGGTATTTGGTTGCTAGAAATGATTATATTCTCAAGATACAACAGATAATAACAGTAATAATGTAAGAAAGTTCCTGGGAAATCATCTCTCCTAAACGATGTGTGTGTGTAAGAGAAGTTTGTGTGTAGTCATGGCCTTTCTGTGTTTTATAGATAAAAAATGTTCTCCTGAAGAGTGGACCAAATGAACTAGTTGACTGGGTCACCGGACAGGAACACAGGGAAGAAGCTTGTTTTCCAGTTTAAAGTGGTCTATTTATTTTGGGAAGATAACCACCTATCTTACACCATAAAGGAAGATGAATAGCTTTCTGGGTATAGAATCTTCTGTTTCAAAATCTGGCTCTGAGTGAACATTCTAACATTTCTAAAATTTAAATTTAATTTTATGTGTATGGTATTTTGCCTGCATGTATATTTGTGTAACATATATAGACCTGATGCCCAGGGAGGCCAGGTCCCATGGAACTGGAGTTTCAGACAGTTGTGAGCTTCCATGTGGGTGTTGGGAATAGAATGTGGGTCCTCTGGAATAGCAGTCAGTGCTATTAACTGCTGATCCACTTCTCCAGGCATGAGTGGGCATTTTAAAGCTTCAGCTTAGTTTATTATATACCATCTAGGGGGATGGTCAAAACTGAAACTCTTTTCTGCATTGCACTTACAACTCAGCACTTCATAAGCACAGAACAAGTGAGTGTGGACAAATTCATCACTGAAAACTTCACAGCCTGCTTATCAGATTTCCCAAAAAGTATTTTTGAGCTAAAAAAAAAATCTCTTTGAGATTTCCAATGGCTGAATCTTATTTCTGATGCTACCATTTTTTTAATCTTGAAACTGGGGTTTATTTATAGTCACTCTTTGCATTTTCTTTTGTGTTCTGTTCTAAAGAAAGTTGGCTGTAATTATCTAAAGACAACATTAGGGGCCGGAGAGGAATCAGAAAAATGTCATTTATCTACAGTAGCTATTCTCTAGGATCTTACATCATAACAGTGTTTCTTCACTGACACCTGGGGATATGAATTAAATTAAAAATTTCCCCACTAAACTGTGTTTTAAATACAGATTTGAAGCTGAAGAAAGCTGTTTGACAACTATAATGTGTAAACATTTCCTTTGCCTTCTGAAGTCTCTTCAGGACCTTATTCCTTCGCTCCCTCCACCATTTCCTCTCCCATTCATTTTCTTTCTGAACCCGTGCCTAACCCTTTCCAAAACCTGCTACCAAAGGAACGCAAGCTTCATCTGCCTTTGACTGAGATGGAGTAAGACGGAAACAGCGCCAGGTTGGGCAAAGTGAGAAGTAACAGCCTTGTACCCTTTTCTTAGTCAAGGGTTTCATTAAACGCTGGATTTCCAAGTCTCCTTTTTTTCTCTGTCCAGCAAATTCACCTTTAACTCTGCAACGATGTAAACATACTGTATATTTCTCTTCTTTTATTTCCGTCCCAGCTTAGAAAGGAAGGTTGGTGGCAAAAAGGAAAGAAGAGGATGGTGTAGAGATGGACGGTTCCAAGTCACATCCGGTAGGTTCTCCCTAGACTGCCATGAGTCAGCCACCGTCCGGGGGCGCTGCCCCAGTCGCAACCTCAGCTTCTGCCGCCACCGCAGCCACGGAGGCTCGCCTGCACCCGGAGGGCAGTAGCAGAAAGCAGCAACGAGCTCAATCACCTGCTAGGCCTAGGGACAATTCTTTCCGACAGACCGCCGCGGCCACGCGGTCCCCTCTTGGCGTCGGCACTAAACTCAATTCCGTTCGGCAGCAGCAGCTGCAGCAGCAGCAGCAGCAGCAGCAGCAGGGTAACAAGATAACCGGTCGTGGCGCCTCTGGAGCCGGCTCCAGAGGATGCGGAGGCGGGGCGGAGAAGGCAACGCCCGTGGTACCCAAAGGGGCTGCTCCAGGAGCTGTCCAGCCCGCGCCTGGTGCTGAAGGGCCCCCCGCGGCGATCCTGGCCTCTGTGAGCTCCAGGAGGCCCGGGCCGCCAGAGGAGCCATCCCGGGAGATAGAATCAGTGCCCTCGAAAGTCGGGGAACCCCCTCCGCTCGGGGGAGGAGGAGGGGGCGGGGAAGGAGGAGGAGCCGGCGGCGGCCCGGGGGACCGGGAGGGGGGCGCTCCGCAGCCGCCGCCGCCCAGGGTTTGGCGAGGAAAAGGCGTCCGCGCATCTCAGAGGGGTAGTAGCGGCGGGGAGGGGGTCTCCCCTTCGCCACCCACCGCTGCTGCAAGCAGAGCCCCCGGCCCGGGCAGCAGAAACTCTGGAAGCGGCGTCGCAGGGGGCGGCAGCGGAGGTGGAGGGAGCTACTGGAAGGAGGGATGTCTGCAGTCTGAGCTCATCCAGTTCCATCTCAAGAAGGAGCGGGCTGCAGCGGCGGCGGCCGCGGCTCAGATGCACACTAAAAACGGTGGCGGTGGCAGCCGCAGCTCCCCTGTCGCCGGCGCCCCTGCCATCTGTGAGCCCCTTGTGGTCCCCTCCTCCTCCCCAATGGCGGCCGCCGCCGAAGGCCCCCAGCAGAGCACAGAGAGCAGCGGCAACGGCGGGGCCATGCAGGCGGCGGCTCCCCCTTCGTCGCAGTCGCACCCGCAGCAGCTCCAGGAGCAGGAAGATATGCAGGAGGAGATGGAGAAGCTTCGGGAAGAGAACGAAACTCTCAAGGTGAGGAGGATAGGGGGTGGGGACCGAATGGGGGAGGGGAAGCGTGGGGCCTCCGAGGATTAGGGCGTGTCCCTGTAGGGTTGGAAGGTTGCTAACCTGTTAGGGCTACAGTGAGGGAGGGAAGCTGGGAAGGTGGGGGGAGGTCCATGGCCTACTCCCAATTTGAAATGGAACCTAATATTAATGCCGTTGCGTTTCATTTAAAACCAAATCCAGGCCTTCATTTATCCAATTATCATGATTTGCCCCACTTTCTCATGGGCAGAGAGTGCTAGAGTAACAGAAAGAAAGAAGGAGGCCTAAACTGGGCCTGGTTTTCTAGTTTCTGCTTTTCTAGTTTCTGCTTTCAACCTCCTTTCACTCCTGTCTCCCAGAGGAGGAGGCAGTAAACCTGGGTACTGGGAGTAACCATGGGATGTATGCGGTGGGCATCTGAGGGACTCCAAGGAAGACTGATTGTGACCCATGATGTGTCACTGTCTCAGAACGAGATCGACGAGCTGAGGACCGAGATGGACGAGATGAGGGATACTTTCTTCGAGGAGGACGCCTGTCAGCTGCAGGAGATGCGCCATGAGTTGGAGAGAGCCAACAAAAACTGCCGGATCCTGCAGTACCGCCTCCGCAAAGCCGAGCGCAAAAGGCTCCGCTACGCGCAGACCGGGGAAATTGATGGCGAGCTGTTGCGCAGCCTGGAGCAGGACCTCAAGGTCTGCAGCTGTGGGGGAGGGGAACGAGGGCGCGCCGGGGTCAGTGGGTGGAGACCTTGGTGAGAGCTCTTTGCTTTGAAATGGCCTTCATTGATGACTGGCAAAGGGTGTTAGGTTGCTAGCGTTCACCACAAAATGTCAGCATCCCGGAAGCGGAAGGAAATGTTCAGTTTAGTTTGTGTGTGAGTGTGTGTGTGTGTGTGTGTGAAGGGGCCGTTTCCTTGGAGTAACTCTTTCAGAAGTAATGGGAAGAGAGTTCCTCTCTCCTGGGCTGAAATAAGGCCATCCATGGTTATGGTTAAACACAGACTCTACATGGCCTGGACTCCAGTGATTTGGCTTCTAATGATGTATTCCCACCGAAGGCCAGATGGAATCAGGCATTCAAGAGTAGCATTGTGGGTTTCTGTGGAGCACTGACATTCAGGATAACATTGAGAAAATAGTTAAGGTCTCCCCTTACACTCTAAACAGCAACCCATTTGAAGAAGGAGACTGAAGCAAAAGAAAATATCTCAATTTGTAATGAAATTGCCCATCCAGAACATATCCCAGAAGACAGGCTTTGAGACAGCTCAAAGCTTGCAGTACGCGTTTCCTTTGGGTGTTCTTTCTTCAGTTCAGTTTGACAGGAGGCAAATTTATTTTCAATGCAAACTGAATGTTAAACTCATCGCTACTGACAACCAAATATACCTTTATCTATATTAACTTCATCAATAGGAAAGTGAAGTTAATTAACCTAGAGGTGTTTTAAGGAAGCTCTGAGTAAGTCCTTGCTTGGTTCATTTTGTTTCCTTTGGGACGCAAAGCGACTCATAGGGAGCTGTAACATTATTATGTATATTATTGATTGATTTTGAAGAAAAATCTGTGAATTAGAGTTTATTAATGGAACCACTTTGGAGAGGCACCATTGGCACTTTAACACACACACGCACATGCACGCACGCACATACACACACACATTGTGTTTTGCCTGCATGTATGTTTGTGCCCCAGATGTATGTCTGCTGCCCTTAGATGCCAGAAGAAGGCATAGCATCTGGGAACTGAATACAGAGTCCTCTAGACAAGCATCCAGTGCTCTTAATCAAAAGCACTTTTTTCATATGCATGCAATGCACCTGGGCCTTATAGCAAGCTTGACGGTAGCCACACTCCCTTTATTCAGTCTAAACCAGGACTGGCTGTGTCCTGAGACTCTACACTAAATGTTAAGTATCCCTTCAAAGCTCTAGAGTCTTTAAGATAATCTCAAAAGTTGGGGTAAAAATATATACTAGTATTAAAACAGAAAAGAATCTCAAAATCTCAAGTAGTAGAATGCTTGCTAATCTTAAGTACTTGAAACTAGTCGGAGATATAAGGGGGAAAAAATTAAGTCCCAATACCCAGTCGTTAAAAATGTCTTTTTCTCCATTTCTCAGTGGGGGCAAGAGTGGAATCATGTAGCCCATGGTTTTACTGTAAAATTAAAGCAGATATGTTAAGTCTACCATATTGCTCTGATGTAGTGACGTGAAAGGAACAAAGTTGAGCCAGCCATCTGGCTACCTGTTAATTGTGCAGCCATGCACATCTTACGTAACATTTCGCCCCTCAATAAAGCAGATACAATCATAGCATCTATCCTGTGGGATTTTGGTGAGGATTATGTGATTGACATACAATCGGCACATAGATGAGGTATTGGAAACACTGCCACATAGTAAGTGCTATGGAAATATTGGCTTTTAATGCCTTCAATATGAGTCAAATTATATTTCATTGCTACAAACACATCATTGTAGGTTGCAAAGGATGTATCTGTGAGACTTCACCATGAACTGGAAAATGTGGAAGAAAAGAGAACAACAACAGAAGATGAAAATGAGAAGCTGCGGCAGCAACTTATAGAAGTTGAAATTGCGAAGCAAGCCTTACAAAATGAACTGGAGAAAATGAAGGAGGTTAGTATCTGACTTCATGATTGACTGGGTATGTTTGTTTAGCCTAATATCACTGCTTAGAATTTTTTTTCCTGATTATAACTTTCCAGTCTACTCAATATAGTAAGAACTATATTGAGTAAAATAGTCTAGCCTGAACTTCTAGTTTAACTTGCTATGAGCTACAAACTGATGTTTATGTTTCTGTTGTTGGAAAGCATGTGAACTAAATACATTTACTAGCAAACCACACATGCATGATATCAAGTTAAGAAGGGATAAAGTGACGTCTGTGTTAGTTGAGGCAAACAATTTTATAAGATTGTTGCTGTGTTCATAGAACAGTATGCTCCTATAGTGGACAGAGTCATAAATCCCATTCAATCCCGTCCAATCTTTATTTGAGTTTTCTCTATAACAATGTTTTCCAAATTGTTTAATGTTCAGAATATAATCCCAAAGATCTTTCACAGCAGCCAAGTCAATCCCATTGGAGCTCTGATGAAAGGTTTTGTTTGTTTCCAGTTGGTATCTACCCAATTGTACCTCAAAGTAACCCACCTTAGTTCTGTCTTTTGGGTAAAAGATTCAAAGTTCTCTTTCCCATGTCCATTCTGTGAACATCCAATATTCCAAAAGAATAATGATCACAGAAAATAATCAAAGAAGAAAACAAAAAGTCTATCAATAAGTAATTACAGTCATGATAAACATTTTCACTGTACTAAAATATTTTTAAGCTACTTTGAATTATTGTCAGTGTAATGTATGAAAACTATGAGCAAAAAATAGGCAAAAGAAGAAATGGAGTCCTGAACAATTTTCTCTGCTTGGAATTATAAAATTTCAAAAATATTCATCTTTGCAAGGACCTAGTATTGAGCCACTTGTGTCTGTTATTAACAGTGAAAATATCAGCAGCACAATTAAGAGTCCGTAAATGTAAGGACTCTGAAATGCTCTTTGTTGGAGCAGACTATTTTTTGTGATCTTTGTCCCCAGGTTTTCTAATATTATCCTAACTTTAAACACCTTTTCATTTTATTTTTAATATTTCATATATTAACTAATTAATTTTTGAGATAGGATCTCTCTGTGTAAGTCAGGAATTTTTTATATAGTCTAGGATGGCCTCAGGCTTGAGGTGTCCTTCTGTCTCTGCCTCCCAAGGTCTGCAATTGCAGATGTGTGACACTCACATTTTACCTAAGCATCCTTTCAACATGGCAAAATAAAAAAAAAAAAAAAACACCGTGGTTGAAATATGTTTCTTGGTCATAAGTCCAGAGTGTTTCTGTGTTACTGTCGAAAAATACAAAGACTGAGAATCACATATTAGACCTTCACCCAGAACTAATGAAGTGACCTTGAAAAGCCCATAACTTGTACTTTTCTCTATTCTAAACTGTAAAGGTTGTTTCAGAGGATTTTCAGTGTCTTCTCCTATGACATAGTTTATCTTGCAGTTCAGGACACTGCCATTTAGAGAACAAATCTTATTTTTTCCCTAAAGTTATGAAATTAAATACAAAGTTATTGTATGCATATGATCTTCAGAATAGTGTACAATTGAAGAGTTTCAAATTTTGTGTTTCTGGTGGGGGAGGGAGTGAAGAAGGTAGCTGGTCAGTTTGCAAGGATTGCTATCACCAAGTACTAGATAGTTTACTGTCTCACAATCCTAGAGGCCAGAGGCCCAAGAACAAAGTTTCAGCAAAGTTGGTCCCTTCAGAGGGCTTTGAGAGAAGGATCTGCCCCAGGCCTCACTCCTCAACTTGTTGCTGGTCACCTTCATGTTTCTAAGACAGGCTCCCTGTGGCTACCTGCTTAGAAACTTCTGAGTTGCCCCCATTCTCTGCGTGTGTGTGTGTGTGTGTGTGTGTGTGTGTGTGTGTGTGTGTTTGTGTCTGTACACTGGGTGGATGTTTGTGGAGGCAGAGGTCAGCCTCAGGTAGTGTTTCTCAGGAACTGTCCACCTTGTTTGTTAAGATAGGGTTTCTCACCAGCATCTGTGGCTCAAGGATTAGGCTAGATTGGCTGGCCACAAAGCCCTGGGGATCCATCTACTCTTATTTCTTCAGTGAACGCTTACAAGCATACACCACCATGCCCAGACTTCTTCTTCTTTTTATTTCAAGACAGGTTTTCTTTGTGTAGCTTTGAAGCCTATTCTGGAACTCTCTTTGTAGACCAGGCTAGCCTTGAACTCACAGAGATCTGCCTGCCTCTTCCTCCCGAGTGCTGGAATTAAATGCATGCACCACCATGACCTGGCCACCACTCAGTCTTTTTATGTGGTGCTAACTAAGAATGCAACTCAAGTACTTGAGCTTACAAAGTAAGCATCTTGTTGTCTGGCATATTTCTCCAACACCCAACATTTCCTGTTTGTAAGCACACAAGTCATATTAGACGACGATCTTCCCCAATGGATTTACTTTCAACTGATTATCTTTGTAAAGAAATTATTTCCAGTTAATTTTCTCCTGCCTGGATATCATCTCCTAAGTGGGTATGAGGATTTTAACATGAGTTTGAGGAAAAGGGTAAAAGAAAATCACTCAATGACTTATTGTGGGAAAAAGAAAGTCCATTTTTCTCATGAGGCTTCTCTCCTGTTCATGTGTGATTTTATTTTGGTCTTGGCCTTTGTTTATACCATTAAAAAACATTCAACCAATACCATACCTTACTTGGTTGCTGGGGATAAAAAGAGAACTATTTTGTAATTTGGCAATATGTGGATATTTCTCAAGTGAATACGCAGAAACTTGTGTTTAAGAATGGCTAAAGCTGAGGAATTGGGAGATAGCTCAGTGCCTGAAATAGTCACTGAGCAAGCATGAGGGTATGAGTTTAGATTCCCAATACTCTTTGTAAAGTCAAGTAGGCCATGAAATGCATTGTGCATCTCTAACCCTGGTCCTGGGGAGATGAGGGGACAAAGACAGGCAGATTTTAGGGCCTCTCTGTCCAGAAAGCCTAGTTGATATGGTGAAATCCAGATTCAGTAAAAGGCCATGCTCCCCCTCCACAGGAGGAAAGGGTAGAAAAAGAGCCCTAACACTAACCTCTAATCTCTACATGTTCATACACAAACACATACAGATGTATCTGCAAGGAAAGAATGGCATAAGTGTTTTCTGTTTTTCATCCTGTGTCCTGAAAAGGGGAAAATGCTCGTAGACCCATCCACTAGCCATACAGGTGGGCCTTCCTCCATCTTAAAATAAAAATCACTTCCCTGGGATGCTTTTTTTCTTAAGTACTCTGGCTCTCGATTAGAAAAACGTGGGTACCTAAAGATAATTCATGTTCACCGAGGTGTAATCAAACCCTCATCTTAAACTCTGACTAAATAAGACAGCCATGGAAGTCCAGGAAAATTAAGCAGCATTTATGCAAGACATGAGCTTTCTGTGTTTGCTATGTGTGGGGTTCATATATTTATGTTCATGTGTATGCAGGTGCACTCACCTGCATTTACACTTGCATGGAGGTCAGAGGTCAACATCAGGTATTTGCCCTTATTGATCTTCACCCT
Source organism: Alexandromys fortis (assembly GCF_014885135.2). Taxonomy (NCBI): domain Eukaryota; kingdom Metazoa; phylum Chordata; class Mammalia; order Rodentia; family Cricetidae; genus Alexandromys; species Alexandromys fortis. Next base: position 14,866,435 of record NW_026067910.1, on the reverse strand, counting down.
GATTTGTTTAAAATAGTGTCTCTCACAGAATCTGGATGGAGCTCACTATTTTGGCCAGATTGTCAGGAGCGCGAGGGCTTCATGCTGCTGCTATTCCTTCCACAGATACTGAGATTGCAGTTACATCCTGCCTTGCTGGACTTCTATGTCATTGTGGGAGATTTGAACTCAAGATCTTGTGCTTATTCAGCAGGAACTTTCCTCACTGAACAATGTCCCCATCCCAGCACATTAGCTTTTAAAAAGTAACTTTTTACTATGAAAAATAAAATTAGGAAATGTTTGATGGGAGGAGGGAAGAAAAGTAGAAGTTTGAGAAGTCTGGCCTGGGGACATGCAAAAATTACTAAATGTGATGAAGAAAATTGAAAACCAATCTGACAGGTATAACCATCTGCCCAAGACTGACTCCATAGGGTCAGAAAATCACCTGTAGGAAACAGTCTAAAAATCAGAAGTATCCCACTGAAATAAGGTATCATGGAGTGATCATGTTGTTCTAAGAGAATGAGCTCAGGCTGCAGGGGTGTCTTGGGAGGTCAATGCACTTGCCTTCAAGTGTGACACAGTCTGAGTTCAACTCCCAGAACCCATATCTTGAAAGGAGAGGACCAAGTCCTTAAAATTGACCTCTGAATTCCATATGTGGCTATGGTATCCCTCAAATAAATCAAAAAATATATATGACAATAAATGAAAATAAGATGAGCTGCCGTAGTAGCTAGGCTACTTGGTAGGGTGGGGTTCTTAACCACTGGCTGTCTCATTTGTAAAGTGCAGATGTTTTCTCCTTGCTCATGGAGTAAAATAGAACCATGTCAAATTCTGAAGAAGAAAAGACACTAGTTATAAAGTCATGAAATATTAAATAAAAGCAGACTGCTAATCTTAAGATTTTAGCTGCATATACGGATCCATATAGATGTTGAACAGTGCCCTTGATACCAATAGACCATCTGCTAGAGTTTGGAACCATTTACTAACACTTTAACTAGCTTCAAGGGTATTGACCAATTGCTCTCAGAGCTGGTGACTGCACAGAGTCCTGTGCACCTGCACACATCCATCTGCTTATTGTCTTCCTCTGGTAGGATGGAGTAGGCACTTGGGAGGAAGAACTGAGTAGAACCAGGATGGGGTAATTAGTTTAGGCTTTTGCAATTTGTCCCTTATATTGAAAGAGCTGATATGCTGCCAACTGCAAACAAGAGGTACCTCTTAAATCGCTGCCTTCGAATCTTAATAGCATTTTCATCCCCGTTATGAAACATTGATTTGCTAGTAGCACTATGTCTTCTTCCTGGAGAGAAATGCTTTTACCTTTCTATAACTCAGAGAAAGTGGCCATCTGGCTTTGGGCATCATAATGGATCAGGGCAATAGAGAGTTCTGTGAAAGTTACTGTACCCAAACAAGGAGCTCTTCGGATGTCAGGGAAGGTTTATGCACCAATCAGATAAAGTTAGGGTTTTGTGGGAGGCTCTGGGTTGAGTGAGGATTTTCCCCTATAAAATCGGTCACTACTGTTCATAGACTTCTGCTCTAATAAGAGGAAGCATCTTTTTTGAATGCTTCAAAGTTTCTTATGCTTATCCTGGGGAGGGAATCTTCATAAGTCATTTAAATGTTTGTAAAACAGTTCGTGATAGATAATTGAACAAAAATCATTAAAATAAGACCAAAGAGAATGATCTGATGATGGGAACTATTCAGGGGACCTCTTTCAGCATCTCTATTATCTTTGCTGTTTCTTCCCTCCGCCTTACATAAAAAGCTTAGAGAAAATAATTTTCTTAAAATTTTCCAGTCTTGGCTCTAGAGGACTCTTAACTGTCCAGCTGCAATAGCATCATCTGCCTTGGGACTTTTATTTTCTGTGTGTGTTTGGTTTATATGTCCCATCTATTACAATGAGCTTTCATTTTAGAACACAGAAATAATTAGTACTATAAATTTTAGCAGTAGCATCACTGTTCTTTAATTGCATTGTGATCGTATCAATACATCTGGAGACTTTTACACACAGGACATTTTAATAGATAAATCTGTGTACTTTATGTTCATAATTTTATATGTATTTTCTTATGTAAAATTATGTATTGTTACTAACTATACTTGGTTTGGATTGGTCATGTTTATGTAAGTAATAAGGTGCAAAAAGGCAATTCTGAATGATATATCACTGACAGTATAAGCCCACCATGCAGTTTTAATGGGGAATTCTTCAACATGTAAGTATTTTATCCTGCTTCTCATAGCTCATTAAAATATGGAAAATGGGGATTTCAGAAATGGCTCATTGGTGAAGAGCACTTGCTTCTTTTACAGAGTACCTGAGTTCATTCCCAGTACCCACATGGGATCCCACAACCACCTCTAACTCCAGTTGCAAGGGTTCTGTGTCCTCTACTGACATCCTTGGCCTCCTGTGCATGGTGCACAGACACACTTACTCACACGCCCATGCACATACACCTAAAAATAAATACTCTTAATGCTCATTGCTGTTTAGATGACCAGTATTATTGAACACTTAAGAATTATTTTTCTAGTCATAGCCAATGGTTTGCCAAATAACATAGAAAGGAGTAATAGAGTAAAGATGGCTGTCTCGTAAGCATTGCGAAGCTTATCTTCCCCAAAGTTGCAGTTTGTGCTCAACACATTTTTGCTGCACTTTTATTTATTTATTTTGTCTTCTTATGTGTGTTCATGCACATATATCACAGCATCCATATAGAGGTCAGAGAACAACTTGTGGGAGTTGATTTTCTCTTTCTAGTTTGTGGGTCCTAGGGATTCAACTTGGCAGCAGGTGCCTTGGCCTACAAAGAAATTTCCCACACTAGTAAATACATTTTCAAAAATATTTTGAAATATTGTTTGTTTCAAGCAAAAATGTTTCTTTGAACATATTTGTTTGCTTAGGAATTGCAAATCTTACTAGATCTTTTAAAGGAAATTTTCTATGTAGTGGCATATACTCAGAAGTAATTCCCAAATTTTGTGTTAGGCAAGTGGCTCTTTTCCCAATTGTCAAGCAGAAGCAAAGTAGCTCTCCTGAGTAAATTGGGAGCATGCGGACTTGGGGAGGGGAGGGGAGACGCAGGGAGGGGAGCAGAGAAAAATGTAGAGCTCAATTAAAGTCAATTAAAAAAAAACACAAAAAAGCAAAGTAGCTCTTAGATAAGATATTGGTATTGTTTGTGAAATATACTGAATACCGATTACAGAACATACGTATAAAATTTATGATTATTTGCATTAAAAGACAGATCAGTACTAACCCTATCCCCCAAAACACACAGAGATTTGATCAGATCCCAGCTCCTTTCTTGGTTGTAATTTTTAAGCTCATATTCAAACACCATGGGAAAGGGAAGGGATTGGAAGGGAAAAGAAGGGAAGAGAGGATAATCACATATGTTTAAACACACTCTGTAAGCATCTTTCTACTTCCTATCTATCATCCATATCGACCTTAATGCTTAAAACATAATGGGCATCACTATTCAATATTGTGTCTGAAGGTCTGTTTAATTTGCTGATCAGACATATTTATGAGAGCTGAGTTTCCATCCCTGGTCTCTGCTTTGGTCTAAGGACTCTGAGCTGAGCTTTGAATGCCCCTGAGAGGGCAAGTCAGCAGTTTACCTATAGAAAACTCTCCATTATAAGACCTAATATAGTACTGAAAACTGTTTACCTCTCTGACTTCTGTATCCAGCATGTTTCAAAAAGTGACTTAGAAACTTCACACTAAAACTAGTCCACAGCTGAAGCAAAGGTTTAAAAATTAAGTCAAGTAAAAGTTCTGAGAAGATGAAAGTGAGCTTAATCTAAAGGATGTGCATTGCTGTGGAATGGCTGTGAGTTTAGCAGAAATCAAATTGGCGGGGAGATATTGAAAGAACTTCTTTCCCGGCCATGGCCAGGTATGGAGGCAACACTCAGTTTCTGAGATGTGTTGACTGTTTCAAACAGACCCTATGACAGCCAGCATGAATGTATGAACTTTCTAAGCAATGTTTGCTTCTCATCTACACAGTTAGCAAATTAGGAAGTAAAAGCTTTCAGAAAATAAAGTTAGATATTTTGTTATGACCCGTGAACTTGAGTGTGATTTATTAGAAAGAGCTTATGCTCTGGAGTCTGGAAACTACATAAGGCCTCACCTGTCATTTGAAATTTGCAGTGCCAAGTTTATTTATAAGGGCATAAGTTAAACATCACTTTCAAAGGTCCTTTTAAAAAGCACATTTTCTATTTTATCAGCTGTCCATCGATATTCTTTAAGTTCTATAATCATCGGGAAAACTGAATTTGACCACTGAGTTAGTTGTCTTGCTGTGAGAAAACACCTGACAGAAGCAATGTAAGGAAGAATGGTTTATTTTTAGCTTACAGTTCAAGGAGATACCTTATGTGGTGGCGGCTAGAGTTCAAAGTAACAGGTCACCATGCATCCACAACCAGAGAGAAAAGAGTAATGGTGCTCACCTCCCTTTCTCCATTTGCTCATCCCAGGACACCAGCCGCCATAGTTAAGGTGGGTCTTCTCACCCCAACCCGGTCTGGATAATCCTTCACAGGCATGTCCCGAGACTTGGGCAATCTGTCTAATTAACAATCAGCATTAGCAAACTAAATCACCATAATTTAGTTTTTATGATTCCTTTTTTTCATGTTCATTACCATAGTGGAATTATATAGATAAGGCAAAGAAGAGAGAAGTTATGGGGGGGGTAGGTCAGGGTCTAGTTTTACGCTGTAAGAGACAGAACTCAAGTTGTTATATGTATGACTGAGGGCAAAGTAGAGCCTTCTTCATACTCTGAGCTTTCTTATGTATCCTTAGCGATCAGTTCTAGGAAGCCACAAAAATCCATGTAGTAAATAAAAACTTCACTGTCTTTACAACAAACAAACCAGAAAATTAAATGATGGTATCATAATTGAGGTGGGCGCTTTAGCAATTAAAACCACTAGGGTGATATCTGTCCTTGCTAACTGCCTATTAACTGCTAGTTTCTCAGTACTGCAGGTACGTATGGTTCATGACTTAATGAGCATTAGTCCTTGGTTACACATTCAAGCATTTGTAGTTCTTCATTACTGACATTTAATTGATTAATCCTCCACAACTTTGACTGTTTTGGAAGTTGGCTGTATGTTACCAAAGGCATAATAAAATTCTCTAATTTTGCTTAGGTTTGTATGTGTGACAGATAATAAACCTCTTAAATTAATCTCTAGTAAGAATCTCTAGTTCCCATCTTTAAAAATTCCAAGTCTATATAGCTGAGATATACATACTATAGGTAGTGCCTTCAGACTTTGGGCCAGTATTATGGTTTGAAAATAAATGCCCCCAGTCTCATGCCTGAATATTTGACCCTTAACTGACAGTGTTTTAGAGGAGATTCTGGATGTTTTGGAGGTAAAGCTTAGCAGGAAGAATTAGGTCAGTGAAGACAGTATCTTTGAAGGTGATGCTTGGTTTCTAGTCTCCTCCTCACATGCTGCTTTCTGTCTACATAAGATCAATAGCCTCGTAAGCCACATAATTTCACTGCCATGATGTTTCCCAAACACCTGGGCAAAGCAACCACGAATCAAGCATTTGGAACCCGTAAGCACAAATAAATCTGTCCTCTCTTGGCCTGTTTCAGTTGGGCATTTTGTCACAGCAACAGGAAAAGCAATTAACAGTCACATGTTGCGGGATTTTCCTCTGTGTGCTATGATTACCATTAATAAATAAAGACACTGCTTTCTTTGGACCTATGGGCCTATGGACCTTTGGACCTATGGTCAGAACTTAGGTAGGTGGGGAAAACTAAACCAAATGCTGGAAGAAAGAAAGGCAAAATCAAGGAAAAGCCATGGAGCTGCCAGACACAGATACCGGTTGGAATCTTGCTGGTAAGCCACAGCCATGTGGCAATACACAGATTAATAGAAATTAATATAGGAGTTAGCCAATAAGAAGCTAGAGCTAATGGGCCAAGCAGTGATTTAAATAATACAGTTTCCATATGATTATTTTGGGGTTGAGCAGCCGGGAACCAACAAGAGGCTTCCTCTCCTCCTACAGTCATTTTGACATTAAGTTAGCAAATATGATTTGCTACTAAGTATATACATAGAAATATATATCTTAAAGTCTATCTGATATTGTCATCATGGAGATAATCTGTGCACTCAAGTTAATGATTTGATGTTCATGATGTCAGAAGGTTTTCATAAGAACATTCAGGCTGAGTTCTCTGAGGTTTGGGCTCAGATCTGCTTTTGTCCCTGTAGATTCCTCAACACCAAGTTTGTTGTTAGGAAACAATTTGACCATCTACATTGATAATATAGTAACTTCTATTTCATAATGAGTATTTCTTTTTTGTTTTGGTTCTGTTGTTTTCATATAGCCTTGGCTGCCTTTGAACTTACTATGTAGCTGAGCTTGACCTTGAAGTTCTGATCCTTCTGCCTTCAACTCAGAAGTGCTAGAATTACAGACATGTACTATTAAGCTTGCTTATACTTAATTTGATCACATACTTTCCACATGCTATACTATAAATTCCCCCCAGACTTCCACATGCTATACTATAAATCTCCCCTGACTTGACTGAGTCCACCTTCCTCATTTGCATAGCAACCAGAGGACAACCTAACACAAAGCTGATGAGCAATAAGAGAGTCTGAAAAACAAAAATTATAAAATTGTAAATAAGAAAGATGTTTTATCTGAGAATTACAAACAAAACAAAAGCTCACCCGAACTGGAACTCAAAATCTAGACAACTTTTTCAGTGGTGTTTAATACAATATAAACACAATGAGGAGGGAGCAGGTGGACAAATGCTGCCTCATCTGTTTCACTCTCCTGCCTCACTGCTTTAGACATGCTAAAGAATGGAGGAAGGCTTTATTCATCAGGTGGGCTAAAGTACAAAATGTGTTAGGTTGTTTTGTAGCTTTATTGATGCCCCAGCTAACACACTTGCTCTCTCAGTTTAAGAGCTGTATTTCTACTGAATTTGTGTGTACATACCACACATGTAAAAACTGGACCTGATGAAGAGGGTTTCAAGAAGATGAGTTTGCTGTCATAGGAGCATCCTATTAGCTGTCTAGATCAGAATTTACTAGGTTCCTTTGTGACATAACATTCACACTGCTTTGGAATAGATACCACACAATATCATTGCACATTGGGAAGTGTTTTCTGAATTAAACATCTGGTTGTTTTGGTGATTTTTAAGAACTTACTATATTTTAATAGACATACAATTATTTATTTGATTTTTACTTTTACATTCCATGATCATCTAAACTGATCTTTATACAGATGGTAAATGGCATTTGAAGACAATGTCATTAAGCTTCCCTCCTGACATTTTCCATTTTATACTTACATACTTCACTTAATAGGGCCATCTATATTCAGCACAGTTTAACTTAAAAGCACTTAAAATAAAAAATTTAAAGTAATCGGCATTCCTCTGCTGCCTAGCTCAGTTATTTCCAACTGTCCAGTCAATTAATCATAGAGGTAAATGTTTCATAAAATTAGCTCTGTTATCTTTTCTTTCTTCACAAAAGTTCTTATCATCCTATTATCTAAGAACCTTAAATTGCAGCATAAATAATTAGATGGCTCAGTGTCCTATTGAGTTGCTAAATATTGACAGTTAATGTGGCACTATGCAGGTATACCATCTACTTTGTTGTGGATGGGAGAAAAAATTCAGATCATGTTCTATCCATTAAACTTAGGAAAAGCTCACATGGAAGGTATTCTCTTCCAGAGATACATGTAGCTATTAGATTCCTTTGGAAGACTGGTTAAGTATAAGTTAGAATAGTTGTATTCTATAAGAACTCTAAAGGTAGTTATCTTGTTTCTAATTCTACTGTTGTAAACTCCAAGAATTTAGAGATAGGGTAGGACAGATAGAATAGAGATGATAGAATAGATGATAGACAGATGAAAGATGATAGATAGATAGATAGATAGATAGATAGATAGATAGATAGATAGATAGATAGATAGATAGATGATAGATAGATGGTAATGGGTGGGTGGATGGATGAATGGATGGATGGACATAGAGACATAGAGCATTACAGATTCAGTGGCAGCTGAACTGTGGAGCTGTGGAGTATGTTTACTAGGTGGTGTCTCTTAGCTGTTGACTGACCGAAGGAGACTTGGCTACTACATTTTAATGTAGTGTTGAAAGAAAGAAGACATGAGACCTACATCACTCCCTCCTGACCCACATCACTCCTTTCTTCTTACCTCAGCATTCCTGCCGGTGTCTTTTGTTGGTCAAATACAAGTATGAGTCAAGTAGTGGCTGAGCCTAACTACTCAGTGAACTCTCCCCAATCCTTTATGTCTTCCAGTAAATAGTATTTAGATTGTCTTCTTGTAGCACAGAGCAATCCAGAGAAAGGGCAAGAAAGACTCTTGTTGGTAGCTACAAAGAGAATAACAACTCAGGGATTAATGCCTAGCCATGTTCAGGTGATAATCTTTGCTTATAATATGTTCAAACTATGTAAATCCTAAATCAAGAAAGCATTTTCTCATCTAAAAAAAACCTTACTGTATTATATGGATTTAACCATCACAGATATCTCTATGGACTAATGAGCAGAAGAGGAGACTGAGCTGGGAAGGTTAGGTCACTGCTGGGAACAAGAAAATTCAGACACTGAAATTCAACACAAGTTAAATATCCATGATGTATTTAAAATACAGATTTGACATGGCAAAGAGCTGATATAATGATTATGAGACATTTCTGAGGGATACAGAGGAGAAGGATCAGAAGCAAAAGGATGAGAGCTCAGCTACCCAGAATAACTGAAATAAATCCTAAGAAGAACAAAATAGAGCACCCCAAGGAAAGTTATCATCTTTAGTAAACATAAAAGTCCACATTGTTTCTATTTAGCATTATGTCCTGTGAACAAATCCTAGAGTTTTAAGTGTCAGTCAATTTCCAAGACCGATTTCATGGGGAAGAGTTCGTGGTGCCTTTCTTTTGCTCCTTTCTCTATGCTCTTTGTCTTTTGCTTTTGTCTTTCTTGCCTCTCAGTGGATTGTTGTCAAACCTTATCCTAGGGTTTCTTGGGCAAGCTCTCTTTGCATTTGCCTTCATATTTCAAGTCTGACTTATTAGGTAGGGAGTCTTGTGAAAATCATCCCTTTGCCATCTGGTATCAATTGCAGATAGCTTCTTGATTAGGGGTGAGAACCTTATCCACTTCTCCCTCTCAATGCTGGGACCCTATCTGTCTTGAACCTGTGAATGTCTTGGGCATTTTGCTATATTCTCTGTGAGTTTATATGTGCCACAATACTGTTGTGTCTGGAAGAGAGTGTTTCTTTGGAGTCAACTATCACCTTTGGCCCTGAAAATATTTCTTCTTTTCTCATAGATCATTGAACCTTGAGAGGAGGGATTTGATAAATATTTCCCATTTAAAAGTGAGTGCTCCGAAGTCTCTTATGCTCCATAACCTGTTCAGGGGTTGGCAGATATTAATTAGAAGTTTAGACTGGGAAGGAGTCACTATAAAATGTGCATATTTCTAAAAATGAAGAATAAAAACAAAGTTTAAATAAAAGAAACATTTGTGATATTATCCAAGCCCAGTAATATATGTGAATGCTAATAAATTCATTCCCTCTTAACTCAGATCACACCTCAGTGCTAGTTGAAACATGTTTATTAAAAAGCTACATTTGCAATTTAGTGCTGAAAGGTGAGCTTTTGAAATAAAGTTTCATTTAAAAAAAATCTTTTCTGGAGTCAAAATATTGGCAAATGCACCAGAAAAGTACACTCACAAGAATGTTTTTAAAAGCCAGATGTGGTGGTTGAAGCCTATAATGCTAGCACTCAGGAGGATGAGAAAAGGGATCACCATGAACCTGAAACCATTATTCATAGATCATAGAGTGAGACCTTATGCAATATTCTTAGGATAAACATATTATAGAATCAAGAGCTGGTAAAGTATGCCCCCTGAGAATTGGCAAGATGGAAAACCACTGGAGATTTTGTGCAGAATGGACTGTCCTAACTACACTGGCTTCTCTGCCTCTCTTACCCGTATTCTTCTTTAGATACAAGGTCATGCCTTGGTATAAATCTTGGAAACCTCTCTTGCCCTCTTAGGCTGAGAATGGACACGGTGTTCTGAGTAGAGTCTGGGTACACTTGTCTTTCTAGGCTTTCTCATATCTGTGAAGAAAAGGATGAGTTTAGAGACAAGAGGCCCTTTTGTGCCCTTATAAGGCCTGGTTATTTGTTAGGTTTTTTGTTTTGTTTTGTTTGAGACATGGTTGCATGTAGCCTATGATAGTCTAAAATCTGCTATTTAATTAAGTTGGTGATGTTGAATTGCTTATCCTAGTGCCTCCTTCAGGAACAAGTAGGAGAAGAGGTGTGTGCTACTGTGCCCAGTTTACAAGACTTAATTGATACAGGGTTCCTGCTTCTTTTTCTTTCCCTCCAGTGTTTTGGGGTATATCCCAGGATATACCCCAATGTTGACATGACATGACAGGTACTTCAGATGATGAGGACTGGTGTATATTTCAGTTTTGTTCTATATAATATGCAAAGACTCATTACACATGTGTACTATATGTAAAGGTGGTTTCCATAGCAGTGCTGCCATACTCTGAAATCATAGGGAAGAGTATGTAGGCTTAGAAATAATAAAGCTGGTTGCTAGACTGTACCTTTGCTTCTGTGGGTCACAGTAAAATGTAGATATTCAGATCTAGAGCTCTGAAACAGCCAATGTGAATGCTGGTTAAACATTTGTCAGCTGGGATGTTTGTCCAGGTACAATGACATCATACTATGATGTCAAACTCATAAAGCAGTGGCCAGATTCAAAGAGGAGATAAATACAAAGTGTTTAGAAAAGAATGTAGCCATACTTATTGCTCTATAAATGTCACAGGCATTAATATAGTTAGTTCATTGATTTAATCACTGCACAAATAGATCTCATTTTATCTTATGATATGCATAATAGATCTTTTGGTGGAATTTTGGGCAAACTTCTCGGTTCTTAAACTATTGAAAAGGTACAGATGCTACAAATACAGAAGATCAAAGTCTGATCTGGGGCTCACATGTAATCCCAGCACTCAAGAGCTGGTGCAGGAGGATTGCAGCTAGTCAACCCCAGGGTAGGGAGCGTAGTAAGTATTAAGCCAGTTAGGGCTTCATAGCAAGACTCCCTGTTAAAATAACCAAAAACATGGAATGCATGCTTCATGAATTTTCATGGTATCTTTGATGAGGATGAAATACTGTTCTAACTTTAGTATATATGGCCTACCACTGTCCGTTCTCTGACTCACATACCATATACTGTTGTGGAATATTAAACTGAGGTCTGTTAAATTTGTTTATGCTGTTTGGAATATTTGTTTAATGATACAAAGATGGGCTGCAAATTAAATACAAAGAAATAACCAAAACCAGCAAAACAAAAGAAGCTGAAGTAGACCCAATTTCAATTAGAAAAAGCAATCTACTAACACTTTTGGAACATAAACAGTTCATTTTGTATAATTGCTGTGCACACATAATTATTGGCAACACTCTACTTCCTGGCCCTCATATGAGAGAAGGCATGACAGCCTCTTTTGGACAAGTTGGGGATGGGAATGCAAAGAAGAAACCGAATAAGAAATATTTCCCACAAACATCTCTAGAGAGCCAAGTGCCTGAGCTGCCAACAGAGAAGACATGAGATGCTATCACCACCTCCCAAATTGATTCTAACTCCCAACCCACCACACTCACATAGAGGCTTGCAGGTTGAGTGAGTGAAGGTTGAGCAGAATACTAACGGAAGTGGTGGGGAGAGGTCACTGCTCTCTCTCACTTCCTCTACCTTTCTTAGTTTCCCATCTTTGTTCAGTAGAAGTCAGAAAGCATACTGAAATATGAATAGATGACTAAATACCCATTGAAAAATTAAATTCAACCCTTAAATGTATTCTAGTCCTGTAGTCTTATTAAAAGCAATATACTTTTATTTCAAGGGGAAGGATTTGGCAAAGGACTTTATTTTAACACCCCCCCCCCCACTTAAACGCTATTTAAATGAGAGTAAAACACAACACCCCTCCTGGGAAAGCATGCCCTAGTTTCAGCGTTTCTCCGGGACTAATTCATGGGTCTCGCATTGACATTTCCTACAGGACAAAATGTAAAGTGCTTAGCTCTGAAAACAGATCCATCCAGATAGTGTTTCCCTCTGTCGCGTCTCTTCAGGGTCCCTGCCACCACTATTTCTCCTCTGAGGTTAATGTGTCTAGGGATACACTCATTTCTTTCTTCCTGTTGTTTATGTGGTTTAATTTTGCAGGGATACTTCAAAAGTCAAGCATCCTCGATAACTTTCTATAATTCTGCCATTCTGGAATAACAGTTTCTTCCATTATGTTCCGTCTTTCATACGTTATTCATTTGTTGTCTTGAGATGACTCTGCTTCCTGTTTTTAAATAAGTTCATTCTGTTTTTCATCAAACAACTTTAGAGGAAAAAAAATATTTTTAGTAGCTTAGGGTTTCTATTGTTGTGGAGAGACACCATGTCCACGGCAACTCTTATAAGGAAAACATTCACTGAGGTGGCAGCTTACAGTTTCAGAGGTTCAGTCCATTATCATCATGGCAGGAAGCATGGCAGGATACAAGCAGACATGGTGCTATGCACATCTCGATCAGAAGGCAAAAGAAAGGGGACTGAGACACTGGGTGGTATCCTGAGCATAGGAAACCTCAAGGTCACCCCACAATGATATACTTCCTCCAACAAGGCCATACCAACTTCAACAAGGCCACACTTCTAAATAGTGCCACTCTCTATGAGCTTATGAGGGCCAATTCAAATTACCAAAGTAACTTTTGTTTACAGCATTTCGTGTTGCTGTGATAAAACACCCCAACAAATGCAACTGAAGGGAGAAAGTTTAGGTTAGCTCTCCGTTCCCAGTTAGAATCTGTCACTGTGGGGAAGTCAAGACAACAAAAAGTTGGAGCAGCTAGAAGAGACCAAAGACAAGAGAATGAATGCATGTGGGCCTGTGCTGGTGCCCTTCCTTCCACTCACCCTGTTCAAGATTCCCTGCCTAGAGAATGATGTCAAACAAGCTGGGCAGGTTGTCCTGGCTCAATGAACACCATCAGGATACCTTCCTGCCACACAAATGCCCACATGCCAACCTAATTTGACAATCTATCATTGATAATCCCTTCTAAACTGTTTCAAATTCACAGTTAAAACTAGCATCACATTGTATATGTACAATGGATGGACACAAAGGACAAACGGTATTTTCAGAGCAAGAACGTGCTTTTCTCTTTACTCTTGCACATCTGCCCTTTGGACTGCAATTTCTGTGGCTTTGTGTTTCTGAATTGTGATGGTCTAATGACACTTTTTTTCTTAAAAGTTACCATTGCTTCTAATTAAAGCAATTATTCGCTACAAATGAGATAGAATCCAGACCTTGTCCATTTCTTTCCAGGTCTGACATAGATCACCAAGAATCTCATGTCATACTTTTCCTTTCCCACCACACCCATACTGAATTTCTGTTTCTCAAGAATAGATTTTATTTCTATACAAAAGCTTTACAATTCCTTCTCTCTTCGTTTTTTTTTTTTTATTTCTTTCTACCATGACCTGATTGCTTATACATCAGATTCAGTATGCGGTGTAGCTTTCCCCACCAGGTCTAGCAAGACACTGGATTAATCCTTTCTCCTTTGTGATCTAATTAATAACAATAAAAGATCACAGACTTGGGTTAAAATATCATTCAACTACATACCAAGTTGTTACTTGTTTGTTTTTTCTCCCTTTCATTTATTAGTTTATCTATTGGGAGTGACTTGTGGCTGGTGTCTGCCTAGGCAGGCATGTAGGGGGTTGTATATAGAAGTATGATGTTAATGTAGAGGAATCAGATCTTCTTTTCCACCAGGAGGGTCAAGGGAACCCACCTCAGCATGTCAGGCTTAAGCAATCTTACTTGCATTCTAGTAGTGACTTTAGACCAAGGCAGACCTAACAACAGAATCATTGGCTGAGCCTAGGTGAGTTGCCTCCATCTGTAATCTAGGCACTAAGAGAGGTGAAGCAGGGGTATGGCCAGCTAGTTCTAGCTAGCTTGGGCTACCTAGTTAGAACTGTGTCTCAAAAAAAAAAGAAAAAGAAAGAAAGAAAGAAAGAAAGAAAGAAAGAAAGAAAGAAAGAAAGAAAGAAAGAAAGAGAAAAAGGAAAAAAAAGAGAGAGAAGAAAAACTTAAAGGTTTTTTTGAGTTGTAGATAAGTCCCAGTGTTTGCAATTCACTGGATCAAGGATGTGTCTCAAGAAGTTGCTTTTCTAACAGCTTCCTAATGACATTAGTGTTGTTGATTTAATGACTGCAGTTAGGGGAAAAAAACATTTGCTTATATATTTTGCTACATTCTTGGTTCAGCACCTTCAAAGTGATTAGTTGATGTATGTATAGAGTGTTGACATGAATTAGTGCATAATCAAGGCCAATTATTCATCGTTTTACATTATCAATGCTTTTGTGGCATTATTGAATTGACCAGTGAACTGGCTGTGTCAAACAAACTGGGAACTCTTCAAATAATGATGATTGCATTTGGTTTCTTTACAACTGTGGCACAGTATGAAGTGAGCTGTAAAAAATAATAGAACGCATTCTTTATAAAATATATTCAGTCAATATTCAGTGAAAACAAATTTAAGTCTTCCTTTAGATAATAGCCTCTGTATAAAAATATTCCAGATTTACCAGCGCACCCTCCTAGATTCTTGGTATTCTCGGAAAATGTGTACAGAAAGGTATTTCTTGACAACTGCTGAGTCAGAACCCACAGCTTTTAATTCTAAGAAAATTTCTGTAGTGGCTCCAAAGACATGGAAAGCCTCTGTCCTTAGACAGATGGGACCACATCTGTTGGTAGACAAGGTGAACAGGCATAATATCACTTACCTGGGTGGTCGAGAATGTCTCATTCCACAAAGGTGGATGAGAACACCTGAGGAAAAATATGGCTACATATTTTAGAAGGGCAGAAAGGACTGAACCATGTTTCCTCCCCCTGTTCTCTTTTCTTTTTGCCTTGCCAAAAAGGAAGCTGGGAAGTATAGTCTTTTAGCAAGAAACTATCATTTCAAACATCAAGGAGATAGAGAAAAATGGAGATACAGAAAAATGGAGGCATAGATTCTCTCTTAGTCATTTCCTGCTGTGGAGGGTCATTGTTGGAGGGGTATAGTTCTGGGTCTGTTGAAGAGAGAAGTCCTCTGGTCACGTAGCTTGAGGGAAGTTTTAACTTGATTGGCTATGATGGGTCGTGTAAATGCCATTCTCTATTTCTGTATTTCTGAAAAGACTTAATGAAAAATAATCATTAAGCAGATGATTTGGTTACAGAGTAAAACAGGGCTTTCCCAGGAAGGTGGAGGGAGAGGGAGGAGAAGAGATGGGAGAGATGGAAAGGGTCTGTGAGAGGAAGTGGGATGAGAGTTGACTCATAGTGACAGAGACTGGTTCCACTGCCAGGAGTGCTGCATCAAAATGAGCTAGTAGAGGCAACTAGGACCTACAGAGCACCAAAAGAAAGGAACAGGAGAGAAAAAAGGACCAGTGTATAGAATTGTATATGGCCTGGGGTGAAATCTGAAGGTCCCTTGCAGCCAGAATTTCTCCACAGTGTCTAAAGGAATCTTTGGCAGATGTATCAGGAAACAAATAGAACAAATGGAGCTACTGTAGGGTGAGAGTCATTGGTGTAGCTTATGTGGAACATTTTGTTTGGTTATAGGGTGAAGTTCAGAAATAAAAACCTTTTAAAAGACAGGGTAAAAACATAAGAAAGAAGATCAAGGGTAGAATCCAGAGTGGGAAGGAGCAAAAGTCCATCCTTAGGAGACCTGTGGTTGACTTTTTGTCCGTTACCTGTTTCTAGTGCCCCAGAGCAAACCAGGTAGAATGCAGTGCTGTGGAAGAAGCATCATTTGTGGAGGAGGGCACAAATCCCATCATTAGCAATAATCAGATCTAGTCCCTTTTCATGTAGCACAGTACCAGACCAAGGAATTCAGTGGGTTCTGATGGATATTATGCCGATCTGACATTTCTCTAAGGATTTTTTTTTTCTGAGGGTTGATAGGACTGAGAGGTTAGTTGATTCAAGGAATGTTGGCAGAGGACGCTGTTCATTCCCAGCTGCCCAGTATTTTCAGTACTGTTTGGCCAATAGCTTGAGTGTATTGATAGCTAGCTCTGACAGCCAGGATTAACCCATTTCCATTATGCTGCATGTTACCACAAGGCTCATGGCTTACCGGTAAGGTTCTGGCTAGCCACTTGTGTCTGTTTCTGGTGGTGACTCCATAGCTTCTCCCTGACTCCGCCTTCTTTCTCCCAGCATTCTGTTTTAGTTTTCCCCACCTAACTCTAGTCTGCCCTATCACAGGCCAAGCCAGCTTCTTTATTCTTTAACCAATGAAAGCAACACATATGCAGAAAAATTTTCCACACCAAAGGAAGACTTCAGTCTAGCAGTTTTAATTCTGAGTCCTGAGTGGCAAGAAGAGGAGTAAGTGGGGTGGCCCATGTTTCATTGGTCACCCAAGCTGTTTTATGAGGTTTGGGGGTGCCAGTCTCTTTAACTACTTCAAGCTGACATAGCTTGACCATAAATGGAGGCAGGGCTTTTCTTTTGTCCCAATAGTCCGGTCCCAAACAAACATACAAAAACTTATATTAATGATACAAATGATCAGCCTATAGCTCAGACTTTCTACTAACTAGCTCTAACAACTAAATTAACCCATTTCTATTCATCTATATTTTGCCACATGGCTCATAGTTTTACCTGTCTAGCATCTTGCTTCCCCAATGGCTGCTTGCATCTCTTCTTTCTCTGTCTCTGCCCTTTTTCCTTTCTGTATTTTCAGTTTGGTATTCCTGCCTGGACTCATTCTGTCTTGCTATAAGCCAAAGCAGCTTCTTTATAAACCCATGAGAGTAAAACATATTTGTAACATACAAAAGGATTATGCCACAGCATTTCACCCTTTCTTTCTGCCTAATCAAAAAAGGAAAGCTTTAGCTTTAACATGGTAAAACTACATACAATGAAACAGTTATCAAGTACTAATTATAGTTACAATATCTAATCTATTTTATTTGACAAAATTAGAGAAAATATTTAATTATCTATCCTATCTTGGTGAGCTTAAACTTTTATATCTAATTTATCTTTTATCATAATTAAAAAATTGCAACTATAATAATCTAGTATTTAATTCCATCAAAGATTTGAGAAGGGAATAATATTACCTGAGTAAGCAGGAAATACAGGCAAGCAACTTCCAAAAAAAATGTGAGAAAGGACAGAAATAGCTGGCTTACTAGACAGGCAACCAAAGTTCCTCTGTAACATTGGGGCATTCATCTTTGTCCTACAGGTCTTGCATATCTGATAGACTTTCCTTTGAAGCAGGGAATTTTGTAGGACTGTTCTACCTTCTTTTAGCAAAGCTTGGTAATCACATTTCTTATGTCTTATTGGTTCAGTTTAGACAGTAGCTTTCAGCAATTCAGGCAAAGACAGTTTCTTTGCCCACATAGCTAGCATTTGCCATAAAGAAAATAAACCCTATATGGAATTTTTTGATGCCCTTTGTCTTCTCTGAAGTATATTGATGTTGCCAGTAAAAGACATATCTTACTATCAAAAAAGCCTGTTATTAATTATTAATTTGATAATTTGATTTTAAATATCATATTATTTAGGTCTTTGAAGTGTTTGAAGATTATCTATTTGAAATATATCTTTGTATATCTACAAAACCTAACAAAACTATAAGTTTGACTATTATAGATGACTAGCTGTATTTTTTGTAAATCTCTATTTCTTAATTATACATTACATTTTTAGTTGAGCTGTATAAACACAATACCTTTAAACAAGAGTAGAAATATACATATGGTATAACAACATTAATTTTAAATTTATATCAATAAACTAAAATCCCCACCAATAAAAAACATTTTGAGATTAACAGTTGTTTTTTAGATTCAAGTAGATTTAATAATCTATCCCTTTCCCCATCATTTCTGTATCATATTCCTCTTTCATCTTTTATAAAGACATTGACTGTGACCAGTAACG
This sequence comes from Alexandromys fortis, assembly GCF_014885135.2. Classification (NCBI taxonomy): domain Eukaryota; kingdom Metazoa; phylum Chordata; class Mammalia; order Rodentia; family Cricetidae; genus Alexandromys; species Alexandromys fortis. The sequence goes on along the minus strand of NW_026067910.1, from coordinate 14,848,178 downwards.
ATTTTGTAACCAACACTTCTTAAATGACTGCTTTCGTTTCATTGAGGTTACCAGTTAAGATGGTGGCCAACCACATGGTTGCTTATATCCTGCTGAGGTCATTGGTCAAGATGGCAGCAAGTCACAAGGTTTTTATTTACTCAGAGGTGAACCTACCTCCCTGGTAAGGTAATCCCTTCCAGCATACCTCCTTTTTGTCTTCAAAAACATCTATTTTCCTAAACAAGTTACATGTATAGTATGCTACAGGAAATTAAGATTACTTACACATGGACTTTTAACTGTCAATTCCTTTTATGGTAGATTTTAATCTAGCCATTCTTACCGGAATTTTACAGACTTTTAAACCATGCACCCAAGGCTAATATAGATCCTGAGATAAATAAAATTTTCATTTCAGCAAAACCTTCAAAGATATCTATAACCGTCAACATTTTAGTGAACAAAACCAAGAAGGGGGGCTAGTATTGAGAGAACTAAAAAGATATATCCAGGTTTGGAGGGACAGAAACAAAGGCAGGCCAAAGGCAGGAATCCTATCTCCACTCAGGGATTATAAAGATACAAGTTTAGCGGCCTTGCAGAAGGGGCAGGCATTCTTGTCTGGGCAGAGTTACAAACCAGAACTGAGTAGTAGAGATGAGAAAGTTTAAAATGAACTGGGTGTTTTATGGGTGAGGGACCTCAGACCACTCTCACCATTCTGTTTTATAAAGTTATCGTAAATCAGTTTGCATATTAAAATCAAAAGTTCCAAATTCTGGGCAATGACTGTGATTGTTCTGTATATACTGAGGCCAGATATGCATAGAGAGACAAAAGAGAGTTTCTGGTTTCAGTTCTCCTAATTGCAGCTCCTTTTAGCCAGCAAACAAGCTAGGAGTGTCTTTTGGAACAGATAATTTTGACTCTACAATGGGTATGGAACCAAAGCAAAAACAGAGAGATCAATATCCTATTCAAAGTGCCCCCCAAGTTTTGTATTGAGCAAATGTGTCTGGAAAATAGGTTAGGTATACCCCCAGACCCTGTGATTCTTGAGTCAAGAAACTGCACTAAAAGCCCTGAAAGGTTTCAGGGTGTTCCACTGACAAGTGGCAGGTTAATAGAAAATTTCCGAGATTTTCTGCCAAATTTTCTCACAGTCAGTGGAAATTCCCCAGTGCCTTTGGCTGAGCAAATCTCAAGTCTAGACTGAGGGGGTTGGGGATCCCATGAGCTTTAAGACCTAACCTAATTCCATGAATTACTTTGTTCCGGCATTTTGGGGTATGCTGCAAATGTGTTCTTGTTGAATGGCACTTAGCTTCCCAGTCAGAAGGTCAGAGTGTGTCAGGGGAAGGCAGAGGAAAGAGAGAGAAGAAAGCACTGAGATGGTGGAGTGAGAAGAAGCAGTCACCTGATAGAAGCAGGCAGCCCTGCCAGGCCTACGGCAGGTAAGCCTAGGAGAGCAAGGGAGGTTGGTGCTGCCTTGGAGGGCTTGAGCAGCTGGTGGCCTCCAGTTTCCTGTCCGGAGTTTTGGCACCATGTGTTAGATCTCTGAGGTGGTTTAAATGAGATGGAAGGCAGAAAAAGAGAGGCATCTGACCTCAGACAGGTAGGGCTGTGTTCCCTGGCAGACAAGGCAAAGGAGCATAATTTCACCCACATGCACAGTTGAGAAGACTTGAGGATAAAAGATGGCTATCATCCTTTGGAGGGACAACAAGGTCTATGGCGTATTTTCTCCTATAGCCCTCCCCTTCTGAAGTTGCCTCAGCTAGCTGCACAGGAAGCAGGGAGGGGTAGAGTTTTAGCAGGAAACCATCATCACATAAACAACTTAGTGTATGGGTGGCTAGAGCACAGGTTCTCAACTTGTGGGTCATACCCTCACAGGGCCATATATTAGATATTTACATTGCAATTCATAAGAGGAGCAAACTTGCAGTTGTGAAGTAGTAATGAAATAATTTTATGGATGGAGGTCACCACAGCATGGACAACTGTATTACATCATCACAGCATTAGGAAGGTTGAGAACTACTGTTCTAAACAATTCCATTCTCTACCCATTGACCTGTGTAGCTTGAATCTCATCCTGAGTAAGAACAGTTACAGCCGTATATTTCCCCCCACCATCTATGCGGTTACTTTCCTTTACCATTGACTGGCGAATGAGAAATTGACATATGAAGGATTTAATTTTCAGTTCTTTATATTCACACAAGGCTTCCTGTTTCAAGAAGCTATTTCTGTTTCTATTGTACCTCTCTACTCTTGTTCTTCTCATAGGCTGGAGAACTTTGTATTTTATATTTACTCATTTGTTCAGAAAATATTTTCCACACTCTGCCCAGTGGTAGGCTTTTTTTGTCATGGAGGTGATGCTGTACTAAGAAAAATATAATCCATGCTTTGTACAGCCCAAGGCACTGCATTTCCCACCATGCACTGTAATTATCGGCATCCTCTCTCCCTTATCTAATTTGAGTCTCTAGTGAAATGTGTGGTACCTAATTAAACTTTGATTCTGTATCTCAGTACGTAGTGGCATATGATAGATGGCCACTCATGGGTACTTAGTATTTATACTTAGTATTTACACAGGTCAATTATTATTAGAGTGAGATCCGGAAGTGAGGGCCAGTGATTATAGAGTACTAGTCCATGACATGGACACAAGTTAATATTCTGTGAGTTGGTGTTTGTTTCATTTTAGTTTTGACCAGTTCTCACCAAATATAGGAGAGTTTACATAATGATCTAGACTCTAAGCCTCTCTGGGAAAAGTCCACATTCCTGAGGCTTCCAGGCCACCTGCTAATCTCACCACCCACTCTCCACTTCCCATTGCGTCACAGTGAGGTTTGAAGGGTGTGTGGGGTAAGAGGGTGAAGTTCTCTACATTCTGCATGAGTCCACTGAAAATGTCTTGGTGAGTTTGTTGCAACCAAATCAGCAAAGGAACAACAACTTAATCTTTTTTTCTCTTAGTGGTAAAGAATGCTAACTGACACTTGCTTACATGTAAGCTCTATAGCATGTTGAACCTGAGTTGTTTTTCTGCATTTCACAGTAAATGGTTAATTGCTAGCTACATTCTACTGTGATGTACATCTCTGGTTCCAGGAACATTGTATCTTTATCTGTGTGTCTCCGGAATTCTTACTTCCTTAGGAACTCCTTTTGTTTGTCTTGGTTTTTTTTTTTCAATTTTTATAACCAATTTTTTTATTTATTTATTTATTAAAGATTTCTGTCTCTTCCCCACCGCTGCCTCATGAGACTAGGACACTTAAAAACAATTGAGTTAAAAGCTATAATTTACAAACTAATCATGTCCTTGTTTTGTTTCAGCTATCCTTAAAAAGAAGAGGAAGTAAAGATTTGCCAAAATCTGAAAAAAAGGCTCAACAGACACCCACAGAGGTATGTCAAAATAAAAATCTAAAGCACCTATCAAGCACCTCCAAATGTACATGTCAATCCGGGCGGTGGTGGCGCACGCCTTTAATCCCAGCACTCGGGAGGCAGAGGCAGGCGGATCTCTGTGAGTTCGAGACCAGCCTGGTCTACAAGAGCTAGTTCCAGGACAGGCTCCAAAACCACAGAGAAACCCTGTCTCGAAAAACAAAAACAAACAAACAAACAAACAAACAAACAAATGTACATGTCAATAAGCTAAAAACCACTGGAACTAGCGTGTAATGGATGAAAGGTAAACTAGTATTAATGCAGTCTAAGGCTCTAGATCAAATTTGATTTTTCTACTAGTTAAACATTGAAAAGGCAAGAAAAATCTTGGCAGTAGAGGAGTCTCAAACACCACAAACAGAAAAATCAGCTAAAGGAAGGTACTTACTGGAGGATTGAGAGAACACATGCATGCAGCAGATGCACAGGGAAAAAGAGCCTCTGCAAAGCAGAGACAGAAGCTGAAAAATCCAACTTTTTCTTGGGGCCTGGAGTTTTAAAGTCTTTGAAGCAATTTTCTCTCCTGATTTTAGGGTGTTGATCAGCCCACAACTGTTGCATAATATGTCCTGATCTAGCCTATGACCTTTTTGAGGCAGTCCATTGGACGGCAAAAAAAACAACAATGACTTTGTTTTAAGCATTAAGACTTTTGTTTCCAGTCAGGAGACTGAGGAAAAATCCAGCCATGGTGAAAATTTCACCACCTTTATTTCATATCATGCCTGCCCCCAATATGTCTGCCAGAGAGTCCATCTAACTCCTAGTGTATTAATATCACATAATGTTTCTCATATGTGGAACACTGGTTTAATTTAATTGCATAAACATGTGACGTGAGAGCAAAAGTCAAACTATTTGGAGAGGAAGGTAGCCAGTGAGTAGGAGAAATGGAGAGGAGAGGGGATTATGGGATCAACTATGGTCAAAAAACAATGATATAGCTAGGTGGTGGTGGCGCACACTTTTAATCCCAGCACTCGGGAGGCAGAGGCAGGTGGATCTCTGTGAGTTTGAGTCCATCCTGATCTATAAGAGCTAGTTCCAGGACAGGCTCCAAAGCTATAGAAACAGTCTGTCTAGAAAAACAAAAACAAAAAACTGCAATGATATATATGTATGAAAATGTGTTAATGAAACTCAATATTCTGCACCCTAACTAAAAAATACTTTGGAAAAATCATTAGAAATACATTATAATAAAAACTGGGTCTTATACTAGTGTGGGCTAATGTGTGTGTTAGATTTTAAAATAGAAAAGTAAATATATATTTGAGACAGAAGTGACATTATGATGTTCTCCAAACACTTAGCAAGATACTAGCTTCAAGTGTGCAAGTTTTAAAATACAGATGCATACATTTTAATAATTATTATTAAAAGCTTTCTCTCTAGGTAGCTTTAAGCAAAGTGATGATGCCTTCATAGTCAAAATTTGATATATTAGCTAAATCCTTTAAACTAAAGCATTTTAAAATATACATTGTTTTCCCTTTTGCTCTCTCATTCCACACTGTTTTTGGTCAGTTTTCTTCCTGTTACTTTCTAGGATCTCAGAGGTTCATTCTGAGATAGTAAAACCCTGTTCTCTGTCCGTAAGCTTTGTCTCTGCCTCATTTTTAGCCTCCTCACTCCAAATTATCTGTGGTGGATCATTTCACATGATGACAGGAGCCCTCTTCCTTCCCATCTTCAGTGATTAGATTTAGTGATTAATTTCAGTGATTAATTTTAGTGATTAGATTCAGTGATTAGATTTAGTGATTAATTTCCCATCCTGAAATTACTTGTTAGCTTTAACCAGTAATTTATCTTTCAAACCTTGCTTTTCAATATTACATTTACTATGTTAAAGTGGATTCATTTTCTCAGGAATCCCCACCTTTGTTCCTGGTTGAATAGAGCTCCTCTTTCAGGAGCATGCTGGAATCTTCCTGCAAAACACATCATAGCTTCCACCACTTTCTTAGGGCGTCCTGGTACCTTACAAAAGTCAAGATGCCTCGTAGTCCACAATCTTCTGATTTCTGGATATTAACTTCCTGGGAAGTATGTAAGTGTAGTGCTGTGGTATTGCTGATGATGCTAGCATTCCTAACACACTGATTCTCAGACTATGATGTATTAAGTCTTTAAAACCCATCTTAGGAAGCTGATTGGGTGGAAACTGCCAGTAAAAAACTATTCCAGTTTTGTAAAATTATAAGATGATTTGGTTTTGAGATAGGTTGAAGACTATTGATCCACATACTTATGCTACTGTAAGCATCCCATTCTTGTATCATAATTCTTGTTATGAATTTACCTGTCCTATTTGGGGCATTTTTGTAAACATGTGCCATGCTCTTTGAAGAATCTATTTGTAGTGCCCAATACTTGGCATGCTCAGCACATACTTTCAAATAGTGTTACTTTATTTTATAAATTGGTAGAAATTGTCAGCATACTGTTATTTCAGTCTACAGTCAAGGCAATGTCATCTGGCCTAAACGACTATGATCTATATAAATGTTGTATATAATTTTGTGAAATTACTTTATGTTTTTTTGATGTATTACTTGTACCTTCCCTTGGTAACAGACTGGCTTTATTCACTAAGAAATAATGTTAAGGGGAAATTCAAAGCAGTCACTTTCAAGTCAGATTATCTATATAGAAACCTTTGTTGCATGCTGTCTACATGACCTTTGATAAGCTACTCATTCTTTCTGGGGCTCTGCGTGTGTGTGTGTGTGTGTGTGTGTGTGTGTGTGTGTGTGTGTGTGTGTGTACATATGCCAGATCTTAGTTGACAGTGACTGAGTCCTTAAAATGCATATTAGCTTCCATAATTAACTTTTCAGATTAAAACCAGGCTCAACCTGCATCTTGCTAGCCATTTGTTGTCTTCATGTTTCCTTTCTCATATTGTCCTAATCTTCCTGTGAGTGAGACTTTAACATGCTTTAACATGGACAGAAATCCCAACTTGTTTCCCACCTCAAAGAATTGTGAGTTTTCTTGTTTCCTTTTTACATAGAAAAGTGGAGTATATATTTTACTACTTGATTATTTTGGGCAGAGTGAATGTCTGTGAACTATTTTTTTTTTCAATAATTGCCTATGGTGCTTCTATGCCCAGATTTAATGTATTTTTAATCTCCTTTATTTTCTTAAAATAATCTTCTAAAAAAATTTAAAACAATTTACATACCAATCCAAATTCCCTCTCCCTCCCTCTTCTCCCATTTCCCCCACATTCCACCTCCATCCACTCCTCAGTGAGCATGAGGCCTCCCACGGGGAGTCAAAAAAAAATCTGTTACATCTCTTGAGGCAGGACCAAAGCCCCCACCCCCCATAGACTGAACAAGGTATCCCACCATAGGTAATAGGTTCTAAGAAGCCAGCTCATGCAGAAGACTGTGTGTCTACCCCTAAATAAAGAAACCTTTATTATTCTCCATTCTGAGCTAGTGTGTGACTATTTTATTATAAACTACAACAGACAGGCACTTAACGTGGAGTGTCTGTGGTAGATTATAATAAAATAGTCTGGCATCTGTGGTCTCTTAATGTCTGCAGAATGTCTACTCAGGACCTTCTGGCTTCCATGGTTTTTATTGAGAAGTCAGGTATAATTTTAATAGGTCTGCCTTTATATGTTACTTGGCTTTTTTCCTTAATATTCCTTCTTTATTCTGTCTGTTTAATGTCTTGATTATTATGTGACAAAGGGACGTTGTCTTCATCCAGTCTATTCGGTGTTCTGTAAGTTTCTTGTACATTCATAGGCGTATTCTTCTTTAGGTTGGAAAGTTTTTATCTACAATTTTGTTAAATATTTTTTGTGCTGGACTTCTTTTTCTTTTCCATCCTTATTATTCTTGGATTTGGTCTTCTCATGGTATCCTGGATTTTCTGAATATGTTGTGTTAATAATTTTTTGGATTTTACTTTTTCTTTGACCGATAAATCTATTTTCTCCATCTTATCTTCAACAGTTGAGATTCTTTCTTCCATCGCTTGTATTATGTTGGTTATGCTTGCATTTGTAGTTCCTGATCATTTACCCAGATTTTCCATTTCCAGAATTCCCTCGGTTTGTGTTTTCTTCCTTCCTTCCTTCCTTCCTTCCTTCCTTCCTTCCTTCCTTCCTTCCTTCCTTTCTATTCCATTGTTTATTGTACATAATAAATGAAGGCTGTCATAGTACATAATTTTAACTATGCTGTATAATTTTAAAACTCAAGTTTTAACCTGAATGAAAACTAAGTCATTCTTATATATGTCGATCATAGTGTCTTCTGTATTTGTATTTTATTTTTTTTATTTTAAAATAATATTTTCTCATTTTACATACCAATCCCAGTTCCCACTCCCTCCCCTGCTCCCACCACCCCCACATTCCTCCTACCTCATCCACTCCTGAGAGAGGGTAAGCCTTCCCATGGGGAGTTAGCAAAGTTGGCACATCATTTTGAGACAGGACCAAGACCCTCCCCTCTATATTTAGGCTGAGCAAAGTATCCCTCCAAAGAGAATGGGCTTCAAAAATCCAGTTCAAACATGAGAGATAAGTTCTGGTCACACTGCCAGTGACCCCCCCCCGAGATTACCCCTTTGACACATTTCACCCACATTCAGAGGGCCTAGTTTGATCCTCTACAAGTTTACCTGCTGGCAGTCCAGAGTCAGTGAGCTCCCACTAGCTTAGGCCATCTGTTTCTGTGGTCTTGAACTTTTTAATCATACAATTGCTTTTCCCTCTCTATGATGGGATTTCAGGAAGTTGGCCTAGTGCTTAACTATGTATAGTTTGTGTTTTCTTTATTGCCTCTATTTCAGTTTTCAAGTCTTGAACCATTTTCTTTACCTGTATGATTGGTTTTCTTGACTTTTTTTTAAAGGGATTTATTAATTTTTATTGATTTCTTCCAATTTTTTGTTTTCTTTTCCTCCACTTCTTTAAAGGAATTTTTCATTTCCTCTTTAAGGGCCTTTATCATCTTCATAAAGTTATTTTTAAGGTCATTTTCTTCATCTGCATTAGGATATTCAGGCCTTGCTAGTGTAGAATCATACTAGTTTCTGGTGGCACTGTATTACTCTTTATGTTGTTGAATGTCTTTCTTTCTTTCTTTCTTTCTTTCTTTCTTTCTTTCTTTCTTTCTTTCAGACAGGGTTTCTCTGTGTCATAACCCTAACTGTCTTAGAACTAGCTCTTGTAGACCAGGCTGGTCTCGAACTCACAGAGATCCACCTACCTCTGCCTTCCAAGTGCTGGGATTAAAGGCATGTGCCACCACTGCCCAGCGGTTAAATATATTCTTACAAGGTTGTCTACCCATCTCTTCCTCCAATGGGTTCAAGTGGTGTCTGTGATTCAGGGGGTCCCTCTTCTTCCAATTGGTACAGGTGAGGCCTGTGGGTTAGGTGGTTGCTCTTCCTCCAAGTGAAGACAGGGCTATGCCTCTGGTGGTGTCTGATATCACTCTGGGGCTCCTCTAGGTGTAGGTAGGTCCAAGGCTGGTGGTTGGTTCTGAAGGTGTAGGTAGGACCAAGGCTCTTGTGGTCACAGATGCAGTGGAGGTTAGTTTGGAGGAGTGAAAAGGCTACACCCAGGTCTCTGAGGCTTTGGTGGGTTGGGGTAGGGCACAGGATGGGGGCAGGCCTCCATCTGGGAACCCAGAAACTCACCTCTCCTGGTGGAGTCAGGTTCAAGGCTCTGGTCTCTAAATTTCTCCTGTTTCACTAGGAATACTAGAGAGGGAAGCAGTTCTAAATGCCCAGTTCTAAATGCAGTCCATAAGTAGGTTATAAGATAAGAGACAGAAAGCAATTTGGCACTCAGAGTTCTTAAACTCTCAGAGTTGCATAAGTTAGTACCCTTTGCATCTTGAAAAGACTTAGCCTCTAATAAGTAAATGAATTTTTGTGTGTTCCTCCTCTTACTACATCTCCTTTAACATGACTTAGTCACATGTAGGATATTTCCAAGTCTTAAATATGCTTTATTCCTTTGGATGGGAGAGCAGATGTGCATACAAATCAGACATGCTTCTATCTTTGGTTTGCGTGACACAACACAGTGCAGAATTGTTCTGCTCAGCTATGTGGTTTGTATCACACCCACTGTTGTACTAATTAAATTAAAACCATGCCATATGTCAATAGAAGAAAGGTCTTGCTGTGAAAGAAAATAAAGTTTTCTACCATAGAGGTGACTCTACCCAGCTATTGAGTCTCACCTAAGTACACTTTCCAGTAAAACTAGTCTATGTGAAAGCACATTTGTTATTGACTAGCCAGAAATCCTCTCTCATCATTGGACTGCTATGTGCTTCTGCTTCTCTCTCCTCTTGTGGAACGGATTCCCCCATGGAAGCTTTCTGTGATGTATCTTTTTAGCATCCACTCTGTGCCTGCTTCCCCTCAGCTATCTGTGCTCATACATGGCTTCTCAAGGAAAACAGAGGGCAGCACATCCTATTTCTTCAACTTTATCCTACTGCCCTACTTTCCTTATTTGCACTTCTGTTCTAGAAACAGCTCAAATAATATCACTTTTGCAATCAGCCTGAATATAGATTCTGCTCTGCCCCCTCCTCACCTGTGCTCTGCCATGATAAGCCTTCTCATCTGTGAAGAGGTGAAAGTTTCAGCTGCTCTGATGGCTGGCGTGAGACCAGGTAGGCAGAAGGAATGCAGTCTTCAATATCTGTATCACTACTAGCTCTCCAACCCTTCCTCCTCTCGTTAGTTGTTAGGAGGGAAAAGATCTGTACCCTTTCACCATTGCTTCTGGAACTTCTCTAACAGAAGTCCATCTTCCCTAGTTCTTTATCAGACTGTCTCTCAGACATCAATTCTCAAAAGTCTAAATAAAGAAGGGTGTTGCAATATGAGCGGCGGGGCTGCGTCCCCAGCACCCCAGCCGCCTGCTAGCTTATGCCCCGAAATAACAACACACAAACTGTATTCATTTAAGCACTGCTTGGCCCATTATTTTCAGCCTCTTAACCCATTTCTATTAATCTATGTAGCACTGCTAAGTATGCTTACCGGGAAGATTCTAGCCTACGTCCATCCTGAGTCAGAGCTTCATCACGTGTCTGGCTCTGAGAGGAGCTATCACGTCTGCCCGGGAGAGAGGAGCATGGCGTCTCTGAGCTCACTTCCTCTTTCTCCCAGCATTCGGTTCTGTTTACTCCTCCCACCTATGTTTTAACCTATCAGGGCCAAGCAGTTTCTTTATTGCTTGACCAATGAAATCAACAGATTGATATATGACACTCCCACATCAGAAGGGGTGTTTAATTCAACCTTTAAAAGAAGGATTAAGGATGCTGCTTGTTGGCAGAATGCTGGCATAGTATTGCCAGGTCGTGGGATCCATCTATCTATCTATCTATCTATCTATCTATCTATCTATCTATCTATCTATCATCTATCTATCTATCATCTATCTATCTATCTATCATCTTTCTTTCTGCTATCTGCCTATCTTCTAGTCTATCTGTTCATCTAAATAAGGAAATCAAAGTGAATTTTGAGAAATGATCTTTGGAAGAAATGTTCTTGAACATTGTATTGGTTACTTTTCTATTGCTGTGATAAAATACCATGACCAAGGCACCTTGTACAGGAAAGACTTTAACTGAGCTTTCAATTTTAGAAGATTAGAGTTCATGATAGCAGGGCAATGGCATGACATCAGGAATAGCTGTGACCTCACATCTTGATCCACAAACAGAAGGCAGAGAAAGTACACTTGTCATGACCTAAGACTTCTGAAACTCCAAAGCTAGGTCTTAGTAACACTGCCCTTCTAGCAAGGCTCCACAACTTCATCCTTCCCAAATAGTTCTACCCCTGTTGATGAAGTGTTCAGACTTGTGAGCCTATGGGCCCATTTTTCAAATCAGTACAGACATAACTTTTACAAAAGTTCTTAAAAGAGATTTCTATTTCTTTTCTAGTACTTCAGTTTAGTTGATGATTAGGCTTCTGAGGCCTGAGTAAGAACGTGTGAGAGAGTTGTCACCAGATCTACTACTACCCCACAGACAGAATCAGTTCTACGCATTTTAGCAGATGGCAGAACAACTTATTTCAAAAATCCATGCAAATAGACTGCTTGCCAGTTTCACTTTGCATAGCTCATTCTAGTGTAAGACATCCCCTTCTTCATGGGCTTTGAAACAATTTTCCTTCAAATAACGGTCGATGGAAGTTTGTTCCCTGACAATGCTCGGGAGCCATAGCTCCAGCGAGAAGTGAAGTCATATACCATTTCTTCTTCTTCTTCTTTTATTTTTTTGTAAAGAGCCAAAGAGCATCTGGTTCACACTCATGCTCAGGAATTGGCGCTGAGTGAGTGCAAAGTAACTACATGTTTCTTAGGGCAAATGGGTTTTATACTTATGGCATTTTGGGGGGAGCTCAAAATGAAAAGAGCACTGATGAGAGGACCATGAAATGTTTGGTAATTTAGGACGTATCATTATCATTCATGAATAGTGGTGACCAAATTTTTCCACTTTTCTTATCCTCTTTTCTTTTGGTTTCCAAAACAAGCTACCTTATTTTTTAATTGGGCAAAGAATGTAAGTGATGTGGAGGAAAAATCACACCTCTCTTTGTGACGTTAAGTGGTAATTGCAAGGAAAAGAAATTATTTTTGCAGATGTCGTCTCCTGGTTGTTTTCTCCACTTGCATAGAAATGACCTCCTGTCCTTTCCCCACTTTTCCCCTAATGAGGAGGACAATGAGGATCTGAAGTGCCAGTTGCAGTTCGTTAAGGAAGAAGCTGCCCTGATGAGAAAGAAAATGGCCAAGATTGATAAAGAAAAAGACCGATTTGAGCACGAACTCCAAAAGTACAGATCTTTCTATGGGGACCTGGACAGCCCTCTCCCCAAAGGAGAAGCTGGGGGACCTCCAAGCACGAGGGAGGCGGAGCTCAAGCTGCGGCTGCGGCTGGTGGAGGAAGAGGCTAACATCCTGGGCAGGAAAATAGTAGAACTCGAGGTGGAGAACCGTGGCCTGAAGGCGGAACTGGACGACCTGCGGGGCGACGACTTCAATGGCTCCGCCAACCCCCTCATGAGGGAGCAAAGCGAGTCCTTGTCAGAGCTGCGGCAGCACCTGCAGCTGGTGGAAGACGAGACCGAGTTGCTGCGGAGGAACGTGGCCGACCTGGAGGAGCAGAACAAACGTATCACTGCGGAGCTCAACAAGTACAAGTACAAGTCCAGCGGCCATGACAGCTCGAGGCACCACGACAGCGCCAAGACCGAGGCCCTGCAGGAGGAGCTGAAGGCAGCGCGCCTGCAGATCAATGAGCTGAGCGGCAAGGTCATGCAGCTGCAGTACGAGAACCGCGTGCTTATGTCCAACATGCAGCGCTACGACCTGGCCTCACACCTGGGTATCCGTGGAAGCCCCCGCGACAGTGATGCAGAGAGCGATGCGGGCAAGAAGGAGAGCGACGATGACTCCCGACCACCCCATCGTAAGCGAGAAGGGCCTATTGGTGGCGAGAGCGACTCCGAGGAAGTGCGGAACATCCGCTCGCTCACGCCCACCCGCTCCTTCTACCCCACACCCGGTCCCTGGCCCAAGAGCTTCTCGGATCGACAGCAGATGAAGGACATCCGCTCCGAGGCCGAGCGCCTGGGAAAGACCATCGATCGGCTCATCGCAGACACAAGCACCATCATCACTGAGGCGCGCATCTACGTGGCCAACGGGGACCTATTCGGACTGATGGACGAGGAGGACGACGGCAGCCGCATCCGGGAGCACGAACTGCTCTACCGCATCAACGCTCAGATGAAGGCTTTCCGCAAGGAGCTGCAGACCTTCATCGACCGCCTGGAGGTGCCCAAGTCTGCGGATGACCGCGGCGCCGAGGAGCCCATATCCGTGAGTCAGGTACAGTTCTGCCTTTTGCGAGCCATGGCGATGGCGAGGCTGGCCTGTGGAGCTGCAGTCCCTCGTGGGGCATCTCCAACTCCGACTTCCACATCTCACCATAGGGAAGTTCCATCTCATAGCCTTGCTGGGCTTTGAAACCCAGAAAGGCACCTCTATTTTCACACTGTGTTCCACCAGGAAGAGGGTCCCAAGAACCAATAGATCATTAACTATTATTCTTTCCTGTTTTATTTGAAGGGGATATTCAACACTGACACAATCAGGTTTTGTGTGATGACTTACAGGTTTTTAATGCATATTATCAGTTTAAAAGGTCAACATTTTTCAGTATTTCCCTAACATAAAGGTCCTCAATATTTGAAGTTTGTGAGCAAGGTCCAAATTGAGTTTAAGATTTAAAAAAATGGCTAAATAAACCGGGGGAAGTGTTGAACACCTTAAATCTCAGGACTTGAGTGAAGAAGAAGCTGGTGGATCTCTGTGACTCTAAGCCCACAGGGCTGATAGTGAGATCCTGTCTAAAAAAAAATTTTTTTTTTCTGATTAAACAAAACTAATGGATACCCCTGATACATGTACAAATTGGTAGTAAGGAGACACGATCTTGTTTGTGCCCAGAGCTCTATGGATGAGACACGTACTAGTTATCCCCTTATCTAAATTGAAGTAACACCGTGCTTATTTCTAGTTGAATATCATCAGTTCAATAGTGGAGATCCCACAGCGAGAAGTTTGCAACATAGCTTTAAGGCAATACTAATTCAAAGAAATAATAATAAGTATTCCAGCACAGGGGAAAGCAGCATTTCCCTCCTGGCTTGTAGAGGCTTACCGGATGAATGGGACCCAGCAGCCTTTGGCCAGGTATGGTGGCCACTGAAAGATCAATGCATTTTGTTCACGTTTACCACATAAAAGATGTCTATGGATCCAAGCAGGCAGTACCGTCCCTTGCAGCAGCCTGATGTCCTATATCCATTGGAGAACCCACCGAAGTACAACAGCATGCATGGCTTTGAACACACTCAAGACACTGATATTTAAAACCCAGTTTCTGCGCAGCAGCATGTTAGTAGATGACTTGCCTGGTGACCACAGCTAGAGAACTTGCAGCCCACCCGCTTACCTTGCATGCTGCTATGCTTTGCTGCGGGGGGAGTGGAGGTGGGGGTGGGGGGTGGGGGCGAGGGGATTATAATGGAATCTATTGGCTTTCAGAATGTTAAGCGTTACTCTCTCTATTTAGTATGTTTTGTTATAGCTTTGGTTTTCATTTGGCAGGTTTTTTAATACCAAGCATGTGGTGTTATCAGCTACACTGTGGGGAGGGAGGAAATAGAAATATGTATCAGAAGGAGAGAAAGTGCTGTTTATAATAAAGTATTTTAAGAACTTGAAGATATAGGACTAATGGGGGAGTATCTTTATTTTTAGGTCGAGTCAGTGCTTTGATAAGTTTGATAAGGTTTAAAACGATTATTAATTAGCTCTTCTCCTTGTCTCCACATTTGCCTTCCCAGATGTTCCAGCCCATCATTTTACTTATTCTCATCCTTGTATTATTTTCATCACTTTCTTACACAACAATATTTAAACTTGTCTTCCTTTTCACACTGTTTTTTGTACTGTAAATCTTTCCCCATTTATCATTCGTTGTCGTGTTTTCAGTTGTTTTATTTTGTCCACTCTTCAAGACAAGACATACAAGAAGTATCATTTCTGTAGTAACCGATGCTGTAAAAACACTGAAGACTGCATATCTCTGTAAAAAGCCACAACTCATCTTACACTGTCAAATTCAATAGAACACCCCAGCGACCAAAAGATTTCAGGTAAGGAAAGGGAAGTGTTGCGGATTTTTGTGTAAATCATTTTCTCTTTCTTTTATATATTCTCTTTGTTCTTTTAATTCATAATTGACAGGCTAACTCTAAAAAAATGGGCTGTCTATAATTAATTCCTAGGAACTGAGTATTAATTCAAACCTGTAAATGTTTAAGTTGGTCACATTTTCAAAAATCATGGAGTCATTAAGTATAAGTAAATGTAGGTGTTTTATACATGATCTGATAAATATTATATGGATCTATGAGTGCAATGTTGTTTGTGTTAGCCAAAAAGAAAATGTCTTTGTCCAATAAATATCTGTAAAAACAATATGGTAAATGGTGAACTGTAGCTCTCTTGGTAAGTAAATAATATGTTTGGATACTGTCACGTTTTGTCTTCAGAGACGTGTTTGGAAGCATGAGTGAAACTGATCTTTTAGTTTAATAAGTAACTAAATAGCCACCCCCATTCAATTTATCCTGCTTTCCTTTAAATTAGCTATGTCTCCATGAAGATACTGCTGACTTTGGTGCTGGGAGTCCTTTCTTCTATGACAAACTGTCTCCACAGCAGAAAATATGCTAGCAACATGGCATGAGGGACAGCTTAAGAAGGGAAATAAATACAGTGTCTAGAATTTTCTTGAGTTACAATCTTAACCCAGAAGCATAGTTCCAGCGGAGCTACTCTGTAAACTTTACTGTAAAGCATACTGTAGTGAACCCTAGCATTCCTGTCTTGCTGTCTATACATAAGGTCGCCTGGATGGACTCTGTGTACCAAAGATTCTACACTGCCCATCTTGTTGGTAGTTTACACACCGGAATCCTGAAATACCTAGAAATTCCAGCATTCCACACAAGGTGATATGTTCTTGTGACATCAATACTGCAGAAGCTAAGAAAAATGGATTGTGAGTTCAAGGTCAGCCTGTGCTATCTAGCCAGACCTCAAGAAAAAAAAAGAATAAGAAAAATCATATATTCTTCTCAGTTCACATATTGGTCAGTGGATGTGGAAATCTGTGATACAAGTGAAGTATCTTGACCACAAGAAAAAGATACAAGTGGAAAGTTTGGCAGTTAAAGATGTATATGTTGGCCTTTGGCATTCCAAGGACTTCATCTGCAGAAGAGGGTTTTCCCTCACCCCTACAGCTCCATTTCCCCTTAAATATTAGCTTTGGGAATTTTTTGCTAGGCTTCAGTTGGTAAGAAAATTTGCTACAAAAATATAAGAACTCCAGTTCAATTCCCCAGAGCCCACATGAAGTAATGAAGTGTTGGAAGAGCACATTCGCTATCTTCCTCTGGCCTCTACGTGTGCATGTAACTGCATACTCACATTCATCCAGTACCTACACATGCCACTACTACCACACACACACTACAATACATACACACAACATTCCCCTCTGAACTCCATAAATACAAGTAACTGCACACTCTCATGCATGCAGTTCCTGCATACACCACATACCACATGCACACATGCACACACACATACACACTCACACACACTACACATACATGCACACGACATTTCCCTCTGAACTCCATAAGTACAAGTACCTGCACACTCTCATGCATACAGTACCTGTACACCCACCACAGATGCACACCATATCCACAACACACTACACATGCTTAAATTTAGAAAAATTTACAGTAGTCAAAAAGTTTCATTTAACTGATGTTAATGTCTATTGTCCTTGCTTGGGATTCTTTTTTTTTTTTTTTTGTACTTTGTTTTGTTATAATTGTTTCTGAAGAAGGGGAAAAGGCATGTCTGACGAATGGCTTACTAGCAGTTGGAATCAGATTTTGTTTGATTGGGTGTTTTCCCATTGGTTTTTCAGTGTTAGTAGTGGAACCCAGAGTCCTATCTGGCAGACAAATGCCCTACCATAGAAATATATGTCCAACCACATTTGGCTTTTAATCTTGAAATTCAGATTTCAAGTTTTGGGTAGGCTTTCATGAGAAAGAATAAAGAAAGGAGAAAAATTCTATGCTTGGTCAAATTGGTGGCACAAGCCTGCAGTCATAGCAGTTGGGAGATGGAGGTACAGGCAATAGCAAATTTGAAGTTTGCTTGGTTTATACTTTGTGAGTCTGACTAAAAATGTATGGCAACACACCCCTCAAAAATCCAAAATGCCTGCTAAATTTTTGATAATTTTCTGAGCTTCAACCTCAATAAAACTGAACATAAATGTTTAAGTGTTGAAATTGAAATGTGTCTGAAATGTCTATGGCACTTGGAGCTTGAGACCCCATAGCCAAGCAGGGGTTCTTAGCGAATTGTGGAGCCTCTGGAAATGCATGAGAGTGCTTCAAGATGTCCCAATGACTGAGAAGTTCTCTACAATGCGTACCACTTTTAAAAGATGGGGATAGATCTAGAGGTGGGGTATGCCTTTAACCCCATCACTTGGGAGGCAGAGGCAGGTGGATCTCTGTGAGTACGAGGCCAGCCTGGTCTGCAAAGTGAGTTCTAGGATAGCCAGAGCTATCTAGAGAAACCCTGTCTCAGAAGAAAAGAAAAAAAGAAAAAAAAAAGATGAGACTGAGACTGGTGAAAAGGCTCAAAGCACTCAGTGCTCTTTCAGAGAACCTAGGCTCTGTTCCCATCTCCCAAATGGCATCTCACAATTATCTTTCTGCAGTTCCAGCTCCAGGGACCCTGATGCCCTATTTAGGCCTCTCCCAGCATCACAGCATGTGGTGCATATATAGATATGAAAGCAAACAATCATACACGTAAAATATGAATTTTCAGAAAGAAAAACTCTCTTCACTAATGCAGTTTTTCAAAGCTAACAAAATTAAAGAAGACATAAGAAACACTAATGTAATGGAAAGGAGAACCAAGAAGATAACTAGATGTGATCAGTAAAACAAACCCTCACAATGATTCAACATGCTGGAACAAAAAAAAAAAAATCTGTAGGCTTTTCTTAAAGTTACTGGAAATATCTGTGGTGGTAGCGAATGACTTGTGCTATCTGACATAGCCCAATAGCATTGCCTCTAGATATCTTTTCGGCAGTCATGCTTATCCTGGCCACAGCAGCATTGATATGAATGCCTTACACTGATATTTTTTAGAAAGATTTTACTTATTAGATACTCAGTACTCTGCCTGCATGTAACCTTGAAGGCCAGAAGAGGGCACCAGATCTCATTATAGTTGGTTGTGAGCCACCATGTGGTTGTTGGGAATTGAACTCAGATCCTATGGAAGAGCAGTCAGTGCTCTTTTCCTTCGAGCCAGCTCTCTGTCCCCTCTTGGAGTGATTTTTATACAAGAATTTTGTGTAATCATTACTTCCCAGTCACACCTTCTGTAGATAGAACTCTCGTAGCGTGCTGGGAGGGGGACAGCAGACTGAAACAGAACAGGTATGACTACTCCTGCATATTCTGGGGGCTTTGCATTCTTTCTGACAGCATCCCTAAACTTGAGGATGCAGATTTACTGTACCAGTGAGTTCTAAGAAAGTTATTTCTAATTCCTGCCTATCGACTGTCCAGCTAGTTTTCTACTTGTGCTTTAGAAATACACACACACACACACACACACACACATACACACGCACACACATGTGTGCACACACAGATCACCCACACGCGCACACAGTCAAGCTGATGTGTAAAGAATGCAGCAGAGTCAGAATTCCCTGTGTCAAAGAGCGAGCATCATACTGGTGAGCTCGAGAGAGGAAGATGGCCTCAGAAAACTACCAATGAAGTGGCCTTTCTCTGATCTTCTTATAAATTGAGGCTCTTCTGTGGGAACCTCGTACCTAGAGTTGGGAAGAGAATGGGAAAGATGGTGCCTCAGACCTGTGAGGAGTCCCTAGTTCCGCCTTCTCCTCGGCCTCTCCCTTCACTACCACAAACTCTTCCCCACTCATGTCTTTGACCTCCTCATTGCTGCACTATTTTCGTTACTTTGTTCAGTGAACAATTATTTGATTTTTGCTAATTTTAAATGATCAACGTTGCAAAACCTCACAGATGTTGAGACAAAGAATAGTCTGTTTTCATGTTCAAAGCTATGCTACTTAAATGTAATGCTGGAAATGATTTTCTAAAGCAAAATTTAGTGAAAAGATTCCCTTCTATGGCATATTCTTGGGCCCAGGAACAAGAGTCTTTGTTAATTTAGGCTAGGTTTGAGAAAAAACAGAAATCTGCTCGGTTATTTTTAAATAAAAATGACTGAAACTCATTAAATAATGAAAATTTTGGTGCTGATCCAGGAATGTGCAGTTTATGTGGATGGGCTGGGATGTGGCTATTTAATTATCTGCCACTTAAGTTTGGAATGTCAGCCTGGCAGCTTAGCCTTAACCCCCAAAATCTGTGCAGTGTTTTAGCTAAATTCTCATAGAGCTACAGCCCAGTCTCACCTGCTGGAATCCAGTGCCCTAATTGATTGTAGGGTGTGAACAGAAAGAGGCGAAGGGCTAAATTGGAATGTGAGAAAAGTTGACTATTCGTTAAAATAATGAATTTTGGTACAATTAAATAACAGTATCCATAAAGATGTCTTCTAGATCCCTCGTTACAAGTCAGAAGGTAGAGTGAGACAGGCTGTTCTGTATCTGTTTGCCATCTGCTTTGGGGTAGGTGAGATGGTTTCATACATATGTTGCTGAAACTAACGCCTTATCAGTCTGTCCCAATATTCTCATGACACTTGTAAGACTTCAGAGAGAAACAACAGAAGAACAAGTCACGTCCCGTATGCCCTGCGACAAATGCAGTAGCTTCCCACATGCTTTTAAATAGTGTTTTTGTGTCACTAGTTAGGAGGTGGGAGGTAGTGGTGGCTCCTTTTCATGATGGCCATTCTGAAAGGTTATAGAGTCATAGACTCAGATGATTCTTGCTATGTTCTTATACATTCCTTCCATGACTTCCTGCTTGATGGTTTATATCTGTCTGTCTGTCTGTCTTTCTATTCATCCACATCTATCAATCCTGACACACACACACACATACACATAAATATGCATACACAGAGAGATACATATGTGTGTGTGTGTACATATAAGGTCTTTTGTATATTAATCCAAAAACTGAGTTCTATGTATAGTTTGTCATTCTTTTTCATGACTATCTATAGTTTCTGCTGTTATTTTCTAAAACATCTTCTGCCATTTCATATAGTATTAACTCCTGAACAGAAAAAATGCCACACTTTTAAAATATATCAGTTATTTAGAATTTCCAAAGTAGAGTTTTTACATGGCAACGTACCAAAACTTAATTTATGCTGGAGTTCAGTTGACCCCCTCAGAGTCTCAGCACTTTTATTTGGAGGTATATCATCTACTGGGGTCAGGGCTACTGCACGGAGGGCCTTCGATTGTTCTCAGTTGCTTGAATTCCTTCTTGAAGAAAAGCTACAGTGAACAGGCAAAGGAGAGAGTTAGAGAGAAGCGAGCATCTCCCCAATCTGGGACATTGCAGTTTTGCTGTGAGAAGACACTATAAGAGATAAAGTTGTGTCTCTATTCATACTCTTGCCTTTAGAAAGAATGAAATTGATTCCAAAATTGCACCTTGTTTGAAATTACTGAGTTTTTAGGAATCAAGTAGATTCAAAATACTACAGTGGGTTTCAAATAACTGCATTAGAAAAAGCAAAGCTATCGGAATATGTTTGTGCAAGTTATTTCAAAGGCATGAAGAACCATAGTATATTATAAGGATCAGACACTGACTGTTTGGCAGGTTTACTAAGTTTGCTAAGGTCCTTCCCTGAATGACTTGTCTGAACCAGGCATGTCCTCCAAACTTTCTAGCAAAGAGAAGCGACTCTGGGTAGCCCTCTTGTGGTGAACACTGAACAGATTATTTTGCTTCTCCAGTCACAATAAGTCACAAATCTATAAATAACATGATGGAGATGCTAAAAACAAAATTGAAACTTAAAGGAAAGCCTCTTACTAATTTTGAGTAGCACATATTTCACAGATGTTGCTTTTTTTTACTCAGAATTCAGACCAACGCTTAAAATCTGATAGTTAAAGGTGTTTCTTTGAACTATTTCTTATATCTGGAAGTGCCTATATAGAAGCTCCGTGGCAGATCTGCTTGGCTAAAATATCTATTGACATGCCACCAGACCTCAGAATAGAGGAAACAGCCAGCATCCCGTGACTCTAGGGGAAAACACCCAACACTGGAAAAACAGTGCCCTTGATGAAATGTAATATTCTAAGTGTGGAACTTTGAAGGGAAAAATATCCTTGGTGTAGCTGTCCTGACTTGTACTCAGAATGAGAGCCCCATATGCATCAGGGTCATTTTTATTTTGTGAACACACACTTAAAACTCTGTTCTTCTGTGATTCAGAGAGCTTAAGACTATACTTGACAGTGCGGAGAAAAGCAAAAGCCTGGGCATCCACTCTGGATAATCAGATTGGAAAAAAATCAAAATAGGGGAGTGTTCCAGCTTTCATGTGAAGTTGATTATAAACTTCTGAGCAGCGTGAGCTCTGGCTGGCTGTAACACTGAACTGAACCCCTGGGTGGACCGCTGTCCCTAACTACTTGGGAGAGAAGGCTCCCACATCTGTCTGCTTGTTCATTTCCCAGATGTGAAGAGTCATGCTGCAGACCCCATTTCTGGGACTCTTCTCGGGGTGACAGTTTCTGAAGTGCATGGATTTGTCTTATTCTTCAAGTCCCCACAGTCTGAGAGGGACGTCTTGGCTTCTCATCGGTGTTTTGGGTTTTGTTTTTGTTTTTTTTTTTAAGTGAAATTTTAGCTGAAATATATCCCAGTTCTCTCTTCCTTTCAAACTAGAAATATAATTTAAGACTGAAGAGCTCTGCTGAACAACGGAGGTCATGTACCTTCAGAAATTGTACAAGGCAGATAGCTTTGAAGGAATAACTACCTAACACACATTACTTATGGTGTGGCCTCTAGCGTCAGCATGAAAGGAATGAGCTCATCCTTTTTTCCAAAGCCATTCGGTGCTCGGGTCATTTTCATGTCATTTCTAAAAAATTAAAAAAAAAAAACAGAAACACAGTGCCTTTACTATCAAATATGACTGAATGATAAAGAAGGAAGGAAAAAAAGGCTATACAACCATAAACTCAGTCACTCCCCAGTCCTATAACAGCCAGAATTGTCCTGACTCAAAGAGAGTAAATAAAAAATTATTTGGGGAAGCTCAAAGAGCATCCAGCAGGCAGACAAACTATCGGTTGCTTCATGTCATGTTTAAAGCTATACTGCTGTGTCTATGCCCAGATTTTTTAAGCTACAGTGCTAGAATTCTTATGTCTTTGAATTTTGGTATAGATTTATTTTTAGTAACTGAGGACCCAAGCCTCTTTAACATTTTATTTACTACTAATTTCATGTGGGCCCCCCCTCCAGTGTATGTATGTGTGTGTGCGCGCATGTGTGTGTGCGCATGTGTGTGTGTGTGTGCTTGCTCATGAAGGCACATGTATGCTACAGCATATGAGTAGAGGTCAGAGTACAACACTGAGAAGTCTGTTCTCACATTCCACCTTGTTAGCATGGGGTATCTAGTTTTGGCTGCTATGCCGTATATTATAGCTTGAGGACAATTCTTTTACCTCTGCCTCCCATCTCTCCATGGGAGTGCTAGGGTTACAGATTCATACCAGCTCATCCAGGTTTTTACATTGATTTCAGAGATTTAACTAGGCCTGCTAAGCTTACATGGCTAACACTTTTACCCATGTAGCCATCTCCCTAGGCTTTAAGCCTTGATTATCAAAATAAACATTTAGCTATATGACTTTCATGTCATACTCGGTTGAGAGGCTATTACCTCCCTTGATTCAACATAGAAGAAAACAGAATTTGACAAAGCCAGAAACCAACATTTGTTTCTCCGGTCACAACCATTGGACTTGTCCCTGATCTTGGTTCTTGTCTCTTGAATGGGTTAGAATTTTAAATTTCAAGGCAACGCACTGGGAATGAGAGATCCTGGATTCTATTCCTGGCTTCATCAGTATTGTGACCTTGAGCAGATGACTTCACATGAGAGCCTCTTCCTTCACTGTAAAATGAGAAGGTTAACTAGATGACTTCAGAGGATCATTTTGGCTCTAAATTCTGTAACTCTGGAAGCACCTGTTGGTGCCATTTATGGGTTCAGTATCCCCCTTAAACTTTTCCAAAATGTTCTAGTTTGTGGATAATGTACAAATGCTTTTAAATCCTTTTTATAATTTGCTGTTCTTTCTTAATAGCAGTTGGTGTTTCTCCATTTGCTTTTATTACAATATTTGTGTATATTCTGTTACACTTAGAAATCGGATTAGCAATTGTGAGTGTATAATCATTTCTAAAATGAGAGCAATAACTTGGGTGTGTTTCCTATTTTAAGATGAAATCAAGTACTCAAATGACTTACAAATCAATCATCTGAACTACACAATAAATCGCATGTTTTCCAAAAAAAAAAATTCATTATTCTAACACCTACTTAAAAATGTCAATCTGCTTAATAAATAAAAGTATCACCATTACTGTGGGACTGAAGACACCATCATTAGTCTTTTAAATTCATGGATTTTGTATAGAGAACAATAGCTATTCATCTAAAAATGGAATTGTTTGGAAACTCCTGAAAGTTGTTTTGAACAGTTGTTGCCTTTCTATCCTATGAGTTAACTTCCATACCCATGCCAGAGAGAAAGAGGCAGAGAAAGAGAGAGGCAAAGAGACACACACACAGAGAGATCACACACACACATATATATACACACAAAATTATTAAACAGAAACAGAAGGCTACTACTCACATGATTGTTCAACTTGAAGTGAATGCTTGCTCAAAGTCTACATACAATACAATTACCTGACAAGAAGCTAATAAAAAGTACTACAAGTTCCTTTACCTGTAAACACACACACACACACACACACACACACACACACACACAAACCCTGCTACCTGTAGTCCTTTTTATTAGCACAGAAAGAGGGACTACCACTGGGAGAGACTGAAGTCCAAAACCTGTAAGCCAGTCAGATGCTATCTGATAGAAATTTGGGAAGAGTCCTTTTTCTTTATTTTATTTTGTTTTTGTTTGTCAGTTTATGTTTGTTTGTTGTTTGTTTGGAGAACAGGGTTACATGGAGCCGAGGCTGGCCTGAATGTCCTCATTCTCTGAGATTGGCCTTGAATTCCTGATGTCCCTGCCTTCATCTCTGACATTCTGGGACTCCTGGCTTATGCTGACATGCCCAGATGTGAAGTCTTAAACTGATCTACAGAGAATGCACAGAAACTGAGATCTTTGAAATGAGAGTCCCCAGAAGCAATATTTGATAGTTCCAGGTGATGGTTCTGAGCAAAGTCCCTCCTTCCCCCTCCCGATTGCCTTAGCACCAAGGCAAATGGGAGCAACTGTCTGTCCCTCCATGTATCCTCTTGCCTTATAACCGTCTGAAGTGTGTGTGTGTGTGTGTGTGTTTGCTTGTTTGTTTAAGGAAGAGACAGAGGCTATAGACTCACACAGTTAAACGATGGCAGAAGAACTGAAACCTAGATCCCTGTGACAAAATTCCAGGCTCCCCAAATAGGGAAAGTACTTCCAAGTCTTACTCCCCCTCACAGGCATTTCTTGAGCTTTGTCAAGATGCTTTAGCTCGCTAAGCCACTGATATAAGTAAGATCAGGTTAATAATAACTGCAGAGACAGTTGCTAAGGGACGTAAACTAACACAAAGATCCCCTTGGAGTCCTTAGCACAGAGCCTCGCAGAAGGCTGCTCACAATGAAAAACTGCTGTTACTACTGTAACTATTATGATTGTTGTTGCTGTTAGAATTATGAAGCCTGACTCTAACCACGTGCAAGCATTTCCTTCCGTTATTCTGCATGCATTAAAGTCCTACTATGGAGAAAAGAAGTCTAAGTATGAGCTGACCGTGGTGACTTTTGACCATAATTCTGGGACTTGAAAGGCTATGGCAGGGGGACTATACTAAATTGAGACCAATCAGGGCTATGATAGCGAGTTTCAGGCTATCCTGTGCTACAAAAATAAGACTTATATTGTATAAATAATTAGTGATAAAATTAAATAAGTTTATTTATGCTATGAGCAGATTAGCATTCTTAAACGGTTTAGCTACCTACGAGATGGTATCTGGAAATAGGCCAACAAAAAAATACAAAATTATATCAAGCTTCAGATAGTGTGGTATACAAATGGAAACTTCAACGTGAAGGTGCAATCTTGTTACTTGAAATTTAATGTAGGTTATTTGCTGAATTTACTTCAAAATTATCCAAGAGACATTAATGTCTAAATTAAACCATACATATACATGTACACACTCTGAGTCACACACACACCAAAGCCAACCAACCAAACAGCAGAGATAGCCATGAGGAGACAAAGTTGTTTTACAAGACAGGCCTATTCGATCTGGTTTACAGAGCTTACTCTCAGCCTACTCCTTATTTGGGCGGCAGCAACTTCAGCTGGGGTCAAGTATATGGTCATCCTACTGCTGATATTTCCCTTGCCCTCCCCTAATAAGAAGTGTCACCTTTTCCCATGGGTTCTATTCCCTCTGTTTAAAAACATCACTATACTACAGATGCAGGCATAATGCTTTTGTAGAATCACAGAGACGCAAGGCTGCTCTTTATATACGGCCCATTTCTATTTTATATATAAATCAGACATTCAGTATATTTTCACATAATTTTTTGACTCATGTTTGTGTGTGTGTGTGTGTGTGTTTCAGATTCTTTTTCTCACTTCATTTGATATATTTTTCTACTTCATGACAGGCCAGACTTACAAAGGCACTGAGGATTACTTCCTGTTACTAGCTAACGGGAGAGAGGGGCTGGAGAAAGAGGATAGTTCTTGCGCCTAAGAAATGAGTTTACTTTCCAAATAAAAGAAATCTAAATATGGCCATTATCATCATGCGCCATTAACAAGCAGCTCTCTCTCTCCTGGCAAGTTTGAAAATGCTGGGCTCCATTATAAAAGTTAAAAATGTCTTGGGCCTGGAGTTGTTTACCCAGAGTGCAAACACTGCTCTAAAGTTACAGAGCTCTGGTTGGAAGCAGGGACCTGAAGGCCGCCTCTAAGTCCCTGACGTCAGAGTAGCCCCAGCTGCTATTGTGACACTGAGCTGAGTGGCCCTTTGATGGTGCAGTTTGCGAAGGGGCTGTGGGAATGCACGGACTCCGTTTTGAAAAGGAGTCATTGAGACTGTTCCTTAAGACAGCTAGCTCTCGGCCCCGCTTCCTCCGTTGCTAGACTGAGCACACAGAGACTGACCCGCTGCAGGATTGCCCCCCCCCACCCAAGTACAAGAAGGTATGTTTCTTTCTAGCGAATTTGAAAGCTAGACACTGATTGTGGCAGGATACAGAGGGGCTGCAGTTGGTGCCTTTTAGACTATGGATGAGGTTTAAGTATCGTGGGATGTCAGCATCTCCCGTGCTGATGGATGTCTGTGTCTGGTGATTTAGGACAGTGGGCGGGGTGCATAACGGACTCCACTGACGTTGTTCTGCTGCTGAGGGTGGATTTTGCAAGCCCGGACTCAGTGCCATCCTTACCCTGAGACCGTGTTTCTCACTAATCCTCGGAGGTTCACAAAAACTTGGCTCAGTTCAATTATTAGAATGCAATTTGCGGCCGGGTGGAATTAACTTTGTTATC
>NW_026067910.1:14784404-14821150 GCF_014885135.2 Alexandromys fortis | reverse complement strand
ATATATTAATCTAAGATGACTATTATACTTCTGGATAAATGTTTCTGCATAGTGAGCTCGGAGACACTGGAGTCTTTAAGAAATGGCAACAGTACACCTTCTCCTCAAGGTTATTACTCTTGGGTCTTTGCTTCCCCAAGACAAAGGTTGCTGTTTTTAATCAAACCCTGTATTTTGCCAGTTAAGGAAACTAAACTTGATGTGCCTATAGCTTCAACTGAAAGTATGAATAAAAAATTGGAGAGCCAAGAATAAACGATGATGGTCAAATGAGAAAACAAAATTGATTTATTTGGTATTGAATGTGCTGTATCTCTTTGGCCTTGCTAGAAAACGAGGAGCAGGCAGAAGTGGCGATGAACAGCAGTGAATTTTTCTTTCATATTATCTCCTTAGAAAGTCAAGTTGGGAGGTCTCTGGATAGGTTCATTTTCTGATGAACACCACAAGAGAAATGGGATTCCTTAATTGTCTGAAATGGTATCAGTGGTTGATAAGAACCTGGAAAATGAGATGCAGAGTTTTGGGGACAAGTGGTGCTGTACTTTGAGGTCCAGGCATGGTGTTTTCTAGTCCTTCCAAATTCATCAGGAGCAAAGCATTGTCAGGCCAAATGATTTCTTCTGGGAATGTGAAGTTGGCAGGATACGCTGCCTCTGCCCTTCTTTCTGGAGTATGCATTCTCCTGTGTGTGCGAAGTACCTGAATCCTATGAAAAGCAATCTACTTAGGAACGGAAGAAAAAGGTCACAGAACAAATACTCAGAGCAGACAGAAGTAGCAGTAGAGTAACCTCTCCACATAGAGTGTACTTGGCTAAAATTCAGCTTTCAGTGGACAAGATGGAGTTTGAAATGGTCATAACCAGGACACAGAAAGAACTGAGCATGCCTCAGGTAAAGAAGTGTGGCCATCACCACACTGACGCAGATCTGGGGGAGTGGGTGAAACAACAGCAGTACATCTTCTGCTCAAGGCTGTTACTTTGACGTCTTTGCTTCTCAATGCCAAAAGTTGTTTTTAGTCAGAGTTTGTATTTTATCATTTATCCCCTGTGAGACACTTTGGCTACTCCTAAATTTTGCTCCCTAGCAGGACTGAACCATCAGCTGAACCATTTTGCTTCCCATCAGCACACTTGCGCAACCACTCTCAGTCGTTCAGAATCTTGGCTTCTGGAGTTGCGGAGAAGTAGGTTAAAAGGGATTACACAATGCCAGTTTGGTGCTGCTGGGGGAGGGAGTCATGTAGGACTAACAAATGCAGCTACCTCTGTCCTTCCACATTTCCTCCATAAACTTCTCTTCTGAATGAACTTGGGGAAAGCTGAAATAAAACAGAGAGCAAGGATAAATGAGAAAGAGGATGCAGAACGCAAAAGATCTTTTCTTCCCTCCCCCATAGATGCCAGAATCTGAGGGAGGGAAAGAGTGACAGCTAAGAACAAAGAGAACTTTTATATTTGCTTCAGTGTAGAGAACTACATCTGAGCTTTTGAATGTGCTGATCCACTTGACCCTGAAACTTCTCATCACAGAACATGCTGTCCCTACAAAATGGACCCTTTAGCTTGGCATCTTAAAAACTTAATTGAGAATGATAGCAAAAAAAAGTTTTATATATTTATTCAGCATTTTGCTAGCAATGAATGGTTTTGCACTGTGTACTTGGCTTGGCAAACATCCTTAAGAAAGTTGAAAAATACTTAGGCAAGGCAGTCAAAGGGTATAGAAAATTTTCCACAGTTAGACTTGCTTCCAAGGAAGTAGAATTCAAAATAATCAGCTTTTTTAGGAAGTGGGTTACATGGAAATGGGCAAAGGAAAGGATGAAGGCAAAGGGCGAATGAAACACAAGAGGGAAGAAATAATCACTTCTCAAGCATTCATTATGATAGCAGTAGTGTTTAGATTCTTGCTGCACATTCTCTTACTTGGTCACTTACTTCTCAGAATGTTTCTATGCCTACCCTCCAATAGTTTGTTTTTAGAGAACAATGCAATATCTCTTTCTGTGTTACAGTAGATATTTATATGTATATGAATACAAGACTGAGATGCTAGCAAAGCTAAAGAAATCTCTGTACAAAAGAAATTTTTTGGCAAACATTGCTGTAAATAGACCTTTTGGTCAAACCTTCTTTTTGATATGAAACCATTCATTTTCAACAGTAGCCATCACCTTTCACGAACTAGGTTTTCCTTTGGCTCTGGAAAGGGGAGGCTGTGTAGATAGATCAGCCCTGAAACACTAGCTCAGTTTGATGCTATGCAGGGGAGCTCAAAATCCAGGCCTTCACAATTGTCTTCTGGGCTGACAGGCTCCTATTATTAGGGATAAAACTGATCTAGAGTATTTCTGGATGATCTTCTTGTAGCTAAAAATAGAAGGGCTTTAAACTCTGAGGTACCCATGGTTTGGTAGGAATTAAAATGAAAAAAAAAAGTTGCACCCATTGGTACATGGCTGTAGTAAATCCTTGGGAGAACAATTTCTGAGTATTTGCAATTTTTAAACACAGTTGGGACAAACCATGGGATATCATAAAACCTTTTTTCTGTCTTGCCATTATCCCATCCCCTCTGCATAATGTCTTTAGTTAAATTTATAGTTTCCTCTTGATGCCTCGACCTCCCTAATTTTCCTAAGATGTCCCAGGGGCAATTCTTTATAGCCACTGAAATACTTCCAGGTCACAGTTTGTTACAGATAGCTTTGAAGCAGTCTCTCATTCTTAAAACAAGCCTGGTCTGTGTTTCCTGGGAATGGGTTTTAGATGGACCTGAAATATCACCAGATAATTAACAATAGTAAATGTTATGTCAGTCGAAACAAAAACCCAAATTCTGCAAATTCTTTACTTTGTTTTGTTAGATCTTCCTGGTTTATAGGTGTGAAGAGTAGCAAAAGCAAATCCAGTAATATTGGGGAAGAAAATGAGGTTAGAAACAGAGTGACTAACACAGGGTTCATGACAGCATGTTTGTAACTAAATTGGGAACTGTTTACTTTTCTTGACTGACTTGATAATGATAATGATACAGTGAGTGCCAAGGAAACATGCAAAAACTATCCAAGTGTCATTGGTAAATGCTTTTTGAGAAAATATAGATCTCAACATCAGTAGGGTTTTTTTTGTTGTTGTTTTGGTTTAGTTTTTTTTTTTTTTTTTAGAAGCAGAGCCTGAACAAAAAGGTATGCTTTCAATTCCTTCAAGTCTATAACAATTTATTCGTATCTTGACTGGAGAGACCTGACAAAAACAAAAATCTTTCATGGTTATCTAATATACGGGGTGTGAAATATGCAGTTCTCTTTGGTGAATACAAAATTGTTTTTCATACATACTTTATTCTGTATGATTACAGAATCACCGCAACATTGACTGTTGGTAGATTTGTGCATGAGTAACAGAAAGGTTAAAGCAATATGGCCATGAGTTAGTAAGCTGGTAAATCATGGTTTTGATTTTGGCTTGGTCTTCATTTTCTCTTTCTGATGTGTGTGTGTGTGTGTGTGTGTGTGTGTGTGTGTGTGTGTGTGTGTGTGCCTGCACATGTGTTTGTACACATGCATGTTCTGGAGATCAGCTCAGGACCTTGACAAGCTAAACATGTGAACCTGCTGAGTTACACATAACTGATGTAGGATTCCCCTCTGTATGTTGCAAATACCATTGTTTAATAAGCAAACTGTCTTGGGCCTGTGCAGAGCAGAATAGAGGTAGGCAGGAAAAACTAAACTGAATGCTGGGACAAAGGAGGTGGAGTCAGAAAGAAGCCATGGAGCTACTGTTGGAGACAGACATGCTGAAACCTTGTTGATAGGCCACAATCCTTATGGTAAAATATAAAATAATGAAGATGGGTTAATTCTAGATGTAAGAGCTAGCTAGCAATATGCTTAAGTAATTGACCAAGCAGCGATTTAAATAATACAGTGTCTGTGTGGTTATTTCAGGAGTTTGGGCAGCCGGGAAACGAACAAGTGGCTTCTCTACAACACATAACTCTATGTTCCTTACTGGCATAATTATTTTAAATAAATCATTTATTATTAATAAACTTTTCTATTCACTACAAACATACACACTTTTATTTTTATTAATAAAAATGTTCTTCACATAAAATAAGAATTTTAAAGTCCAAAGTTTTTTAATTTCTTAAATTGCTATACATGTATAATACTATCTAAAGTTCATAATAATGCTATGAATATCCTCACTTTAATATAAATAAAATATCAACTTTTATAACAAAATTATGTATCTGGTATTTTAAGGTTAATTTTTAACTATGTGTATATGTGGGGATGAAGTATGTACATGTATCATTGGAAGTGTCCACAGAATTCAGAAAAAGCTGTTGAATTCCCTGAAGCTGGAATTACAGAGGATTATACGTCATTTAATAAGGGGGCTGAGAATCAAACATGGGTTCTCTGTAAGCAATATGCAATCTAAAGCTCTGAGCTATCTTTCTAGTCCCTATTTCTGGTATTTTAAAATGTCTCATCAAACCATAAAAGTTTATTTCCTGAATGTTAGAAATCATTTTGGTCACTACTTAGTGTAACATAAGAAAGTTTTTCTCCAGTTTCCTATCGTTATAATTCTAGACATGTAGACATAGATAGTCCCAATGAAAGAAAAGAGACCATGAGTAAGTTTTAAAATTTGTCTCACAGAATAGTCATGATACTTGAGATCTTATTTGAGGAAGTAAAATAATGACCCTTTTCATTTTTAAGGTTGGTATGGCTTCTTACTAAGACATGGGAGTCCCACAGTGACTACCTGGCTTTGGGTCTTGGTCCAGTCTTCCCACTTGACATGAGGGAGATCTTGCTTCTTTTGTGTTTAGTTTTCTATAGTTTAATGATGTCATTGACTCTTGTCAAAATGATGTTTCCAGGAAGCACATGAATTTGAGACTCTATCTTCTTGTATCTTTATTTTATAAAGCAAGTGAGACCACTTCA
This sequence comes from Alexandromys fortis, assembly GCF_014885135.2. Lineage (NCBI taxonomy): Eukaryota > Metazoa > Chordata > Mammalia > Rodentia > Cricetidae > Alexandromys > Alexandromys fortis. Next base: position 14,816,170 of record NW_026067910.1, on the reverse strand, counting down.
ATTCAAACACTTCCACACTTCCAAGAAACAGTTAAAAGAAGGCAGAGATGAGCAGAAACCCCTTGTCTGACACTCATACAGTTGCCATGGACCTGCAAAAGCAGTGGGAGAACACAGAGACCAACTGGCATAAGGAAAAGATGGAGTTACTGGACCAGTTTGATAATGAAAGAAAAGAATGGGAAAGTCAGTGGAAGGTCATGCAGAAGAAGATTGAAGAGGTATGGCTTGATTTAGTTTAAACATACTGTAAACTCCAATCTAGAAAAAAAAAAAAAAAACATTAGATCAAAGTCAGTACAACCTCACCTAGTGGTGTCTCTGAGACTGCTTTTATTTGGTACCCTTGCATTAAAATGAAAACTTAGAAGTGGTTTTCAACTTTGTTTATGCTGTCAACCTTTTAATACAGCTCCTCATGTTGTGGTGATCCCCCCAAACCAAAAACTTACTGTGTTTTAATACAGCTCCTCATGTTGTGGTGACCCCCCCAACCAAAAACTTATTGTGTTGCTACTTTATAACTGTAATTTTGTTGCTTTTATGAATCATAATGTAAATATCTTATATATATATACTAACGATGTATGTATATATACTAACGAATGTATATGTATGGTCTATAGAGTACAAAGCTAGGATAAAAAGGTTGAGAAAAACACAAGGAAATATTTTCTCAGGATATAGAGAATCAACCCTTGTATTTAAAAGTAAAACAAAAAAATCCAGTACTTGGAAATATTATGATTATGTAAACCTAACAAATGCTTTTTGTTTAACAAATATATTGTTCAAAAATACAGGACGCTTATTAAAAGTTACTTGGATCTAGTATTAAATTTTTCAGGTTATTGAACTGTGTGCTAGAAAAGTGAAGACTCCTGAGTGTACATATCTAACATCAGTGATGTTAAATAATAAGATCACTGAGTGAAAGCATTCGGCATCCGGCATCTGGTATCCGGCATCCGGCATCCAGCACCCGGTATGAAGATGCTTGTACATCTCTGCTGAGCTCCTGTCCACATTCATTGCAATTGCTATTGAAGAGTCAAGCTATACGCACTCAGACCATTTGAACATAATCCACATATGAACTATGATTATGGCTACATTGAGTTGATAGAAATCTTGAAATCTTTTTGTTTACTTTGCAATCTTTTCTGTTTGTGTCCTTTGAAAGAATGGTCTTTCAAGGACTGAGTATCAGATAGGACAGATTCCCTATGCCAAACAAAATGTTCTCCATTCATTACAGTATACTAGTTTGGGGGGGGGGGTGTAGTTGTTCTTTTAACTTGTCAACTAAGTTGAAAAGTTATGGGAAGTTATAATGGCATAGAATTACACATAAGTTAAATAGTACCAAGGCAAATTTGCAGGATGACATGAATCCAGAAGGAATTGGATATAATACACAAGAATGGGACTTTCTCAGACCCAATATATTTAGCATGCAAAATGAAAGGTCATGTGTTTGATGAGCACAATTTCTTTGGGGATTGAAAATACAACAATTGTCCTTTTACTCAGGAATTTTTTGTTTTGTTTTGTTTTAAGAGAGAGGGTTTTTGTTGTTGTTGTTAACAGCCCCAGATATTGGGAAATTTGCTTTATAGACCAGACTGGCTTCAAACTCACAGAGATCCTCCTGCCTCTGCCTCCCAGGTGCTGGGTTTAAAGGTGGGTACCACCACACCAAGCCTATTCAAGAATTCTTAAATGGGGACAACACTACCAATGACACCTTCAAATTTAACATGGTACTTTTGAGAGTTGTTCCTTCAATAACACTTGTTGAACAGCAGTTCAATACAGATAACTTTGTAAGCATCAAAACAATCCATTTATTGCTGTAGTTTGGTGACAACCTTGCTTCAATGAGGTGAGTGACTAAAACTTTAATTAACATTGGGTAACTAAAAGCACCATGTATTCTTAATATATTAGTTACGTACATTCTCTCAAATGAAATTATGGTTCATTATCAAGTAAGTATGTTGTTATTAAAGACATTTATTGCATTTGTGAAATGAAGTTTTAAAGCTTTAAAGTTATTTGATGGTCTGTTTTGAAAAATGACATGCTTTTGCAAGATACAAGTCTCAGGAGAATGCCACTTCCTTCTTCATTTTAGGGGTGAGCTGACAGAGTATCTGCTGTTCTCACTGAGGTAGCCTCCTTAGGAAATAATTTAGGATTGTCTTTAACAGAGTCAATAGATGGTCCAAGCTTTCAAGCTCTGTTTTATCATGTGGAACACTTATGCACTCAATTTAATCTGCACAAAAACAAACAACATTCTTAAGGAATATGTATCACTGTGTCATTAAAAATATCACTATAATATCTACCCCTCAATAATGCAGTTGACGAGCTAAAGGGGATAATTAATAAGGGCTTACTTAGAGGGAAGAATATGCAGATTTACTATATGATGTTGTCAGCTCTTTGGATAATTAATGTTGCTATATGAGATCATATGTTTAAAATATTTTACTTTATTAATGTTAAACTCTTATTATATCAGAAAGTGGTTAGGGAGAATAGCCAGTAATTGATTCAGGTCAGTGTAATTTTGTTATTGTGCTTCTGTATTCTGTACAGATCCAGACTTCCTTTATTTTTTTATATGCGTATTTTTTATTCATTTACATACCAACCACAGTTTCCCCTCCCTTCCCTCCTTATCCTTCTCCCCCACCTCCCATCCACTCGTTAGAGAGAGTAAGGTCTCCTATGGGGAGTCAACAAAGGTTTGTGTATCAAGTTGAGTCAGGACCAAATCCTTCTCCTCTGTATCAAGACTGAGCATGGTATCCCAAAATAGGGAATGGGCTCCAGAAAGCCAGTTCATGCAACAGGGATAAATCCTGGTCCCACTACCAGGGACCCCACAAAAAAGACCAAGCCACACAACTGTCACTCACATTCAGAGGGCCTAATTTGAACCCATGCACGCTTCTCAGCTATCAGACAGAGTTCATGAGCTCCCACTAGCATGTGTCAGTTATCTCTGTGGGTTTCCCAATCGTGATCTTGAACCCTTGCTCATATAATACCACCACCTTCTCTTCCACTGAACTCTAGGAGCTCAGCCCAGTGCTTGGCTGTGTATCTCTGCATCTACTTCCATCAGTTACTGAATGACGGTTCTATGATGATAATTAGAGTAGTCACCATTTTGATTAGAGGAGAAGGCCTGTTCAGGCACCCTCTCCACTATTACTAAGAGTCTTAGCTGGGGTCACGCTTATAGGTTCCTGGAAATTTGCCATGCTCTCCTCTCTGTCCCTCTCACAACTCAACCATTCTTTTCCCTCATGCTCTTATCCCACTTCCCTTCTCCTTGTTCCCCCAAGCCCTAGTTTACCCAGAAGATTTCTATTTTTGCTTCCTAGGGTGATCCATGTATGTCCCTCTTAGGGTCCTCTTTCTTACCTAGCTTTTCTGGGACTATATGTTGTAGTCTAGTTATCATTTGCTTTATATTTAATATCCACTTATAAGTGAGTATATACTGTGTTTGTCTTTCTAGGTCTGATTACCTCTCTTGAGATTATTTTGTCTAGTTCCATCCATTTGCCTGCAAATTTCATGATTTCATTGTTTTTTACTGCTAAGTAATGTTGAAAGGAGGCTGTTTGTTGGTTCCCAGCTTCTCAGCCCCAAAATAATCACACAGAAACTGTATTAATTAAAACATTGCTTGGCGCAATAGCTCTAGCTTCTTATTGGCTAACTCTTACATCTTCATTTAACCCATCTTTATTAATCTGTGCATCACCAGGAGGTCCTGACCTACCGGCTAAAGTTCTGGTGTTTGTCTCCAGCTGGGCTACATGGCTTCTCTCTGACTGCCTCCTTTCTCTCAGCATTCAGTTTAGTTTTCCCTGTTTATCAAGTTCTGCCCTATCAATAGGCCAGAGCAATTTTCTTTATTAATTAACCAGTCTTATTCACAGCATACAGAGGGGAATCCCACATCAGAGTAATACTCCATTGTCTAAATGTACATTTTTTTACCCACTTTTTGGTTGAGGGGCATCTAGGTTGTTTCCAGGTTCTGGCTATTATCAATAATACTACTATGAACATCCTTTGGGCACATGTCCCAAGAGTGGTGTAGCTGAGTTTTGAGGTAGATTGATTCCAAGTTTTCTGAGAAACTGCCGTACTGATTTCCAAAATTGCTGTACAAGTTTGTACTCCTACCAGCAATGGAAGAACGTGTCCCTTACTCTGCATCCTACCTAGCATAAGCTATCATCAGTGTTTTTGATCTTAGCCATTCTGTATGGTCATCTCAAATTCATTTTGATTCACATTTCTCTGATGGCTAAAATTGTTAGCAATTCCTTAAATGTTTTTCAACCATTTGAGATTCTTCTATTGAGAATTCTGTTTATATCTGTAACCCATTTTTTAATTCTGATTTCTTATCAGAAAAACAGAATCCCTACTTTGCCCTACTAAAAACTAGTCTTCATGGTTCACTACAACTGTTCTAGCTCATTCTTGTTTCATAGGCATTCTCTATATGCACAAGCATTAATACCCATGGTAGTATATAGTAATATTGCAAATAGAACTCAAAATAATTTGCTCAGTGTCAATAATATGGATCAAAGCTATGCACACCAGCAAACACCTTTATTTCCACTGCTCAGAGGCAGAAACAGGTAGATATTTGGGAGTTTGAAGTCATTCTGATCTTCAGAATGAGGTTCGATTCAAGACTATGTAGTGAGATTCTACTTTTAAATATAGATAGATAGATAGATAGATAGATAGATAGATAGATAGATAGATAGATAGATAGATAGATCAAAAAAGAAAAGAAAGAATATATTGATCAAATAAACTATGAAAAGTAAATTTTTAATTTTTATTTCTTACAGCTTTGCCAGGAAGTAAAGCTGAGGAGGAAAATGAACATGAATGAACATTCTAAGGTTATTAATCTTGATCATGTTCGAAATAAAATGGAATTCCCTCCAAATCTCCCCAATTCAAGACAATGTGAATTCAGAGTGACAAATCACCAAGATGGTCTGGTAAAGGAAAACCAAGTAGAAAGAGACTTCCTCAGGGAAGGAAATCAAGTGTACAGAAAACACGTACCCCTGGAAAGCAAAGTAGGGCTTCTGAATCTGATGGCCACAGAAGAGAAGGCATGTGATGTGTGGGCTGACAGGAGGCCTTCTGAGGAGGAGAGTACAAACTGTTCTGTTGCTCTTAACATAGTAAGTAAGATAGGACCAGCCAGAAACTGTTTCTAAAGAAGTGTGAACACTTCTGAGTGCTAACAAAGGTTCTTTTTTATGTGTTATGTGTGTGAAGGCTCTTGACGAACTTGCAAAAGTTAGTGAAGAACTGTGTACCTTTCAAGAGGAAATCCGAAAGCGTTCTAACCACAGAAGGTAGGCTGGTACACATGTGATCGTTGTAATACTGGAAATTAAAAAAGAATTCTGTTTATAGTCAATGAATCTAAACTGCCTCTTAAGGTATACCTTATTTCTTGAATTCTTAAAAGTAATTTTCCAGGGGGCTGGAGAGATGGCTCAGTGGTTAAGAGCATTGCCTGCTCTTCCAAAGGTCCTGAGTTCAATTCCCAGCAACCACATGGTGGCTCACAGCCATCTGTAATGAAGTCTGGTGCCCTCTTCTGGCCTGCAGGCATATATGCAGAAAGAATTGTATACATAATAAATAAATAAATATTTTTTTAAAAAAGTAATTTTCCAATCCATTTCATTACTTAAATATTAGGAATATGATATTCCTTTTGGTGTTTAGTTAAGATAGGCTGTAATAAATGATTATGTATCCTCTACTGTAGTTCTTTCTCATTGTGTGTCAGCAGGAAAAAAAATATGCAAATGGGCAGATCCAGTTAAATCAGTTATTAAACATGACAAAGTTAACAATGTGGTATTTGAACAGTATAAGATGTTCTGTTTAAATATTTTAATACTGGGTCATTTATTTCTCAACAGTTAGGTATATAATAAAGGAATATGTACTTCCAAGTAACACATTATATGTCTATATGGCACCAGCTCTGGTTTTATGTCAGAATCAAAATGTAATTTTAAGACTAAGCTTTAACTAAGTTTAAAAAAATAATTTGGAGTTCTGTGCATGGCTAAGTACATATTATTTTGTATCAATATTTAGCTCATTGAGGAACCGGGGCTTCTTTTATAACAATGATATTTCTTATTGTTACTTAGCTGTGAAGAACCTGAGAAGCTTTGTGATGACTTGCAACAGAGTTTGTCACTGTGCACTGCACTCCATTTGCCCATTGAGCTTCCTCCCTTCTGTCCTCTGTTAATGGGCGTTTCCTATACTTCATCTTAAATTGTTGTAGGAGCTTTTTATAAGTTGAATATGTATAATTTATTTTATTATGTGATTTTGATGTTTGTTCATCCACATTGTTACTCTACTCATGTCTTTTGCAAAGACTTCTCCATCTCCATTTACAAATTATATAGAATCTCAAGCTGTCATGGTGAAAAAGAACATGAAGTTGAGTGATTAGGTAGGTAGGTAGAGAGGATCTGGGAGGAATTAAAGGAAGATGAAAAACATGATCAAAATATATTTGTGAAATTCCCCAAAAAACAAAAACCACTAAAAAGTGAAGCTTCCATGGTCATTCCATGACCTTGAGAAAGTACTTTAAAGCCTCACCATGTGGACTAACATTGTTCTAAGATTTGGCATAAACTATCTTTCATTGTCTCTCGCTCTGCTTTAAGTCTATGCAGGATGCTCTTCACTCTCTCAATGGGCACACTTTGCTAGAGTTTATTTCTTCTTAGTACCTTTCTTTGATTCATAAAATACAGTCTTACCTTCCTTTCAAGTTCAAATGACACCTTCCACTTGGAATTACCTAGTGTTCATTATACTCTACTCAGACTGACACTATTCCCAATGTTATTTAAAATCCAAGGAGAAAAGTGAAGGCTGCATAGGAATTATTTAATAGAAAATAGAACTTGCATAGGAAAATGAGGAAAAGAATATGATAGGGAAAATACTGTAGAAATGGGAACATCAAGAGCAGAAACTCAAGAGACTACATTGCATATTTTGAATCTAGCATGAGGTTTCATGCTAGGAAAAGTAAGGGATGACACTGACTAAAATTTGGGTTAGAACCATGAATATAACACTGAAGACTTTACCCTACAAGAAAGCAATAAATAGGTCTTATAATAAATTAATTTAGGATACATACATATATACACACATATATATCACATTATATATATATAATCACATTATATATATGTACACATACATATACACACATATATAACTACACACATAATATTTTAGCAAATTGTGACTTTTTCTAATAGCATAAATACATTTTTAAACTATGACTTCTTTTAAAAGCTCATTTTGAAAAAATGTTATTAATATACCTTGATTTATAATTGTTTAGGATGAAGTCTGATTCTGTTCTCCAGGAAATGCCAAATGAAATCAGTGTACCTCATGGGAACCACTTGATCAGTAATGGCCAGGGCATCCTTCCAACCAATAGGGAGAAAGAAAAACAGAAAAAGAATCTGAGCTGTGCCAATGGACTCCAAAACAATTCTATGAAAAACTGTGGAATTGGTTTAATTGACTTACAAAGAAGTGAAACTCCTCCAGTTCCTCCTCCAAGAAGTACCTCTCGAAATTTCCCCAGTTTATATTCTGAACAAGCCCAAGAAAGACTGAAGGAAAGTTTATATCACAGGTGGGTGGCCCATGAGAGTCAAAACAAAACTAACTGCAATTCTTATCTCCTTCTGAGGCAGTCTCCACTGTTTCCACAAGAAGAGAAAAATTTGAAAGATAGTACCATGGTTTCCTCTTTGACACCAGAAGTCAAAATAGATAGCAAGCCTCCAGGTAATGAAGAGATTGGACTTAATATGTGGTTATGTGACTCTCTATCAGGTACAAAGGAGAGCCCTTCTGTGCAGTCCCAAAAAACTGGTTTTCCACCCAATAAAGCAAAATTTGAAAAGGTGATTCCAGATAATCCTAATAAATCTCAGCTTGATCTTTATGTGAAAAATGACTTTCTTCCCTCAGTGACACAGAGAGATCCACCTAGAAGTTACAGCTGCAGTTATGAACAGACTCCAAGGAATGAAAGGCTGGCAGCAAAGATTGATGAATTTAACAGAACTGTCTTCAGAACGGACAGAAATTGTCAAGCAATACAGCAGAGTCACAATGATTCAAAATCACCTGATGATCTCAACCTTCTTGATAGCTCTCTTGCTCATAGAGGTGACATGCCAGAACATGACGGTGGGACTAGTAGTTTGGAAGTTAGTGACCTCACACCTGGACCCATAGAAAATGTGTTCAGTAATTCCGCAAAAGTCTCTGCAACTGGCCCTGTCAAACAAATACAGGCATGTACGAGTCCCAGCAGCTATCAGCTCATGTTCCATGAGCATGATTGGAGACCAAGCAATTTTTCTAGCCGGCCGAGGTCAGCTGATCCCAGATCAAATTACGGTGTTGTGGAAAAGCTGCTGAAAACCTTTGAGACAGAGACAAGGCCTGCGCAGCAAAATTCAAGATGTTTCAGAGATAACTGGACCAAAGGTGGTTCTGATGTAAGTGGCGGTATCATGTCAATGTTTAGAATTGTGTCAAATGGAACACTCGGGATTAGTGTGGGATTCAGCAAGTGGAGCAAGGACTAGATTCAACTAAGATAGCACAGTTGAGAAATGAGGGACTACATCTGTCTTGAGCAATAGCTCTGAAGTCAAGTTTAGTTTCTAGATCATATAAGTACGATGTCAACCTATGTTGGGGATCTTCTTAACGTCTTGGCCCTTTGTGAGGCAATATCTTAATATGAGCTGAGGGTATAGTTTTAAAAACTTCATCTAGTACATTACTTACAAATAAGTAATAGTAAGGACACGAGTGGTGATTGTGCCTTTAACTTCAACACTTAGGAGGCAGAAATGGGTAGATCTCTATGAGTTTGAGACTGGAGTGATTTCTCAAAGTTAGCTCCAGGCCATCGGGGCCTAAGTAGTGAGACTGCCTCAAAAATAAGTAAATAACAAACAAACAAACAAACAAACAAATAAATAAATGACAAAAGATACTTTCGAAAACCTAGGGAAAGCTGTTTGTTTCTTTTCTTTAAAAAAAACATAATACATATCTGTTGACTTACAGTTTTACTCTAAAGTTTTATTGTTTCAGTAAATTAATTTTTAATAGCTTCCACTTTCTTGATTATGATTGATTCAGACTTTCCTATTTTGTGACCTGTGGCCTCATAGGGTTTGCAACATGAATGTACGTGAAGGCAAAGCAATCATTCAAAACAATGTCTCGTTTTAAATGCTCAAAATTTCAAAAGAAACAAAAACAGATCCTTTGTTTTTTCCACTAAAAGATGGTCTACAAAATACAGCTAGTCATAGATACCTTTCACATGAAAATTAACAAAAAGAATGGGTATTTAAATAAACTTTTCTTCTCTTTTTTTCTTTTGTCCATTTAAAAGAGTACAGTCTTCATTAATTGTAAAGGGAGAGGTCAAGAAAATTGGTATTTACTATGAAGACTTATACAAAATTCCCTTTATGTAAATATGCAATTTAAATAAGATGACTTATTATCATTAGTCAGCATTTCAAATAATCCCTTGGCTTTTGTACTTTCCTTCATTTTAGTTGAAGCCATAACTCTGTAGGTCCTATGACCAGAGACACACAAACACGTACATTAACAAACAAATTTCTCATTAACTAAGAATAGATGCTGAATTTTTCCTCTTTTTCATTGATCAGATTGCTCTGCCTGTTAAGAGCCCTGCCTGCTCTTCGAAAGTTCCTGAGTTCAATTCCCAGCAACCACATGGTGGCTCACAACCATCTGTAATGAGATCTGGTGCCCTCTTGAGGAAGAGACCTGGTCAGTTGTTCTCATCAACTTAGACCATGAAACCCTATATGGACAAGTTCAACAGAACCGCCATATACGTGCTGCCCATGCATGCTTCAGCATTGCCAGGGCATAAGTTTCATTCATTCAATTTCATTCTACTGTAGATCCTTAGGAACATATTGCATTGCTTTACTTCATTTTTTAAAAAGAAAAACTTGAATTAAATTTACATATCCAAAGGGACAATTTTAAAAATGAGGCTATTGCTTGGCTATGAAGGAAAATAGTAACACCCAAGTTTGTCCTCACTGCCTGTCTCTGGTACAAGAATATCAGCTTTATTAGGCAGGCCAGATAGAGGGTTGTGGGAGCTAGAGAGATGGCTCAGCAGTGAAAAGCACTTGCTGCTCTTCTAGAGGTCCTGGTAACCACCTATAATTTCAGTTTCAGGGAATCTGATGACCACTTCTGACCTTTATGGGCACCAGGTACACACACAGTGCATACAGGCAAAACACGTATATATAATAAAAAAAATAAATATAGAAAACATATTGAAAGGACAGTTGGAACCATGAACAGAAAATCTTATGAACATTTTTATTATTGTTGTTATGGTGGTGGTGATGATGATCCTTTTGATGTTTTTTGTGGATAAAGGTGGCATGTGTAAGGAGATCGTGGCCTTTATTTGTGTTATAGGAATCCATAGCAGTGAAAGCCTCGAATGGAAAAGGATTTTCCCGACCTGCCAGACCAGCTAATCGCCGACTCCCATCCAGATGGGCATCCAGATCGCCATCCGCACCCCCAGCCTTACGGAGGACTGCCTACAGCTATAAAGTCTCTCTGCAAACCGAAGCCCAGATGGTCTAGATCTAGCCTGGATTGCTGGATTATACAAGTTCTCATCCCTTTTGCCAAACTGAATATTCAGAGTGTTTACAAACAATCCTGTTCTCTTCTGCAACTTTCAAGATCACTGGGACAAGCAATCTAACCCTAACTTTCCATCGGTCTTCAGTGTTTTTAATCTGTGGGATAATTATCTCCTTGTACTTTAATTTCTTAGGTTAAATTTTTTTATTGCCATCCTCATTGACTTTCCAAAATGATTTAAGTTGAAACAATGTACAATATTGTATAGTCTAACTTTCTTGCAAATGCAGAAAACAAGATTCTGTGCATGGCCATGTGTTTGTAGGTGCATGTATTGTCATAGGAATGTATTTAGGTAAAAAATTATGTGCTAGTGTTGACCTTAAATTATAACATGTAGACCTATATATTCTTTGTGTTTATTTTAAAGTTTTGAAAATATACAATCCTATTTATATTTTGCATACCTTTTAATAGGTATATACCTAAGGCATTTGACATTCATATATTATTTAAACACTTCCTTGGCCACTAACTACATTGAAAAATGAGAATTATACATGAACCAAACGTTAGAAGTTTTCCAGAAATCAATTTTAAACAGCATCTTAACCCATACGGAGGTAACTGATACTATTGATTTCTTGTTTAAATGAAAACATCACTAGTATAACATATCAGTCTTCTAAAACAGGTATAAGATGCTCATCCGTGTTTTTGTATATCATCTGGTAGTCTCACTTGGCTTTAACTGTATACTTGATTCTTGGAGCCAGTATCATAAGACTGCCTTAATAATAACAGGACAAAATATTGAATTTCTTTTGTTGATTTCAATAACAAACCTTCCTTAAATGAGATGCAGAAAAGGAATTAAATTGTGCTGAATTTTACCTTTTGTTAAAATTGTGGTAAGTTTTTAAGTTTAGATACTTTATTTGGAGTTCTTTCTCTGTGGAGGTAAGTCACTTGTTTTGATTTTTCCTTTTTCTAAGTTTTTCCCAATAATTAGAAGATAAAAGACTAATTCCCATTTTTTATAAGGAGGATGACCAGGAACAACCTTTCATTGATAGCTAAACTATATTGCATTTCTTATCCTGTGTAAAAAGGCCTTAAACTAAATTTGGGCATTGGTGGTCAATTTGACCACCAATATATATCACGGCTACAATTTGCTCACACCAGATGTATGAAATCTATATTGATAAGTGGCATAGGAGAAGTAGGAAAGTTGAGATCCGCAGAATCTCACATGGCCGATCTTAAAACAACTTTGTTGTAAATTGTTCTCATTTAAGAGCAATTGTGTTACATGGTTAGTATTAATCTACTTCACCCAAAAAGAAATTGTCATGCCTAGCAAATTCAGTGGGCTTTCTCCTTATGATACTGTAGCCACTAAAAGGAATCCACCTTATAATTCCATTCCCTGAAGTAAAATAAGTAATTTGTAAATCACAGATTGCCTTAAAAGGCTTGAGACTGTGGCGTGGTGATGGCTAGATTTGTGGTTTACAGTAAAAGGTTTCCAGGGCTTAAGTGGAATTAAGTGTCTAGAGTGTGAGTTTGGCACACGTAGTGAAGGTTATAGATCCACTCTCCCACTCTTAAAGGACTTTTTCCTACCACGGGAGAGCAGCCAAGAAATTGGGTGTTAATTGCTCTATACTTTAAACCCTAGAGAAGAGAAAACCCTGGAAAAATGGTTCCTTGGGTTGAAATGATAAGCTAAAGCTATTGTCTGTTTCCCTGCACCCCTGTGTCCCAGGCAGCACCTCTGTGTCCCAGGCAGCACCTCTGTGTCCCAGGCAGCACCCTTGTATACCAGGCAGCACCCCTGTATACCAGGCAGCACCCCTGTATACCAGGCAGCACCCCAGTATCCCAGACATTCTGGGACTGATCAGTAGCCCCCTGTCTCTGCTGTGTTCATGTCTGTTTCCCTGCAACCTTTTGTCCCAGGCAATGTCTCAGGCAGCACCCCTGTATCCCAGGCAGTCTGGGATTGATCGGTAGCCCCCTGTTTCTATGATCAAGCCAGAATTCTGAGCTCTCCTTTAAAAATGGGAAGGCCTAAAAATAATAAAAATAGATTTCTAGCAGTTGGGATCTGAGATTCCTGGAATCTTTAATAAAACAAAACAATGTAATATATTTGATGGCCAGGCTGATTTGGAAACAGGGGTACTGACTAGAAACTGAGAGGATTCAAACTTTGGATAATATCTTTCATCACTTAATACTTTTTGTTATCAATAAAACGAAAATAATTACATTGCCAGGCTTTGTAAGTTTAAGCCCGCCTTTTCTATTATCATTTGAATAAACCAATGGGACCATTTTAATATCTTATATTAGCTTGAATCATAGACTACTACAACTGAAAAATTAGCATTTAGTCCAACTCCTTGATTAGAAAACTGAAGAAACTAAAACAAATTGATTAGTCTATGTTCTCTTTTAAAGCTATTTATAAATTTTATGAAAAAAAACAGATAAATGGAAATTCTTATTGTTGAAAGTTTTTTCTTTTGAATTCTTGTGATTTGTAACTGGTCCTTTTTCTATTCTGGATAGACTTTTTCTTCCCAGAGCATAACCTTTCATTATGCCACCATCCCTAGGTTTAAGGATATGTGTAACCATTTACAGGAATATTTTGTTAGGAATATCTACTTAGAAATGTTTTCCCTAGTAGCTTTTGAAAAAAATGAAAAAAAAAACGCCTTATTTTTCCTGTTTTATAAAGGATTATTGAAACTTCTAACTGATCTTCAAGCAGAATACTTGAGGTCATCTCTCTCTCTCTCTCTCTCTCTCTCTCTCTCTCTGTGTGTGTGTGTGTGTGTATGTACATTTTTAATATTGCCTTATATCCCCAAACCAAATAGAAAAATATAAGTGATAATTTGTCTTATTTATCACTTCAAACATGACCAAGAGCTTTCTTTTGTCCATATAAGAAATGAAGACTATGTTTTATTTTGCTAACATTTCCCCAAAGCATGATTTACTGCTACATAAATGATTTAACCAGGTACCACAAAGTCCCAAAAACAAAATATCCAAAACATCCTGTCCCCATAAAGAGTATTAAGTTTCCTAAAAACATCCTTAAATTTATTTTAGGTACATTTTCTGATAAAAAAATTATTTGATATGGAAATCTTCAGCCATTGGAAGCTATTAAATAAAATAAGTTTGGAAACACCTACTGTTTTAAGCACAAGAATGTCTTATTTTCTTCCTTTCAATACTGGACTCCAGTGGAGCTTTGAGTCCAAACTCAGATGCATACATTGTTCAATGCAGCTTCCCTAGAAATAACCACAGAGTTGAAGACAATCCTCATTGCAAACACTGTTCCTGTCTAAATGGTATGAAGTTTGAAGAAAGTTTTCTTTGAAGAGAGCTTTCCACTCTGAGATTTGCACTTATGTGATGAGATTAAATTCTTTTAGGTAGATACAAATTTCTAGTCTATTGTTCTATTAATTCAAATGTTAATGTTTTTCTTAATCAGAATTCATAAGTGAGAAAATGCACTTATTTTTTAAAAAATTAACATAATAAGGCAAAAAATAAATAAGGAAAGTCATCCTTGGGAAAACTTCAGAGATGACTGCTCCTGAGTCTCTTTTCTTGATGTAGGAAGTGATTTTTATATTAGTAAAATAATATTAGTAAAATATATCACATGGCCTAAAATGGAGTCCATTTTGGTGAACTTATGAATCCAATAGACTGGAGAAGCCTGTTAAATTAGGAAAAAAATTCAGACTTGAAAGCAACTTAAAAGTCTTCTTAGAGGAAGAGAGCACACAAAATGAATATATACTAAGAAAATATTTGTAGATTGTCTGGCATGATGCACTCTGGGTAGTCCTACAATGGCTAGCCGCATGCTGGAAAGGCTAAGAGTCTGGCCACTACTCATCCATAAGGCTGTACTCTCAGCATCGAAACCTGATAAAGAAGGCTTGGAAGATCATTACAAGCCCCTGGTTTTCAGTTCACATTGGAAGGCTGAGGTAACTGAGTGCTGATGTCAGAAGGGGATAGTGGGAGAAGCAACAACACAACAGACAGTGCACTTACAAGCAAGGGAGTAAGGTGTGCAAGCATGAAACAATAGCCTTTTCCTTGAACTTCTACGTATGTGGGGTACCATTGGGAAGTGCTGTTTACTTTGAAGAAGTGCCTTTCCCTTCCAAAGATTAGGAAGTTTCCCCCTCCAGGAAATACCTTCACAGACCTGCCCAGTGCCATGTTGCTTTGTTGAATCCAGATCTAATTGTGTTGACAACCAAGATCATCAGGATTCTTGACAACCTTTCAGATCTGTGAAACCTCTGATAGCTACACACATCCCAGGAATAGAAGCCAAGCCTCATTCTGACTACCCACAATCTGATTTCTGTATAAATTGTTGCCTGTGTGACTTACAGTTGGCAAAATACATTCACAGTCTATTGTTTCTTTCTAGCTCATAGCGAATTTCAGGATGGACTTTTTGCAAATTCTAATCACAGAAGGAAATCGAGTAGAATAATAAATAAAATAAATATTTCTCAAGATGGTGGTTGGAAATGGGAACTGCTCCTGAATAAGCCTCCTCAAACCCTATCTTTTTGTATAAAAAAGGGGGGGGGAAGAGAAGAGGAAAAAAGAGAGTGAACAGTTCTCATTGGGAGTTTGATTGAGTCTTTCAGTGACTGGACTGCGGTGCTCCTGGTTTGTATGTGTTTACAGCTTCAAGATGTTACAACCAACACTCACTTTAGAGAATTCTGTTCTACTTTAAATGCTTATGCTGGTTTTCCAAGGATTTTGGATGGAGAGTATGAGAAGGTAAAGTACGCAGCTAATGAGTACAACACTAGCTGAAAGTTTCCAGCTCAACATACCCCAGAATAAATGATGACACTTTCCCTGGAGCACTGTTTTAATAATCTGTCCTATTGTAACAAAATCCCCATAAGCAAGTTATCTGAGGAGAAGAAATGTAGTTTCTATAATTCTGGCAGCTGTTGCTAGCCAACTGGGATGAGTGGTGAGAATGGTCCTTCCGTCTAAGACAGAATCTGGTTGCTGGGCTTTACTTAGCATGTGAGTTGGTATCCTTCCAGAGTAGAATACGAAAGCTTCCAATGGTAGATAAAGCTAACATTTCTTGTGTGTGTATGTGTGTGTGTGTGTGTGTGTGTGTGTGTAACCTCCAGTTTTATTAGGTATAATGTTCACAATGAAGTTTCAATACAAAATCAATATTTTTACATATACACCAACAAATTTCTTTAACAAGGCTAGAGATGTGTCCATTCATGAGAGGGCCTTGTGATGCTATAACTGGAAAGATCCCATCTCTTAGCAGTGTTGCCATGAGATTAAATTTCAACGTGAATTTTGGAAGAATGTATTCAGAGTGTAGCAATCAAGTAGTTACTTTAGATTTCAAGATCACTTAAATTTGTTCTCTGAAGGCTGTTTATTTTTGAAGCCTATTTCCCAATCTGGACTTGAGGACAGAATTACATATGAGAACCCAGAGCTACAGTGCTCAAAGATCTGACAAGTGGTCACCATTCCAATTTCTTCAAAAAACAACTCTGGATCCTTCTTTGTCTAGAGCCCAAGTAGAGCCGAATAATCTCAGGAAAGAAATTGGCAGATACAAGATCTCAGACCTAGAAAACAGAAGTAGGAAGTGAAGCCTATTTGTAGGCATCTAGAACAATAAGCACACAGTGCTGAAACAAATGGTGAGTCAGTACACCTTGGACTAATACGGGCAGCATTAGAAGTTGGAAATGGCAGGATGCCATCTGAGGACATCAGTAAGAAAGACCAGGAAGGACACAAAGGGAATGAGATGCTACAGCCCTTTTTCTCTCTCCTCTACTGTTACTTACTTTTGATGTATTCCCTGGAACATAAATGTTTCTTGGGAATGCTATGAAGTAGTCCATTCATATCTTCATGTAACAGACAAAAGAAAATTATATAACCCAGAGACTACAAGTTTATATCTAATATACATAAACAGACTGCTCTAGTAAGAACAGACTTCAATCTCAAAAACAAATGTAATGTGGTATGTGAAGAAGGTGAAACATCAATCATTCTGATCTTTATCTGAGTAGAAGGGATGACAGTAACCTACCCAAAGTGATGTCAAGTGCAAGAATGTTCTGTTTTGATCCATTGTTGTCCAGTGGGAAGGACAAGAGACAGGGAACAGAAACTTTGTAGCTATACAGTTAATCCATGCAGAACCAGGAAGCTTCCTGGGGCAGATCTGGGTCACAAGAATGACTGGATGCCACAAAGGTCCAAGTTACATATTCCAAATTCATCCAGAAGTCCTCAGACTTTTTTTTTTTTTTGTCATGCTCCACACTATGAATGGCACCATTCTCTAGGATTGTACTCCAGGATTATATAAGAAGAGTTAGGGATTGAAGAGATGGCTCATTGGGTGGGATCAGTCTACCAGCCATGTGGCACATCAGGCACTGACAGTCCTGCCAGGGGCTTGTAGGCTGACCCACAGGCTGCCTCTCTGTGCTTTGCATGCAGGCCACATGCTGCTGCCTGCAATCTCCATGGTGCACATAGTCCAAAACTCAAACTGACAGAAAACTTCAGGTTTTCTCTTAATCCTGGGCTCCAACTCTCAAAATCAGTCGATCACCTTAATAACTGCTCTTAATTTGTTAAACAAAGCATATTTTTTCAGTACCAAAGTAAGCAACACATACTGGTCACTGCTGCTAACATCTCTCAGTCACATGGATGCAACTGCAAGATGTGCTGGCCAATAACAATTAGTACACCTACTCCAATTCATTATAGGTGCCTTATGACAGGAAATATCTGAGAAACTACAAAAAAAAATGACTGATAGCATCCAGGAGTTCAATAATTATTTCGCTTATACTATGGAAGGTATTCTGCAAGGCTTCCATGACTTTCCTTCTACATCCCTTTATTTGGTTCTAGGAATTAGTTTGGTTTTCAACATTAGCTCATTTAGAAAATAGTTCAATACTACAGAATGGGATAGCATCAATTTGACAAAATTATCTGAATGAATTTGTGCTGTTGAGTTTAAATATGGGAATCTATTGAAAAGCTATGATAGCTTAATGGATAAGGTATCTCTTCAGGAAGTTAATATGCACACAGTCAAAATTATTTCCAAGGATGAGACATTAACTTTACTGAACAACTGTCATATCTTGGAATCCTCAGTGAGGGCATTAGAACAGAACACTGGACTTATTCAGACTTTACAAAAGGCAGTAGTAAAAAGACAGGAAAAGATTGAGGAATGTAATGAAATTGATGACCATGGACAGAAGGTACAAGGACAGAATTTAGCCTCATTAGTACATACCAGACCATAGGATGACTTAAACAGAGTTTCAAACACATATCTGGTAATTTCCTAGGAAAGACCATCTGACACAAAGTATGCTAGTTAATCAAAGATTATGCATGGGAATCAATACATATGAGCAATCTAAAAGAAATAAAACAAGCAGTAGTTAATTATGGGCAACGTTCAGCATTTGTCAGGGAAATGGTGATACAATGTGACCAGCTGCTTCAGCCTCTCTTTGCTGTGACTTTTCTGTTATGGTAAACTGCAATGTCAAACTGAGCTGCAATTAAACTGCTCCTGCCTTATGTATGCACCTTTTCTGGGTGGTTTTATCATGCCAGCAGAATAATTAATTAATTAATTAATTAACTGAGATAGTCTTGTATTATGCCCAGCAAAAAACATGTTGTCACTGAAATAATAACACTTTATTTATCAAGCCCAAAAGTATAGTTTTCTCAGCAACTACACATAAAAATATTGTGTTTTGTGGTTGAATGAAAGAAACAAAAATATTTAACAACAACAAAATAATTAAAAAAGTTTTAAATGCTCACTGAGTTGGCACATACCAACACATCTTGAAAAAATGTCATCATGAATTGATAATAAGCTTATAGAAGCTTGGACAATTTCCATATTTAAAAAAAAACAAAAACAAGAACCAAACAAATAAACAAAAATAAAACAACAGCAACAAAACAAAGAAGCTTGTCTCGCTCACCGACTTCTGTACAACTTCTATTTGTATGATGTAGATTTAGTTACTGTTCTCACTGCAGAGATAGAACCAAGGGGAAAAAAGCAATTTAAGAGAAGGCTCACAGTTCTAATTTCAGTTCATCATGACAGAAAAGCTATGCCAGGGTCCACGGTGGCAGGAATGTGCAGTACAGGCTCCTTATATGGCAGGGAACCTGGAAACAGAAGCCCTGCTGAAAGCCAGGCCAAGCTCTCACTCCCAAGACCTGTTACTGCTGAACATTTTTATTCCTATTTTCTCCTTTTTCCTATTTTTGATCATTTTACTGTTGCTCAGATGCATTTTAGGAACCTGCTTTTGTTTATCTTACCATTAAAAAGATCTCTCAAGATCCAGCCTTACATTTTTGGAAAATACATGTCATTTCTTCATAGTGTGTGTGTGTGTGTGTGTGTGTGTGTGTGTGTGTGTGTGTGTGAGTGTAAATTCAGTTTACTAGTGTTTTACTCTGAACATCGACATGTAAGTTTATGAGAGACACTGATCATTTTTTCCTCCTTTTATACTGTTTTGCCTACTTCAGTCCTCATCAGAGAGACTTCCTCCAGAAACCCATATGAGCAGATGCAGAGATTTGGGGAGCCAGCAGAGTCCAGCTCTACTGACTTTCTGTCAAGGTTCAGATCAGTTGCCTTAGAATAGCAAAAGGGACTTAGAAAATTTCTATTCTGAGAGATAACAGAATGAACTCACACACTGTAACAGTCCATTTGTTATTCTTAAAAAACGATTCCGCGGTGGGTTGGCGGAGCCCGCCGTGAGAAAGCGGCTACAGGAGGGCACGCTTCCTTGGCCCACGGTGGTGGCAGGTAACAGACACGTAAACACAGGAAATAGCCATAAGTATTTATTAAGGAAGAGGGAGAAAGAAAGACAGAGAAAAGAGATAAAAGGAGAGAGGAGAGATAAAAGAAGAGAGAGACAGAGAAAACGCGTGTGCACGCCAAGGAAGCAGAAAGAGAGGAAGGGTCCCAAGATGGCGACGGGCAGGTCAGAGGTATGGGTGTGGGCGTGGCTAGGGCAGGGACCAAAAGAATAACAAACACATCAGAGCCAAGGCCTTTGTTTAGAGGATTAGGTCAGAGTGCAAGGCACGTTGGAATTATTGCCTTGTGAATAAAGAAAGTGACTGTTCCTTGCTTCAGAATTCTCTGTAGTTTATCCCCACCTATTACAAATTTGGAATTTATCTTCTACATTTCAGCACTATTTGATCTGAGCACAATTTTCCCTGTGCATTTTTTTTGTTTATTCACTACATGACCTAGCTATGTGTAAAAACAGTCATGCAGTTAAAAAACCTGCTTTCCCCTACCAGGTATCTATTCTTTAATATAAACATAGAGATAGCCTTCCTGCAATTATCTTCATTGACAGGCATTCGTTAAGTGTTTAGGGTCCCGGAAAAAGTACTCCATTTTAGGCATTCCCAGATATCCCAGAATAGAATTACAACATGTCCAAAGCTGTTGATTCATAGCTGGAAAAAAAAAAAAAAAGCATGCCCTGGTTTTACTCACTTATAGATAAGGAAAGCAATGGCCTAAACCTAACCATGAATTAAAAAATTCCTAACTCCTCATGCTCACCTTCACCTCAATTTACTGATGATTTTAGTTCAGGAGCTTTACAGCTTGTGTTTTGCTATCAGGAAAACTAATTTACCATCTACCCACACCCCAGAAAAAGACAAATCTCCATCAGTGCCTCTGATAGGCATCATTGTTTCAACTGCTTAGAGCAATAGTTGTGAACTTCAAATCGAATAAGTCCTCAGATCTTGCTACATTTGGAAGAATGTGCTAATGAAACAGGGGCCATAAACTTCTCTTGTCTGTTTACATAGCTTTCCTGGTTATTCTCTCTGTCTGCAAGATTGTATAGGTCTTTATAGCGTGGTGAGAACAAACCGAGTTAACAGAAGCTGGAGCAGAAAGTCCCAGAAATTTGCAGAGAAAGGACAATGAAAAAGAAAGAAGAGGAGAAGGAGGAAGAGAAGAAGAATGTAGCTGGTACTAATGGTGAAGTCCCAGGAACTGGTACAGATGCTTTTGGTGTTGTCCTGGGAGTGCTTTGTAGGTTGCTCTTGATTTAGGCAGCAGGAGTAACCTGCAAAATATGCTTAGGGAATTGAAATAGATTTTATATCTTGGTATCATAGCAACAGGCTATTGCTTGAGGTTAGAAAGAAACCTGTTAATCCTGGACTATAAGGCCTGTTAAAGAACAGCACCTTGAGTTGTCAAATACCTTTAGTGTGTTTTGTTTTCATTTTCAGCTAATTACAGGAAATTCTTTTTTATTGTTTTTATTGTGCTATACATTTTTCTCCACTCCCATTCTTTCCTTCCTTTTCACCTTCTAGCTTCTCCTGGGATTCTCACACTCCAAATTTACTCAGGAGATCTTGTCATTTTTTTTTTCCTTTTTAGATTCATTTATGTCTCTCTTAGGGTCCTCCTTGGTGTCTAGGTTCTCTGAGGTGGTAGATTTTAGGCTTTATTTTGCTTTATGTCTAAAATCCACTCATTAGTGAGCACATGTTACATTTGTCTTTATGGGTCTGGATTACCTCACCCAGTATGGGTTCTTGCCCTTCGTTCGTGTCTTGAACCCTGGAGGAAAGAGGAATGAAAGGGACAAAAGACACGAGAAATGAAGAGCAAGTCTGTATTCTGATCAAGCTGCCAACTTTATTTTTTTCTCAGGAGCATTATATAGCAAACAGGCAGGGGGAGGGAAGGATGCTGGAGTGTCAGGTCTGGAGAGGTCTCTAGCTGATAGAAAGAGATTAAGGAGCTATTGAGGGTCTGTAACTGCTAACTAACAAAGGGAATGTTAATTACTTCTGAAGCCTGGGGACTGGAGGTCACACAGGGAGATAAAACACTGGGTTATTTTCCTAGGCCCAGAACTTGCCCTACAGAGGCTTCTGAATAGCTTACTTAACTTGTGACTAAGATGGCTATAACCAAAATACAGGTCTTTGCTTCTGGCAGTTTCTTCTAGATCCATCTATTTGCCTGAAAAATTCAAGATGTCATTTTTTTTTAACCTCTGAGTAGTACTCCATTGTGTAAACATACCACATTTTCTTAATTCTTCATTAGAGGAACATCCAGGTTATTTCCAGGTTTTGGATATTATAACCAATGCTGCTATAAACATAATTGAGCACAAGTCCTTGTGGTATGATTGAGCTTCATTTGACTATATAATCAAAAGTGGTATTACTGGGTCTTAAAGTAAATTGAGAAATCACCATACTGATTTCCAAAGTGGTTGCACAAGTTTGCACTCTCACCAGCAATGGAAGAGTGTTCCCCTTACACCACATGTTGAACATTTCTGTGGTTGTCTTTTATTGGATTATTTGTTCTTTTGATGTCAATTTTCATGAGTTCATTTTTTTTTCTGGAGTTCAGTCATCTGTCTGATGTGGAGTTGATGAAGATCTTTTCTCATTCTGTAGGCTGCCGTTTTGTCTTGTTGACCATGTTCCTTGCTTTACAGAAGCTTCTCAGTTTCAGAAGGTCTCATTTAGAAAATGGAAAGATCTCCCATGCTCTTGCGTAGGTAGAATAAACATAGTAAAAATGGCAATCTTAACAAAAGCATCTATAGATTCAGTACAATTCCCATCAAAACCTGAGGAAAATTATTCACAGATATTGAAAGAACAATATTCAACTTCATATGGAAAAACAAAAACAAAAAAAAACAGGATAGTCAAAGCAATCCTGTACAATAAAGGAACTTCTGGAGGCATCATCATCCCTGTCTTCAAACTCTACTACAGAGCTAAAGTAATGAAAACAGCCTGGTATTGGCATAAAAAGACAGGAGGACAGATGGGATAGATTCAAAGACACAGATATCAATCCACACACCTATGAATACCTGATTTTTTTTTTTTACAAAGAAGCTAAAAACGTAAAATGGAAAAAAAGAAAGCATATTCAACAAATGGTGCTGATATAACTGGATATCAACTTAGAAGAATGCAAATAGATCCATATCTATTACCATGTACAAAACTCAAGTTCAAATGGATTAATGACCTCAACATAATACCAATCACACAAAACCTCATAGAAGAGAAAGTGGGGAGTACGCTTGAATGTGTTGGCATAGGAGACCACTTCCTAAATATAACCCCAGTAAAATTCTTGTTTCCACCTTGATTTCTTCTTTGACTCATTATCACTCATTAATGTGATGTTTAATCTCTATCAGTTTGCGTATGTAAGAAATTTGACTTTGTATTATTGTTAGGACATATAGAATTACTTCAATCTTTCTGAATTTGTTAATTTTATTTTATGCCCCATGATGAGGTCTATTTTAAAGATGCTTCCATGGACTGCTGAGTAGAATATATATTCTTTGGTATTTGGGTGGAATATTCTGTAGATATCTGTCAAGTACATTTGAGTCATGATGTCTTAATTTGGATGTTTCTCTATTTATGTTTTATATAGAGGACCTTCCTATTGGAGAAAATGGGGCATTTAGATCACCTACTCCTAATGGTTTAACTTTAATTCCAGTAGTACATTTTTTATGAGATTAGAAGCAATCTAATTTTGCACCAGAGTTTGGTGCATTTATGTTTAGAACAGTAGTATATTATCTTGGAATGGAAAATAGAATAGATTGTATAGGAGTAGCAGGAGTGAATGGGGATGGGAAATGAGTAATAGGGACGTAGGGAGAGAGTACGGGGAGAGACAATTGGAATTGGAGGGCTTGCGGGAGGGCAATGTGGAAACAAACCTAATGCAGTAGAAACTCCCAAGAGCACATGATAGTGACTCTAGTAAGGGATCCTTGTACTGGGGACTGTGGAGCACAAACAAGCCATTTTATATAACCAGGCAACTTCCAGGGGAGAAATTGTGACATGCCTTCAAGATGAGCTGAGGTGCAGAACTTATAGGAATGGCCAACCAGTGACGTGTCTAATTAGAGGCACATGCTACAAGAGAGAGCCAATGCCTGACACTGCTTGGATAAGCAGGAACTGGAGGCTGGATAGTGTAAACACCTAGGTGTGAACAAAACTGTCTTGGGGTTTCTATTTCTGTAAAGAGACACATGATCACAGCAACACTTATCAAGACAAACATTTAACTGGGGTGGCTCACTTACAGTTTCAGAGTTTCAATCCATTATCAGCATGCTGGGCTACAGTAGTGTTCAGGCAGACATGTGTGCTGCAGAAGTAGCTGAGAGCCCTGCATTTCACAGGCAACTGGAAATAGGCTATGGCCCTTGAGTTGTATCTTGACCATAGAAGACGTCAAAGCCTACCCCCCACAATGACACACTTCCTCCATCAAAGTCACACCTCCCAATAAAGCCCTTTGGGGGCCATTTTATTTCAAACCACCACCAAAAAAATAAAATAAAATGATTGCTACTGATATTCTCCTATAGTCATGGATGAGTGCCTAGCCCAATCGTCATCAGGTAGGCTTCCTTCAGCAGCTGATGGGAACAGATGGAGAGACCTACAGGCAAACATTGGGAGAGCTGAGATCCCAAATTGGAGATATCAGTTGAGTCCTGCTCCCAGACTTGAGAAACCTTTCAGAAGCGGTTGCGGGGGAGGAACTATAGAACCAGAGGGGTTGAGAATACGAGAAGTACACGGCTCCACAAAACCAACTCAGCAGAGCTCACGGGGCCTCACCGAGATTGAAGGGGCAATCACGAAACCATCATGAGTCTGTGCTATATCAGTGTGCTTTCTAGTCCTCATCAGAAAGGCTTCTTTTGGCAACAGAAGAGAGCAAGTGCAAAGACCCACTACCAGACATTATACAGAGGAAAGAGTCTGAACTGGAGGTATCTATCAGGAACCCCACAGAAGATGGGGGGGGGGATGATTGCAGGAGTCAGAGGGGATAAAGGACTCCAAGAGAACATGTTCCTCAGAATCAACCAAGCAGGGTTCACACGGACTCACAAAAACTGAAGTAGCAAGCACAGGGCCTGCGTGGGGATGCACCAGGTACACTGGATATGTTATGGCTGTTAGCTTGGTGTTCTTGTGGGAGCTCAAAAACTCTGTAAGCACATCTATTTCTGACTCTTTTGCCTGCCAGTAAAACTCTTTCCCTCCTGTTGGGTTGCCTTGTCCAGTCTTTGTATGAGGGCTTTTGCCTTTTCTCATTGTATCCTGTTTTGTCTCTTCTGGCTGTTGTCTTTTGGAGTCTGCTCTTTTCTGAAGAGGAAATGGAGGGGGAATGGATCTGAAGGAGAGAAGAGGTGGGTTGGGTGTCGTGGGGTATTCACCAGAAAAGACTGTTTGGACGTAGGTTTAAACTAATAGAAAATCTTTATTAGCTGGTCATCGACTACACTGGTTGTTCAGGACCCTGGTTTAGGCCTGAGCCTTTCTTAGAGTGATCTTGTAAGCACAAAAAACATGATCTGGGTTGATATACTTTAACAAGAACAGTTAGTCAGAGTATAAATACAGAAAATATAAAACAAGGTGACATTTTGAGACGTTCCCAGAACTATACGGACTTTAATGGATTGGGTATTTTATTTTATTTTATTTTAAGTTTTGGTAGGTGATGCTGAATTTTACTGCCTGAGTGGTACTTCCATCATGGAGTCAGTTGTACAATGGTCTGGGACACTGATACAGGGGGAAGCTAGAAGGAATGGGAGGAGGGAAAACTGTGATCTGGATATAATGGATAAGAGAAGAATTTATTTTCAATTTTTTAAAAAAAATATTTAATTATAAAAGAAGAAAGGAAAAGAAATGTGTGGCTCGAGACCAGTGGTTCTCAACTCGTACATTGTGACCCTTTTGGGGTCAAATGATCCCTTCACAAGGGTCTCCTAAGACCATCAGAAAACACAGACATCCTGGTCCCACTGCCACTGCCCCCCTCACATAGCTGTCACCTACATTCAGAGGGTCTAGTTTGAGACTGCAAAGGTTCAGTTCAGAGTCAGTGACCTCCCAAAGGAGGGGAGGAAGAAAGGGAGAGGGTACTGGGATTGGTATGTAAAATGAGAAAAGATTGTGTTAAAAAATAAATTAAAAAAGGAAACACTAATATTTACATTACAGTTCATAATAGTAGCAAGACCACTGTTATGAAGTAGCAACAAAAATGATTTTATGGTTGGAGGTCACCACAGCATGAGGGTCATAGCATTAGGAAGGGTGAGAACCATTGCTCTCTGCTTTTCTGGCTTTCAAAGTTTTCATTGACAAATCG
This sequence comes from Alexandromys fortis, assembly GCF_014885135.2. Classification (NCBI taxonomy): domain Eukaryota; kingdom Metazoa; phylum Chordata; class Mammalia; order Rodentia; family Cricetidae; genus Alexandromys; species Alexandromys fortis. Next base: position 14,789,946 of record NW_026067910.1, on the reverse strand, counting down.
GCTGTTATTCTGATACATTTTCTGTGACCCATGTGGATTTTTATATGTGACCTATGTGGGTTTTTATATATGGCCTATGTGCGTGTCTTCCCTCTGTTGCAGTTTTCAGCACTGATTCTTTGTTCTGTATGCTTAGTGTTTTGACTATGATATGCCAAGGGAGTTTCTTTTCTGATCCTGTCTATTGGGTGCTCTGTGTGCTGTGCGTATCTGTATAGATGTAGACTTTCATGGTTTGGTGAAGTCTTCTTTTATGATCTTGTTAAAGATCTGGCTTGACTTGTTAAAGACCACTGAATTAAGATTCTTTATGCTCATCTATTTCTATAATTTGAAGGTTTGGTCTTCTAATGGTGTCCCATGTTTCTTGTATGTTTCCTACTCCCGTAGGTGTGTATGGTCTCTCTCTCTCTCTCTCTCTCTCTCTCTCTCTCTCTCTGTATACTAACTTTTCACATTGTTTGTTTATCTGGTCTGGATTCTTTATTTTTATCTTTGAGTCCTGATATTCTGTTTTCTGCTGATTCATTTTACGTGTAAGGCTCTCACTTGAGTTTTTTAGTTATATTCTATCTTCATTTCTGCTTGAATCCTCTTCAGGGTTTCTATCTCTTTATTGAATTCTGTTTTCAAGTCCTGGATTGTCTTTGTTATTTACATCAGCTTTTGTGCTTGTTTTGTTGTTGTTGTTGTTGATCACTGAGCATTTATTCCCTTTAAGTTCATTGGGCTTAAGTTTCTTTGTATCATCTTTACATTTCTCCAGTTCTTTAATGAATTTTATGCTTGTAATATTAAATTCTGTGTCCTGTGTTTCATCTTGGTAATTCTTCCAGGAGATCATTTATATAGGGTTTGTGGGTTTTGCAGGGGACATGCTGCCTTGGAGTGTGGACAGAAGCTGTTTGCTGGAGCACAGGGGGGTTAAATGCAGCTGTATCACCAAAGTGATGACTCACAAAAGTGCTTCTTTGGAGCTCCCTGCTTTACTCTTCAGCTTATCTGGTTAGAGGCAGTGGGTCAGTCTCCCATGCAATTCAGCAACTATCCAACTTAAGGGCAAAGGAATTAGGGAGGGAAGGGGAACATGTTTCGTTTCCCCTAGAGACCCATGAATGGAAGAGAGAATTTTGACTGGTACTCTGATAAAGCAACCTTTGTCTCAGTCTATTATCATCTCTAGAAAAGGAAAGAGAAAGAGGTTAAGCTCTATGATGCAAATTTCCTATTGACAAACCTGAGGTCATGATATTGATGTCAAACCTTCCAGACATGCTCTGTCTCTACAGTAAGCCTATACTGGACACTCTGTTGCCTAAAAACTTTCAAAAACATTCATTGAAACAAGAAGTTATATCAGCACCTTTCCATTTTTGATTCATCTAACATATATTATGTGGGCTAAGATTGCTTAGGTAAATACACATTGAATTCATAATCACATAGATTGTTAAATTATACCTTTTAAATACTATGAAGAAAGGAAAAATATGGGGTGGTATAGCAATGTCTGGCTTTAAGGGAATCTATAGTAAAGCCTTTATGTTTGAAATTTATAGAAACAATTCTGCAAAGCCTTTGCTACATTTGTGTTGATCAGTAGAAGCTGTGAAATTGTTTTAAGACTGTTTAAACATTGAAGAAATGTTTCTCTGGAGTCTGCACTTGGTGCTATGGGAGAGCTTGCAGCTGCACTAACCTTGACCCTAGGACACTCCTGGAAAACCTGGAATTCTTACTTTTGATTATGACTTGCTATAATCAACATGGACTGAGATTTGTATAGATTGTCTGTTCTCACAGACAGCAAGAGCAAGATAACTTTGATAGTTGGAACCTTTCCCATCTCCAATTAACCTAGTAATTGCTTGAATAAAATTACTGGAGTGAGACAGCTGTAGTCAGTCTTTGCCAAAAAGGCTGTACCTCTCGGTTCCTTCAGAAAGTAAAGGTTTAACATCTTGATGTGCTTCTCTCTCTACTGTGGCATCTATGACCAACTTCACCGCCCTATCGTTTACAATTGTGTACAAGGAGAAATCTTGCCTAAAGGGTATCAGGAAAAGTTTCCCTAAGGAAAATATAGGCTGAAAGGTAGAAAATGTGTAGGAGTGAGAGAAGTATTTCATGGTGAAATAATCCATGAGGTAAAAGGGTAGAAGACTACCTTTCATATTGCCCTGTAGCTTGCTAAACTAAGAACTGAAAGCAAGTCAGTGTGACTTGAGGTGATTAGAGAGATAAGCTAAAGAAGACAGAGATAGTGGGAATAGATGCTGCTGGATCTTGCTCAGTCTGAAGTTTTATCTCACTATTTATGCTCTTGTTTTGGATCTAATTATTTTATTCCCCAAACTGCCCACTTTTGCCTTATAGTATGATCGTATTAAGATTACTGATTATTGATGGATATCCAATATTTTTCTGTGAGAAGAAAAAAGTTCTTACTGGATAATGCGATTTTTTTTTATTAAAAAAAGGTTAAAGAAAAGGATAGAGAAAATTAATACATCATAGATAAAATTATGTAGAAGTCCATTATGAAAGCAAGATTTTACAGGTGACAACTGAAATATGCAAAGAGATATGTGTGTCGCCATAATTAATATCTATACCATAAGTGGTAGCTATTGGGTGGACAGAGACAGATTTTCCAATTGTTTCTGTCACTTCAGTGACATTAATTATACAGTTTGCACCCAATTCCTTGTTAACATGCCTTAGAAGCCGAAAAAAAATCGGATCTAGCATAATAATCATTGATTTACAATCTTTATTACTAATCATTTAGTATTCAGTTCAGTTTTAAAAACATACAAGCTGCTTACAAAAAGAACATTCTAATCTTTTTCAACAGCACATCTGGAATACATAAGAATTCTAAAGTAAATTTGCAAGATATATCTTTAAGGTTAAAAAAAATCTTTCAAATGGCTCCATAAAGGCTCAGTTTCAGTTTCCCATGGTGAAATATTAGTGTGAGTCATTTTAATTTCTCGCTTTGGTTTGGTCTTCCAGAGTCTAGTAGAGGAGCTAAGTCAAAAACAATAGCCTCCTAACTATTTTCTTTAGCCAAAGAGATGTCCAATAAGTGTGCAGAAATGAATGAAACAATGAAAGAAAAACACACAACTGGATGAAAAGTCACAGAATGAAATTTGAAAACTAATCTTTATTGAATGAATAGCAGAAAATTTTCAGAAACAGGATTTAAGAAGAAATTTATCAAGTATCAACATATAGGCAAATATTGGCATTTTTGGATGGAAATTCTCTAGTTTCAAAAAACAAGTTTAGATCAAACTTAGCAGTAGCTAAAATTGATGGCAAAAACTAGACAGGAAGTCCTTGTTTTTGAAAGTGAAAGAGGAAAGTGGGTTTCCTGCAGATCACTGTCATGGAATATATTTCACTTTATGAAAATATAGTGTTGTGATTTTTAAAATAAAGAACTGAATGGCCAATAGCTAGGAGGGAGGTACAGACAAGACTTCCAGGCAGAGAGAGTGTGTGTGTGTAGCACTCTCTCTACACTCTTTTGGTCTTCATAATAAAACTAGTCTTAATAATAAAAACCCAGTGTCAGATATTAGGGGATGAAATGTGAAAAATCAGAGAAGCAGAGCAGCCAGCCATTAGTTCTTACTTCTAAAAAATTCTCAGCAGAATGGAATATTTTGTCTCTACAAGTTCTCAGAATGAATGCTTTGAGCTCCCATCTCCTCCTGCCTCATATTCCTCTCTCCACCCAGCTATATCCCTTCCTCTCAACCTCCCTAGTGTTGGAATTAAACACACGTGACTTCCAAGTACTGAGATTAAAGGTGTCAGCTGCCACCACCAGGCTCTATTTCTTTTTGAGACTGAACCAATCTAGTGTAACCAAGGGTGGCCTTGGACGCACAGAGATCCATCTGCCTCTGCCTCCTGAGTGCTAAGATTAAAGGTGTGTGCTACCACTGACTGGCCTCTATGGCTTAATAATGACCTGATCTGCACTCTGACCCTCAGCACAAACAAAATATCACCACAAGGGGGCTGGAGAGAAGGCTCCGAGGTTAAGAGCACTGACTGCTCTCCCGGAGATCCTGAGTTCAATTCCCAGCAATCACATGGTGGCTCACAATCATCTGTAATGAAATCTTGTGCCCTCTTCTGGCCTGCAAGTATACATGGAGGCTGAACACTGTGTACATAATAAATCTTTAAAAAAAAAATATCACCACAAGAGAGGAAGTAGGAGGGGGAATCTAGGCAAGCAAGAGAGAAGCCAGGAGACACAGAAGAAGCAAGATGGGTGGTACATGACAGAATGTAGATTAATAGAAATGAATTAAGTTATAAGAGCTAATTAAAAACAAGCCTAAAATAAGGCCAATCTTTTATAAATAATAATTATGAGTCATCATTTGGGAACTGGATGATGGGACAGAGAAAAACTCATTACATATGGCCCCCAACATGGGGCTTGAATATCCACTTAGAACTTAAGAAGCAATCTTTTGGGTAAGTTCAGTTTACAGAAGTGTGGCTTTTTTAAGAGACCCTGCTGTACAGTCAAGCACTTGAGCAGCAGGCATAGGGTACAAACTTCTCCTTCAGGTAGACACAACAAATTCTTAGCACTGGGTTAGGCTAATGTGGTTCTGAGGTCTGAACTTGCTGACAATGAGACTGGACTCTCACAGAAACAAGGAGGGAAGAGCCAGCCACCAGCATGCCATATGCTCAAAAGGTCAGAAGAGGCTACAGACATGAAAAAAGCAAGTACAGTCTGACATAACCTCTTTTTACAGGTTACAATGTGTTTTAAAATGTACTTAGGCCTGGCAGTAATGATATATGCCTTTAATCCCAGCACTTAGGAGGCAAAGTAGGCAGATCTCTGTGAGTTTGAGACAGAGATAGTTCTAGGACAGCTAGGGCTGTTGCACAAAGAAACCCCTGCTTCAAAAAATCAAAAAAAGAATAAAAACGTACTTTGAATTTGTAAATGCTAATGTACAAAAAACAATAGCTGCTAAGAGACATTGGCTTATGAAAACTGTTAAATTAAAGCAACATGTATATCTTAAAAATGCCTTACCTCCAAAATGGAAGTCAGAAAAAAATTGCATTGGGGGAGAGGTTATGTCTTTGATTTCATAGGAATAAAAAGTTATGGTTCTCTTCAAAATTGATAAAGTTCAAATTTGATTTAGTGAGACTACTTGAAAATCTTGAATACAGACATATAAAGAGAAACTAAGAAAGACTACAACACACACAACATATATTCTGATTTCTCTACTATGGGAACAGCTCTGAGACTAGATTAAAACATGATAAATCTTGTTAGCTACAGAATCCTCAAGATTTATTACATGCCATCATGCCAAATGGCTGGATAAAGATTTATATTATAGTTTGTTTATATAGTCTAAAGGGGGTTATAAAGTTGAGAGATACCCTTTACCTGCTCAAATGTCAAACAAAAAAGTTTCTTTAACTGACTTGTACATATCACACATTCCATACTTGTGTTAATGCATATATATATATA
>NW_026067910.1:14780804-14784365 GCF_014885135.2 Alexandromys fortis | reverse complement strand
TATATATAGCCTTTAAATTTTTGTGTGTTTTCAGGAAAAAAAAAGGCTGAAAACCAATGAAGAAAATTAGCCCAGGTGATCCAGCCACTCAAAATGCCTCTGCTACATTTTCCTCAAAATTCTGTATTCAGAACAACTTCAAAGCTGTTAGCTGAGATAGCCCAGCCTCACATTTTATTCTATCCAGAATTCAGAAAAGCTCTACACTTTCCCATCTCACAGAGACTAAATAAGAAAAATACATATAGCTCTCCCATGACTTGACCACTATCCCAACTTCTCAGATGCTGTCACCCCCAGATAACATGAAGCAGTCTAAAAAACATGAAACCTACATTCCCAAGAGGTAGGGTAGGTGTCCAGTTCATGGCCACCTATCTTTGGGCCTGCTACAATTCTTTTTCTGTGGTACAGGCCACCTGTCTCTGGGTTTCTATTCCTTATTCATGACCCTAAATTAAACACCTAGAAATTGTCTGGCTTTGTTCTGTGTATATTTCCATTGCTCTCACTTAACCAGGTTTCAGACTACCTAAAGTTCCTGGCTTGGAAAATCTATCTTATCTTGGTTAACAGGAGAACTGGTAGTTCTTTCAGCACCTCCTCTCCATCTTATTTTACCTAAATATAAGAGAAAGGAACTCTGATGACCCAGGTTCCCTAGTGAATTTCCAGCTAAAACCAGTAAGCTACATATGAAAACCTTTGAGGTAGACCATGTGCTAAGAGCTCTTGTGACTCTTAAATGGTAAAGCCAAGAAAAATCACGGTGACATCCTTGTGCCAAGTATTCTTGCCTAGAACTGAAGCTCTCAGGTGTTCTTGACTCAGTCTGGCAGGCAAGGCATAAGTGCCCTGGATAACCTTTCTATCCCCTTGCCTAAGTTCTCACAGATGCAAAAAGAGAAAAAATGTTGTGTATTGAAAATAAGCCAGAAACTTTGAGTACCAAAATCTGAACCTCCTTCTGAAGAAGAGAGGTAGGAGTTAGTCATCTGCTTTATAAGAGGGATGTAGCAAGATAAATGACTAGTCTATTATTTTTTACCTAGGAAGTGATATCAAGTGCATAATTTGAGCTAATATGAGTATTTTACTTATTAAGACTTAGTTCATTCTTAAAGTGAGCTCAAAGCATCCAAATATGAAGAGAACTTTAAAGGCAAGCATGGTGAGGTAAACCTGTAAACCCAGCACTCCAGCTAAGCCTAGCTAAAACAAATTCCAGATCGGGCTGGAGTGAGATGAACCCATGTTTCAAACACACACACACACACACACACACACACACACCACACATACACACACAATAACCTTTGGTTTAAAAAAAAGAAGTGGAAAAGATGCCTATGGGATAGACATTGCATAGTTAAGATGGCCGACTGTCAATTATCCACATAGTCCACTCTTGATATTACATAGATTAGGCCTCAGATTCTGCCTGAAGTGAAGCGCTCAGTGGTAATTACTTTATTTCAAGATGGCAAGAATGTGAGCTTATTGCTTGTGAGCTGGGATATATTTTCTTTAAATATTGCCATGACGTTTCTATCTCCTTGGATAGCTTACAGTCACTGCCATGTAGTTTTCTCTGCCAGTTATTCTGTTAATAAGGGTTTCTTGTTCACCATTCCTGTGTGGAAATACGTGAAGCATTGCCCAAGGTTTGGTAGTCTCTTCCCTTCTCTGCAGTTGGCACCTCTGGTCCTAATTTAGCTGTGTCAAAATATCTGGAGGTTATGTGGCCTGGCAAAGTGTGTGTTCTCCACATTGGATCTTAGTCAAAGGGCCCAGAAGCATAAAAGCTTGTGTTCACTTTCAGAGTCGATTTCTGGCTTACCTCTGTCCTCATTTCACACATGCTGAGACACTGAGTGCTCTTAACAGATATTTCTTTACATCTTGTGATGAAAGTGTTTTTAGCAATAGGGTCTTCCCTTAAACTTTGGTGTGATGTGGGAGTGTCATATAACAATCTGTTGATTTCATTGGTTAAGCAATAAAGGAACTCCTTGGCCTTGATAGGTTAAAATATAGGTGGGAGGAGTAAACAGAATAGGATGCTGGAAGAGGAATGTAACACCTGGTTTTGGTGTTACACCCTCAGTACAGCTCCTGCACCACTGTATCGAATGCAAGTCCGGCAAGGACCTGGAGATTGAACAGAACACACAAAGAGGTCTGGGTCATTCTATAGGAGATCAAGCGAATGCCCTTTATTCAGACTGGGGAAAGTCTTTATATTCAAACTGGGGAAAGTCCTTATCTAACTAACTGCAGCACTAGGACCCCCGCCCAGGCAGGTGGGAAATTACCATATCAACAATGTAATGAATGCCCTGCAGCTAATCACCAGGTGGGGCAGGGGAAGATACAGGAACTTCACCAGGAGGGGCAGGGGAAATACAGGAACTAAGAGAATGCTAGTCATCTGACTAGAAACTGTATGCACCCCAGGAATAAGGGCTGAATGCTAGGCCTTGTTGACCAGAAATTGTCCTCGAGATGCGCCCCAGGAATAAAGGCAGACCAGGGCGCTACAGGTCCCCCTTTAATATAAATTATGACTAGGCTTGTCTTGGGTGGCATTGGACGTCAGGCAATACCCCTTACCCGTCATGGGAAAGCATCCAGGTCAAAAACACATTCCTGTCTTAGGTTGAGGCAGCCCCCCAAAAGCCTTTCCCGTCATTGGCTCACTAGTCATCCATCACAGAGTTCAGCCAGATTTGTGCTGAAAGATTCTCTGGGGCAATAGCTAAGAGGACTTGCCATGTGGCAGCATTGACCTGAGTTAGCCTTTGGCTCTGGCATCATAACCATGAAGATGCTACTCCAGCACATGTAAGCATCCCTTAAGGAGACTGTGCCTGCTCAATGCTTAATAATTCTGCCCCAAATTGGAGCCCTTTAAGTAAGGTCTCAGCGCTCGTGAAAGGAACCCTGGTATAGCTAACTAAAATAATTTTAAGAGCCAATTCGTCAATTGCGCACCTCAAGGTCCGTGAATAATAGCAATAAGCTTAATACTGTAACATCTAGCAGTGGTCTTTTACCACAACCAAGAGCAAAATTAACTGCAATATTCATTTGCAAATTTAGCTCAATTTGAATGTCTACGGCATTTGCAACCTGCCCTGAGAAGGTATCCTTGTGCTAGCAGGAAGCAACTGACTGACTAAAAAGAATCCAGCAGCATTAGCTGCTGTGGTAGGAACAGCAATGGCTGCCAGTATCATGGGAAGGGTAGATGGGTAGACGGGCAATCCTTGGCACTCGGACCATCGCAGCCAGCTCCTCAGGAAACCCGCAACTCTTCAGTTGACAAGCCAGAATCTCCTTGATCTCTTGGCTCTGTACGCACCAGCCGCTCAGGTACCCATATTGGATTGCCAGCATCCTGCGGGAAAACACAAACAGCCCCTCTACCCCACACCAGTACGGGATCTGGACCATACCAGGTGCCATCTGATAGATTCTTCCATTTTACATGAGGCATCCCGGAAAAATCTGGCCGCCAATGCCTGTCAGCGGCGGTATGAGATTGAGCATCAACAGTCA
>NW_026067910.1:14768913-14772683 GCF_014885135.2 Alexandromys fortis | reverse complement strand
ACACACACACACACACACACACACACACACACCACACATACACACACAATAACCTTTGGTTTAAAAAAAAGAAGTGGAAAAGATGCCTATGGGATAGACATTGCATAGTTAAGATGGCCGACTGTCAATTATCCACATAGTCCACTCTTGATATTACATAGATTAGGCCTCAGATTCTGCCTGAAGTGAAGCGCTCAGTGGTAATTACTTTATTTCAAGATGGCAAGAATGTGAGCTTATTGCTTGTGAGCTGGGATATATTTTCTTTAAATATTGCCATGACGTTTCTATCTCCTTGGATAGCTTACAGTCACTGCCATGTAGTTTTCTCTGCCAGTTATTCTGTTAATAAGGGTTTCTTGTTCACCATTCCTGTGTGGAAATACGTGAAGCATTGCCCAAGGTTTGGTAGTCTCTTCCCTTCTCTGCAGTTGGCACCTCTGGTCCTAATTTAGCTGTGTCAAAATATCTGGAGTTCATGTGGCCTGGCAAAGTGTGTGTTCTCCACATTGGATCTTAGTCAAAGGGCCCAGAAGCATAAAAGCTTGTGTTCACTTTCAGAGTCGATTTCTGGCTTACCTCTGTCCTCATTTCACACATGCTGAGACACTGAGTGCTCTTAACAGATATTTCTTTACATCTTGTGATGAAAGTGTTTTTAGCAATAGGGTCTTCCCTTAAACTTTGGTGTGATGTGGGAGTGTCATATAACAATCTGTTGATTTCATTGGTTAAGCAATAAAGGAACTCCTTGGCCTTGATAGGTTAAAATATAGGTGGGAGGAGTAAACAGAATAGGATGCTGGAAGAGGAATGTAACACCTGGTTTTGGTGTTACACCCTCGGTACAGCTCCTGCACCACTGTATCGAATGCAAGTCCGGCAAGGACCTGGAGATTGAACAGAACACACAAAGAGGTCGGGGTCATTCTATAGGAGATCAAGCGAATGCCCTTTATTCAGACTGGGGAAAGTCCTTATATTCAAACTGGGGAAAGTCCTTATCTAACTAACTGCAGCACTAGGACCCCCCGCCCAGGCAGGTGGGAAATTACCATATCAACAATGTAATGAATGCCCTGCAGCTAATCACCAGGTGGGGCAGGGGAAAATACAGGAACTTCACCAGGAGGGGTAGGGGAAATACAGGAACTAAGAGAATGCTAGTCATCTGACTAGAAACTGTATGCACCCCAGGAATAAGGGCTGAATGCTAGGCCTTGTTGACCAGAAATTGTCCTCGAGATGCGCCCCAGGAATAAAGGCAGACCAGGGCGCTACAGGTCCCCCTTTAATATAAATTATGACTAGGCTTGTCTTGGGTGGCATTGGACGTCAGGCAATACCCCTTACCCGTCATGGGAAAGCATCCAGGTCAAAAACACATTCCTGTCTTAGGTTGAGGCAGCCCCCCAAAAGCCTTTCCCGTCATTGGCTCACTAGTCATCCATCACAGAGTTCAGCCAGATTTGTGCTGAAAGATTCTCTGGGGCAATAGCTAAGAGGACTTGCCATGTGGCAGCATTGACCTGAGTTAGCCTTTGGCTCTGGCATCATAACCATGAAGATGCTACTCCAGCACATGTAAGCATCCCTTAAGGAGACTGTGCCTGCTCAATGCTTAATAATTCTGCCCCAAATTGGAGCCCTTTAAGTAAGGTCTCAGCGCTCGTGAAAGGAACCCTGGTATAGCTAACTAAAATAATTTTAAGAGCCAATTCGTCAATTGCGCACCTCAAGGTCCGTGAATAATAGCAATAAGCTTAATACTGTAACATCTAGCAGTGGTCTTTTACCACAACCAAGAGCAAAATTAACTGCAATATTCATTTGCAAATTTAGCTCAATTTGAATGTCTACGGCATTTGCAACCTGCCCTGAGAAGGTATCCTTGTGCTAGCAGGAAGCAACTGACTGACTAAAAAGAATCCAGCAGCATTAGCTGCTGTGGTAGGAACAGCAATGGCTGCCAGTATCATGGGAAGGGTAGATGGGTAGACGGGCAATCCTTGGCACTCGGACCATCGCAGCCAGCTCCTCAGGAAACCCGCAACTCTTCAGTTGACAAGCCAGAATCTCCTTGATCTCTTGGCTCTGTACGCACCAGCCGCTCAGGTACCCATATTGGATTGCCAGCATCCTGCGGGAAAACACAAACAGCCCCTCTACCCCACACCAGTACGGGATCTGGACCATACCAGGTGCCATCTGATAGATTCTTCCATTTTACATGAGGCATCCCGGAAAAATCTGGCCGCCAATGCCTGTCAGCGGCGGTATGAGATTGAGCATCAACAGTCAAAAAATTTAAAATGTATAAAATAAAAGATAAATGCTCTCTGGGGGTGGAACCATATTCCCCCTTTTATGTTTTATGCAAATAGGCTTTGAGCGTACAATGCGCTCGCTCCACTATAGCTTGTCCTTGAGGATTATAAAGTATTCCCATTTTGTGAGAAATTGAAAACTCAGAGCAAAATTTAGTGAAGCCAGTGCTAGTATATGCTGGTCCATTATCAGTCTTTACAGTTTTAGGAACTCCCATATAGGCAAAAGCCTGGAGACTGACTTCTAACATCTCGTAATCTTTCTCCTGTGTGAGCTGAGGCCAAAATGAGATGAGAATATGTATCCACGGTTACGTGGACATATTGCATGTGCCCAAAAGAAGGAACATGGGTGACATCCATTTGCCATAAATGATTAGGAGCAAGCCCACGAGGATTAACTCCCAAATGGGGAACAGTTAAAAGTTCTGTACACAGAGAGCACTTTTTAACAATATTAGTGGCTTGCTCTCGAGATATCTTAAAATGAACTCTTAGAGATCCAGCATTGAGATGAAAACGACTATGAGCTTTTTCTGCAGCTTCATAAGATTCCTGACTCACTACACAAATTTGACGAGTAAGCTGATCAGCCAAAGCATTTCCTTCACTCAAAGGACCAGGGAGGTCAGTATGAGCCCGCAAATGCCCTACGTAAATGGGTACAGATCGGGCCCAAAGCAAAGCTTGAATAGCCAATAACTGCATCTGAACTCGAGATACAGAGGCAATATAAGCTGCAGTTTCCAACGGTGCAAGAATTTTGCTTATATACTGGCTGTCAGTAAAAAGATTAAATGGAATATCAGCATATTTCTCTAGGGCCATCTGAACAGCAACCAATTCAGCCACCTGAGCAGAGTTAGTGTTAACAGACTGAATATCAAAATCAGGAGGAGAGGCTACTACCGCTCTCCCGGTGGAAAATCCATCAGTGAACACATTTCGTGCACCTGCCAGAGGCTGCAAAGAAATAATTTTAGGGAAACATATCGGATGATTTCTAAAGAAGGTGACTAACTTATCGGAAGGATAATGATTGTCTAACTTGCAGGGATTAGTGCATAAAATCAAAGTCCAATCTTCAGCAAAATTTTGCAACCAAGTTATTTCTGCCTGGGTATACGGTGCAATAACCTTATCAGGTAACATTCCAAAAGTTTGCAAACTAAGCTTATACCCTTTCATAACATATAGCACAGCTTATGGATATGAGATAACAATTTTTACAGGTGACACATATTCATGTACCCACAGGATGGGTCCTTGCTGCCAAAAAACTCCAGTAGGACTATGCTTGGAGGGGAAAATTATCAACAGCAGCGGCTGACTATAGTCAATATAATGAATATGAGCAGAGGCAAGCTTTTCTTCAATTAAAGTAATACATTGTCTTGCTTGAGGTGTTAACTCACGAAAGGAAGTTGGGTCTGGATTCCCCTG
>NW_026067910.1:14760885-14768308 GCF_014885135.2 Alexandromys fortis | reverse complement strand
TACCATATCAACAATGTAATGAATGCCCTGCAGCTAATCACCAGGTTGGGGCAGGGGAAAATACAGGAACTTCACCAGGAGGGGTAGGGGAAATACAGGAACTAAGAGAATGCTAGTCATCTGACTAGAAACTGTATGCACCCCAGGAATAAGGGCTGAATGCTAGGCCTTGTTGACCAGAAATTGTCCTCGAGATGCGCCCCAGGAATAAGGGCAGACCAAGGCGCTACAGAGGAAGTGAGCTCAGACTTGACAGCTCTGCTCTCTGGAGCAGAGAAGCCAGGCTCCGCTCTTTCAGGCAGCTCCGACCCAGGATGGACATAGGCTAGAATCTTCCCGGTAAGCGCACCTTGGGGTGCTTACACACATTATTAGAAATGGGCTAAGTTAATATGTGAGAATTAGCCTAGAAGAGGATAGATAGAAATGGGCCAAGCAGTCTTTAAATGAATACAGTTTGTGTGTTGTTATTTCGGGCATGAGCTAGCAGGCGGCTGGGGTATTGGGGACGCAGCCCCGCCGCTCTTATTTCAACACTGGTGGGCAACTCAGAGCAATGTCTTTAGGCTGTGATGATTGGGGCTGTTGTTATTAGTCCTTGACTAACAATTCATAAAGCAGTAGCTCACTCACTCCTGCACTGGGGTTTTATTTTACTATCTATGGCTACTGGAAGGAGTATTATCCACCCTTAGGAATAATTAACTCTGAAAATATTATGTTGAAACCTAGCATTAAAATATATTTGAAAATAGTTTGAAAAGTATATTTCTTAAGATTTAGTGTAATAACATAAAAAAATGAGCTCAAAGCAGACATTACCATATATCTCCTTTCTGGTCTACTACTCCTTTCTCTTCCTTAGTGGCCTTTGATTTTTAAAAAATCTGTTTTGCTATTGCTTTTTATAGTTTCACATATGCACACTTTGCATGCACACAACTTTAAATCCCAACTCTTTACCACCCATCCACCACCACCACAAATGTCTTTCATTTATTATTGTCTATTAATTTTGTTTTGTGAGAATTCTTCCCAGTCCTGCACTTTCATCTGCCCAGACATCCAGTCTTTCTCCTAGCCACAGTATTCCCCTGCTTTTTAAAATATGTATTCTACTGTCTACTCTCTCTCATGCTAACCCATTGCCTTCCTTGTTTCTTGACTTTCACAGGTATTCCATTTAAGAGATGCCACAGTAAAGAGCTGAAGTTAGTATCCTCGTAAGAACATGCAACATTTGTCATTTGGGGTCTGAATGACCTCACTTAAAATATCTTCCCATGATGGAGGATTTGTCTATGTGTTACTTTCATTGGATAATAAAGAAACTGCCTTGGCCTTTGATAGGACAAATTTTGTAGGCAAAGTAAACAGAACTAAATGCTGGGAGGAAGAAGGCAGCGAGGCATACTGCATAGCTCTCTTCTCCGAGACAGCTGCCATGGAGCCAGCCACCAGGTCAGACATGCTGAATCTTACACAAATTACTAGAAATGGGCTAATCAAGATGTGAGAGTTAGCCAGTAAGAGGCTAGAGCTAATGGGCCAAGCAGTGTTTAAAAGAATACAATTTGTGTGTTGTTATTTTGGGTATAAAGCTAGCCATGCAGGAGCTGGGCGGGAACATAGCCCACTCCCACTACACATGCCTTTAATCCCAGTGGTACACACCATTAATCCCAGCTCTAGAGAGGAATATAAAATGGGAGGAGGAAGTTCTTACACAAATCCTCATTCTAAGATTCCTGGAGGCAAGATCACTATTTTCAGAGTGAGGCAGAGGTAAGAGCCAGTGGCTGGCTGCTTTGCTTTTCTGACTTGATGACAGAAGTTACAAAATAATCTGACACTAGTTTAGATCTGGAGGCAGGATTGCTATTTTCGGAGTGAGGTAGAGGTAAGAGCCAGTGGCAAGCTGCTTTGCTTTTCTGACCTGATGACAGAAGTTAGAAAATAATCCCACACTAGTTCAGAATTACATATAATAAAGGGTTATTTATTTGGGGGCAGACACATAGATCACAGTTTTAGATCACAATCCTCTGCATGAACAGGGAATAGGAACTGAAGCCAGCAGCCAGAAGTAAGTACATGCTTCACAGCAGCATTTATAGTATGAGACCATACCCAAGTGAGTTGATATACTAAAGGCTATTAGCTGCAGTAGCTCCTATATCATTGTCCTTCAGGTTGAACCCAAATTTCTATCCCTTAGTTTTTATTAATCATACTTCACAGGATTTCTCTTTGAAGCAGTCTTGGCGCTCCTGAAGCTCACTCTATAGACCAGGCTGGTCTTAGACTCACAAAGATCCACTAGCCTCTGCCTCCTGAGTGCTGGGATGAAAGGTGTGAATCACCACCATCCAGCTTCTTTCATTTTTATTATGCATGATAACATCTAAAATAATAATTTATAGTATTACCCTTCCCTCATTAGTATAACTCCTCACAGATTAACTGATTAGCAAATAAATAAATATAAGACAAGGGTATTATATTACTCTTCTTCATCAATGTTTGATCATTCAGTTCATTGAACATTAAATCAATACCATTAGATTTGTTAGAAATATAGCTAAAGTTTTATTATCTTTTGAGTTTGTTTTTTATGTTAAAGTATTAAATTTACTTCTTTTGTATATCAATAATCTTCTTCTCCTTCTCCTTCTCCTTCTTCTTCTCCTTCTCCTTCTCCTTCTCCTTCTCCTTCTCCTTCTTCTTCTTCTTCTAGACAAGAGTTCCTCTGTGGAACAGTCATAGATATCCTGGAACTAGTTCTTGTAGACCAGGCTGGCCTCAAACTCACTGAGATTTGCCTGTTTCTACTTCCCAAGTGCTGGGATTAAAGACATGCGCCACTACCAACAGTTTGTTAAAGTATTAAATTTGCTTATTTTGTGTATCAAGAATCTGGTTTCATTTTCTAGTTGTAAAGTGTTTTGTTTTTATTATTTATTCTGTTTATTTATGTATGGGTGAACCTATAGGCATTGTGCAGGTGCCCTTGAAGGCGAGAATGAAGGGATTCTGGCTAGCTTCAGTGTGGCAAGCAAGGCTCTGGCAGGCCTTGCCCTTCTTTCTAATTTCCCGTTTAGAAAACAACAACAACATTAGATTACATTTCTAAAACTAGTCACCAAAGTCTATTCCCTTATTCGGTCATTTCCTCCTCTTGAGGCTGACTACTAAGGTCCAGCTATCGAAGTACTGAAGTACAGATATCAGAAGGTTCCCTTCAACTCACCCAGTTAACATGCCCAATTAAAATTAAAACTTTATCCTAACACAGGGTTTCCCCTTGTACCTTTATAAACTGCCTCCTGTTTACCATGTCTGTCTCCCCTCTCCAGAAGCAGTCCTTTTGTCAATCCAGGACAAATACTCCTGCTCCCTCACCTTTGTTCTGTTTCCCTTCTCCCTGTTCTCGGTCTCCTGTCCTTTTCTCTTATTTCACGACCTCTGTCCCTCTGGGAAAATAAATCTCCTTTCTGCTGAGAACTTGACCTTGCAAGTCCTGAGACAATACTTCCTGCCTGGCTACTGGCTAATCAGCATTTATTTAAAAACATAATTGACAGAATATAGACAATTCTCCCGCACCAGTTTACTTTTCTTCTTGAGTTGTCTATACTTTGGGGATCATATTTAAAATTATTAGATCCATGTCAAGAATATGTTTGCATACTTATTTTCTAGTAGACTTAGGATTTTGTGCCTTATGTTTTTACCCATATTGAATTAATTTGCATGTTTGGTGTGAGAAGATTCTAATTTATTTTTCATGCTGGGAAAATATGCTGCTTAGAAACTATCTCTCGTTTTCCAACCTTTCTTTCTCTATGACCAACAATATTCACCTTTCTCTTCTCCTGTAGGGACTGTTGTCTGGTCTTACAAGATGTTTTTGCTGAAATTGGTGCTAGGTTTAGAGTCAAGTCAGATTCTTTACCAGCATTTCTGAATATACTTAGTGAAAGTCTTCTGAATCTTCTGAGTTTACTCATAGGACATCTGAAAAGACTCTTACTTTAGATTCCGTGTATACAATGGATCTGTTGGTAGGTTTATTGAACTCTCCTGAAGATACTCCAAGCATCCTGAAAAAAACATATCTTTCAAAGATCCTGAAAAATCTCACTCAATATGATTTTTTTAGCTCCACCCATTTGCCTGAAAATTTGAAGATGTCATTATTTTTTTTTCTGCTGTGTAGTACTCCATTGTGTAAATGTACCACATTTTCCTTATCCATTCTTTGGTTGAGGGGCATTTAGGTTGTTTCCAGGTTCTGGCTATGACAAACAATGCTGCTATTAGAGTGAGATCACCTAGACCCAGAAAGACAATTACCATATGCCCTCACTCATAAGTGCTTTAAACATAAAGCAAAGAAAACCAGCCTACAAATCACAATCCCAGAAAACCTAGACAACAATGAGGACCCTAAGAAAGACCTACATGGATCTAATCTACATGGAAAGTAGAAAAAGACAAGATCTCCTGAGTAAATTGGGAGCATGGGGACCAGGGAAGGAGGGTGAAGGGGAAGGGAGAGAAAGGAAGGGGAGCAGAGAAAAATGTATAGCTCAATAAAATTAATTAAAAAATTTAAAAAGAAAAAAAATCCTGAAAATCCCACACTTGCCTGTGATTCCATATGTTGGGTAGTGGAAGTAGTAGTATCAGGAATTTAGGGCCAGTCTTAGCTTCAGAGTGGATTTTTGATAACCTGGGCTACATGCCACACTATTGCAAAAGATCAAAAAGTAAGAAAAAAATAATAACAAAATAAACACCCGAAGTTCAAGAAATGACGATGAAATTATCAAACTCATGAACATTTTTATGCACAATATTTTTGGTGAACTTCTTTTTCCATCTAATGTATAAATACCCTATGGTATAATTAAAATTTAAGATTTGTCTGGTTTTATCACATTGCTGTCCCAAGCAACCTGGCCAATTTAGGCTTGCCAGCAGAAGAGTTTTGGATCCTTACTAACTCTGGTTATTGTGCATAACATTTTAATATAAAGTCTTAATTGACTCCCAAGTAGCCATTGTCCTGGAGAGGACTCCCATGTCCACATAATGATGTGAAAGTTATAGAGTCCACATCTCCCAGTCCCAGCTATGTGAATGTGACCCACTCAAGAACAAGCACAAGAGAGCATATTTTCAGTTTCTGTTCTTCACCTTTCAGCTGACAGAGAGCAGAGCAAAGCCTTGATTATTGTCATAGTAGTTCTGATGCTTCAGTCCATTATTGCTTGACTCCATGTTTCTGGACCTGTAGAGAGGCAAAACATGGTGGAAAAGCATGGAGAAGCTGGGCATCCAATGGTAAACAGGTGGCAACGAGACCAATGTAGATTTTTATATAGGTGTGTAGAGTGCTGCGGGAGGAATATTTCAAATTTCATTTAAAAAATACACAAGCATTAATGGCTACTGATGTATTATGAGTTTTTTTATTGTTTTTAAACTTCATTTTTATTAGCATATATTAAATATATAGGAAAGGGCTTCTTGATTATGTTTCTATATGTACAGATAATATGCTTTCATTATATTCAACTACCACTCATTCTTCACCCTCCTTCTAATCCCAATTCTTCCTCTTTTAGTTGCATGAATTTTCATCCTCTAGTGAATAAAGAAAGAAAATGTGGTATTTTCATTCTTTTGTGGTATGTGTGGATTATTTAACATAGTATGATGATTTCTATTTCTGTTTTTTTTTCAAGAGATATAATTGCATTCTTCATTAGAGCTAAGCAAAATATCACTATGTGTAGTGATATTTCATTTGTAATTTAACAAATAAAGCTTGCCTGAAGATCAGAGTGCAGAGCTAAGCCACTATTTAGCCATAGAGGCCAGGAAGTCGTGGCACACACCTTTAATCCCTGAACTCAGAAGACAGAGGCAGATGGATCTCTGTGAGTTCAAGGCCACCCTGGGCTACGTGAGATTGAATCTATCTAAAACAAATAGATCTGTTACACAGCTGTAAAACAGCTTATACAAAGGTGATCCCAGAACTTGGCATCACATGCCTTTAATTCCAGCACTAGGGAAGTGGAAACAGGAGTGATAAGGCTGGGCAGAGAGAGGAGTATAAGGTGGGAGGAGAAAGGAGCTCAGATGCAGTCTGAGGATTCAGTCTGAGATACAGTATGAGGTTTTGTAGAGACAGCGTACGATCTGAGGTTTGACAGAGAGAGCACGTAATTTAAGGATTCAATCTGAGCAAGCGGTCTGAGGATTTGTAGAGACAGGATTATCCCATCAGTCTGATGATTTGGTGGAGGTAATAGGCCTCTCTAGTTCCTCTGACCTCTCAATTTTCATTCCTAATATCTGACTTCACATTTTTATTAAGAACAATGAGAATTCACACATCAATTGTTTATCAATACATTTTTTTCAGCTTCTGAAACACATCTTGCTGAATTCTATAATTTAGCTATTGTGAATAGCACAATATTGCATTTTAAATAGAAAAAATTAAAGCAGTAGAGAATCATACGCTTTTCATAATAGTTAAGGAGACTACCAAAGGCCTTTTATTATTATAGAAGACAAAGGATGGTCTAAATGAAAGATACATTAAGGAATAGGTTTGGGGGGCACAAATGCACATAGTAATGAATTTTGTGCTTCATGATTCAAGACTATTTTGAGTATGTTTCTTAAGAAGAGTAAACATTGAGAATTCTCTGTTCAATTCAGTGTCCCATCTTTTAATTTGGTTAATTAGCATTTTAAAGTATAGTTTCTTGAGTTCTTTATATATTTTGGAGATCAGAAGAAGTTCAAATGGCCAAAAGGCACTTAGGGTCATGCTCAACCTCCTTAGCGATCAGGGAAATGCAAATCAAAACAACTTTGAGATACCATCTTACACCTGTCAGAATGGCTAAAATCAAAAACACAAATGATAGCCTTTGTTGGAGAGGATGTGGTGGGAATGCAAACTTATGCAACCACTTTGGAAAACAGTGTGGCGGTTTCTCAGGAAATTCAGGATCAACCTACCCCAGGACCCAGCAATACCACTCTTGGGAATATACCCAAGAGATACCCTATCATACTACAAAAGCATTTGTTCAACTATGTTCATAGCAACATTATTTGTAATAGCCAGAACCTGGAAACAACCTAGATGCCCTTCAATCGAAGAATGGATGAAGAAAGTGTGGAATATATACATATTAGAGTACTACTCAGCGGTAAAAAAACATTGACATCTTGAATTTTGCATGCAAATGGACAGAAATAGAAAACACTATCCTGAGTGAGGTAAGCCAGACCCAAAAAGATGAACATGGGATGTACTCACTCATATTGGTTTCTAGCCATAAAGGAAATTGAGCCTATAATTTGTGATCCTAGAGAAGCTAAATAAGAAGGT
>NW_026067910.1:14718212-14760171 GCF_014885135.2 Alexandromys fortis | reverse complement strand
GGGGGAGGGAAATGGGAGGAGGGGAGGAGGCAGAAATTTTTAATAAAAAAATTAAAAAAAAGGAAGAGTAAATGTTGAAAAACTCTGAATATATGGTTGGGATTGTAGCTCAATGATAGAGTACTTGTCCAGCATGAAATCCCAGTTCTGAAGAAATTAAATTCTGATAACAAAAACATGTGTAGGTGAGAGGGGGAGAAAACAAGTTTAAATTTCCAAGAGATAGAGAAAACAGTTTTAATTAGATCTGTTTTTATGAAAACTAAAACATATTATTTGCCAATTGAGCCAAGAGTTAACATGTGAACAGCTATAGACTTGATAATAAATTAGCCCACTAAGAAGAAAGTGTGCTTTCTATTCTTTCCATCTAAACAAATAACCCTTTACTATACTCAATTGTGAGTTAGTGTAGGATTTCTTTTTAGCGTCTTCTCGTCACAGTTTGTTCAAGATGATGATTAAATGATACATATGGATACAGAGGAGACTGTACATGAAATATAAACAAGGATTTGGTTACTTTAGTTCACTAACTACAAGAGTTCAGTATTTTTTTTTCCTTCTCCAAATTCCTTAGATACTTTTAAACTCTCTTTTAACCTTTTTCCCTCCCTTTTACCCAATTCCATCTCAACTTGATAGCAAATGTTGAAAACTGGCAGCTTATGAAAGACTTGAAAAATTGACAAAGGTTAAGGTAGTATCATATCCAACTTACACAGGTTTCTCCTTACTTAATAAAGATAGTATTATAGAGTCACACAAAAAAAAGAACAAAGGCTATCCATCTTGCAAGTCTGCTAGAGTACAATGAACACAACCAGTCAAGGTGCAAAATGACTAATGAGCACTGTCTAGTCCCTATTGTTAAGAGGATTTTCTGTTCAACAGCATAACAACTTAAACTGACTACTACATGAGAAATTGGAGATTTTGGGTGGAAGGGGAGGGGATAAGGGGAGGGAGGAGGAGAATATAAGGGAACAGGATGGTTGATATCGGGGAAGAACAGAGAGAACAAGGAAAGAGATATCTTGATTGTGGGAGCCATTATGGGGTTAGTGTGAAACCTGGCACCAGGGAAATTCCTAGGAATCCACAAGGATGACCCCAGCTAAAACCCTAAGCTATAGTGGAGAGGGTACTTGAACCCACCTTCCCCCTAAAATCAGACTGATGACTACCTTAATTGTCATTATAGATATTTTGTCCAGAAACTGATGGAAGTAGATGCACAGATCCACAGCTAACAATGGACCGAGCTTCTGGAGACCAGTACAAGAGTGATGAGCAATATTATGAGCAAAGGGGTCAAGACTGTGATAGGGATACTCACAGAAACAGCTGACCTGATCTAGTGGGAGTTTACTGACTCTGGACTGACAGAAGGGGAACCTGCATAGGACCAAACTAGACTCTCTGAATGTGGGTGGCAGATGTGTGATTGTGACTATCTTTGCAGCCACTGACCATGGGACCAAGATTTATCCCTACTGCATGAACTGGAGTTTTGGATCCCATTCTTTTTGGAGGAATACCTTGCTCAGCCTAAATTGTTGCCAGAGGTTTCTGTCCTGCCTGATCCCGCAGCTGCAGCTGTCCAGTACCAAAGAAACACACAGAGGCCTACATTAATTATAAACTAGTTGGCCTATTAGCTCAGGCTTTCTTATTAACTAACTTGGTGGAGGAAGGTAATTGGTTAATTATAATAAACCAACTGCTTGGCCTCATAGCTTAGAACATAGGTGGGTGGAATAAACAGAATAGGATGCTGGGCGGAAGAGGAAGTGAGGTCAGACTCTGCTCTGCTCCCGGACAGAGCTGACAGCTCTGCTCTCTGGAGCCAAGACGCCATGCTCAGCTCTCCCAGGCAACTCCAACCCAGGATGGACATAGGCTAGAATCTTCCTGGTAAGCGCACCTTGGGGTGCTTACACACATCATTAGAAATGGGCTAGTCCAGGTGTGAGAATTAGCCTGTAAGGGCTAGAGTTCATGGGCCAAGCAGTTCTTAAATGAATACAGTTTGTGTGTTGTTATTTCGGGCATGAGCTAGCCAAGCGGCCGGGGTGTTGGGGACACAGCCCCGCCGTTCCTATTTCAACACTAACTCTTACATTTTACATTAACCCATAATTCTCGTCTGTGTTAGCCTTGTGGCTTGGTACCTATCAGCAAGGCATTCTCATCTTGCTTTCTCTGTGTCTGGGTGACTACAGACTGAAGCCTTTCCTCTTCCCAGAACTGTCCTGTTCCGGTCACCCCACCTATCAATAAAATGACTAATCAGTATTTTATTAAACTTATACAAGTGGCAAATTTTTATAGGGTACAGGACCATTGTCCCGTAATACTAAATATATAGTGGAGGGCCTTTGTTCTGCATCAAAGTGAGATGTCAGACTTTGCTGACTCTCCATGGAAAGCCTCATGCTCTCTGAGGAGTGGATGGTGGTGGGGGAAAGGTGGGGAAAGCTGGAAGGGGGCAGGAAGTGGGTCTGGGATAGGTATGTAAAATGAGAAACAATCGTTTTTAAAAATAAATTAAGAAATAAGAAATTGGAGAACTGACAAAAAGAAAAATTCGAACTAAAGGATATGAAGTGTGTTTAAATACAACAACTATAAAATTATTGATGGAACACAAGTAACTATGTAGAGGAGAAAACATATAGCCAATCTAGTTTTACAAGAATCATTTTTATTGATTACAGTTTTCCTCATCTGCTATCTTCACTTTGTTAGGCCAGTGCATGATTGATTTTGGGTGTGTTAGTCATATTATATGTCACATTATACAAATAGAGATGAAAAGATAAATCAGACATAAATCAATCTAATGGCCAGTAGATTCAGATGAGGTGCTTCAGTAGTTTCTTCTTAGTGGCTTTACTAGCTACTCATTTCTCCTCCAGACTGATTTCTTGCCTACCACTCAGCCTTGTTTACATCAGATTCTAGAAATGAGACTCCGAGCCACAAAGGAAAATTAGCATGTGGCCTTCTCATTGGAAAAAGTCAAGGGGAGAACTATGAAAAAAAAAAAATTTCCTGGCAAGAACTACAGGGAACACTGAACCTTCTGCAAGGCTAATTATCTGACTAAAGCCTTCAACGCTTGTGGAAAGACTGGAATGTTACAGGTCGAGTCTAATGTCAATTCATCTTGTGCCATCTTTAGCCCAGTTTGCAAGACCTAACGATTTCTGTGATTAGGTAAATCCTTTGGAATAGACAAACTGGTAGCTTCCACCAACTGAAATGCTAAGAAATCTGTCAGATAGCATCTGAGATCCACAGCTAAGATTTCCCTGCCTTGTTTCAACCTGCTTACCTCAAGTTCCCACCAATGTATTTGAAAAATATCTTGATTTAATACTTTTGTTGTTGCTGTTCTATTACTATAACACTGTCATAAAGCTGTAACCATTTTGGAACAAAAAAGTGGGGTATCCGAAACCTCATCCATATTTGCCTTTATAATAAACTAGCTCTTATTCCCTTTTGAAAAAATATTGGCCTTCTTCCTGCTGGTTCTGCTAACCTAGGCTTCTGCTCTTATTATTCACACCATTGTACTCTAAACCGATCATCATTTTTCTCCAGTGCTTTGCAGGGTTATATCCATCCCACCAAATGGTCCTATTCCTTTGATCCTTATTTATGATAATTCAAGAATTCTAGGAACATGAGAGTATCTTCCAAACAAAGGCACAAAGCTGGCCAAACTGGTTTCCAATTACTCTTAAAATGCTCCCAAAAGCTCATTTATTTGTTTTAGTCAGTGTAAAACTGATGGTCTCTAGATGACCCATCTTTAATTTCTACCCTTTTCTTCCCTTTTTAAAAGCAAAAACAAACAAACAAACAAACAAAACCCAGAGTTTCAGTAGCTCAGGCTGGCCCTCGACTCTATATAACTAAAGGTGCCCTTAAACTCTTGACCCTCCTGCATCCACTTTACAAAATAATGGGATTACAGGTATGCAACATCAAGCTTGGTTTACACTTCCTTTTCTTAACAAAGTACCTGAAAAAAAAAAAAAACCTTTACAGTTGTATATAAATCAACCTTCCTCTTTTTCTCTTACACACACACACACACACTCGACATTTGCGAGGACCCAAGAAGCACACCTTATAAGAAAGGTAAAGCCTTTTGTCTCCTCAGTGTCTGTAGGTTAGATCTTGTCGTAAACACAAACAAAAAAAATGCTGCTGGACTTTCTCTACACTGACAAGCAAGCTGTACTTTCCATTTCTCTACTTAGCTCAGACTGTCCTCTTAAAACATCCAAATTGCATCTGCTCAATTAGGAACAGACATCCCCCCCCCCACTGTTCCAAGTTATCGATTAAAATGTTTCAGCCGCTTTAATCTACCTTTGATACCATCTACCTATCTGAATCCTTTCTCTGGGATAAAATGATACAATGTGGAGTAAAAGCACCTCTCCTTTCGGTTGGCTTCCAACGTACTTCTTTACAGCCTGTGTCATAAAAATAGAGGTCAATACAGATTTCTAGCTTGGTGTCCTTAAAGAGCACATGCCATAGTGCATGTCATGTCACAAGTATTCACTGAATATTTAATTTTTGATGACATAATACTGACCACAATAACTCTTAAATCTAAAAAGGCTCGATATCCTTTGCCATTCTCTCCCTTTCTCTTCTTTCTAGGTTAGCAATCCAACAGGATGGGAAGCATCTAGGGTCTCTCCTTTCCCTAGCCTGAACCCTACAGCAAAGAACCACAGAAAAACCCAAGTCCCTCCTCCAGCTCGCGACATCTGGGGAGAAAGTTCCCGAAAAGGAGGTGGGATCTGAAGGGAACGGGTGGGTCTTCGGGGCCAGGGAGTTCCTTCTGATGGCCCAGGGGCTCTGGCTAGCGAAGAGCCCGAGAGTGAGCAGGCTCTGAGCGGCCGGAGCGGAAGCAGGTCAGCGGGCCAGAGTCCCGGAAGCCGGGGTGAGAGCGGAAGAGGGTCGCGCGCAGCGGACGGTAGCGTACTGAAGGTGGCTTACGGAGAGCGGAAGGGGGGGGGGGCTTGAGAAAGCGGAAAAGGAAGTCAGCCCTGGGGCTCTGGGGCCGTAAACCTGGACAGCGGCGGTCGGCGTGCGTGGGAGTGCGGCTCCCCGGGGAACCCCGGAACCCAGTGTGGCGTGATGGGGGAGGAGCGCCGTGCCCGGCGAATCTCGAGCGGAGGAGCGTGCGCACCGGGTCGCCGTGCAGGTGCGCTGCCCTCTGCCGGCTCCTTAAGGCAGTGCAGGCGCCGCTCAAGGAGGGTCTCGGGTGGATTCCGGGGTATGTTGCAGAGATCGTGGGAAAACTGCGACGCCAGCAATTTCAGAGGCGGAGGAGATTTGAATCAAACCAATAAGCGGAGTTCTGAGTACCTTGGAATCCCCTTGAGAACTTAGGTGATGTTCAGTTGGATCTCTCTAATGTCTACTTGTTAACTAAATTATCTTGCTTCTTTTTTTTTTTTAAGATATTATATTTTTATCTTGCTTCTTTTAAGCATTAACTTCATACTTGTTTCGTGAAGCCAATCTTTTAAAACAACAAAGGAGGAGCAACCGAACTAAGCGGGTGTTAGTAAAGTTTTTTACCCCTTCCCCACTTTGTCCAAATCCTTGAGGAGTTACTGCCAGGAAAGGCTTTCTGGAGGGCGTAAAAGTTAGTACTTATTTTCCTAACTTCCACGTCTGATTAGCGATCAGAGCAAGCCTAATCGGAGACTTAGTGTGAAGAAATAGTATTCTCTTTGGGGGGATTGACAGGTAGAATTATGAAATCTCTGGGGTGGTTGAAGAAAGAAGGGGCAGGGCAACGAAACTGTTTGTTTTTGGACACCTCATTAGACTATTACTTGACAGCCGATTAGCTGATGATCTGATGGGGCACACAGAGCAGTCAGTAATCGTCATCCCTGAAAGGCAAACCGGCGTGTGGAGAGACAAAGTTGCAGCGGGGTGAGTTAGACTGAAGAACCAGCTATGGTCAAGTCCTGAAGCCTACGAATTTGTTTTAAGGGAATTATTTGCCAGGAAGTATTCCCAGCAGTCCAGGTGCTCTCTTGGCAACAAAATTTTGCAGGACAATTTGTCAGAAATAGCCGGGACCGTGTTTGATGCGATCACAGATGTTGGTAATGGAGATGGGATTTTATGCAGACTAGGGAAGTGGAGGGGATGATTTGGCATTACTGTCCAAAATACAAAAGATTGTAATATCATGTATGCTGAAGTTTAGGATGACAAAAAATTAGATTTGAGGAAATGAAAGTTACTTTCTTAGGTGTGTGTGGGCATGGGGGAGGTGTGGGTGGCATGCAGCGGGATTTGAGAGTTAAGGTGTGTGAAATTGAAAACCTGAGAAACAGGTTATATATTTCAATCTAAAGTGCCTTCTGATTTTTTATTGTTTGTTTCTTTCCTTACTCTGATTGAGTTAAATATGGAATTATGTAAACGTTCTAGCCCAAGTTACTGATTCCAGCGTGGGGTTAAATAGAAAAGGATTGTTAGTGGGAGAATTGACGAGGAAAACCTTTGGTCCCGGATGGCCAGAGGGGTATCCCTTTCAGCTGCCAGTGGTTTGGCAGAAAGTTTTCTCAGCTGATGCAATCTGTTCCCTGTTTAGGACGACAGAACAGCCCACATGATACGGTTTGGTTATATTTTTGCACTGAAAAATGTTTTATAAAATTGTAACTGCCCCCTTTTCATTGCCTTGTGTTGCCAAGAGTAAAGCAAATGTAGGTTGTTTATGTGTGTCTAATCCGTGGCAGCACCTGAATCTTAAACTCTTTACTTGAATTTTCAGATGTTGCACTAATTCTCTAATGTCAAACATCTTAGCACCACTAGCCATTATGTACATTTAAAACCGATTTTTTTTTTTTACTGTTTAGGGTGCTACAGATCTTGACTGGGTTCCCTCAAATGTACTAATCTTTTATTTCATTTTATTTTATTTTATTTGCTCTTTACTGGTAAATCATCTCTAAATCTAAGAGTGTATTAGTCCTAACCCTTAGCATCCATTTGCCTTGTGAGAGGAAACAAAAATTACTGATATATGTAACATGTTTACATGTTTACTTGGGGTATTATTAATAATGACTATTAGGGAAAACTTAGGAATCTGTTTTAAAGTACCAGGTCAGAAAAAAAGGAGGAAAAATAATTTAAGGGGGGGGGAATAAATAGCATATTTGTGAGACTCTGGTGATTTGAGTCCATGTATGTATATATGTATATGTATATGCATGTGTATATGTATATGTGAGGGGTGATCATGAGAGAAGAGATGCAAGTTTTAAGTAAAGGCAAATCAAGGAAATCTTTGGACATACTTCTTTCGTTAGTAGAGAGGCATAAAAAAATCTTAATTTCAGAATATACCAATTGAATTATAGGGACATCCAGGTATAAATGAGGCCTGAATCAGAGCTAGGAATGTGAGATTTGTTATCTTATAGCCTTTAGGAAAGTTGTAGGCCGTAGAATCAAAGACCTGTAACAGTTGATAAAAAATGCACACACACAAAGTGTTGCAAGACACTCTTCCCCGGGGAGGGAGAGTTAAGTCCAAACTGAGAACCAATGACAGGCCAACACAACGCGTCCTCTAAATACCACGTCGGTGAACTAGCGCATTTATTGGTTTACTTACAGGAACAGGAATGACTCAAAGGCAGCTGCATCCCTGAAAGTCCGCGCCAGCATGGACCAACACTTAGGAAAGCTGGAACCTTGAAGGAAAATGAGATATGTAGGCTAGCCTGGCCTACTTAACCAGGCCATGTCTTAATTTTTTTTTAAAATGAAACTTACCTTCACTGGAGAGGTTTTCACAATTCAAGAGAAAAGTTTATCATTATATCCAGATATAATGGCAGAAAAATAAAATTGAGTCTTTTATTGGAGCAATTTCATACTTCTTTCTTTTCCAGAAATGGCAAAAAGTCTTCTGACTACATCTCTGACTACAAGGATGAAACTGTTACAAACAGGGGTGTCGCTTTATAACACATCCCATGGTTTCCACGAGGAGGAAGTGAGGAAGATACTGGAGCAGTTTCCTGGCGGCTCCGTTGACCTCCAGAAGAAGCAGAATGGCATTGGCATTCTCACTCTGAACAACCCCAGTAAAATGAACGCCTTCTCAGGTATGGGGGTCCCCTCTCCCGAGAGAGAGTGACACTGAGTCAGAGCCTGCTATTGCAGGGCCTGGCCATGCTGACAAAATCCTTGAAAGTCTTGGAGTTTGTGTGTGTGTGTGTGTGTGTGTGTGTGTGTGTATGAATGACTGTAATGTAAACCAGAAATATTTTGTAATTATGCATATGGTTATTTTTTTTAATTATGAGTGCAAATATTAATAAAAATGAAATTCATGTGTAGAGGTAAATATTCTAGTAGCCATCATTTAGGAAGCAAAATTAAATAGAGCTGCCCTCCCAGCCCTGAGGCCATACCTTCCTTGCCATGATGGCTGGCGTGCGCCCTCCTGAGCTGTGAGCTGAAATGAAGCCTTCCTTTCTTCATTTGTTCCTTGTCAGGAGTTTGACAACCACAGGGAGAAAAGTAACTATCACAGACTCCACACAGCAACTCTGTGGAGTTCTGTAAACATTTTTTTATTGTTTAAATGAAGATGAAAATGTCCCTAACAAGGAATTTTTGTAGCGTTGGATTTTTTTTTATTTTATTGTACTATTCAGCTAGTTTAAGAAACTAGGTTTTGATAAGACAGTCTAAGATTTTGGTTCTATGTATATCAAACATAAATGATTTAAAATATTTTCAACAAAAATAACATACATGAAATTACATGTGAGATACTTTCCTTTTTTATTTTCATAGTTATGCCTTTGAAATCTGTTTTTACATTTAGTTCATATCTCAACTGACCATCCGCATTTCAGGTATGCAGAATTTGCATGTAATTAATGGTGGTAGTTGCTCATATTTAGTTATATAGGTGAGTATTAGTTTGATGCATGATGTGCAAAACAAATAAAAGCACAGCTGCTTTAAGTATGGTGTTTTGTTAGCTTGGGTGGGGAGATGAGTGAACCCTCAGTGCCTTTGCTTAAAAATAATCAAAGCAGACATACTAAGGCCCTTTAGTGTGTAAGGTCTTCTTCAACTCGTTAGGCTTACTGCACAAGTCAAAAGAGTGAGTTTAAAATTAACTAGTAGTATAGTTTTTTTTTTTTTTAATGTCCATAGACACCAATATGCCACGGACCGTCCCTCTTGGAGACCGCTATCCACGGGAGAACAGGGTGAAGGATAGGATAGCCAGGATACGATGCAAGGGAATGACAGACAGACACACTGGTAGTGAAAATCTGCTGCAATTTTACTTCTGCAAAGCTTCAGTTTATGTACAAAACAGATCAAAGAACTTGGCAGGCTCATTGCATCACCCCATTCAGGGTTCCAGACATAAATCAAGGCTAAGCATAATCAAAATAGAATTCCTTCTACGTGCTCAAGGTGTTGGCAAGGACTTTTAGTTTTGTCTCTTAGAATTCTGTCTCACACCACTAACCATATTCTACCGTGGGGGACTAGTTCTCAGAGTCCTGGGTCTAGCTTTTGTCTATATAGTCTTTTATTCTTCTGTTTTATTATTAATAAAGTTTCCAAGGCTCATGTGGCGTGGGGCATGCTTCAGTTCCTCAAGGACTGCTTAAAGAACGGTGGGGCCGAGCCAAGGACATACTTTGATTTCTTGGTGAGCTGTCAGCTGAAAACAGGAAAGATAAGAAATACAGAGAAAGATCATGCAGGGTGCCAGGAGGGCTCGCTCTCAAGGCCATTTCCAGATACGAGATCTGCCTAAGGCATCAGGTCCTATCTTGACCACTGATTGCCAGGGGACCACCTGGGGCTTTGCTCCAGGAAGCTCTAACCCCAATCCTTCAGCAGGCGAAAGCCAGCGCAGAGGCATTTTGTCATTACACGGCAGTCACTGCTGTGGACGTGGCACCATTATTGCTTAGGCACTAAAATATCATACATGATTGAAAATGTATATTTGTATAGATTTATTTATTCTTACACTAAATGTGTGCATCTTTGGTTTCTCCCAAACTAGAAGTAATTTGGATATAATATTTTTCAAGCACATAGGACATTCTTCAGAAGTTTCCATTTTAAGTAGATAATACTTAGAAAGGATTATTTTATTAGTTATTTATGAGTGCATGACATTGATCTAACATTTACTGTAGAATCCCATCCCACTGGTTACTTAAAGAATGACAGAATAGTGATTATTGACCTTGTGTATTTTTTTCTTAAAATAAGTCTGTATATTTTAGTGAGATCTGTGTAGCAAGGCTTGGAAATCTGGAAGTTATAACCTGCAGTTATGGTTTGTACTTTGGCTTCTAATTGTGTTTTCCCTTATCTAGGGTAGTAAGGACATTATGACCCTGGAAGTTAACCAAAGATGTGCAAAGATACAGCTCATTCATTAGCTCTTCAGATAACATTCTCTGTGGATTCCAATTTTAAATTTATTGTCTGCTCGGGTTCCCCAGGCTCCTCTTCATTCTGTAGCTGCTGGTACCCGGTGCCGCAGGCCGGCTAAATTTATTGTTAAAGGAAGGCCGTTAAATTTATTGTGAAAGAATTTTGTAAAGATATCATCATAATGATCTAAGATGTAAATCATTGCCTTGACTGCTGGTAGACCTGTAAAGCACTTTCACTGTGTTCGTCAGGCATGTTAGTTTGTCAACCATGTCTTATTTATTATGTATTTATTGGACTTAACTAAGATCTTGTCAGTCCTGCTAAGAAGAGAGCTAGACTAACTTTGTCCTATATTTTTATAGCCTTTATATCATAAAATCTCACAGTCATCTTATGCTCATAAAACTTATTGAGCTTGTTCACTGAGACAATGTGTATTTGCTATCTTTACTATAAGAAGTAATTTTTTCTTATCACTGTAGCCAATATTATATATTCCATTTTTTATGTCTAGGACATGTATGATCATTTTTATTTTTCTTTCTAAATATATTTGTCTGATTTCTTAAGATACATAGACTAATGAATCAATATTTTAAGGTGGGGCTGTTTTATATGCCTTGTTTGTATATTCCATTGTATCAGTGTAATGGGAAAAGTAAAATGCTGTGGATCCCTGAGTAGGTCCAGCAGGCCACCAGCTGGTCCATGGCAGGGAGCCACGTGGCAGGCAAGAGACAGAGACTTGGATAGGTATGCCATGCAGAGTGAGACTGGATATTTATTTAGTGGATTATGGAAGGGAAGGGGGGGAGAAGAGGAGAGAGTGGAGAGAGAGGGAGGGAGGGAGGGAGGGAG
Organism: Alexandromys fortis; assembly: GCF_014885135.2. Lineage (NCBI taxonomy): Eukaryota > Metazoa > Chordata > Mammalia > Rodentia > Cricetidae > Alexandromys > Alexandromys fortis. The sequence goes on along the minus strand of NW_026067910.1, from coordinate 14,748,807 downwards.
GGAGGGAAGGAGGGAAGAGAGAAAAGAGAGACGGAAGCTGCCTCTTCGAGAGGGAGATGGAAAAGGAAGAGAATCAGGCTGCAAACAGAAAGGAAGATCTGCCTGCCTCAGTGGATGGAGGAGGGAATGGGCAGGGCTTGTCTCTTAAAGGGATAGAACAGATCATTACATTCCCATCTCTTTTTTATGATAAAAAGGCAGGAGGTTAGGTACCACATGTTAAAGGAATTGGGGCGACAGATTTTCAAGACTGCTTCCCGCTTATTTGTGGGTGTCGTCTTTGGGCAGGGGGGAACCCGAGAATGCTGGGTGCTGGTAACATCCTGGTGTAACTGGTCTGTTTGTTCCTGTCCAGTGTTTGTGGTATGGAAATGTCTGGTGTCTCTTACACCTGTCTAAGGTATTGACAGAACAGAGGACAAAGTTAAGTTAAGGGGGAAAAAAACTAGGGAAATGAGGCGGGTGTATCTGACCTGTTTAAGGTGGATTCTTCAATTCGGCTCTCTGGAACTCACAAGAATTCTTTGGGCTTGTGAAAACAGAAGTTTTAGATATATACATTGTATAAACAGTAGAATACTTATGTTAGAATAACTGTGACAGATATTTTTGCATAATGAAAAGTATTTTTAAGACTATGGAAGGCAGTGTGAGACAGAATTTTGTTAACTGGTATTTGTCCTCGTACCTTTATTACTTGCAGGCACACACCTTAATATCTTGTATTTGTAATTTACTGCAGTTTGTTTGGTGAGGTTGTCCTTTTAAATGATATAACATCTCAGTTGTCCAACTACATCAGAGATCTTGGAGAAGGATAAAATTTTACTTGAGTTACTGATTAAAAAATGACAGAGAACTTACTTGGTTGTCACCTAGAGCTACTCCTCAGCGTCCTCCATGGTCACTGAAGGTCATAATTGTCTTTGCTATTTAGTGCAGAGCCTGCCAGGCTCTAGAAGATTTTGGGGCTAAGAAATCTGTAGGAAGACAAGCCTACCTTGACCTGAGCAGCTAGGCTGTTGATTCCAGCGAGTCTGTCCATGTCTGGAGATCTTCAGTTTAGATAAAAGGCAGTTTTGCCCAGTGCTGGGACCAGCCGGTGGCCTGCTGCCACTGCCCCCGGATCCACAGCATCTAACTTTGCCTTACAGTCAGCAAAATAGGCATTTGGTAGATACACAGTAGATACACAGTAGTAAAGTATACATCCTGGTAGGCTTGCTCGACATGTTACTATTTGTGTTTTCAGCAGTCTCTTACATCTGTTCATGTTTTTGCTCTCATCTGGTAGGTGTCATGATGCTACAACTTTTGGAAAGGGTAATTGAACTGGAAAATTGGACAGAAGGGAAAGGCCTCATTGTCCACGGGGCAAAAAATACTTTCTGCTCAGGATCTGATCTGAATGCTGTGAAAGCACTCTCCACTCCAGAGGCAAGTATGTTATGTGCTGAGGCTGCTCCCAGCAGACCATCCTATGTGGTTGTTGTCATAACTTGTACTCCTTAGCTTTCTAACTGTAGTTTCTGTTTTGTTTGGTTTGTTTCCATTTTATTCTTCGTGAGAAAATGTAAACATTTATAAGGTGAATAATATAGGAAAACAAATAAATGTTGAGGTCTGACCTACAGAGGATCTCTGAAAGACAGTTGGGCTGACATGCTGAAAGGACTCATCTTTGTGGTCTAAGAAGAGTGCTCTTGGTTGTGCTGGTGGCTTTGGAGGAGGCTTTCAGAATTGCCCCTGCTACTCTCCTTCCCAGCAGTGCCCCCACATTTTTTTCCTTTCTAACTTGATTGAATATTTTTTACAAAAATTGATATTTTAGCATAATGTTAAGATTGTGAAACAGTTGGAAAAATAGTCTAGAGTTCCCCATATGTGTACCCTATGCCCTTTGTTTTAGCATATTACTTTGGTATAAAGATTACTGCTAGTGAAATCCCACGCTGATCTCATATGTGGAATCTCAAATGGAGAAGCTTATTGGAACACAGAGTAGAATGGTTTTTGACAGGTACTAAGGAGGGAATATGGGAAACAGATTTTGGTTACACAGGTAAATTAGTGCTAGAAATTAGTTCTCTAGCATAGTGCCTATATTGAGCAATGCTATAGTATATCCATTAAATTGTGGGTCTTACGTTGAGTGTTTTTACACATATTCTACATTGATGATAAAGGGAATGATAAAAATACTATAATTGATGGGTGTATCTGCAGTCTGAATAGGTGCTGATAATTGAATTACTGATTATCTGTAAACTCAAGTTGCATACATTAGATATGTACTTCTTCCACATGTCAGAGTGGTGTAAAAGAGGAGGGAGAAGAAATTTCATAAATTATTGGTATTGGTCGTTCTGTTGTATTGTAAGAGGCTGCTTATTCATTTTCAGGTTGCCCAGACTCTCGAAATAATCACACAGAAACTATATTATTTAAATCTTGCTTAGCCCATGAGCTCCAACTTCTTATTTGCTAACTTTTATATCTTAATTTAACCCATCTCCATTTATCTGTGCATCACCATGAGGTTGTGGCCTACCAGCAAAGCTTCAGCATGCCTATCTCTGCTGGTGGCTCCATGGCTTCTTCCTCCCAGCATTCAGTTTAGTGCCCCCCCCCCTCCGCCTAGATCTGTTCTACCCTATCAGGCCACGCCAGTTTTCTTTATTCATTAATGGTAATCACAACATACAGAGAGAAATCCCACATCACTATTTTGTCCTTTTTCTGCTTTGAATCCTATTTAGGAGTCATCATGATTCCTTAGAACTCTCATCTGTGAAAGTTCCTCATACTCTGGGCATGTGTGTGTGTGTGTGTGTGTGTGTGTGTGTGTGTGTGTGTGTACGGTCTTATTCTGTAGTTCAGAATTGTTTTGTGCTACTGCTGTCCTATTGCTCATTATGTATACTTTGTATCCTTGACTGTCTTAAAAGTCTCCGAAATCAGGGCTAGAGAGATGGCTCAGTGGTTAAGAGCACTGGCTGCTCTTCTAGAGGTCCTGAGTTCAATTCCTAGCAACCACATGGTGGCTCACAGCCATTTGTAATGAGATCTGGCGCCCTCTTCTGGCGTGCAGGCATACATGGAGGCAGAATGTTGTATACATAATAAATAAATAAATCTTTAAAAAAAAAAAAAAAGTCCCTGAAATCCTCCAACCCCAGCCTCCTGAGAGCTAGGCTTATAGTCATGAGCCACCACATCAACATCTTTGTGGGTAATATTCAGGGTTACAGTAACATTTTTAAAGAATAGGGTATATTTATTAATGCTTATTTTAGAACTGACAAGTAGAAATAGTATATATATAATTCCTGAAATATTTTTTCAAATAATCTGTAATTATGTTCATATAAATATGAAATTTAAAGTCTTGAAGTCTGGGAATTGCAGGCACCTAACGTGAGTTGTAGTTGGATGTTTGAATGCATCTAACCCTTGCAGCTGAGGCCATGAGACCTCCTGTGACTGCACATTCTGAATCTGTTCTCTCAGCGCTGCATTTCTGTGGCCAGCATACTGACTCTTTATGTAACAAATGTGTCAGTAGCATCTGCATGTTTGATGATATATATGTATGCCAATTTAGGAAGTGGATTACATTGTCCTCTAAATATAATAAAATGCTTTAGTGTGATTATTAAAATACTTGTCTTTAAAAGGTAATTATGTTTTTTTTTTGCCACTGTAATTTTTCAATTGAAAATTCTGAAGAAAATTTCCAAGCATCCACAGAAACAGACAAGCCCAGTGTTACCCTCACATATCCATCATGGTGTAAGCACTGGCAATACTGTATTCCTAAGCTATTTCTTTGGATTTTTCCTTTCATGTATAACTGACCCTGTCAGAAGCTGATTTCTTTTGGGGTCTTTTTCTTCATGCTGAGGAAGATTCTACAGTTATCCCTATTACACAGTTGGTTCATAATAGAAAATGTGGAAACCAGGAGATGGACTAATGAAACACAAGGATTAGCCCTGAAGAGTTATTGAAAGGAGAAAAGCAAAAAATAACAAAAATGTGTAAATATTATTCAATTATAAGATTGAGGTTATATGCCATGGTTGTTGTGGAGACCCTAAGAAGTCTCTTTTTAAAGGTAAGTAGGAATCCAAGTCCATAGTGGTGAACTTCACTGTATAGGGAAATACAGCATTGCTTACTTCATAGCACGTGGGTGTAATGCATCAAGGAAAGGTTTGGGGCCTAGAAACCTTCACAATCTTAACCTAGCTTAAAGACGATGACTTCCTTTGTTACTCTTCTGACAGTGTATGGCTTGGGTCTTTGTTGCTTAAATGTCTATAGCGACCCCCAATTTCTGTCTAACTACTTTAGGCTTGTTGATACTCTTCTGCAATTTTATTTTAATCATAATAATGTATAGACAAATGACTTGTTTCCCAATAATTTTTCAGTGTATTTGGAGGAAATTCCTTAATCCCTAAAGCTGGTTCTTATAGCCATAGAATAAGATACTTTGCAAGATGCAAGTTATTATATTCAAGATGGGTGCAAGTGCACAGTGCGATGCTCGTGGCTTCCTTGTGCGCATTGGGTAATGTACATGTTTTGTCATGGATGCTATTGGGAAGAGCTGAAAGTAGAATCTCAGGATACAGACAGAAAACAAAATCTGTGGCATCTCTCCACATCTTTGTTCAGTACTTTCCAGGTGCCTATACCTAAACATTGGCAGGTCTGTTTTTTCCATGGTTATTTTTTTCAGGTAGTATTTTATTTTATTTTGCTAAACTAGCCCTTCTTTCTTCCTTTTTAAATTTTGTTTTATTTTATGTGTATGGGTGTTTTACCTGCATGTATGCCTATGTATTACTTGCATGTCTAGAGAGGACATAACAGAGTATTTTATCTCCTGGAATGGAAGTTAGAGATGTGGTGAGCTAAAGTGTAGGTGCTGGAAATTGAACCCTGGTTCCTAGAGGACTAGCCCATGCTCTTAAGTGCTGAGTCATATCTCTAGCCCCTTGATTTTTCTTCCTCCTTCAACTCAGGAAAATAAATGAGTGTTTGACTTTGTAGCTTTGGGTGATGAATTAATTATAACAATTCATCGTCTTCCTTTTCCTGTTTACTTTCTTGTTTTTGTGTATACCAGGCTGTCCTGAAACTGCTAGAGATTCTCCTACCTCTGCCTCCCAAGAGTTGGGGTTACAGTATGTTGCACCATTCTTGATCAAATTACCCTGGCTCTTTTGGGCCAGTATTAATTTCTATTTTACAATACATTTATGTCAAAACACACTCCATTTCAGGATTGTCATTAATACTGAATAGTATGCTACTAGCCTCAAGGAAGGTATCACATAGCTTAGCATTTTCTGCCATCCCCACATCTCTGCACCTCAGTTCAAATTGTTTCTTCATTGGTGCTCTTCTCTGTTAGTTCAAGCGTTAAAAGACAAACAACCAATACACTGTACCTTAGTGGTTGTTGCACCAAGATTGTTGAGGACTTATTATATCCCTTAAGCTCTCATCCTGTAGAAACAATATGTTAAATAATGAATTGAAACACATTTTTCACAGAAAACAGTTTTTAAGTACTGTAGTTAAGGCATAAGAGTTTTTTTTTTTTTTTTTTAAAGTACTGTGTAACACATGGACTTCTTAGTAACTAGAAAAGTCCGCCATGATCAGGAGGCCAGATATTTTGTGACTGAAGTTAAGATTTTTGGTTGAAGTTAATGATAGTAATAAGGTACTTTGCAATTATGTGGGATTTGGTTTATCAAAAATCTTAAAATCTTAGATCTTTCTGAGGCTGATAGGATATTGCTTATCCTACAGGAAGGGTTACCAAACAGCAGGATGGGAAGAATTCCTAAGAAAAAGAAATTAAATGCAGAAATATTGGGTGCGAAGTAAAGCTTTTTTTTTTTTTTTAACTAATCAATCCATGAACTGAGAACAGGTCTAGATTTGTTCAGTTGGAATAAAAGTGGAAAAAAAGTAAATATTGGAACTATTTCAGCGGAGGAACAGAGAAGACACACTTAGGCCCTGCTGATAGGATTGTGTAACCTGGAGAAATTAGTAATACCACCAGCATCTGAGCCTGCTGACCGTTGCTGACCATTCTGGTTACTAAGCCGCCCATGTGTCTTACCCACCATCCTGTAAGCCAACTAGAATCCCTGGTTTAGTCCTCATTCCTGTGGATGAGAAAACCGTGCTCGTAGTCAGGATAGGCTCCCATGCGCTATCACAGTGACAGAACGAGAGCTCAGGTGGCCATTTTACTCCTGGGAAGTTTTGCAGTGCTGAGTTTGAGGTACTACTGCGGTACCAGTGAAGTCCAGAAGGTGGAAATATCCAGCAGGTTCTAATACTTCACTTAAATCCAGCAGCAGGAGTGGTTTAAACTTTCAAAGAAAAGAATATGAATAAAGAAAAGAGAGAGACAGAGCTATGGGGAGTGTTTCGAAGAGGACTTGCCTTAAGCGGATTGTCTGAACCAGGGTGATGAGTTGAGGGCGGAAGCTGGAGATGAACAACCAAGCAACAGACAATTAGGAGTGAAGAGTGTGCCTAGGAAGAGAGGACCAGAGTGAAGGAACAGGTGTGAAACTGAAGAGAAGATGATATGCAAGAAGGAAAAGTTATTTAATTGGACAAATAGAATATTAAAATGTTTTGGGACAAGGCTGAAAGCCGGATTATATTGGATTGAAGAAGGTATGGCTCCTATGAGAAAATACGGAGTTCGTGAAAAATCTGGGACTCAAAGCCTTAGAGCGCAAATCCCAGAGCTCACTAAACCTTCTCTCTTTACACGAGGCTTCCTAGAGGTAGCAGGTGGAAGGTCCGACTGGAGTTCTCCCGAGTCACTGAGTGGTGCTCCACTCTTCCAGGAAGCTGGAGTGGTCTTGGCTGTCAACTTGATGGGATTGAAGAGTCACCTTGGAAATAAACCTTTGTGCATTCTTATGAGGTGTTTTCTGGATTAGGTTAATTGAGATGAAAAGACCACCCTAAATGTGGGTGACACTTGCATATCCTGGGGTCCTGGTCCAAATGAAGAGCAAACAAGCTGAGTAATGCCATTCTCCTCTGCCTCCTGACTGCGCATGCCGTATTCCCAGCTGCCTTGGGGTTCCGCTGCCACGCCTTCCTTGCCATGATAGACTAGAGACTCAAACTCTTATGCCATCAACCCTTGCTTTCTTCCTTAAACTTCTGTTTTTAGAACTTTTGCCACATTAGTGAGAAACAAGAGTAATTCAGGAACTGTCTGACTCGCCCTGTGCAGTGCTGAGCTCAAGCCCTCGGAGAACAGCCCACCCAGCATCATTTACGGTTCTGCCTCACAGAGTGCAAAATGAAAATGTCTGTTTTCAAAAAATTTGACTTTGTTTCCTTTCAAACTCTGAATTTAAAAAATATTTCTTATATATGTAATATTTATTTGTGTTTATGTTTATTTTTATTCAAAGAATGGAGTGGCCTTATCTATGTTCATGCAGAACACCTTAACAAGATTAATGAGGTAACGTATCTTTCTTTTAAAAATAGGATTTTTAGAACACCGGGTTTAGTAATTTATTATTTCATTACTTGTACATTTAAAAAGGCTTAGCTGAGCTTCAAACTGTGTCTGTTGTAATAATGGATTATTTCTTTATGCCACACAGAGCAGTCATTAGAATGACATGTTAGTGAGGTATGAACAGCTTTGAAAAGAAGCGGAAAATAATTTAAGAAGCAGTGCCCATATAACCATCTCCCGCCAGGAGCAGCTAGAGTCAAAGTCAGATGCTGACACCAGGCAGAGAAAGGACCGTGATCGAGAGGTGACACACAAAGGCCCCTCCAGGAAGGAGAACAGTAGAAGTGGGCTGAAGCAGACTACATCCAGATGAGGGAGACTATAAAAGCTCTGACAAAAATGGGCTTACTTCGTATCTGGATAAAGAAAAAGGGAGAAAAAAAAATGCATTTCAGGTTACAAATTTTGACATGTTTCGAATCTCTTTCTGACTTTATTCTAAAAGCAAGCAGTTTAAAGGTATGAAAACTGAGAAAATTGGTATCTAAGCATGTTTATTAATTAGGCATTTCTGTATTTTTATACTCATTTGAGAATCTAGAAAAAAATAATAGAATCATCATGTTACTGTTTTAAATACCATTGCCTTATTTCTCCCATCACACTGTTCTTGACTTTTTTTTCCTAGTTTAAAATTTTAATTTTAGATTATTTTACTTTGTGTGTATGAATGTTTTGCCTGGGTGACTGTATTGTGCACTGCATGTGTGTCTAGTGCCTTCAGAGACAGGAGGAAGGCATCAGATCCCCTGGAACTGGAGTTTGGATGATTATTAGCTATTATATGGGTGCTGGGAATTGAACCTGGGTCTTCTGCCAAAGCAACAAGCCCTCTAAACCACTAAGCCATCGGTCCCTTTTCCTAGATTTTTTTAATTTTATTTTTTTCAATTAATTAATTTATTTTTGAGACAGGTTATTATGTAGCTCAGTTTGGCCAACACACACACACACACACACACACACACACACACACACACACACACACCACAACTTACTGTTGGTCATGGTAATCCCTAAACTCCTGATTCCCCTGCTTCCATCTTCTGAGTGTGCATCTTCTGATTACAGGCGTACAACCCCACATCCAGCTAAAAGTTATTCTCATTTAAGTAATCCTTTCTATGTGGAAGAGGGCTCATTGGGAACTATTTAGTCTCATTAGACCAATATGTTACATTTTGGTTAGAACCTATTACAACTGCATACTTCTGAAACATTTTCAATCTGCCTGATAGTATTCTCACACTGTTGTGACAGGATGCACTTTTATATTATTACTTTTTAAAGATGAGGTCTTGCTATGTAGCTCTGGCTGTGCAGGAACTAGACCAGGATAGCCTTGTACTCTTAGAGATACACTTCTATCTGCCTCAAGTGCTGGGTTTGAAAGTGTTTACCAGTGTCCCCTATGCATGTCTTTGTAAACAGAAACAATAAGATTTATTTTAAACACTAAATAATGCTTATATATAGGAGCAGTCTATGACCATTTAGATAGGAATGCTAAGTCTTTTTGGTGGGAATCTTAAGTACTTGGTTTTATAGCTCTATGCTTTAGACCAGGTTATCTCTTCAGATAGGACTGTAATACCCCTAACCTGACTGTAGAGCAGACAGTTTCACAGCACAGCGAATGTGCTGTATTGACAGCTGTGGAGAGCCCCTGGTGCTAAACGTATTTCATAAGCTCTCTGATTCGAAGACAGTTGCAGTATGTACTACCACTGCAAAGCAGACAGTGATTCAGGAAGGTGGTTTGCTAACGCTCTGTAGCACTAGTGTGAGCTGCTGTGTGTTTGGTCTCATCTCACTTCTGATGGTGCACACGTTCAAGGAGTCACACTACCCTTGATGGTTCTTGTTGCTAACACTGCGAAGTGTTGAAGACCTTAAAATGATGTATATAAGTGAACACTTCTGTTAGAATTATTCACATCCATTTTTCTTCAATATACAGACTACCATTAATAAGCGTTGCTCTGGTTCAAGGCTGGGCAATGGGTGGAGGAGCAGAATTTACCACAGCGTGTGATTTCAGGTAAGGTAAAAATTGCTGTAAGCATAAACACATTTAGCATATGCATGAATGTAGTTTAGCCTTAATTTCAATATTTCATATATTCTTAAACAATATAATCAATTAAAGACTATTTTCTTTTTATCAGTTATTTAAGTACATAATTTTTAGTCTAATACAGTTACTATTGTTCAATTATAAGCCATTTTTAAAAAACAACAAAACCCAGTGACTTTTAATAAATCCATATTAGCAAAGATCGTAAGAAGGAAAGTCAGTGAAATATATGAAACTTAAAATTCAAGAGAATTATTCAAAAGGAGTAAACAACTGAAGAGCGTTTACATAGAAGAGAGTGGATGTAAAGATTCTCCTGTGGCCATCTTCAAGAGGTTTTCTGAGATCCATTCCTTTCTGAGGTCAAGTCTCCACCATCTGTGATTCATAGTGACTTTATAAATGAGAGAACAAAAAATGCAGGAAATTCTGGGAGCTTGTAGCTTTTCCCCTTAAAATGATTTCCAGCTCTCCATAACTATGTGGGTACAGAGGTCATAAAATCTGCCCATGCTTGAGGCTGCCTTCTTACTGCTGTCCCAAGGAACCACTCCGAGCAAACCTCTGTATTCTGTTGTATGCTTGTCCTGAGATTCATAAACATGGAGTAAGAGAGTATCATATTGAACTGTTCTGTATTGACAGCTTTGAGGACTCCCTGGGGCTTTGAGTCATGGCAGAGAACTGTGTTTGCAAGAAAGTTAGGTGCTTTATTTTTAAAAATACACTTGATCCTTTTAAGTGTTCAAAAACTGGTATGTGTATTGAAACTGGGGCTAAAACGGGAGGGCTGCAAGGCCTGAATGCTGGCTGCAAATCTGCTGATCTTCACTCTGTGTGCCGCTTTATCTGTCTGACTTGAGGAAGCAACTGTGTTAACTTTTTATCTCTCCCATAAATATTTAGATACATTCCAATGAGGTCATGAGTATATAGGTTATAGTATAATGTTCACCCTTAGTGCTCACCAAATATTATTTTGAGTCTTAGTATTACCTAATATTACCACTTTATTTTTTTTAGCAGAAATGTCAATAAAATAATAATCTGTCATACTTTAAAACTATTCCTTTTGTTTGACTTGCTTTCTGCTGTAGGACTAATCTTGATTTCATTATATGTTTTTTAAAAGTATTTATAGCAATACAGTTTACATATTTATAGAATTTACTTATATATTTACTTATAGAATGATTTGGTATAATATTAAACAGAAGATAGTTTCATTTTCTAAAACCCTGCCCACATAATGTATATTTTTAAAAAATTACTTTTAAAAAAGGGATTTATCTTTTTGTGTGAATTTTTTTCTTCCTTGTGTGTGCACCTGTGCCCGCAGGGTCATAAGGCATCAGATCTCCTGGAAGTAGAGTCAAAGACGTTCTGAACTGTGACGTGGGTACTGGGAATCGGACTCACTTCCTCATTAAGAACAATAAGTGCTATTAACTGCTTAACCATTTCTCCAGCTCCTAAAACCACTTTGTCTAAATGTGCTTATTCCTTCTTTTCTACTCATTATGTACACTTCATCTTTCAAAATCTTGGCATACACTTTAAGAGAAAAGTTTCAGTCAAATTTTGGCTCAGTTTCTGAAGCTAAGGACATGACCCTTCTGCTCTGATAGATAGCATTTTGAATATCAGAGTTATAAAAGTTTTTGAAATAATTTTATATTCAGATATAAACTGTATGTAGCCAAATTGTGCAGTATAAAGGTATTTTGATGATGCATACACCTGTGTAACCATCACAGTTAAGATGTGGAACATTTTTTTTTTTTTTTTACACTTGTGAATAGTGCTACAATAAGCATGGGTATGCAGGTCTCTACTGTATGTTAACTTTGACAGGAACAGTGCGTATGACTGATCAAGGGTAGGTCTGCTTTGAGTTTCTGGAGGAAGCTCTGTGCATTTTCGCAGTGGCGGTACAAGCTGCCATCTCACCCCTGGTGTCGCCCTCGCTGGTTGGCATTTGTTCTTTCTCTGTGACTTGGTGAGAGCAGCCTGACTAGGGGAGGCAGGATCTTCATGGAGTTTCCATTTGCATTTCCTAGCAGTTACTGAATGTTGAACATATTCTTTTATGCACTTATTGGCCATTTATACTTATTTTGAAAATTGTCCATTTTTCTTTATTTATTGGTTGGATTATTATTTGGGGAAGAATAATTTTGAGTTCTCTGTGTGTTTTGGATTACCAGTCTCCTGTCGGACAGATGAATAGCTGGGGAAGATTTCATTCTGTTGTGTGAGTTATTTTTTCATCCTTAAAGCTCCATCCTTTGCATTACAGAGCTTTTGTATTTAATCCAGTCCTACTCGTTAGTTTTTGCCACTTCCCAGGCCACAGATGTGGTATTCAGGAGAACATTGGCTGTGCCTGTATCTTGAAGTGGTTTCCCTTAGGAGTTGCAAAGTCTCAGGTCTCAAAATCTTCAATTCACCTTCAATTAATATTTGAGCAAAGTAAGAGATAGTATCTGCTTTTCTCCTCTAGATGGAGCGTCCCAGGGATGAAGTGCAGACTTCGCCCCGCTTTCATCTGCGTTGTCATGCTCAGTGGCCGTAGCATCCATCTCGTCTTGACTCCCAGTGCCTGTTTTCTGTATTTCCTCAGTTCTCTTGTTTGCTTCACTTCTCTCATTCATAGAGTCACAAATCTGAAACCTATGACTCACCATCAGACCATGTCTTGCTTTCTTTTCTTATTAGCATCTTGATACTGGGTTTTTATTGTTATCTGATAGAGGATTTTTCTAGGCAAATGCATCTGAACTGGGATTCCTTTCACTTCATCCTCCCAAGTGTTGGGATTACAGGATCATACCTCCCCACACTTGGTTTTCAGGGAGCAGAAATTTTTAGTTTTTTAAGTATTTTTAGTTTTTTAAAAATATTTACAAATGTCTGAAAACTTCTGCTTAGTCTCCTTGGATCCTAGTAACAGATCTTCAGGTTATAATTACAGATCAGAAAATTCAGAGATGCAATATTTTTATCTAATCTGTAAATGTCATTCATTTTTTTTTCAATTACATATTTTAATATTTTTCCCTGGTCTGGAATTCAATCAAGAATCTATTTTGTTTGATAAAGATATATAGCCACCCCTACCTATTTGTGGTTAACTTTTCTGTCCTTTTATGTATTCCTGATGTTTAACTGAATATAAATTATAGTAGATCACATAATTAGGAGTGTAATTCTTTCTATTTTTCATGGTACAAGATACTGAATCCATGGAAACATTGGGCAATCCACCTACCATTGAGCTAAATCCCTTGCCTTTTTGTATTTTTAATTTTAAGATGGGGTCTTACCTAGTCACTCAGGGAAGTATTGAAGTTGTTCCTACTTCTGCCTTGGTTTCTCAAGAAACTAGGTTTAGTTATCTGCACACAAGGCCAGACTTAAGAGCATACGTTTTTATTCATTGTTGCAGCATCTGCCTTTTAAGTGTCAGATTGGTACTATTTTATGCTCAGTGTTGTTATTGGTACTATTTCATTTCAGTCTGCCATCTTTTAAAAAAGTTATTTATTATATGCATTAGTGTTTTGCCTACATGTATATATGTGCACCACACGGTGGTCTCAAGAGGGCAAAAGAAGGTATTGGATCCCCTCTCTAAAAACAGAAACTGCTCTTAACCATTGCACTCTCTCTCCTGCCCCCCAGTCTACCATCTTAATATTATTTTCTAATGACTTGATTCTGTTTGTTCTTTCTTCCTGTCTTTTCTCACTGCCTCTTTTGTAGATTGTGTAATAATTTTTTACTTCTATTGACCTCCTACAGACATGCACACATTGAGGGGAGGGGAAGAGAGAGACAAAGAGAAATCAGTTTCTTTTAGTTTTGAATTAACAGTAATGCATCTTAAAGTGGTCATAGCCTTCCATCAAATAATCAACCCATTCATGTAAGATATTAGGATATTACACTGAACATCTAATTCTTGTGTCCTGGTCTTTGGACATATTTATTTTGCTTCTTTGCATTGTAAGGGCACAACTACTATATTTTTGCTTTAGTCAATTATTATTTAAATAAATACACACAGTGAAAGTAAATTGCTGTGCTCCTTATTTTCACCAGAAAGAATATTTAGGTGCAGTTATGCTGACTGTCAACTTGACAGGATCTAGAGTCATTTCAGAGACGAATCTCTGGGCATGTCCATGAGGGATCACCTAAATTAGGTTCATAGAGGTTGGAAGATCCACCCTAACTGTGGGCAGCACCGTTTCCTGGGCTGAGGCTCTGGACTGTATTAAAAAGGGCATGCATGCCAAGCACCAGGACTCACAGCTTTCTGTTTCCTAAGTGTGCAAGCAGTGTGCAGAGCTACTCTCCCACTCCTGATGTTATACCTTCCTCCCTGTGATAGACTGCACCCTTCCCCATTCCTAATGCCTTACCTTCCTCACCATCATGGAAGGCACCTTCATACTCCTGATGCCATGCTTTCCTTGACATGATAGTGTGCACTCTTGTAAACTGTGAGCCAGAATAAAGCCTTCCTTCCTCCATTTCTTTCTTGTCAGGAATTTACCATCACAATGAGAAAAGTAACTGTCACAGAATCCACACAGCAACTCTGTGGAGTTTATAAAATGTTATTTAACGTCATAAATGCAGATGAAGATTTTCCTAACAAGGAATTTCTATGGCATAGATTTATTTATTTTGTTGTGTGTTGTTTGGCTAGTTTAGAAACTAAGTTTTGATAAGACCGTCTAACGTTTTTGTTCTGTGTATATCAAACATAAACGTTCTGTCTCATGATTGTTACAAAATCAGTACCTAGGGAACCATGACTCAGTCAAAAGTAGGTGCCTGGTGACACCTTTGAACCCCCACTTCCCCTCTTCACCACAAAATCTGACTGCATGCGGGGCTAATTTAATACATTTAATATTATCACAACGCCTTTTGTGACTTCCAGTGTTATAAACTAAGTATCTGTAATAAATGTTTTCCTATTTTAACTTCTTATAAATGATGTAGAATAATAGAAAATGTGTGAGAGAAGATTCAACAAACTCTTGAATAAGAAAACTTTTTGTTTCTCATTCGGTGATTAAGGACTTGTTTCAGTTAACAGTTTTATTTATTACTTGGAAACTTTATAAAGTTGTTTTGATGTAGGAGACTGGTTTACCAAGATCTCAGACTCTGAAAATCAGTGTGCGTGGATTCATGGATACAATGAAAAAAAGAAGTTCTATCATAGCACCCTCTGCTGTCAGGACTTCAGACTGCATTAGGTTGCTGCATTTTTGCTCTTTGAGGAAGTCACACTGACTTTGTGGGTGATGTGAGACTAAATAGGAAATGCTTTATATATAAGCTGATAAATGCTTGATTTCTTTATTTTACCCAGAAATACAAGTATAGAGTATAAAGCTTAATTATGTAATTATATAAATATAAAATATACTTAAAGAGTTCTAAGCTGTATGCAAACATACTGATATACTTAATATTCCTACAAAAGAACACCCTTAAGAGTTTACCCGTGTTCGCTGGAGAAAATAAAAACCCTCTATTGTTATACCTGGCGCTCTTCTTCCACCGTGTGCTAGATTCGAATCATCTTTCACATGAATTTTCTTCTCCATAATTTGGAATAGTTAGGATTTGGAATGAAAGGAAAAATATCAGATAAAACCATCAAAGACAACTTTATCTTTGATATACTGTGTCATTTTAGATTTAAAGTCTATTGGAATCTTACTAAATATTTGTTGTGATATTTATTGATTGTCTCTCCTAGCAGATGTGCATAATAATGTAGCTGATGCTTTTTTGAACTGCTTTCCAGTGAAAGCATGCTCATGTTCATGGAAGTCATCTCGTCACAAATTGAACATTTTTAGCACTTATACATGCCAGGTATACCCATCTACAAAATATGTACGTCTTAGGTTTCTAGAAATTTTTCCTAGTACTATGTATCTATTATTTGTTAAAGCATTTAGTCTCAGCCAATTATAGTATCCATTCTCCCAAATCAGAATTTTGTGGTTTTGTTATCATACTAAGTTATTTCAGTCTGCCAAAGTACTTTTCCCCTGGAGAGAAGAGTGCTTGAATGAAAATGTCAGCTGCATGAATTCCAGGCAATTACCAAGGAAGTTAAGTAAGTTAAAGGGGGTTGAAATACACACTTTAAACAGGAACTTCCCTTTTTAGTAGAAAGCTGTGAAAGCTTCTGCTTTGCAGACACTATTTGGGTATTTGCAATACAATCTGTGGTCAAACACAGTCTAAAAATATTAAATGTAAAGGCCCAGAAGTGAACACTTTTTCAGTTGACACTGCGTGCTCTTCTGAATGGCCTGCTGAAGTCATGCCATTCTGCTCCGTCTGCTGAGAGGTGACGCTTCCCTTGTCTCGTACAGTGCTTAGGAGCTGTCTATAATGGTATCACAGGACTTGCATTCAGGCAATTTTTATCTTACTTAATAATTGCTGTAGAATATAAGAGTAGTAATATTGGAAATTTGATTATACAGTTAAAATTGGTCTATTTTATTAATGGTCTTAATCTTTTAACTGTATTTCATTAAATTAGACTTTCTAGTTATTGTATATGTTTAGGAAAAATATCTGTAGCATTTGGGGCTAGCTGTGTTCTATATAGAAAGGAAAGTCATGCTAGTTGATTTTTTTCAGTGCCTTACCAGTTATCTCTGTGATAAAGTATTTTAATTGGTATCTGCAAAGCAAAAGCTTTCACAGCTTTGTACTAAAAAAGGGAAGTTTCTACCTAAAGTGTTTATGTTGGCCCCTTTTAACTTTTCCAGTAATTGCCTGGAATTCATGCAACTGACATTTTCATCCAAGCATTCTTCTCTCCAGGGAAAAAATTCTTTGACAGATCGAAATAGTTTAATATGAACAATACCCCTTCTCCCCACCCCACAATCACCAGTTGATAATAGATTTAGTGTGTGCACGGGTCAGAAACACTAGCTTAAATCAAAATTTTCTTCTGATTCTTTCCAAGAAAAAAATAGCCTTTAAAAAAAAGGTAGATGTAGTGGTACACACCTTTGATCCCAGCAGTGGAGACAGAGGCAGGTGGGTCTCTGTGAGTTTCCTGAGTTCAAGGTCAGCCAGGTCTATGGAGTTAGTTCCAGGATAGCCAGAGCTATGCAGAGAAACCCTGCCTCAAAAAAAAAAAAAAATAGTAATAATTAAAGAAAAAGAAAAAAGACTTGGGTCCTAGGAAAATAACCCAGTTGTAAACTGCTTACTGTATGAGCATTAAGAGCCAAGTTCAATCGCTGGCTTCTCCGTACACAGCTAGGCCTAGTAGTGCATATTTGGACCAGAGCTGGGGATATGGAAACCATCTCTGCCTGCCCCTAGTGCTCACTGGGTAGCCAGTCTAGCCTAATGAGTCAGGTCCAGATCCCAGTGAACAACTCTCTCATGATGGTTTCTTGAGAATGATACCTGATCTCTGGCATACACAACACATGTGCTCATGTCTACATGCATGTACACACATACACACACACACACACACAAAGACTTTTGTGAAGTAAAAACGGGCATTGCTCAATGCTCAGAGTTCAGTTTCATAACTACTTTTGACAGTCAAAAGCAGGTAAGCATTTAAATTATATACAAACTTATAGAAAGGTGGTATGAATGATACAAGGAATTTCCCATGCCATTCACAAAATTCCATTTTTTTTAAAGCATTGCTACTTTGATTGTTTTTTTTTTCTGCATTGTGTTTTTGTTTATTTCTTCTCTGGACTAAAGAAGATAGTCAAAATGTGTTCTTTAGTTACTTAGAATAGTCAGTATTTTTTGTTTGATGTGATTTTATGTGGAAAACATGGATGTTTTCAATGTTTATTTTAATTTTTTTCTTTTGCTTTTTTTTTTGGGGGGGGGGTGTCTGTGTGTACATGTTTGTCCATTGTTGAGGACCGGCCTCAAGAAAAAACACTCCTTACCAAGATAAAGGTGTGTTGACAGGGTTTCTGTCCTGCCTGGTTTCTGTCCTCCTACCAGGTCCCACAGCTGTTTAGCTCAGTGTTGAATCTTCCTCTACTCCTCTCTGTCTGAACTTTAGAGATAAGGCCTCTTTTACTACTATGGCTGGCCAGCAATCCCCTGGAATCAACTTGTCCTTGTCCTCCAGCTTTGGGGTTATAGATAAATGCTGCTGTGCCCAGCTTTTTGTGGGCTTCAGTATCCAAACTCAATTACTTTATATACTAAGCTGTCTCTCAGCCTCCACATTTTATGTTTTGAATATGCAGACTATAAAGAGTAACTCAGTATTCTTTTAGTATTTTAATCCTACTCATGAGAATAAACTAGAAGGTTGTATCAAAAGTTAAATGAATATTAGCATGTTAATATTAGTTCTTAATGGATTTTCCTTAAAGAAAATAGACTACTCATACATTCTTTCTGCCCTGTTTTACTTTAAGCTTTACAATATCACTGCTTTAAAATCTTTAAATATTATGTTGTTACTTTTATTGCCTAATTTCCCTTAAGAAACTTTAAAGACATATCTGTTTTTCTTTCACAGTTTGAATCCTCTATGTCTTGTAAGACAAAGAATTGTTTTTCATTATTTAGAAAGACAAAAACATAAATGTTTCTTATTGTCGCCATTCATGTAATTACTACTGAAGGGCAGACTGCACACTACCATTTACTGTAGTGGTTCTCAACCTTCCTAATGCTGTGACCTTCTAATATAGTTCCTTATGTTGTGTGGACCCACAACCATAAAATTATTCCGTAACTTAGCTTTTGTTATGAATCTTAATGTAAATATCTGTGTTTTCTGATGGTCTTAGGAAATTTCTGTGAAAGGGTCACTTGATCTCCAAAATGGTCACCCACATGTTGAGAAGTACTGACTTACTAGGTTTCACTGTGTAAATACAGTTGCTTTAATTTTGAATGCACTAAGGATGATGTAATATTAGATGAGGAAACAATTTAGAATTCTAGAAGACACACTGTTACTGTGCTGACCTGCTTAGTTACTCTACTAAACCATTGTAGAAGGAGCTGTGGGCTGCGTTCCCACCCAGCTCCCACACGGCAAGCTTTATACCCAAATAACATCACACAAATTGTATTCTTTTAAACACTGCCTGGCTCGTTAGTTCCAGCCTCTTATTGGCTAATTCTCACATCTTGATTAACCCATTTCTAATGAGTGTAGCACCACGAGGTGGTGTCTTACCAGCAAGGATCTTAACCTGTGTCCATCTTGGAGAGGAGAGCTATGGCGACTGCCTGACTCGGCTTCTTTCTCCCAGCATTCTGTTCTGTTTACTCCGCCTACCTAACTTTCTGTCCTATTAAAGGGCCAAGGCAGTTTCTTTATTTAACCAATGAAATCAACACAAAACAGAAGACTCTCCCATATCAAACCATAGTAAAAGCTAATACACAAAGCTGCTTATGTGTTAGACTATAAAACATACAACTTTATGTCTGAATAAAATATAATGTAATACAGTATAGTTTTTAAATAAAGCATACAGTTCCTCTGTTATTATTTATAAAGTATATGTTCTAAGTATTTATCATATAAGAATACATTTGGTTCTATGGTATAAGTACTATTGAATGGGTACTATTTATAGACAAACAGACTCGGGCCAAAATAGGCTAAGTAACTTTTTAGGGTCTAAATATTCCTCTTTCTCTGTCTGTATGTCCCATTCCTTAACTGCACTGTATGGGGTGCGATGTGCAGCCCGAGAGTCCACGTTAGGATTTCCAGCCACACAGTGGCTGTGGTTCCTTGTACTGCACAGGAAGGCTCTGCAGTCTTCCAGTTCAACACATACTTCATATTTTATTACAGGTACCTTTCTATAAGTACCTTTCTTCATCAACGAACACTTCTAAACTCTAGCTTCCCTGTTTAGTGGAGTTTAAGTTTGTTTAAAAAGGTTCTTGGATGTGTTTGCTAACCCAGAAACTTGGGTTTCCCTCGTTGGGAAGCAGCAGGAGCACAGCACAGCCTTTCCTGCAGTGAACAAGTGATCTGGCATCCCCTGCTCAGCAGGCAAAAGTGCCTGGATTCAATTCCCGGGTCCCACATGGCAGAAGGGGAGAACCACCTCTCCCAAACTGTCTGGAGACCTGTGCGTGTGTGCTGTGCTGTGTGTGCGCATGCACACAAATAGTCTTCACCCAGCGGTGGATGTTTTTTCCCTATGATTGTTCCATCCAAATAGTAAGAAACATCTCTTCCTCTCCATTATGTTGTTGAAATATGAAGCGGCGGGGCTGCGTCCCCAACACCCCGGCCGCTTGGCTAGCTCATGCCCGAAATAACAACACACAAACTGTATTCATTTAAGAACTGCTTGGCCCATGAACCCTAGCCCTTACAGGCTAATTCTCGCACCTGGACTAGCCCATTTCTAATGATGTTTGTAAGTACCCCAAGGTGCGCTTACCGGGAAGATTCTAGCCTCCATCCATCATGGTGTCTCTGCTCCAGATAGCAGAGCTGTCCGGTCTCTCCGGGAGCAGAGCAGAGTCTGACCTCACTTCCTCTTCCGCCCAGCATTCTATTCTGTTTCCTCCTCCCATCTATCTTTTAACCTATCAGAGCCAGCAGTTTCTTTATTGCTCAGCCAATGAAATCAACAGATTGATATGACACTCCCACATCATTATGTCATTATGCACTTGAACTCTTATATCAGAATAAGGGAATTTATAATAGCTTTATAAATTTAATATTATGATTTTATAATTACAAGGGCCAAGTCTGGGTTCACAGATTCTCCCTAGCAATAAGGATCCCAGGTGATACCATGTCACTCATGAACTCTAGTATTACTGTATAATCCTGGGAGATGATGAAGCAGTTCCCATTTTGAGATATTATCTTATTGATTGGATCATTTCCTCTTGAATTATATTTTCCAGCCTTTGAAATTTTATAGTTTAATTCCGTGAGGCTAATGAAGGATCTTGTGAAAGGTTTCCTGCTGAGAGCTATGTATATCTCATTGTTGAGACACTTTGTTTTCCCAGTGGAGTTTTAAAATCACGTTTAATACATACTAAAAGGTATGGCAACACAAGCACAGTCCTAGCTATGCCATTTATAAAGAATGTATGTCAGATGATAATGCACACTTTTACAAAGATTACTTGAGGGTTTGTTAGCTGTAAAATAGGATTCAGGAAGGCATACTTGGGATAGTAAGATGGCTGGGTGGGTAAAGGCACTTCCCACCGAATCTGGCAACCACCCTTCCCATCCTCACGACTCATTGGTAAAAAAATGAGAATCGGCTGACCTCCATACATAACCCATAGAATATGTGCCCACATGTGTATATGAAAAGTGAATGTCATAAAACTTTTTAACCAAGCATAGATAATTGACCTTGCAAATAAAGAGAAGACAAAATACATTATTTTGGATGGTTGCCTAGGTTATAACAACACATGGATGGCTACTGTAATAACTCATATAACATCATCTATATTACACTGATGACCACTGTCTAATTTTTATTCAGTTCTAAATGAATTTATTCCTCACATCATCACTTTCTCAGCTGTGCTAATAGCTAAACCAACACATGCCAATTCCAGAATTTAGTTTAAAAACTGGCATATTAAGTCAGTCTAAGACTGGGCTAAAGAGTAACAATCATTTGTATTTTCATAACTATTATATATTTTGAGTTTAACTCCTCAAATTTTTGGCAGATTCCAATTGTAGGGTTAGATTAAGATTATTTTGACATAATAGCTTGCTGTGCCTCACACCCATTTAAAAGCTTTATTTTTGCTTTTTTTAAACTATGGAATTTTCTTTAAATTTTAAATTTTTTAAATTATGGAATTTCTATATTAGTTGACTGTTGAAATAACTGTTCATTGTGGCATATTCTTGGTGGAAACTCATCTCTCTGAGAATGTTTTCCAGTGGGTTAGTAGGCTTTTGCAAAAATCCTCTACTGCAGTGTTTCATGATTGAAGGTCAGGCTGCAGTCTGAGAGCCTTGATACCAAGAGAACTAAGGCATCCACAGTTGAATTTACAATGTGTTGGAAAGGGAAGTCACTTCAGCTTTTCTTATAGTGAATAGTTGTGAAGACTATTATGTCTAAGAAAAAAATTAAACTGTAGTTTGACAGGTCAGATTAGCTTTTATCATAATAATCTTCTGTTGTTTTTTGCATGCAACAAAAACAGTGCACACACACTTCCCAAACACTGAGAACTTTATAGTCCGGTGAAGGTGTGTAAGCACTAGCAAATGCTTTTCCCACAGGCACCAATTACTACATTAACTCCCATTTATTATTCTCTTCATGAATTACCCTGATAAGGAAAACACTAGTGGGGGATATAACTCCTTCTGCAGGAGCTTACTGCTGTCAGTGCAACCCAAGCCACTGCCATCTTCCTTACTGCTATTCCTGCTCCTGCTTTGGTCTTTGATTTGTGCCATGACACCAACTATCTGGGGCCAAACCCTGGTGCATGCTTATTCAACCATAAAATGAGAGTGTCTATCTCAGTTATTCTAAGAATTTGTTAACATAAATTTCCTTAACTGTGAAGGCTGAGTTCTTATCTTCAAAGTTTGGAAAAGCTGAAACAAAATGTTATTTTCAAAAGCCTATGTTTGCTGAATAGTACATGGTGAATTAAATTCTAGTTGGGAACATTTTCCAACAGTGTTTTAATACCTGCCTAAAAAGACCAATTTCCTATTAGCCCAGGAGCACTTACTGCTTTGTGGTTGTGGTATATACATTAGTTACAATTTTCCCTTTTTGTCTTTACAGGTTAATGACTGCAGAGAGTGTGATCAGATTTGTCCACAAGGAGATGGGTATAGTTCCAAGCTGGGGTGGTGCCAGCAGGCTGGTTGAAATCATTGGTAGCAGACAAGCTCTCAAAGTGTTAAGTGGGACCCTCAAAGTGGACTCCCAGAAAGCTGTAAATCTAGGCTTGGCTGATGAGGTTTTACAGTCTTCTGATGAAGCTAAGGCTCTCAAAGAGGCCGAAGAGTGGCTACAGCAATTTGTCAATGGGCCTTCAGAAGTCATTAGAGGGTTAAAAAAGTCTGTCTGTTCAGGCAGAGAGCTGTACTTAGAGGAAGCGCTACAGAATGAAAGAGATGTTTTAGGAACACTGTGGGGTGGCCCTGCAAACTTAGACGCTATTGCGAAGAGAGAGAAACATACTAAATAAGTTTCTAAGGTGTGGGTGTACTACAAGTTGAAGCTGCAGTGAGAACATGGTGGAAGTGAAGTGACGTTTAAAATGTGCAGAACTCTTGACACTGACTGCTAATGTTTATTCGGTTTGGGTGGTGTTTTCTATATCTCAATTTGTTGGTTTTTCTTTTTTTTAACATTTGCTTAAATCATTTTTTTTTTACCAATTTGTACATTCCTATAGTAATTCTTATCCTAGAACCAAGGATCAATTCTCAAACAGAAAGCCTAACCTTGAGCTTATCCTTGGTGACATACTTATTCATCTAAATATTAAGGCATGGTGTTTTACCTGTTATATAGCCAGGGTGGCCTTGAATTTCTAATGCCTCTGCCACCACCTCCAAATGCTAGTATATACTATTGTGTCTGGCCATTTTGTTCTTTCTTAAAGTTCATTTAATTTACAAAAACAAAATAAAAAGACCTCAGTAAAGTTTTCATATGAAGCAAACATCAGGGAGAAATAGAGGTGTGTAAGAAATAGTAGTCATTTCTGCTCTGTAGACTTAAGGGTACTTACTGGTGGGAAATGGCCCTTCATTGAAAAAGAAGTACACTTTTTGCTGAGTTTGGAGCTTTAGTTGGTCTTTTTAAACCATATTTCAAATGACCTAATGAACAGTGAAAGCCAGTACACAGAGCAAGCACTCACTGGCTGTACAAAGTAGCTTTGCATTGTTCTCTGGACTTCTTCAGCCAATGGTAAAATAATACTGTCGATGGGGTTTATAACTGAAACTATTAAAAGATCTGTGAAGCTAACTTTCATTTTTGCCAGATTTATTTCTTGAATAATATTTAATTCTTGTGTGGCTGTCTTTTAATACTAAATTTAATCAAAACATGTAATCGAAGCATTACGTCATCCCAGAATTCACTTCTTTAAAATGTTTCTCTAAGAACTGTTTTCCAATCTGTTTCAACAAGCGGTAAAAAACACTCAAAGTAGTGACTATTTTTTTGTTGTTTTAGCATTCAGCTAACTTGATAGTCCTAATAAAGGGAATTTAGAATTTATGCACCCACATGATCTCACGTTTTAAAGAAAACAGACATGATTTTTCCAGAGACAAATTCTTCCTACTTTTGTATTCACCAATACTTTCTACCTTGCCAAGCAATAGAAAGTGGGCTTATTTGATCTATAACTTCGTGCTTGTGTAACCCAGACATTAATACCACTGATAGAGACTGATAAAAGAAACGTAAAATTAATGGTATTAGCTGCTTGAGAAATTTAAATCTCATAGCCGTTGAGTCTTTTTCCACATCTGTTTATTCCAAACACAATGCCATAGATACCTTCTCTGTACACATTCTCTTAGGAAGACATCAGACTTCTGAGTAGGGACAATTTGAGCAGCATACAATCATCAATTCAAACCCCACCTTTAAAAAGCTCTTTAGCCACAAATACCAAAGTACCCCCATCCCTTTTCCAGACTCAAAAAAGAAACATTATTTTTGATAAATTCTAGTATTTATTAAATTATAAAGTTTTTTTAATCAAAAAGGAAAATGCAGACTAAGAGAAACCTCAAGGTACAGGACAAGACAGTAAACCCTATGGAAAGGAACGCCACGAAGTGTGTTATAGGTTGTGAGGCAACCTATTAGCTGCTGCTTACCTTCCTATCTCAGTAAGACCAACTAAAAGTAGCTGTTAGTCATCTATTTTTAAATCCCGAATTCACATCTATTTTCCACATTAAACTCCCTGCTCAACGATATCAAATATCTCACAGGTGCCAAATTTTAGTAATGATTTTATACCAATCCATGCAGAAAAATAAGGTAGTGCAAGAGTCAGATGAGGACCATGAATGCACAGATACACACTGGCCAAAAGAACTAAAGACTTAAAAAAAAATACACTATAAAGTAAACAGATGTCAAGAAAACTGTGTTATTACTGAACAGCTCTCAAATGTTAACACCCCAATTCCTCACATTAAATAAATTTCAACAGAGACATGTTAGACATTTTAATTTCAGGTATGTCCTTCCCATATCCCTTCCCCCCCAACTCCCACAATGCACTACTAAGGATGAGTATAATGTTATGTGGGCAGAAATTTACAGGTATCCATTTCACCTTTGAGTGTGGCACTGAAGACGTTTGTTTAAACCTCTGTCACTGTGCACTGTCCATCTGGTCTTCTTGATCTGACATTGACACTCATGGTTGCACCCCCTGCTACTGATCGGTCAGTCCCTGATCGGTCTGATCGGTCAGCTACTGTCTGGTTTACATTTGAGACCAAAAGTCTCTGCTGGGTCAAGGAGTGCTGTGCAGCCACCACAGGGGCGTCCTCACTGTCACTACTGGCGTCAGATTCAGTTTCTTCAACAGAAGTATCTGGCACTCTGCCAGAAGATGGTGATTCGTGGTCTTCTTCTCCTTCACCTCTATGACTCCTTTCAGCTATGCTGTCTCCACTGAGTTGTAAATGAGCAAAAGAGTCTTCCAGAGAAGTGCCTGCATCCGGGGATGGTGTTACAGGGCTGGTTAGCTGACCATCAACTGAAGTCAGGGGCCTGGAGGAAGACGGCACTGGAAGCTGAACAGGAGCTCCAGTCTGTGCTGATACACTGTCCGCACCATCAGCAGAGCTCTCTCTTGCTAGACTTACAGTATTAGTGTCACAGTCCAGCCTAAGTCCAGCTACTCCCTTCTTTGGTATATCTATTATATCTCGCTTAATCTTCCTGCGACGTCCATGTTCATTTCTCCTATACTGAACCATGTTTTCAAGATCGGCCACATACAGAAACCCAGCAATTAACATTTCCGTGTTCTTTTTCCCTTTGGAAAAAGCATCTTCCAGCTCCCGACTAGTGCGCTCATCATACTGCCACCACCCGTTCCTTCCTTCATAATACCAAGCATATTCACCATTTCCTCTACTTGCAGCTTTAAGTTCTTCTGGTGACAACAAAGTTGGTTTGTCAAGAAAATCCTCAGGAATCTCTTGTCGACAAAGAGCACATCGCTTCCCAAGCCATGAAGCGCCCTTTACACATAGATAACAGAAAACATGTTTACAGGGCAGACTGACTGGATGAACACACGTTTGCAGACAAATGGCACACTCAGGAACTGTTAGAGAAGGTGCAGCATTAGAACAGGACTCGCTCGCCTTCTTATTTGTAGGGAGCATATTTATTGAGTGATCAATTTCACCACAGCCAGCCATCCTAGGGAAATGAGAAGAAAATAAAGTGAAATAAGGTTTAAATTTCTCTAATACTTTAATTTACTAGTTCAGAAAATACCCAGTAAGTATCTATTCCATGCAAACCATATGCTATACAAGAAACATATGAATTTGAAGGAACCAGCAAATTCAAAGCCAGCCCAGGCTTCATAAGGCCTTATCTCCAACAGGATGGAAGAGAAAGTAAAAGAAATCAGGGCAAACTCTTAATTTATGAAACAACCCTTCTTCATCTATAGTTGTACCTCTCAGTTTTTACTTGTAGGAATCAATGGAAAGTGTAGCTATTAAGCAAGGAAGCAAAAATAAAGCAAGGCACACATAGTATATTTTAAATACTGTCTATCTAGCCACAGAATTTGTGAGACAGAACTAAATGCAAACATTAAAAAAAAATGAAATCTACTCCAAATGACCTCAGAGTCAAGATGAAGAGACGCAGAGAATCAGCTGTGTCATTCAAACTCTAACTCTAGACAACAGCAATCTGCAGCCTTTGTTTTTAAAGAAAAATTAGGTTATGGTCCCAGATGTTTATACAAGTCAGAAATGTAGCTCCTAACCTGTACTTTTTTTTGCCTTACTGCATCCAAAATATCCATAAATCATTAATATCTCTGATCTACCAAATCTGTGTACCACTACCCATCCTACTTTTTCTAGTCACCAAACATTGATTATTAAATCACTGTATAGGCCTTTTAATTTAGTCACACTCTTTCTTAAAAGGTTAATTTTAGTATAATTCCAAATCTCTAAGGGTGCCTTAAATAGTCTGGCTGCCACTTCTCACACTATCTGCATTTATCAAAATCCCCTCTAACTAGGATTTAGCCATCCTGTATACTACCTCCTGTGTGATTGATGCATTCCCATACAGGACATTGAAGATATTTGCAAAAACAAAACACATTTTTAAAAAGCAAAGCTATAAATGTATCATAGTATAAAACATATTTAAGTTTCATTTTTCAATTATGCTCAAATATCTAGTTCAAAACTTTTTCAATACAAGATACACGCAAATGCCCTGTCAGTACGGAAACGTTCTGTCAGGGTACTTATATTCAGTGCTGAGAAAGCACAACAAAAAGCCAAATAATGGAACACTGAAAGCACCCACGGAGAAAGTGTAACATGAATAAGACACAGTGAAACCAATATTAAACAAGAAATCTGATAATCAAATTTCAGTTTCCTTTATTAATACATGTTTTTAGATAAACCGGTAGCTTAAATTTCATTACCTGAAAATTACAAAGTTCAGATAAAAATCAAAAAAAAAGGGAAGAAAACCAAAAAAGCACAAAACATAGTTTCTAAAGTTCTACAAAAGTTCCACATAATCATGATATAAAATGTGCTGTGATGAGAAAGGAAAAGAAAAGATTTGCCAACTGGGATGTGGTGAACTTAACACACATAAAAAAACTTTGGAATTTTGAAATACAATTTATTTTTATTTATATAGATTTTGTGCATATATGTATAAAGGCCAGAAGAGGGTTTCTTATCACTGGGAACAGGAGATACGGATGCCTGTGAACTGTGCGATATGACTCCTGGGAACAGACTCTTGTCCTTCTGCAGGGGCAGTAAGCACTCTTAACTGCTGAGCCCTCTCTCCTTATTAAGATAACATCTACTAAACATCTACCTATCCATTAACAGTTTCATAATCTAATGATAAATAGGATTCATGTGTACTCTGTTAAAAAAAGAAAATAAATATGAAAGTAGAAAAAAATCACAATATCAAGTAGAGAAAATGTATTAAGATACTAAAAGCAATGAGCAGAGATGAATGGGCATAAGTCATGAAGATGGGATGGGCAGATGGGGGGCTGGATGGTGGAGATTTAGAAGGTCCTGAATCAAATAAGCAATGAGTAATAGGAGTGGAGCTGAAAGGCCAGCTAGTAAATAAATCATCAAAGCCTTAATTTACTATGCTAAAGAAACATGATTTAACTGTTATTCCATGAATTTCCAGACAGGAAACCACAGATAAAAAGGAAGAAAACAGAGCTGACTAAAGAAGGGAAGGAACAGAGAGTGGAGGTAACAGGTCCCAGAGATTAGAAATTTGGATCAAGTGCTATTTAAATGAGTGACAGCCTCTCTATCAGTTAATTCGGCCATGCTGTACACAGACCATTTCAAACTCAACTACTCGTGAGGACTTTGGCTGTTTGTCTAAGAACACTCCAAACTAGGTCCAGTGGCTATAAACTGGATAGCTGGTAAGTGTTTGCATTTTAAAAACTAAGAAAGAATATCCTTTAGCTTTTATCAGAGCCCATTCAATCTTATACCCTATTCTTCTGACTTTTTCCTGTAACTCTAGTTTTTCAAGACATATGTTCAAAGTGGTACTAATTTGTAAATTAGATCGCATTTACAGGAAAGGGCACAACAAAGTATCTATGGAAAATAATCATAGAATGCTTAATGTATACATTATTTTTCAACATTACAAATTAAGTCCCTCTACCAGAAGCCTTATATTATAGAAATCAGAAAAGTATAACTTATAACTCATTCAAAATAAATCAGGCAAGTATAATTTAACATGTTTCTCACTATAAGAGTGTCAATTTTGTCATGCTTTCAGAGCTCTAACCTGAAACAACAGAATTTACAAGTATAAGGACATGCCTGTTAACCCCTCTGTCATCAGCATCATCTATGTCTCCTTGCCCAACCCAAATGAACTGATTATGTACACTTTTTGTTATGGTCTCAAAGTCCATTATGCCTTAGAATTTAAGTCAAAGAAATTAATTCTAATGAAATTCCTTTTCCCCATGTGTGGGCACAGTGGGCTCATACATGTAGTCCTGTGTACCTGGATACCCAAGGTTGACTTTTGAAGTCTTTCTCAATTGCTCTCCACCTTTTCCGATGAGGCAGTGTTTCTCAATAAAACTGCAGCTCACCACTATGGCTGTCTGGCTAGCCATCTTGCTCTGGGGATGCTGTCTCTGCCTTCTTAGTGCCGAAACTGCAAACTGTCTTGCCCACCTTGCATTTGTGTGGGTGCCAGGGATCTGAACTATAGATAGTCTTTACATTTGTACAACACACACTTTATGAGCTGAGCACAACAGATGCCAGAGAGCACAAAGGAGGAGACAGTCACCTGTAGGGAGGGGACACAAGAATTCAGACATTCACTCTCAATGCTAATGGCTTTTTTTTTTTTGGAGTTTCGAGACAGGGTTTCTCTGTAGCTTTTTTTTGTTTTTGGTTCCTGTCCTGGAACTAGCTCTTCTAGACCAGGCTGGCCTTGAACTCACAGAGATCCGCCTGCCTCTGCCTCCCGAGTGCTGGAATTAAAGGCGTGTGCCACCACCGCCCAGCCACTAATGACTTTTAAATAGATTTTAGGTCACAATCTTAATCTTATTTAGTATGTGATGAAAATCTTATTTCAAAGGCTATGTGTTGCGGGAGGTCCTTCCGCCCCTCCAACCAATAGCTGCTGTGATACCAGCCCCTTAGGGCGTGGTCTCTCTCCCTTTAAAAAAGCGGCTATTTCCTCTGTTCGCTCTCTTCACTTCCTGCTCCTCCGGAGACTAGACTCCCTTCCTGGTTGTGCAGATGGCTGTTGTCTGAGACGGTGATCTTTCGTGACTTAGGCCCCAGTGTCTCGGCCTTCACTCGGCCTTCAGGCCCATAATATCCAGAGAGGCAGGACAATCTCTGAGGCCGACCCTGGCGGTGGTGGCATACGCCTTTAATCCCAGCACTGGAGGCAGAGGCAGGCGGATCGGTGGTGGTGCACGCCTTTAATCCCAGCACTCGGGAAGCCTTTAATCCCAGCACTCGGGAAGCAGACCCTCAAACAGGAACCTGTTTTCGTCGAGACTTGGCAACAGTGCCACCTGCTGGATAATAGGTAATATGGCAGTTTTCGTTTCCAACATGAATTTAACTGTTAGGGCTACCAATACAATGGGTCGTATCATGCAAGGTTTATATGACTATGAGGATAACTTAATTTACTGGCTACTAGGGTTTAGTATTCTTTTGCATATTCTATCATTTAGGAAGAATATGGCACTCCAAAGAACCATACTATCTTTACTAGAAACATATACAGGTCAGGAGATTCAGGATTTAAGAGAGACAATGATAAAAAGATTTGAAAAGATTGAAGAAATTATTGGAGCTGGTGAACAGAGTAAGGAGGCACAAGGACAGTATACAATGCCGCCACCAGCTATTAGAACTGGCTTACCCAGGGTTTTTGCTACATACCCTATACTTAATTCTGACAAAGCGTCAACTTCTAAAGGCTCAAGGGGAGTCAGAGAAGCTAGATGGACGCCAATAGCAATGAATGATCTAAAAGAAATTAAGCAGGCTATTGTTAATTTTGGTTTGCACAATGATTATGTAAAGGAAATGATAAGGACTTGGGCTTCTAACGCTAGAG
>NW_026067910.1:14689323-14712059 GCF_014885135.2 Alexandromys fortis | reverse complement strand
GCTATTTCCTCTGCTCGCTCTCTTCACTTCCTGCTCCTCCGGAGACTAGACTCCCTTCCTGGTTGTGCAGATGGCTGTTGTCTGAGACGGTGATCTGTAAGTTTTCCCCTTTAAATAAATAACACCCTATTAATCATAACTCCAAACTGGTGTGGCCTTGTTTGTGACTTACGCCTTCAGCTAAGGATCTCTATAAAACTTGTCCATATATATATATAATCATCCAGTTATGAGTCATCAACATAATACATAGTTCTTAAAGCCATGAAAATGGGTGGATGAGCGAATTTGTAGTAAGAGCAGGAAAACCAGGCACAACCCTTCAGCTACCCAACATTTACACAGTATAAGCAGCTTGTAAGAGATTTAAAGAATGATCAAAGGAAGAAAGGAAACTGGAAACATCCCCACAAAAGGCAGGAGGGGAGATGTCTACCAAAGCAAGTTAAAGCAGAAACTGCAACTCCACACACTGGCCTGCTGCTCTGACTGCCAGAGATCACCAAGCTTTCTCCCAGTAACTCAGCCAAGACATCTTTATTTCCTATTGCTCCAAAGAGGGTTATAAAACTTCTTCAACCCTCTCAGTTATAAAACACTGACTCCTGTTATCAATGATCACTTATACAAAGCCAAAGAATTGTCAGCAAAACACAGCTGTACTTGTACGCTGCCTTACTGTCTTTCTCCTGGTTCCGGATGGGATTCTGCCAGCTGTATGCAAAACTAATCCCTTAATTTTTTGTAATTGAGACCATGATCTAACTCCCTAGAACTCTGACTAGCATCTCAAACTTAATTTAATAACCTCCTTTCACCCATTCTTTTTCACAATCCTTATGTTTTCCACTTGGAGTTTTAGCATTCTCAAGTCATCTCTTTTGTTTGTTTCCCTTTTGTCTAGTACCTCTTCAATACCAGTACTCCCTCAAGACCCTACAGGGACTCCTTGTTGCATACATTATATGCTTAGTTGGTATTCTGAGTATCTCACATGAATGCATCTATGTGACTCCTCACACCTTCTGTCTGGAAACACTCCATCTCAAGCCTGTATTTCTGATTCTGTATTCCAAAATTCCACATCAACACGCTAGACATCTAAAATAAACACAACTGAGAACAAACGTATCTGCCTCTAAATCTTGTATCTTTAGCTTTTCTGTCCACCTTGGATAAATTACCATTCTTGGTGCTCACCTAACCCCTGGCCACAACTCCTGTTGAGTATGCCTCTTCACTCCAAATCCTGTAAACTTAATTCCAGACCTCTGGATATCCATCGCACAAAATACTAACCTTTCAATAGGCTTCAGTCTTCTCTCTGCCTAGCTCTTCCTCCTCCCAGTCATTTGTATTAGTCATCTCTCAACCTTTAATAGTTTCCTATTGTTTACATAATCCAATAGAAGTTCCTAAGCATATAATGTTAAAAATCATTGATACAGACTTTGTACTTAAACCATTAAAATATTAGTCATACCATTTTTTTTATGTTAACACTTCTTAAACTTGCCTAAAGATGGGAATTAGCTAGTGTTATCATAATGAAAAAGGAGATAACAAACTAACTTCTGTGTCAAAACTTGAAAAATGTGAAATAGTATCTGCAAGAGTTCTTCTGGTCCAGGAATTTGAACACTGTAATTATCAAGACTAAAAGTCCACAAGGTTTTCATTTTCTATGATCTAGAACTATGTTGATTGTAGGAAATGTTTTATCAAAATATAATGAAATTTAATATAAGTAGATTCAAGATTATCAAACACATGATGGCATATTATACAAAGCCAAAATGACAGGAAAACACAACTAATAAAAATGTAAATTAGAGTGAACTGATATTAATAAAATAAGATGTACTAACTTTTAAATCAAGTATAGTATAAAAAGTCCTTAAATGTCACGAAAACTTTTAGTCACTAGTTCTAAAATCCAGAGATCTTTCTCAAGTAAATCACTATGCAAAGTAAAGGTTCTCACCTTTACTCATCATATTTTCCCTATGAGAAAACTCTCAGAAACTATGACTGTAATCATTTAGCGTGAGCAGGACTGCTAACTCTATAAATCTCTGGTGAGTCAATAAAAATTTAATTTTGCTTAAGTAAAATCAAACACAAGTATGGGTCTCTGCATTACCCTCCTGGCCCCATGAGCTTTGGGAAAGCCATGGCACTCTAGATGCTCTACTTACATTTCTATCACAGATCCCACAGGCACCTGTCACAAAAACAGAACATCTTCTTTACCAGTTGTCAGCCAACCTGTAGGGTTTTCTCTTCCACTGCTGGTTCATTCTCTGTACTGCAAAAGAAAAACTATATTAATAACAATCACTCTACAGCCGGGTGGTGATGGCGCATGCCTTTAATCCCAGCACTTGGGAGACAGGGGCAGATGGATCTCTATGAGTTCAAGGCCAGCCTGGTCTACAAGAGCTAGTTTCAGGTCATGCTCCAAAGCTACAGAGAAACCCTGCCTGAAAAAAACAAAAAAGAAAAACAACAACAAAAATCACTCTACAAATTAAGATCAGTAGAATTAGTCAATTAAATATGATTCTTTAACAAAATATAGTGGTCTTTTACAACTGCTGTTAATGTAATGGAAGCTCTAGCAGAAGAATTAGACTGAAGAAAGATACAGGCATACAAATGAACAGAGAGTAAGTCTTTTAAATGTACATTCTTCACTCATACTAAGAGTGAAACTTCAGTATTTTCTCTATATGGAATCCTAAGAAGTTAAATAACTAAGCCTAGCAAAATTGTAGGTGTCAAGTTGTTAGACACACACACACACCAAAACTCCAGTAGTGTGTTGCTACATAACTTCCAACAAAATGAAAATCAAAGAAAAATATCCATTTATAACAACCTCTAAAGCAGTAAATTGGTTTTAGATTGACTTAAGACTTGTTTGAAAATGACAAAATAGTACTGAAGTAAATAAAATAGGGTTGAATAAGTAAAAAGGGAACCAGTGTTCATAAAGTGGAAAATGTGAGAAGACAAATAATTTTCATTAGGGATCTACAGATTCAATATAGTTCCTATTAAAATCTTAACAACCTTTTTGCATAAATAGAAAAGCTAGTCATTAAATTCACATGAAATTAGCTAAAAGAAATCTTGAAAATAAGAAAGAAGTTCAACAACTGCCACCTCCAAATGTCACAACTTACTACAAATCTGGACATTAAGATTTTATGGCATTATACATAGAGAAATGTATCAATAAAATTAAGAGTCCAGAAATGGACTTGGTGAGATGGCTCAGCTGTTTACTGCCCTTGCAGAGGACCCAGGTTTGGGATCTCAGTATCCACATAGCAGATCACACACAACCACCTATAATGTCAGTTTCAGGAAATCTGATACCCTCTTCTGGCCTCCACTGGCTGTTACATGTATGTGATACACATAAACTTACACAGACACATATAAAAACATTAAATATGTAAATAAATCTTTTCACTAATAAACATATAGCCACATGATCTTTGAGAAAGTATATCAAACCCATTCAATGGGGAAAGAGTATTTCCTCAAAAAATATTGGGACTACCAATTTACACCACCAAGTCAAGTCACATTTCACACAACACCATAAGCAAATCCTCAAAATCTTAGAAGTCAATAGAAGGGAAACTCTTCAAGCACTGCAACACACAACACCAACAGCACAGGGAACAAAAGGAAAAAAGAAATTAGACCTTATCAGAAAAAAAAATGGATAACTTATAAAAGACCATTTTGAAAATTGAGACTTAATTTTCAGACTACTTAAAAAACACTTACAGCTCAACAACAAAAATAAATAAGCACCAGGTATGAGAAATCACTTTTGGGGGGAGAAAAGTACCAGTGAGCACATGGGAAGTGCTTAGTACTGGTAGTTGTTAGTTGAATGTAAGTCAGACCCACAGCCATGTCCCATGTGTCTATAGGGACAGCAGAAATAAATACATGTAGGTGAGCATGCAGAGAGTTACACCTTTGATGATGTCACCCCTGCGGATGTTTGATAATTATAACACCCTAGCAATGCCACAGGCAGATCCATACTAAAAGAAAACTAGGATTCACAGAGATTCATATACTAAAGTTCATCATAGAATTTTAAGTGAAAAAGTGGACACAACGTGTCTCTTTGCAGATGAATGGATAAAGAAAACATAGCATTTAACAGTGCACTATTAGAAACAAAAGAAGAATGAAGTTTATCCAATATAGCTGCACCTTGAAAACAAAATAAACTAGACACAAAGAGAGAAATACTATCTATAGTCCTCAATGAATAGGGAACTTCACAGAGACCAACCAAAGGGTTATCAATGACCAGAAGGAAAAGATAATAGTGAACTGCTGCCTCCAAAGGTCGTTCTTTTCTGTCTGAAATATGGAATCTTTCTAAAAATATATAGTAAGGATGATGGCTTTACAACATGTAAATAAGATTATCTATAGAGTTGTACTTTTGAAAATGGTTAAAGAGTAAAGTATGTCATAATTTTTACATTCTATTAAAATAAATATTTTTAAGTAAAATAAGCAAGTTCTGTATGAACAAGTCAAAATGGCAACAAAATGTCAATTGGCCATCCACAATACAGATTGAGTCAGCACCAATACCTTCCTGCACATTAACTAAAGGGTCTACTTTATATGCACAAACACACCCAATTTTACAGCCTTTATGCCCACTTTCTCTCAAGCTACGTCCTGTACAGGGAATCCACAAACACTACCAGTTTTTCTCATAAAGTATTCCTTCCCATGTTTCTAATGCCCACTTGTAGGGCACATCATTTCATGAGAAGCTTCCTTTAAACCATGCACATGATGACTGAAGAAATGATCAGCTGCACAGTAGGTAAAGCTAAGAGAGAAAAGACTTGGATCCTGTCTTTCTGTTCCTTAAGCCTCTCACAGTTGGCAGCTATCTAGATAACCTATCTAAGAATCTTTTAGCTAAAGTTAAATGTAGCACCGGTGGCCTCTAAATAGAAGCCAGCTTTCCTCAGCAAATGCTTAAGAGAACAAAGAATTGGTTTCAAAGCTTTTAAGAATTTTCTAAGTAACTGGCTAAACAGCGTTTCTGAGAAATATGCTTCATTTTGCTCCAGCTTTAGATAACATGGAAGCCACTATTTTACTCTGTATCAGCCTTTTCATTGGCCTGCATGGTGCCAAAAAGTTCAGTAGTATTGCAGGATTCTCACTGCACTTCCCTCTCGCAGACACTGTCCATTTTCTCACGATGTTTTCAGCTCCCATCTGCAGGTCAGTGGTAAACATCCTGCCACAACCACTGGTTCTGAGATGTGTGTCACTGGCTGTGCCGACTTCACATCACCACACAGCATCCTCTTCATGCTAGCTCCTGGCTGCACCACAAACCTCGTTAAGTGTGGATCCCTGAGAATGACAGCTAGCTTCCCAGATTTCCTTAAATCTTGCTCCAATATATATTCATTGGAAACAAGTGCAGAGTTTCTTAGAAGGATGCATTTTTGGGGAACTCTTCCACTGTAGATTCTAGGCTAGAGATACTGATAAGGTGAGTCCAAAAAGTATAAAAGTATCCTTTATTTTCAACTTATAACTCCCTAAATTTAAGTAACTTTACTTCCTTTTATTAATAAAGCACCATTTGACACTGGCACCTAAAATCAGAAGCCATAATCCCATTCTCGGACTCCAAGTGCTGGTCCTCCTAGCTCACTTCTCATTCACACACCTGTTCTTGGTTATGAAGACCTCTGACCACTTCCTCACTGTCTTTCCTTTATACACTTCCTGATGTCATTTTCTTTCCGGCCCAATCTAGAATCATCTGAAAGTTCTTTAACAGAACCCTTGTCTGGCAACCTTGTATTTTTAACTCCTCTGTGGTCTACCTCTGATGAATCTTGCAATGTGCCATTTCAGTTTCCATGCCTTACTCACTTAAGGGTCACAAAGAAAAGGAGAAAACACTCTCGCTACTTTCTCTGGCCGTACATCCTATCATACCATCTGTCAGCTTTTATCTGGGAATCTACTTCTATGTACTACTATGTAACCAGCCTTAAATTCACTCAGTATGCCTCTGAGTGACACTTCTAGAAACACAGACCATGGTCCCCCTACACTTGAAGCCCAAGTTTAGTTTTCCAGTACAGACAATAAAGGCAACACTCTTTAGGAAAACAAAGGCTTTAGGTCTCTGAACCCTAAATACATAGCAGCCTCGTATTTATCAGTGACCACCAGCCCTCCAGATTAATAGCACAGTTACACGAAATGAGTGCTCCTGAGAGCCCTTGACAATTCTGTACATCCTCTGCCTTTAAGAATCTTCCTCTTCTAGAGCTTATAAAATGCCTAATAAAATTCACCGCACTGCACAGGAATGGTCACCTAAGCCATTTCCCACTCCTGCATATTACATATTTTCCAATTATTGAGCTTACCATGAACATTAGCATTGTTAATTTATACAATGACTTTTCTACTGAATCCTGAAGACAGGACAAATTTTATGTCTCTAAGTGGTAAGTTGCCAATCAAATTTGTGTTGACTTCAATTGCAATTTGTTTAAAGACTGCAATACGTAAGTCATCTATCCATTCACATAAAATATCTGTTTCTTCCGAGAAGAGGGCATCTTCTGGAAACTATCAAATCCATAAAGGAACCCTTCCTTGAAGAACTGACAGCGTGTAACAGCTCTAGAACCTGGTTCCTTCTATCATCTGGCAAACACATGAGTCACCTGGCTAATGACTACTGAAGGATGCTCCAGAATGTAGATGAATCCCAAGAATACAGATAGCCAAACAGCAACTAGCAGGCTTTTCTTGACAAAGGTATGGAATAAAGGTAAGGATGACCAGAGGGGACAGTAATCTATATGTCCTTTGTCTCGTAAAAAAGACTGTTTTGGTTTGAAAAAGAAAGGATACAGACATTCTGTGCCTCACTCATCATGTTTTTGGAACATGACTCAGAAGTCAATATAGACTTTGCCCACGTTCTAATGTGTGTGCACGTATGTGGTGTGTTGTACACCCCCGCCCACATTCTAACGTGTGTGTGTGTGTGTGTGTGTGTGTGTGTGTGTACAAAAAACTCTGTTGGATATTTACTGTCTGTCCTTCCCATCCCACAAGTTGTTTAAAACAGAACCAACCACCTGAGTCATCTTAATCATGCATTCCAGGCACATATATGACTGAATGTTAAAATTATCACCTGCAAAATTTGGTGTTTAATTTCTTACAAAAAGTATAAAAGTGTTCTTTATTTTCAACTTATAACTCCCTAAATTTAAGTAACTTTACTTCCTTTTATGAATAAAGCACCATTAGACACTGCCACCTAAAATCAGAAGCCACAATCCCATTCTCGGCAGGTCATTGTTTAGAATGCCCCCCCACCCCCGTAATGAAATACACCGAAAAAACCGTCCCTATTTCTAATGCTTGACTTTGTCCATGCATTTGTTTACATTGTTTACATATTCTTTCCCTGTGGTGACTCACAACTGTCCCTGCCTATTCACTTACCTGTCTATTCCAGTCTTGTCCATAAATATTTTATATCCACAACTGGCTTGTACTTTAAGGTAAACAGAAGTTAAGAAGTTGCAAAATAACTCATATAAATCTTTAAGAATTACTGTGTTTGGACACCTGAGGAGGCTGTAGTCTGGCAGTATGATTCCCCACCAGTCAATGTGCTCTCAGCTAAAATACATTTACGTTGCCTGATTTTTTTTTTTAACATTCTTTTTCATTTTTATTCTGACTTAAAGAATAGAAGGTAAGACTTTTAGAAATTCTTTTCAACAAGTTTTAAATTTTGGCTGTTATTCTTCCTCCAAAGATCTTTAACAATAGGACAAATTCAAGTGCTACCCCCACTTACCCTTATATATTCAGTGCATTCTTAAAATTATTTTATTTCTAACTATGCCTTTATTTTCAAAACCCTTGACTCTCAGATACAACTGTGCCAAAGTATCCCATCAACAAACATGACCCCAGCCAAATGGGAATAGCTTTACAGATGTAAGCAGGTCTCCTGTCCATAGTATCTCTATGAGGGCTTAGTGCATACACTTCATAAGCGACTTTTCCCATTCTGTATCTCACAGAACTTTCAAAGTTGAGACAAATGGACAGTAAACTTTGGGGAAGGAAAATAAACTAAAATGCCTAGCACTGTACTACCAGAAGGTTCCTTGGAAACAACTGTATGAATCCAGACTAGAATCAGGTCTCCGGTTATGTATGTGCACACTCAAGTCCTCAAGTCCACAAAGCACTGGGAGATCAACCTGTCAGTGCATCCTCCAAACAGCCTTGGAACTGGGTGGGACTGCGTAATTTACAAAGAAAGAAGAAAAGGTCAAAAGGAATGTGGCTTACGCAAAGTAAAAAAGCTACCGACACTTTGAGATGGCTTTCAAATTCAAGTATACTACATCTCTTTTTTTCAATTTTTTTTTTTTAAAAGCTGTTTTAGCACTGAAAAGGCAAAAGCAGGAAGATTGCCAGGAGTTCCAGGCCAGCTTGAGCTACATAATGAGGCTTTATCTCAAAACAAACAAGCACACACTCTCTTTCAAAGAAAAAGAGAAGACCAAAAGAAAAAGACAGACAGACAGAGGGGGGGGAAGAAGCACCACAAAAAAAAAAAAAATCTTTCTCTTAGGGAAACTAACTCTATTTAAAAAACAAGCCAGTATCTAATTTCCAATTTTCTACTAGGTGAATTAAAGCTAATAAAAAGAAACAGGTTAAATTAATTTGAAAATTCCATTTTATATAACTCAATGCATCTACAGTATTACTATTTTAATATGTATGTATTCAATATAAAGTCATTAATGGAACACCTTCCATTTGTGTGTGTACTGAAATCCATTATACTTTATATTCAGCACAACTCAGAGCTGCTGAGTAACTAAGTGGCTCATCAGTCTTTCCCATCCTCATCAAACTGGACCTGCAATGTCTTCTGCGTTAATGCACACACCTCCCTTAAAAGATAAAGCTGACAGTTAAAAATAATTAATGAACAGAAAAACTGAACTCTGTAGGATAGCTTATTTTGCTGAACACAGCAAACAACAAAACCAATACAAACCAAACTGTATATATTCTGTTGTGATCAAAGTGGACAGGTTTAGGTGAGGCTGCCAAACTGACTCATTGACTACAATCTTGCAAACAGCAATGTCAAAAGGTAAAAAATAAGACATACATGTAAAATTCAGAAGAGGCAATATAAAGACATCAGAAAATAATTTTCACATTACTTCAAACAAGATGCTTTTAAAGTCATAAAGGTGTTCTTATTTTAATCAAGAGGATTTTTTAAAGCAGAAGAGGTGATTTCAAACTACTTGCTAGAAATAATTTAGTGAACATGTATGATTCAAATATACATAATTCTTCCTACAATAACTTTCAAATTATACACCAAACTCTAAATACTAATTAAGAAAGTAACAAAAACAGAAAAGAAACAAGGTTATTTGCCTCTTAGCAATTGTGCAGAAAAAAGTGACAGACTAAATTTATATAAAGTTTATAGATTAGTAATGAGTTTAGATCTTTATCAATTAATCCGTTAAATTAAAAAGAACTGAAAAATAAAGTCATATTGTATTACTTAAATATGGTAACCACTAAAATAATTCACACTACAATTACTTGAATACACTGTTAATTCCTAATGAAAAGATTTAGTATTAACAGCAATCCCATTTTTCAAGTCAGTTAAATTTTTTAAAAGTCCACTGTCCCTAAGTAATAGATAATAAAATATTGGCCTTTTAAAAAAAATAAAAAGAGAAAGATGAACATATAAAAACATTATGAATAAAACTATAAATATCAAAGTATACACTATTGAACAATTTCTGGTTTTCCTATTTAAAGTTAAGGTTTAATGAAACAGTTTACTCTTTAGTCAATATACAAAAAGGTATCAATGATGGGGGGGTCCACTTCAAACCTCAGTTATCTATACCCGTTTATATATAATAAATACATATTATTATAAACACTAGAAAAGAGGTAAGGTGGGATTTAACATACACATCTTAAAGTTTCTTAAGAAAGATTCCCAAGTGCTCAGGTACATAACTGTTGTATCAAATTTTGCACTTCATCATCAAATCAGTTGTCAAAAGAAGACTAAGTCAAACTTGGAAACAAGTCTTATGACAAAACACACTTCAGTTAAATGTAACAAGCATCAGCCTATGAGTCTACTAACTGCCTTCAGAGTCTTCATATTTAAGTGTAAATCTTTAAATTTCTTCTCTGCAAAGTGGGCTTTGCATTTATTTCAATAACTCAAGAGATAAGAATGTGACAGATACTTTAATCACTTCAAACACAGATGTTTCAAGGCCAGCAACCATTCTGTGAATAAGAAGTCCTCTGACTAATTAGATGTGTGACCTTGGACAAGTCATGCCTCTTTTTGCAGCTTCACCCGCTCCTCTATGATTTTTCAATTTTAACGTTTTGATTAACAGGCCTTTAACGACAGGCTTTGTATTAATTAACTAGAAAGGTAAATGAGAGTGTACAAATAAGCAAAGTAATCTGTAGACCAATGTAAACACAGTGTCCTTCCTCAGAAAGACGGTTTCTAATCCAGCCAGCAGTTCTGCAAATTCACTGTTACCAAGAACCCAACCCGGCAGGAGGACAGGGAAAAAAAAAAAAAAAAAAAGCTCAGTACCTTTTCTTTCTAACACTGACAGAAAAAAAAAAAATATGTCTAAGAACCAGGAACAACTGGTTAAATTCCTCAAACACGTGTATGCCTAACAGAAAACGTACCTTAAGCAGCTGAATATGAAAAAGTTCTTACTATTATTTTCTTCCAAGTCAAGGAATTAGCTTAAATCCTTAAAAACAAAACAAACACGCTTTTAATCCCAGTACTCAGGAGGCAGAGGCAGCTCTGGATCTACCTCTTTGAGTTTAAGGCCAGCCTGGGGTACAGAGCAAGTTCCAGGACAGGCTCCAAAGCTACACAGGGAAACTCTGTCCCGAAAAAAGAAAAAAAGCAAAACAAACAAATAAACAAAAACAAAATAATTCAAAAGTGACACTTCCCCACTTGACAAGTCTCCTAAAAGAACCTGTTTTCATTCTTCTATTCTAGTGACCAGCTATGTGGGACATTTTCCCACGATTACAACTCTTCCCAGTTCTTAACCATCACCAGCAAGACACAGAAACTTCAAACGTTTACGCAAAAGGGTTTTCATTCTGCCCACATTACACTGGCCCACTTGAGACATAAACCCAGCCAGTGTTCCACTCCCCCACATCCAAGACCAAAACACATCCAAAACTCTGCCTTTAGTGTGGCAGTCACTCTTGAATTTTCTCTTTAAAAATGAGATTTACGTGACCTATTTTCAGGTGCTTTTACAGCACCCAGACGCTTTACTGCTAGTTTGTATGGGTCATTTTCTTCATTTGTTTTCAACATGCCGTGTCCTTTAATAATGTCTAATACAGATTATTTACTGAAGTGTTCTATGTGTTCAAATTTGTTATAATATATGGTTTTCAATAACCACATTTCAGGTGCACATCCCGTTTGCAAAACAAGACACACACATACAAACACACACACACGGGGGAGGGTTTGGGGGGGAGTGAACACACCCTGGCACCTGAAATGTCAATCAAAGAACAAAGCCTTTTCTATTTCCTTTTGGCTTTCTTCTTCCCTAAAGTTCTCTAGTATTTCGGTGCTGTAAAAAAGAGAAAACAAAATGTTGAAAACTTGAGAAGTGCTTAAACAGCACCCGGAGAAAAGACAAAATATAGTTGTCAGAATGCGTGTGCTAACTTACAGTCCGGAATCTCTTACCTAATTAGAGGACTGTTCCATTTCCACATCCTCAAAAAAAAAAAAAAAAAAAAAAGTAACCCAGCNGAAAAAAAAAAAAAAACGTTCAGGAAAATAAGACAGCGACAACAATGGGGATCCCGTGCGTTCTCAGATGGGTTGGAGGGTAAGGGAAAGAACTCCACACCCAGCAACCAGAACAAAGCGACAGCCGGGGCATGCAAGACGCACCCGGCTTGGGAGGCCCCGACGCGTATTCCGACACCTCCCGGTGGTTTCAGGTTTTGGTAGCCATCAAAACAAGAACATTCGGAGGCTTCCGCCAGCGAAAGGAGGAGGGACGGCTCCGGGCGCTGGGTAAGACCCAGCGGCTCGCAGCGACAGCGGCTCGCAGAGGCAGCGGCAGGGCAGGCGGAAGACAGGATGCAGCCCGTGGCCGAGCGAGGCCCGGCCGAGCCCGGTGGCGCTGCCCGCAGCCCGCTGCGCAGTAATGGCCGGGGCCGGGGCCGCGCCCGTCACGGTCCGGGCTGCGCCAGCTCGGCCTCCCTCCGCGCGCTCGTCCGGGCCGCGCTGGCCAAGGGCGTCCCTGTCCTACCGGCCCCGACCCCGCCACCGCCCGCCGCGGACCCCGTCAGCCGCCCCGCAGCCAGCGCGGTCGCAGCGCCGCCCGCCGAGGTCCCGCAGCCCTCGGACACCCGCGCTCGCCACCGGTCCCGCCCGGTGCCCACCTCTCGGCCACCGCCGCAGCCACCTCGCAGCCTTTTCTCCTCGGCTTCGGAGCCCGCAGCGGACGGGGACGCGCGCGGCCGCCACGTGACCGCCCGGCGCTCCAGGGGGCGGGGCCGCGCCGGCGGAAGCCACGCCCCCGCGGCGAGCGCGCGCGGCGCCCGCAACCCGCTGTCCGCTCTCTGCTCGCGGACCTCGCTGCCTCTACGCCGCGGTGGGGCGGCTCTCCGGCCCCGATCTCTCTCCCTTGCTCTTTACGTGACGGACCTCATCACCACTTGGCTCTGACACGGTGAGGGTTCACCGGAGAGCCTTGCGGGAGGAAGCTAGACGACGTTCAGGACCGGGAATAGGAGCTTTCCCGAAATCCAAGCTTCTGACCCCAAGGAGCCCTTGGCCAAGTCTTAAGTTTCGTTTTGAAGCGCCGTCTAGGAGAGTACTGCTTGTTCCTTATCTAGAAGACCTCAGCAAAGGCATGGCGTGGGCTGGAGGGTCCCCTGGAACGCTCCAATTTATTCACCTCACTAGGAAGTTTAATGGGGAAGGGGGCCTGCAGGAGTATCAAGTCTCTTGAACCTGAACTATAGCATAGGAAGCTAGAAAAAGAAATCAATCGTCTTAAGAATCTAGAATAAATTTCGCGGATTCGGTTTTTTTTTTTTGTTTGTTTTTTTTGGCAAGCATGTAGTTTGAAACGTCTAAATCTAGGCGTTGTTCATTTTAACCCACACATGGTCTTTTACAGAACAGAGTGAATTTTCTCTACTGGCAGTTAAACAAGGGAGACTAATGGGGCCTTTTCATCTTTGGAAGTGTTTCCTTTCTATAACTGTTGCATTGTGATTGCAACAATGTTGCCTTGTGAGGTTTCATTAACTGTTTCACTTCAGTACTGAATATGTTTCTGGTGTTTAATATGATAGCGACAAACACAGCCTCTGCTCCAAAGGGAGGAAGAATTCATATGGAGACAACCATGTGTAACTGTGAATCCAGACATGATTCAGTCTACTTGATCTGTTGTTCTAGAAAATAGT
Organism: Alexandromys fortis; assembly: GCF_014885135.2. Lineage (NCBI taxonomy): Eukaryota > Metazoa > Chordata > Mammalia > Rodentia > Cricetidae > Alexandromys > Alexandromys fortis. The sequence continues at coordinate 14,698,415 of NW_026067910.1, read as the reverse complement.
ACATAAACTTTTATAGCCACCAAAAGAGAAGGTTAGACATGAATGTATTTACCAAATATTTTGGTAGGGATAGGACATCGGTTAGGTCGACTTTGGGGCATATAGATCTATATGTTTAAATGTTATAATATTCTTAGTTTCAAGGCTGAAAAACGAACTAGGTATCTAGAGGTAGGGTATTTTCCTATCATGATCTGGATTCAATCCCTAGTATCATACAGGACCACAGGGAAATAAAAAAGGCTGATCGAAGCTACTGGCCAGCTAGGTTTCAGCAGTACATACCAGGTCAGATGACACAGGTATTAAAAGCAAATTGTTAACTATGCTAACTACATGGGGGGGGGAGCAAATATTTGGCTCCTATTTGCAGCATTCTGTACCACTATTACAAAGTTTAACCAGCCAATCAGTTCACAGGATCTTCCATGTAAGTGTGGCTTCTTTAAGGAAACACGCACACGTGTGTGTATTACGATTTCTAGTTGGTCTTAATAATAAAAACCCAGAGTCAGATATTAGGGGGTGAAAGCTGAGAGATCAGAGAAGCAGAGCCACCGGTCACTAGAGTTCTTACCTCTACCAATGCTCAGACCAAAGTGGTGATCCTGTCCTCAGCTAGTTGCTCAGACTGCATTCTCTGACTGCATCCTCAGACAGACCGCATCCTCAGAGTGATTGTTCAGACTGACTGCCTAGACTACAATGAGTGCCTATCTCTTGCCTTATATTCCTCTCAGCCCAGCCGTATCACTCTTGTCTCCAACTCCCTAGTAGGATGAAAGGCATACGATCCCAACTGCTTGCATCACCTTTGTGTGAGCTCTGTTTTTCTTTTAGACTGGATTTATTTCGTGTAGCCCAGGGTGGCCTTGAACTAACAGATCTGTCTGACTCTGTTTTCCAAATCCTGGGATTAAAGGTGTGTGCCAGTAATGCCTGGCTTAGCTCTGCACTCCGATCTTCAGGCAAGTTTTATTGTCAGATCATAAATGAAAGATCATCACACACCCACTTGTAAGTCTCTTGGTGAGAGAAGCCTCAATAAATTTTCTTCTAAATAATATTATTTTATAACCTTACTTAATGTACAGATATTAGGAGATATGTTATTTAACTTTAAGCTTAGCTCCTTGTCATATCCTTTTTCAGTCCCTGTGGTTTTTACAGTAGATGTATATAGTCATAGCAAAGTGATACCAAGTGTTGATGTTTACATCAAGACTTAAGTTTGAAGAAACAATAACAGTACTACCCTTTATCCTGGGTTGCATGCAGTACAGTCATCCAGTCCCACAATCACCTGGTGTGGGGCCTTTTCCTGTTGCCATTTTACACAACTGATACATAGCTCATAGCTGGGATTGAATTCAGGTAGAGGCTCCACAGGGTGCATGCTGCAATTCATTTCCTGGATTAGAAAACTAATTCCACAAAGAAAGGTTTCTTTGAGAGAGCTAGAATCAGATTAAAAACATGCTGCCTGGTCCTTGCATCTATTAGGAAAAGGTGTTTTTCTGCTGTACTTCAGCCTCCTTGGGTGCAGATGAGGCACAGATTATCTAAGTGGTGGGAGTTCTACTCTGTTGGCCTACTGAAGCACATAAGGCAGAAATGAAGCCTCAGCAACCTAACTAAAATGCTCTTTCAGGGTAGGCCCCCTCCCATCACAATCATTGTCATTGCAGTAAATGCTTCTATGTATCTGTGTCCCAACACATCTATAGTGTCTCTATCTTTCCTTGCAAATAAATTGTTGGCTCTTTCCATCTTCAAAATACACACAGGAAACTATTAATTATTATGTTGACTTTAATCATATTGTCTCCAAACCAAACCTGTTAAAAAGATGTGAGGCTCACCATTCTTCTGTTCACAAACCCGCTTGGCTTCCCAACACAAAGGAAAATCAAGAGTCCTTTTGTGTGCCCACCCTCCTTTATCAGCTCCCAGACCTCTCAGCCAGCTTCCTGTTCCCACAATACCCTATACAAAGTCTCAGTCACCATTCTGTGTTGGTTGCTCCCTTCCACACCCCTTATGCACTCTTTCCCACAATGGCTTGCTCTCTCTATACTCAAATATTTTTATAGTCCTCTCCCTTCCTTTATTTTTTACATCATCATATCATTTAGCTACTAACATCGCTTATTCTTTCAATTTTCTCTTTCATACTTACGGCAGTATGTGTACATCCAGTCAAATGGATGTAATGCCATATTATTTAGGGGTGCTGTTCTAAAACGAGTCACCTAGGGAAGCAGGTGAATAGGGAACCCCAACAGCCAAATCTCATTCTTGTTTCTTCATGCTCTCTGTCTCTTCTTCTTGAAATTATCCTCAGTCTGGGATACAGCAAAAACTGGAGTCATTAAAACACACTAACAAAAGGGAGCAGCTGTGGAGAGAAACTTGACTGTCTCACTTGTAACTTCTTCACTCAGGAAACATTTTAAGTGCCCGCTTTGTGCCTCACCACCAGTGCCAAACAGTCAGCACAGGCTGCAGTAGAAGTATGGTATTTAACTTACCCATGTTTGTTGAGTTGTTCTCTGAGCCACAGCACAGAACTCACAAGGGCAAGAATTTGAGTTCTATTTGCGTGGTATGTTGGCTAATCTTGTCAACTTGCAGGAGTTTGGGGTTACCATGGAGACAAATCTCTGGGCATGCCTGTGGTGGATTGTCTAGATTAGGTTAATAAAAGTGGGAAGATCTGAACTAAATGTGGGTAGTACCATTTCATGAGCTGGCACCTGCCTTAGGTCTAAAGAAAAAGAGAATCACACACCAGCATTCACCCTTTTCTGCATCCTGGCTGTGGACACAATGTGACTAGTTCAAGCTGCCATGACTTCTCTGCCTGATGGACTGGACCCTAGAACCCTGAGCCAAAACCAGTCCCCCCACTCCCCACCCCCGTTTTTGCCTTAAGTCCCTTTTATTAGGGTTTTTTTTCATAGCAACAGGAGAAATAGCAAACACATATGCCACTTGCCAGGAATAATGCCTGCCATTATTTAGACAAGTTCCCCACAAAAATGCCTAATGGATGAATGAATGTATGCAGGAGAGAAAATGTGTGTGTATGTGTGGGGGGAGTAGGTATACATACATGCAAAAAGGAAAAAAGTGAATTTATTCTTTGTCGGTAATTGTAGGTGCAGATAATTACTGAATTTATTAAATACTATTTATCACATCGCTAGGTTTTTGAAAAATATTGGTTCCCATTTTGTTATTATGCAAGATTTTTTTTTCCAAAATCATCAGGAGTGTTTTTTTTATGTATTTAGCTCCCAGCCATTATTAAAGGCTGAAACATTCAAATTAGTTACTTGAAGAATAAAATTAGAGCCTAACAGATTGAAGACATCTCTGTGATAATGTTCCTGTCATTGGCATTTTGTTCTGTGTCACTGAATTAAAGATAAAGGAGATGCAGCTGGCGTCTCAGCAGTGGCTGTATTTATAATTTACTTCTTCAAACCCGTTCATGAAAGAATTTCATAGGTACCACATATCTCCTGGTTACCATTCTTCTCCAAACTGTTTTCCCTAAATGCCATATTTTCTCATATTGTTTGTTCACCTTAAGAATAAGATTCACCTTATTTACTGAAAGGCACGAGAAAATCATGTATGTTGCAATGGAGTGTATGTGAAAAACAATAGTTTTAAAAAGCTTATCTAGTAAACCCTGGAAATCCTTTTGACACTTGTAGAGGGTCTACAAAAGGAAAAGTTGTCTCATAATATGGAGTCTGTAGTGGCCTTCTTCAGTTCTGCCAAATATCCAGTATTTCCCAGAATCTACAAAATAAAGGATGTAGCAAAACAGTAAATGCAGAAGCGATGTGAGAATTCTACTTTGACTCTTAAGTGAGGCATGAAAAAGATTTGGAAAATGTAAAATAGTGCCACTTTTCCTATTCAATTACATTTGTTTTGGAAATACACTTTTCATAACATGCTATTCGTACACTTATGGCAATGACATGACTTTTAAGTGAACATTTTAAACCACCCTTAGTTTTGATTTTTTTGTTTGGTAAATATTGACACACAAATAAAATGCCTTTAGGGTCCTGTGCAATTTTTAAGTATTTAAAAATGTGTTGATCGGGAACACTTTCAAGTATCAAGTAAACTGTGAGCTAGATTTCTTTACACATGCAAGCAATCCTCTGATAGCTGTGGACATGGCTTTCTCATTTGTCTGGACGCAGAACAAAACAGATTCAGGAATGCATCAGTCATTAGAGCTAGCAGATGAAAAGGAATAAAGCAAGAGTAATTTTGGAAAGAAAACTTTTCCATTTTTAGTTGAAGCATGACTCTCAGAGGCAGTGCATAGCATGGTCCCCAGCCTATGGCTTGATGCTGCTTGTCTCACAGTCATCAAATGACACTAGCCGGTCGCAGTAACAATGAGCCAGTATTTTTCTTTTACCTAATATAATAGTGCATGTTATCTTTTGTCCTTTTTCTTATCCAGTCATAGAAGTTGTTGGGATAATAATCTCACTGAAGAACATCTGAATTTCAGCATGGAAACCAGTATCCAAATATGATGGAATAACAAGTCCTGGGCAGCCGAGGGAGCCTGGCTGAAAAGAATGTGCACAAGTCAATCACAAGGCAGAAAGGACACTAAGAGTCCTGAGATCATAGCCACTGTTAACAAACACAGCAGTTTGGTCATTTAAAATACGCCAACTTCCCTTTTCCTACGTGCTACCATAAACCAGAGGTAAGCTGCTACCACTACTCATTAATTTGTCAAACAGGTGAACAGTTTTAACTTTTATGACTTTATTGTCACAGCACTGGACTCTCTGGTTCCCAGACACTTGGGTTGAGATGACATCACTTTCCGTGGCTTCAGCAGCAACAAACTGTAGAATTCCACAGTCCCCCACCTCATACACACATGAGTTATTGCCACATATCATATCTCTTTCCCTGCAGCTATGAATACCCACTGGTCCCTCTCTCTGGAGAACACTATGACCTCCTTCTTCCTTATTTCTGTTAGGCATCTTTGAAATCCTAAAAAGCACTAGTTTTGTAAGTGGAGCATATAGAATGAACTACGGCAGTGAGTGTACATTAACATACTGATTCTGTCCTATTAAAGGGCCGAGGCAGTTTTTTTTTTTTTTATTAACCAATGAAATCAACACAAAACAGAAGACTCTCCCACTTCACTGATTATCTGTAAAGATATGAGCATTCAAGAAGAAAAAGGACTGTCATTGAAACTGCTGAACTTTTAGCAAGAATGTAGGACACAAACTCTGTTGGTATATGTGCCACACCTGCAGCTAATGTGTTCATATTTCTACTGTGAGGAGAACCAGCTTAAAGGTGAAACATACCAGAAAGAGAGGCCTCACTGTAGCCTCTTCAAGTCTGTTTATTTACTCCGTCTCAGTTATGTATGTCCGTTCGTCAATGCTGTATTTCACATCTGGAATATCCCTCTAAACAGCGTATGTGAAAGGTGAGGTCTTAGGTTGGTATGATTGGAAGGGCCTAAAAGGGGCTGGCTAGTAGCAGGATTTAGGTCATTGGAGATCTGCTATGTGAAGGACAGGGAGACACCAGTGTCTTTCTCTTTCATTCGTGGCCATGTTGCTCTCTTTGTCAGACTCTTCTTTGAGGAAGTGTTACTACAGGCCAAAAGGCAAGGGATAGAACGACTCCTTGACCTAAACTTTCAAAGCTCTGAGCCTAAACAAGCTTTTCTTTGTAATCTGATTTTTCATCCTGGGGTTTGTTATTCTAGTAGAAAGCCAACTAATCCATCCTATGTATTACTTACATGAGTTTGGGTTCACTTGGCCAGAATTTGAGGCAAGGAACATCCAATGCATGTTATAAGTTTCCTGCCTGAAAACAAGCTGTATAGTTATTACAAACTAGCATATCCCTGGCTCTCCTACATCCTAAGTTGCCTAAAATGGTAGAAGTATGAGACAAATGGGGAAAACCCCTACTTCAAGAAATTTATGCTTTCTCTCCACTTTTGATAATGTAGGAAAGAAAGAGAACAGAAGAAACCGCACAATTTAGGATTAAATACACAGACTTGGGCTGTGGGACATGGATTGTACCCTGTCACTTGTATTTTAAATAAATGTTGATTGGCCAGAAGCCAGGCAGGAAATATTGGCAGGGCAGCCAGGCAGGAAGTAGAGGTGGCGCAATAATAATTCTGGGAAGAAGGAAGTTTCAGTCTACAGTCATCACCCAGACAGAGAGGAAGCCACACACAGAGCAAGCAAGATGTGACGGCCTCGCCAAAAAAGGTACCAAGCCACGTGGCTAACAAGTATTATGGGCTAATGTAAATTGTAAGAGTTCATAAAAAGCCTGAGCTACTAGGTCAATCAGTTTATAATTAATGTGGACCTCTGTATCTTTCTTTGGGGCTAAACGGCTGTGGGACCTGGTGGGACAAAAAACCTCAGTCAACAGATTGGCACCCAATGTGGTGGATTAAATCCATGTAAAACCTGAGAGGGCTTGGAAAGGAATTTTAGACACTAAAAATCAAAAGTTTAGCCATATTTATTTTCCCGAATGGGCTTTACTTGCTGGCAGCATGCTGCAGCTCCTTTAAGACGGGTTTTGCCGATTCAGCAGTAGCAGAAAAAAAAAAAAAAGCTGTGTCATTTTGAAATGCCAGCATTCTGGGCTTTGCTGCCAGCGTGACCTCTGTCTTTTTTCAGGAGACCAAGCATTTAAATGGGGTTTGTAAGCAGCATGTTACAAACTGCTTACTGGCTCAACATAGACATGTTGCATACTAGGAACTGGGGCAATGTGCATGGCTTGCAGAGGCAGTGAATTGACTTCCACCAAGTTTGACTGTGCGGAGCAAGCAGTCAGGGTCGTATATACCCTAGTAAGGCCACAGCTTAGGTTTTTAAGAAGGGCTTAGCATTTAAGAAGCACTTATGGTCAGAAAATAATTACAGATACACAATAAAGGCTGATTCAGATTTTAAAAATCACCTCTAAATGGGTTACAGTGTTGGATAAATGTACATAGCCTTGGGAGAGAGAATAAAAAGTACAGAGAGTTATAAAAACAAGTAAATGGCTTAGAAAAAATAAAACAAAGTTTATAAAGAGAGTACAGACAGTCATATATTAAAGAAATAAGGATAATAAAATAAATGTAAAAAAGTAATAGAGTAAAAAAATTAATAAGCCATGTAAAGATGAAAAATTCACAGAGTCTGGATTATGTATATTATTGTGTTTTATTTGAATTTTTTTTTTACTGTAAAGGAGCTAAATAACCAACGTATATACTTCAAAGGTATCTTGACTTCAGAATTTGAGTCTAAGGATATGTTGCTTTGAAAAAGTGTTGAAGGAGGCCTCGTGTTGGTTCCCAGCTGCTCATCCCTGAAATAATCACATAGAAACTGTATTAATTAAATCACTGCTTGATGCATTAGCTGTAGCTACTTATTGGCTAACTCTTACATCTTAATTTAACACATCTCCCTTAATCTGTTTATTGCCACATGGCTGTGGCTTACCAGGTAAAGTTTTCAGTGTCTGTCTCCAGCGGGGCTACATGGCTTCTCCCTGATTCTGCCTCCTTTCTTTTAGCACTCAGTTTAGTTTTCCCTCTACCCTATCAGGCCAAGCCAGTTCTTTATTAAGCAATGGTATTCACAGCATACAGAGGGGAATCCCACATCACCTCCCTTTTTCTGTTTAAATAAAAAAGGTTTTGTTTTATCAAGCAAGAATTAGTTACAATATTTATATCTACTTTATCTTTTATCATATCTAAGGAAAACTATAACTATAACTATAAATTCTTCAACTCCATCAAAGACTCCAGAAGGATATGATATTACCTAAGTAAACAGTAAGTACATTGTAAGCAACTTCCAGAACTCTAAAATTGACAGAGACTTCTTCCTGTCTGGACAGTCACCCAAAGTTTTTCTGTATTGGTGGGGCATCTATCTTCAGCCTACAGGCCCATAGCATCAAGCAGACTTTTCCTCAAAGCAAGAAATTTCAAAGACAGTTCTGCCTATATTGGCAGCTTGTCATTCACTTTCTTCTGTATCCTGCAGAATGTCTGGCAGACTATTTCATGAAGCAGGAACCCCAAAGGATTATTTCATCTTTAGGCAAGTTTAACAGTAATTTCTCTGTGGGTCCTGCATATTCAGTTCATCAAGCAGTCCAGGCAAGAGCAGTTTCTTGCCCAAATGGCTAACCAACTCCATAAGGAGCTTCTTCAATGCCTATCTTCCTCTTGAAGTAGATTGGTACTGCCAGGAAGAAATGTGTCTCACTGTCGTGAAAAGTCTTGACTTCTTAAAACATTTTAAATGCCATATTCTGAAAGTCTCTGAAAGATTTAAAGAATACCTTTCTAACAGAAATATATCTCTGTACATCTTGAAAGCTAACTAACATGAGTACAAGCTTGACTATTATTGATGACTATCTATTAACCTATATTTCTTAATTATACGTTACATTTTTAAATGAGCTGGACAAACACAATACTTTAATCAAGATCAGAAATATATATGTGTATACACACACATATATAACAAAATTGACCTTAAATAAAGCAAGATTCATACCAGTGCAAGGTATTCATCTCCATATCATATCCCTCTTTAAATTTAAAGAAACATTAATAAACAATATTTTGGAATATGGGAGTGGTTCTTTCCAAATTGCTTCCTGCTATTTATTGGGTGAAGTAATTTTTTGAGGGGTGTTCAAGGTGACCTTTCAGTGGGTCTTGGTCCAGCAAACCACATTAGCCTGGAAAGAATCCACAGGCTCTCATCCTCTATGGAAACAAAAGAAGAACCTCCTTTCAAAAGCAACATAACCTTCTACCCAAATTTTGAAAACAAGATACCTTTATAGTATACATGCTGGTTTAGCTTAGCAGCCCATACAATGAAATGTCTCTCTGTACTTAGCTCCTTGACAGTCAAAAAATCAAAGAAAATACTATAATATACATAAGCCAGACTCTGTATTTCATCTTTATGTGTCTTATTTTTTAAATCTATTACTTTTTAATATTT
>NW_026067910.1:14674467-14687084 GCF_014885135.2 Alexandromys fortis | reverse complement strand
GGAGTTGAAGAATTTATAGTTATAGTTTTCCTTAAATATGCTAAAAGATATAGTAGATATAAATATTGTAACTGTAATTCTTGCTTGATACTTGTTTTGTTATATGTAATTTTACTATGTTAAAATCTTATGATGTTAAAGTTAAAACCTTCCTTTTTATTTAAACAGAAAAAGGGAGGTGATGTGGGATTCCCCTCTGTATGCCGTGAATACCATTTGTTAATAAAGTAACTGTCTTGGCCTGTTGATAGAACTTGGGTAGGTGGGGTAAACTAAACTGAATGCTGGGAGTGAGGAGTCAGAGTTAGGGAGAAACTATGTAGTCCCTCTGGAGACTGATGCCAGAATTTTAGCCAGTAAGTCACAGCCATGTGATGATGCACAGATTAATGGAGATGTGTTAAATTAATATGTAAGAGTTAGCCAGTAAGAAGCTATAGCTAATGGGCCAAGCAGTGATTTAATTAGTACAGATTCTGTGTGATTATTTCAGGGATGAGCAGCTGGGAACCAACACGTGGCCTCCTTCAACAGATTTGTGATTCATTTTTATTTACAATAGAACAATTTATATTTAGATATTTATGAAATAGTCAATCTGAACAGACAGAAATAAATGTGATCCAGGGAGGGAAGAAGACAGAGAGGAAAATCGTGAACAAAGATACTTTACAAATCAAAAGTTTGTCAGGTCACACATATTCTTATCACAGTGCACCTTAGCTATTTATTAACCACAAAGTACTTCTTAGAAAAAAAGTTATTATTTCAAAGTCTATCGTCAAAGTCCTAGCCAGCAATCAAATTAAGATTATCATTTCGAATGATAGTAAAGCCAGAATAGCAAAAACAGACGGCATTAGCAGTTTTCAAATGTGGTCAAAAGTTAACCTCAAATAAAATGTTATAGTGTGATAATTATTACTAAAAATGGTGAAAGTAAAAAAAAATGGTGGGTGGAAGAACAGAGGAACAAAGATCTAAACATAGAAATCAAAGTAGAATTAAAAACCCAAATACTTTTATCTAGATCTGAAAACAAAGGCTAGTGAGCTACTCAACAGGTAAAAGCGTTAGGTTTGGGGTACTTGCAAGTCCTTCACAACTTATCTGAAGAGTGGAAAATAAGGACTCACACAGATTTACAAATGCAGAATGGTAACTTTATTTGGAAAAATGCTATAATGATGGAGGAAGGTCATTGGTTAAGTATTAAAGAAACTGCTTGCCCTCATAGGTTAGAACATAGGTAGGTGGAGTAAACAGAACAGAGTGCTGGGAAGAAGATGAAGTGAGGTAAGATGCCTCAGCCAGAGGCCATGTTCCCCTCTCCTGGGCAGATGCCATGAAGCAAGCTGCCAGGTCAGACATGCTGAATCTTTCCTGGTAAGACTGATGCTACACAGATTATTAGAGATGGGTTGATCGGGATATGAGAATTAGCCTGTAAGGGCTAGAGTTAATGGGCCAAGCAGTGTTTAAAAGAATACAGTTTGTGTGTTGTTATTTCGGGTTTAAAAGCTAGCCAGACGACCAGGAGCTGGGGCGGCAGGAACACAGCCTGCAGCTCCTACTACACTATAATTCTGGCCAGAGAGAGATATGCTACCACGATTGACATGATACATAAGGGAAGGTACTCAAGAGCCCTGAATTATTATTCAGGGTTCATTTTATTATGTTCAAGAAAATGAAGACTTTGCTCACTAAGGGGCATAGTTTGGGTAGTTCTCTGTATTGACTGAAAGATTAGAGCATATAATTCTTTTTTTATGCTTCAGATGTCTCTTCCCTGACTTTAATCACATGTATGTCCACTATTAGCAGGCAGAGATGGTAAATAGAACATTCTCCCCAAAAGTTCCCTTGAGGACACAGTTTTGCCTCATTGCACAAGAAGAAAAACAAAACAAAACAACTATTCTAGGCCAGATGGGCCTTTCCATTCTTTCTACCAGATACATTGGGAATACGCATGACTAGAAAGTGTCTAATTTTGATTGATAGTAGGGGTAGAGGAATCTGCAGCTATGTGCATGTGGGGTCTATAGGTAGAGGCTGCTTATTCCTGACTGCACAGACTCCCAAAATAATCACACAGAAACTATATTACTTGCAATACTGTTTGGCCAATAGCTTAAGTGTATTTCTGGTTTACTCTTATATCTTAAATTAACCCTCTTCTATTAATCTGTGTATTACCATGTGGCTGTGGCTTACCAGCAGGGTTCTGGCAGCATCTGCCCCTGCTGCAGCTACATGTCGTTTCTTGACTTCACCTACTCTCTCCTCTTCTATTGGCTTGGAACTTCCACTTTGCCCTATTTTGCTAAGCCAATGGCCGAAACAGATTTATTCATTAACTAATAAAAGCAACACATAGATAGAAGGACTTCCCACACAAGGGGTCCAAGGTAGCTAGGTGAATTCTTTGGGGGAGAGGTTTATGTGTATAGTACATGTAGGTGAAGGAAGTAAGCTGCCAAGCACATTATTAGAAGGCAGGAGCTAGTCTAAGGCTAAACCCTTGCTGCACAAACTTGGAGACCCAAGTTCAGATCACCAGATCCCATTATAATACTGGGTGGATGGTTACCTACTTGTGAGTCTGGACTAAGAAGACAGAGACACTGTGAACACAGAACAAGGTGGTTATGGTGACTAGCTTCATCAGAGAGTTTGGGTTTGTCAGAGATTATTCTTCATTGATTAACGTGTAAGGGAAATCAAAGACAACTCATTACATCAACCTCAGACCTCCAAAGATCTCTCTCACAGACATATACATGAAGCTTATATGCAATACTCTCTCTCTCTCTCTCTCTCTCTCTCTCTCTCTCTCTCTCTCTCTCTCTCTCTGTGTGTCTGTCTGTCTCTCTCACACACACATACACAAACCCATACCATGAAAACGAACAGGGTAGGCGAGGCTATGCAGAGCTAAAATCAAACAGGGCCTGAGGCAGAACTATATTGCACATTTTTACCTGTCTTAAATGTTAGTGCTTGCGGCACAAGCTGATGACCTGAGTTCAATCCTCCAGATACATAACAGAGAAAGAGGACCAGTTCCCAACAGATTTTTTCTGACCACTTCAATGGCACTGTGGCACATGTGCACATAAACATCATAATAAACAAAACAGATTTGAAAATAAATACATGAACAATATCACAGGAAATCTTGGGTAAATGTCATTAGGAAAATAGTGTAGAATACAAAGAGGCATTGTGTGTTACAGGGAAGCAATGTTGCTAAATTCCAAGTAACACCTTACTAATCCCAGTGTATTTTCTGTCTTCCCTATTGAGAAGTCAGGTTCTTTGAGAATAGTGTTCTGTGTATCTATTGTTTGCTGCATAAAAAGTGGGTGAATACCTTTGGTATTAATAAAAATGTTGAATACATCAATTCTTAAGCAACACAACATGACTGGAAAACACATATCCAATCATCATAGAATTACTTCAAAATAGTTTTAGGATGTAACTCTCTCTTCTTGAGCTCATTCAAGTTTTCAACAAATGAAAATTCTCCATGTTTTATAGTTCAGAAACGGAATATACCAGATACTGAATTATATGGTTAGAGAAACTAAAGGAATAATAAGTTTAAATTTTATAATCAGAGGAGACTTAAGTCAGATAGTCAGATGAACAACAAATTTGCAAGAGCATACTTACGTGTTAGTAATAACCACACAGAAAATAAAATTTCACATGAAAATATCAAAAAAGATTGTTGGAGGTGAAGAAAATTACTTTTAAGTTTACTCCAATATGCAGATAATAGTGGGCAAGATAACACTGGAAAACAGAATCCAGGAAGAGAATATGGCTTTGAAGTAGATATGTGTATTTTGTCTCATGTTTAATAAGTGCTAAAAAATTAATTGTAGTAAAATTTTTATTTAGCATTCAGTATTATATGGTTGTCATAAAAACGACAGAGAAATATACTTGTGGCAGTTTGAGTGAAAACGGAACCCATAGAGTCACAGGAAATGGTATTATTGGAGGTGTGGCCTTGTTGGGTAGATGTGGCTTTGTTGGAGGAAATGTGTCACTGGGAGTGGCCTTTTAGGTTTCAGATGCTGGAACCAGCAACCCCCCCCCCCATCTCTCTTTCTGTGTCTCTTCCTGCTGTCTGCAGGTTCAGATTTAGAACTCTTAGCTACCTCTCCAGCACCATATCTGTCTGTGTGCTGCCATGGTTTCCACCACGACGATAACTGAGTAACCTATGAACTGTAAACCAGCCCCAATTAAAAGTTTTTCTTTATAGGAGTTTCCATGGTCATGGTGTCTATTCACAGCAATAAAACCCTAAATCAGATAATACTCAACATGGATATAATTCCTAGCATATGCATTTAGAGCATTTAATGACTACAGGATAAAATTTTATCCTGACTATAGTCTTTTCCACACAGAGTTTTGGAGGAAAATCATAAACACAGAGGAAAAAATGTAACCCTTATATTATAAACCAAAGATAAAGTAGCAACCGTTGCAGTGTTTTTGGGCTACAAATGCATAATTTGCTTTCTTAGTGTTTCTTAAGTAAAAAGTATTTGCACCAAATTATCAATGTTTCAAGAAGCCTTGGAAGAAACAGAAAAACCATAACATCCTGTACCTACATTCCCAGATGGTAGTATCTGATCCAAGCACAAGAGTGGCAAGCTCCCCTGGGGCTCTGAAACTTGGCACACTCTTTGGAACCTCTTGTTTCGTGTCAGTTTGCCTCACGACTGCATGGATGGCTCTCCTCCAGTACACATTTGAGACAGAATGTTTCAGGGAAGTTAAGAGTTTAAAAAAAGTAAAAGACAAACTATAAACAAATTAAAAGACACCATCAATGGATATATAACTGGCCTGACATCATGTGATTTTGTACATGCTGATTAGTTTGGAAGCATATTAATAACAATCTTTTTAGTAGACTGTAGTTGTTCAAGCAAGCAATGTTTGAACAACTTCAGTCACACAAGGAAACCACTAGAAAGTGGGCAGGACAATCTCATTAGAGTCAAAGTTTTGTGCTTTTATGAGGTGAACAGGATATAGGATTCTTGAATATTGCTCATACAAAGACAGGAAGTATCCCATATCTCTGAATATTTTAATCATATATATATATGATTATGTGTATATGGTACTATTAATTTCACTAATATAAATCTGTTTCACCAAACAAAACCTTCTGACGTCATTTATGTACTAATTACCAAAGGGTCTAATGGTGAACAGAGATTAATTTTGGCTGTGTATTTTAATCTTTCTGGCCTTTCTGATGAAAATACTAGCTGATCAGTCTTTGGTTGAGTACTCCTGATTAGGACTAAAGATTTCATGTCAACCTAGAGCCAAGGACTCCATTCTCCACATGAACATTTAGAAAAATGAATTGTAGAACTGTGAGTGTTGCTTAGTGGCACAACACTTGCTTAGCAGACCCAAGGTCCTGGGTTTGAGCCTCAGAACCAAACCAAACCAAACCAAACCAAAACAAAAATAACAAATGAAAGATAAAATTGAATCATAGGTGCTGGTCTTCCACAGTGAAGTACTTTTCAAGCAGAAAACAACTGATCAGTTACTAGAACAAGATGATATATTTGGCCCAATAAAAGTGGTAGGATTTCATACATTGAAAGGGGAGGTAAAGGCTGCTGGAAAAGGCTTGCAGCAAATATTTTCCAAGTGAAATCCAAATCAGGCTTTATAATATAACATAATATAATATAGTATAATATTATATAATATAATATAGCAATGCAAACAATACAGTTTTTCTGTTTTCTTCTTATTTCACACAGAGTCTCATTCTTTGTACCCTGGCTGTCCTAGAACTGATGATCCTCCTACCTCAGTCTTTAGAATGCTGGAATTCCATGTTGGTTTCCACACTCAGTTTCTGATTTTCTCTTAATATTTTAATGCTAATTATTTACACAAGAATTTTCAAATTGAGTCAGGCCTGGTGGGACTACTCGGAATGCTGAGGCTGGAGAATCACAGTTTCATGGCTTACCTGGGATACATTGTGAATTCAAGACCAGCTTGACCAATTTAGTGGTATGGCCTTGTCTTAACATAGTTAGAGAACATTGGAGAATAAATCTCAGTAGTAGAGTGCTTGCCTAAAATGCATGAGCCCCAGGTGGGGCTCCAGTTCTACAAAAAACAAGCCAAAGGATAGACTAAGTTAATTTTCACTCAGCGTCCACATGGAGCACAGGCATAAATGTTGCCTGTTGCTCTAGCTTTCTCATTGCTGGCCTAGCTGTTGATTGTCATGACAGTTATTTTGTTGGGCACAGATCCTTTTGTGGTCATCCTGGAAAAAACCACATCTTGATCTTAAGCAAAGCAACTCTTTCATCTGCAGTCCAAATGACATTTTATTGCTTTTTTTTGCTTTGCTTTTATTTTTTTTTTGTTTTTTAATTTTTGATATTATAATTATTTAAGTTTCCCCATTTCCTTCCCTCCTTCCAAACCCTCCCATGTGCCCACCTTTTCAAATTCATGGTCGCTTTTTATTTAATTGTTATAACATATGCATTTGACACAGAGGGCATATTTCCTCATTTCTTGTTTTGGAAGGATGGATATTGTATAGTTGTGAACCAAATACTGACTACTTACTTGAAGGAACCTTCTTTGACCTGAGAAGACATGGCCATCAGTCATGGATACCACAAGCTTTAGAGGGGCAACTGTTACTACTGTCTAATACAGAGCTCTTAGTAGCCACTACAGGCAGTGCTTGCTTGAGAAGGACAGCCTGATTTCGGTAAAATGATTCCAACCACAGAGAGTGAGAAAGAACTCTTCCTCATCAAGATGTGTGCCCATTTCATCTGTGTCCCACCTTTAATGATTCCCCCGAATGACTCATCTCAACAGAACTTTTTACTTAAAAAAAAATCTTGCACCAAGCATGCAATCGCAACTCTGTGGTACGTTGGCACGTTTCATGTAATCTGTGCTTTCCAGTCACGCGGTGAACATCTGCTGTTTATGTCTGCCAAGAATTCATTTCCCCTTCTTTTGAAATCGTGCCCCAAACTCACACTAGGAAGGCTGCCCCTTTCCTATGCATACAGGCATGAGATTGTTAAACATGATGTTCCTATTTTTTCCAGTCAGGGGATGGACACATAGCCCAAACTATACCAATTCAGTGCTTTCTTTTTCTCAAAAATTGAAACTCACAAGGAATGTGGAGAATGGTATAAAAAGCAATTGACATTAATTATTCCAGTCTGTTACAATTGTCTTTTGGGGACACAGACAAAACGAGAGCCAATTGAATGTGGAAAGATTGTCACCAGCCCCACATTAGACAGAGGACTGACCTCCAAAGTATATAGAGAACTAAAGAAGCAAGACATCAAAATGCCAAATAATTCAATTTATAAATGGGGTGCAGATCTAAACAGAGAATTCCCAACATAAAAAATCTCAAATGGTCAAAAGACACTTAAGGAATTGTTCAACATCCTCAGTCATCAGGGAATTGCAATTCAAAATGACTTTCAGGTATCATCTTATACCAGTCAGAATGTCTAAGATCAAAAAGATCAATGATAGCTTATGCTTGAGAGGATGCAGAATAAGTGGAACATTTTTCTATTGCTGGTGGATGTGAAAACGTGTACAGCTACTTTGGAAATCAGTACGACAGTTTCTAAAAAAAGTGTGAATCACTTGGTACCTCAAGAACCAGCAATACCACTCTTAGGTATATACCCAAAGGATACCACAAAGACATTTGCTCAGCTGTGTTCATAGCAGCATTATTCATAATAGCTGGAATCTGGAAAAAAAAAAACCTAGATGCCCTTCGACCGAAGAATGGATAAAGAAAATATGGTACATTTACATAGTGGATTCCTACTCAGGGAAATACAACAATGACATCTTGAAATTTGCAGGCAAATGGGTGGAACTAGAAAACACCATCCTGAGTAAGGTAATTCAGACCCAGAAAGATAAACACGATATATACTCACTCATAAGTAGATATTAGATGCAAAGCAAAGGTGGTGATACCCAGATTAATAGAAATGGGTTAATCAAGATGTGAGAGTTAGCCAGTAAGAGGCTAGAACTAATTTAAAACTGTTTAAGTGAATACAGTTTCCGTGTAATTATTTCGGGTAAAGCTAGCCATGATCTGGGCAGCGGAAAGCGGCCTGCCACTCCTTTTACACATAAGTGTACCAAAATACTGATTAGTCCACCCCAGAAATATAACAATATTTTAGAATTTTTGCATCAAATAGAAAAGCAATACTACATTTTCATTTTGCTGCTGAAATATCTAAGACTATTCATTCTAACTTTGGCTTGCCATAATTACAGTTTTATTTGGAATGCTGTTAAGACTTCAAACATTACATAAACAATGGTTTTCACCTTGAAGGTTCATGTTTAGCTCATTTAAAGATTTACTTTTATTTTACGTGTATGAATATTTTGCTTGCAAGTATATATATACCTTGTATATCCAATGCCCATGGAAGCCAGAGAAAAGGATGTTGGATCCTCTGGAACTGGACTTAGAGATGATAAGTAGCTACCATTTCAGTCCTTTGCAAGAGCAACAACTGCTGTTACTTCACAATCCATCCCCCAGGCCCTATTTAACTTACTTAAAGAGCAGAAAAAAAATGCAGTATAAATGCTAAATCTATAAGCCAGTTTTCATTTCCAAGTCTGGCACCAGTTTTGTTTTTGATACTATAAAGGCTTTATTACATATTGCAAATTGAACTGGGAAGAAGTCTTTTGGGTAACAGTGCTGGCCATATAAGTGTGAAACGTGAGTTGAAATCTCACGAACCCATGAAAAGCCCCATGCATAATATGACTGCAATCGTAGTGCTGCTGGGAGAAGATAGGAGATGGTGTTTTATGCTAATTTCTTCTCAGATGATACATTCTATTTTGGACATTTTAAATAAGGGAAGTGAGATATTCCATCCTGCGAGGAAGATCCGTAAGACTCTGGAGGGCATTAAAGGAAGACTTATTAAAACTCAGGAAGTAAACTACTCAGTAGCTTTAGGAAGTCCCTGAAACTGACCATGTATATTAGACATTCTTCCTTTCCAAGTTTAGATAAGCAGTAAAATCTGCTGAGACACTCTCAGACAAGCCAGGCTTCCTAACAGGGGCAGACAAGATGAACTGCCTGGAAGAGACTAGGATTAACCGACCTGTCTGAAAGAAACTTTGACTTGTCAAGATGCCTTTAAATTGTGCAGTGAGCTCCTGGGCTACAGCTTTTGTGAGCTGCCATTCACTGATAGGGGCTTTTGCTGTTTTTAAGTGATTTCTGTTCCTTAAGTAACCCTTCACCCATACATCTGAAAGTTCTAAAAACTATTGGTTTTTCAAGTTGAACTTTGGTGGTATCCTTATTTAGCCTAACACTGGTTCTTTATTTCAGGTGTTTAGATGTTTTCCTGGGGGAATCTCTCAATGAAGAGTGTCACACAACTGATGGAGGCAGGAGAATCCCAAGAAGCCTGAAGGCTGGGTAGCTTGGCAGATACAGTCAAAACACAAAACCCATTTTTACTAACAAGCGGGAGACATGAACTGACACCCAAGGCTGTCATCTAATCTCCTCACGCACAGTGCAACAGGGACATGTCCACATTCACACACACACACACGAATGTGTGAACACACACACACACACACACATATACCACAGAGGTTGCAGATCAGTATTCTTTCTGAAAAGTAAATAATTTCATCACAGTTACCATGAACCCTTTTAAGGATTTCATGGAATTGGCAATGATTCATCCCTTGGCCTGTAGGAAATTCAGTTTTAATGATGATTGCACATCACCCCCTGTTAACATACATTTTCTTCTCATACTATACAGCAATAATTTATCTAACATAAATTTAGCTTCTATTAATTGTACACATCTTCTTCTTCACCTACCATCAGGGGAATACCATCAGCAACTGTATTAGAAATACAGCAGACAAAGAAAAATGCTTTAATATTTTCTTACTACTTTGTACGAATCTTTTGATTTAGTTGTATCTATGAATGATAATAGAGAAACCATCTTTTCAGTGACATTATATCGTCAATGCCTCTTAACAAAATGGTGAGTTGAGCCTTATTTGAAGCATGGTGTTGTCATTCGTCACCAAAACATAAAATTACCAGATCTAGAGTGATAGACTTTTTTCCATTTTCTTCAGTTTGTTCTCGTATGGGAGAACTTAATTATAAAAAGCCCCACAAAACCAAAACCAAACCAAAACAAAAACAAAGAAAAAAAACTCACTCTTTTTCAGGGCATAATATATCTGGCCTGTTTTATAAACTCACAATCAGCAAATACTCTGATAGTTTTTTTTTATTAAATATGTTGCCACACAACTAGATTTTATAACACATTCAGAACTGAAACATTTAAGTTATTGAGAAGACAGCCATTTATCAGTCCAATTGCTTTGTCTTTACAATAAATTTGTGAGATTTTTGTATATATCACTCTTTTAAATGAGTCTTTGAAATCTTGCACAAATTCTCTACAAAACAGGCTAAACATCTTACCATTTACCTTGAAAAAAAAAAAGACACCAATTCAATTTTTATTGAACACTCTTCATTTATCCATGATTTTTCCTCAGGCTGATGCTTGCTCCATGTTCCCACCATGTTGCCCGCAGAGGACAGATGCTGGCTGAACTGCACATTGAGCAGAGGTCTTTGTCATCTGTCTTGCTATTTGCTCTAATAATGCAGTGCCGCGAGAAGCAGCTTCCTGGCATATCTCCTCTCTCTGCCTTTGCTGCCTGACATTTTCTCTGCCTTACTTCCGATTTGTATTTTTTGTTTGTTTTTGTTTTGCTTTCAAGTACCATGTGGATTTTCTGATGTTCTGTCTTAATCACATCTCTACACACTCTATCACTGGAAGTAGGGAGGTCCCAAGACCATACTTCTAGAATGGACTTAGCATACTTTTTCCTTTTTTTGTAAAGCTTCATATTAAACAAGGTATGTTTTGGCCATCATCCACTTCTCAGCACTATTATCCAACTTTCCTCAGTTTATTCCCAGAGACTCTAATAGATCAAGCATCCATGACACTTGTCATGTTCTTTCTTTCTCTGTTGACATTTATCTAGGGATCCCATCACAAGCAACCTCATTGAATTACTGATTTATGCATAATCTATTTCTCATCTTCATTTATATACATTTTGTTTCATTTTAATATGTTAGTGCATCAACAAGACTTCCAATGCAGGGATGAATGAAGATGATTTGTCTCGTCCCTAATCTAACAGAGTATACCTATGATTCTATTACATTTTATTTGCTGAAGGCTTATAGTAGGTAGCTTTGATCAGGTTAATACTTTTTTATTTCTTCTTTGCTGTGAGTTGAAAGTTACTATTACAAATTGGTGTTGCAGTATAAAAGTGGGTTTCTGTACTTATGGAGATTATCATGTGATTTTTCACTTCGATTTGGTTGTTGTTGCAGTAGTATATTTTCTGATACAGAAGTATATTTCAATATAGACAGTTCCAATCTGATTATGAGTAAACTTCCTATGGGGCATTCCGAACAGCCATGGTACACACAGACAGATGGGCAAGCAGACACATAAACACACTAGCCATTGGAGGCTCCATTTGCTAATATTTGGTTTAGAAGGTTTATATCCTGTGTACCAGCTTATGACTTTTCCTTATAGTATTTTATGACTGATTCTGGAATGGACGCTGCATTGTCATAAAATGAGACAACCCCAGCGTGGTTTCTTTTATTTTCAATTCTTTAGAATAGTTCGTATAGTTTGGTTGATATATTCCTTGAAATCATAATCCTCAGACTCCAGCATGAATCCTTATGCATATTCATCAGCTTCACACTCAGGTTTCTAAATTAGCAGGTATAAATCAGGCCTTGAAAATATTCTTATAACAGGCATTCAGGTGATACTGATGCGTCTGTGCTGGGATCTAGAGACTAACAACCCATTTAAAACTTGCTAAAATTTATCTATAGATCATATAAGCCTGTTTATTTTGTTTTGATAAATAATGTGTAGATTTTAAACTATTCACTATCTTCATGTTTCATTTCCTGCCCTGTTACATTTCATGTCATTCTTGGTAGGTTATCCATATATTTTTAAAGAACTTGTCCATCTTGCCTCACTTGTCATTTTAATAAGCAATCAGTCCCTTATGATGCTTTAAGTCTCTACTGTATTATAGTTCCATAATTTAAATTTTATCATTATGTATTTTTGGACCTCTCCAGTGATGTGTTGGAGCTGTCAGTTTCCTGATGCCCAGAGTCAAACATCTTGCATGGCTAGCTAGTCTGTGGTCAGTGGCACCAAAGTGTAAACATATCAGAATCAGTAGCACCAGTAAAATCTAAAGTATATTAATCAGAACCTCTATCATAGGAGCTGACCCACCACCTTAAAGAGAGCTGGTTTCCAATGTTATTCTTTCTTTTGTCTGTTTGTTTGTTTATTTATTTATTTATTTATTTATTTATTTAAGATTTCTGTCTTTTCCCCACCGCTGCCTCCCCTTTC
>NW_026067910.1:14645419-14674376 GCF_014885135.2 Alexandromys fortis | reverse complement strand
CTGCCCTGTGGGAAGTCCAAGGACCACCCACCTCCATCCAGGTCTAGTAAGGTGAGCATCCAAACTGCCTAGGCTCCCACAAAGCCAGTACGTGCAGTAGGATCAAAAACCCATTGCCATTGTTCTTGAGTTCTCAGTAGTCCTCATTGTCTGCTATGTTCAGTGAGTCCAGTTTTATCCCATGCTTTTTCAGACCGGGGCCAGCTGGCCTTGGTGAGTTCCCGATAGAACATCCCCATTGTCTTAGTGTGTGGGTGCACCCCTCGCAGTCCTGAGTTCCTTGTTCTTGCTCTCTCTCCTTCTGCCTCTGATTTGGACCTTGAGATTTCAGTCCAGTGCTCCAATGTGGGTCTCTGTCTCTTGACTCCTTTCATTGCCTGATGAAGGTTAATGTTCCGAAGGATGGAATACACCCAAGAGAGGCCTTATCATACAACAAAAGTATATAGCAGCATTGTTTGTAATAGCCAGAACCTGGAAACAACCTAGATGCCCTTCAATTGAAGAATGGATGAAGAAAGTATGGAATATATACATATTAGAGTACTACTCAGCAGTAAAAAACAAGGACTTCTTGAAGTTTGCAGGCAAATGGATGGAAATAAAAACACTATCCTGAGTGAGTAAGCCAGACCCAAAAATAGGAACATGGGATGTACTCACTCATATTTGGTTTCTAGCCATAAATAAAGGACATTGAGCCTATTCTTTTTTTTGTATTACTTTATAAATAATACCATTCAAAATTTCTACTTCCTCTCCTCCTCCCACTCACCCTCCCCACCTGAAGTCCTAAGAGAGGGCAGGGTACCCTGCCCTATGGGAAGTCCAAGGCTCTCCCCCCTCCATCCAGGCTTAGGAAGGTATGCATCCAAATAGACTAGGGTCCCAAAAAGCCAGTACATGCAGTAGATACAAATCCCAGTACCATTATCTTGGCTTCTCAGTCTGCCCCTATTGTCAGCCACATTCACATGGTCCAATTTGATCCCATGCTCATTCAGTCAGAGTCCAGCTGGATTTGGTGAACTCCCATTAGATCAGGCAGCAGGTTATACTTATATGTTTGTTCATTTATACGTTTGTAATGATAACAAAGAAAGATCAGGAATTTTAGATATGAGAGTGGTGCAAAGGAGAACTTGAAGAAGATGGAGAATGCTGAAAATAAAATATTCATATTTACAAAAAGATTTACATGCAAAATAATAATATGTAAGCCATATTCCAGTTTAAAAACATTGGCTCTCTAGCTCACATTGCTAGTTGAAAATAAGAAAATACTGTAGGGTTTTGAAATAGAGGTAAGGATAAAACACATTTGTAAGTACTATATATTTTGCATATATAACAAAATAGTTCAAACTGTTAGGTTTTATTTGGTAAGATTATTATTATTTTATTAGGGAGATACATTTTAGTTTTGAGTAAATAATGTTATGGCAAAGATGAGAGGAAAAGTAATCATTTTGGGTTCATTGAACTATTTCTGAAATGGAATGTATACTGAAACTATAAGAAGCCAATTTTTATGTGCTGCTATATGATGACAAGAAATATAATTCCCAAATGAGAGAATTTGCCAAGAGAAACATACAGAGTTTGCTAAGAATAACAGAGCCAGGTGCAAATACCAGTCTTAAAAAAGTAAGCCTATTGGGGCTGGGAAGATGGTAATATTCCTGTGCAAGCTGATGTTCTACGCATCCTAGGATACATGAAAACACCAGGGGTGGCAACACGCATCTGTAATCCTAGTATTGTATAGGCAGAGATAGGTAGGTTCCTGAGATCGTAGAACTCCAGATTCAGTGACTGACCTTGCCTCAGAAAATAAGGTGGAGAAAGGTTGAGGAAGACACCAGACATTGACCTCCGATGAACAAATTCCTTCCATATTTATACACACATATGCACATGCACCCACACACATACCTATACACACATTTATATGTACATACATCCCTCACCCATGAGCATGGTCACACACACACATTTTATAAATACCTCAGAATATATCTCCAAAAGATATGCCTTTTTGCAAACCAAATTAAAAAAAATCCGAGAGTTTCTCAGTGGAGAATAGCTTTTATTTCTATTTGAAAAATAAATATTTTAAGAGACTTATGAGCAAATGTTTAAAATATACTTAAATGTTTAAATTAGAACTTTCTTTTTGGCAAACTTGAATTAGTTCAAGAAGAACTAATAGGGAAGAGATTTCACCCACATCCATTGCTAAACAACTACAAAACAGACACACTAGCTAAGGGTTTTGAAAGACATTAAGCAACAGCCATTGCAGGATGAGCTTCTCTGAAAGAAGACAAATACAAGAAGATGCCCGATTTTATAAGGATGAAGGTATGTTTGTCAAGGTATTGTGTTTTATTTGGTATGTTAATGGTAAAATTTATTGCTATTTAAGCCCATATTATCTGAATCAAGCTTCATATTGGGGAAAGGAGGAATAACTCATATATTAGTATGTTACTTGGATATATGAAGGTATATGCACATCTCAAAAAGGACTATGGACACAAACTCTAACAGAAAATCTCTGCCATCTTACCTACCTTGCTTTGCTTCAGCAATTACACATTTTTTTTTCGAGACAGGGTTTCTCTGTGGCTTTGGAGCCTGTCCTGGAACTAGCTCTTGTAGACCAGCTTGGCTTTGAACTCACAGAGATTTGTCTGCCTCTGCTTCCCGAGTGCTGGGATTAAAGGCGTGCGCCACCACTGCCTGGCTAATTTACTTTCTTTTTAACAATATAAGCATCTGGAGACGAAAGACTGTGCTTTCTCTTTGTGTTTTCCCCCAGAATCCTCCTCATAAGTACTGAATGGAATAAATGAAGTATTAAAAGCTGAGAGGTTCAGTTATAGCCAAAAGTACTTCAGGTGTTTACAGGGAGAATGAGGGCCAGAATGCTTTCAAGAGTCACAGAGGGGCATTTGTGAACATGAATTTTTTTCTGAAACATATTATCTAACTTTAAAATATGAAAAACAATAAAATGAAATACTCTTAAAAGCAAATGCTGCTCCTTTAAGCCATACACACTATACTTTCCCATTTGATACAAATTCAAACAAATCCATTCTGCATTGCTAGCTCTTTATTCTGTTATATTTCTTATTATTTAAAACCATTTTTAAATTTAAATATATTTTGACCATATTCTTCACTTTCCCAAATTATCCCAGATTCTCTCTTCCTCCATACTGCTCAACTTAAAATTATTTGTTAAAAAAAATTAGGAAAACACCCCTCCAAACTATGATAACAAAATAAGGTAACTCCTAAACTTAAAAATGGAAAGAAAGCTCACCAAACTATAACCAAATAAAAGAACTCACACACAAAGTCCATTATATGTTGGTCAGCTCCTTCTGAACTTGAGGTTTATCCTGGGGGTGACTGGTAGACCCAGTGTGACTCCAGTGGAGTAAACTGGTTTTTCCTTCACCCAGCAGGTATCACTGACAATTCAATTGCAAATATTTTGATGGAGGAGTATCATTTGTCTATGTGTTACTTTCATTGGTTAATAAAGAAACTGCCCTTTGATAGGACAGAAAATTAGGTAGGTGGAGTAAGCAGAACAGAATGATGGGAAGAAGGGAAGTGAGGCAGTCACCATGAGCTCCAGCCCAAGATGGACATAGGCTTGAATCTCCCGGTAAGATACCACCTTGTGGGGCTACTTACAAATGGGTTAGTCAAGATGTGAGAGTTAGCCAATAAGAGGCTGAAACTAATGGGCCAGGCAGTGAATACAATTTGTGTGTTGTTATTTCGGGTGTAAAGCTAGCCGTGTGGGAGCTGGGCAGGAACGCAGCCCGCCACTCCTCACTACAATATTTGCCCTTGTAACTGTGTTTTCATTCGTTCAAACTAGAACAAAATAAAAAGCAATTTTGTGTGGAAGGTGGTGCAGGAATACTAAGCCGAGTGACTTTGCCTAGTTGAAGAGAGGGTGAAGAGAAAAGGAAGGAAGGAAGGAAGGAAGGCATTCTAGTTGGTAAGGGTGACAAGCCGAGGTCACAGTGAGTTGTAGATTTTTCAGAATCCTTTATCTTCAGCTGAGAAGTGGCCTGCATGCATAGACAGGATAGCTTCCTAAGGATCACAGTATTGTGAGATATTATTTTAAATGTGTAAAGGTGTGTAACAATCAGAGAAGAAATCACACTACAAAGAACATTTAAGAGTAACAGGGGTCTCTCCTTGATGGAAAAAGGAGTGGATCAATAACATCAAAGCTCAGAAAATGAACACGCGCAAGCCACAGTTTGTAAGCCAGTAACACTAAATTTCAAATGCCAAAGCAAAATAAAACTCTTCTTTGAGTAAAGAAACTGAAGCAATTCCTTGCCAGCAGACATGTGCACCATGAATTATAAAAGACACTTTCTTCGGCAGATGGAAAATATCATTGGAAGGAAATTTGGATTTAATCTCAGAAATGGAAACCCCCTAAAAGAGCAAACAAAATATGGATATTTTTATTATTAAATAAGTTTTTATTAACTTTAAAGATTGAGACTATGTAAAACAAACACAGTGACAATGTGCTTTGGTGTTCAAAACAACTGTAGATTAAAATAGGTGACAGAATTAAATATATGACGAAGGAAAGGAATGTGGACTTAATATTTCATAGTCTTTAAGTAGCGTATAAGCTTAAAAATATCAAAACCTGCCATTGTTGGCACATGCCTGTAACACAAACACTTGGTATCCTGAGGAAGGAGGTTCAGCAGTTCAATGACACCTGGGCTACATAGATCCTACTAAAGAAAACATTAAAGCCTGTGACAAGGTTCAGTGATGAACTTTCTTGTACAAGTCCAATGACCTGAGTTTGAGCAACTATATCCACATGGTAGGAGGAGAGAACTGACTACTAGAAGCTGTCATATTATCTCTACCCACTTGCCATTCTTTCTCTTGCTCTCTCATTCTTTCTTTCTCTTGCTCTCTCTCTCTCTCTCTCTCTCTCTCTCTCTCTCTCTCTCTCTCACACACACACACACACACACACACACACACACTAAAAATGTAATTAAAATATTTTAAGAAGAAAATATATTGGTTAAAGTTGCATAGTCATTGTTTTATAACTATTGAAATTATAAATAATGCTGCACTCACATGCCATTAGCACCACCATATATATGCATCAAACTTGCAACATAGGGCATTTTACATGGGGCAGTGCATATCCAAATCTTCATTTATCTTTACTTGCCCCCAGAGGTTCTTGTCCATCTCAAAATTCAAACTGAATGTAGCCTATCGGCATAGGTCCCTACAATCTAAGAACTCTAGCACTGTTCAAAAACTCCATGTTCAATTTCTCTGAGACTTAAGACCCCAAACCCTTTGCAATGAACTTGTATTAAACAAAGCTTCACACATACCTGTATCGGTACAGTGGTGTGATAGGAATAAGATCAGCATTACCATCCCAAAAGGAGGGCATAGGGACACAGAAGAAGGATGAGTGCCAAACCACAACAGGGCAAATATTCTATCTTGCACTTCTTTGTTTTTAGTGGCACATGATGGCATGATGTGAGCTCCAGAGGTTTGGGCACCATGATATTTTTAGATCTTGACATGTTCTCTACACATAGCATTCCTCTTTCTTTGACACATGTTCCACATTTTTGGAATCTCCATTGTAGTTTATTTATCAACTTCATAACCTCTATCCATCACCATCTCAAGGGAATCCACTAAGTACTCAGACCCTTCTGTACATTGCCTGGATTGTGTTCCTTTCTTTGAAACTTGGGTGGAAGCCTTTGTGACTGCTTATTTATAGCTCCTTCCACTATTTCAGCCAATAGCTGCTGAGATACCAGCTCATTGGGGTTGTGATTTCTCTCTCTTTTAAAAAGCTGTCACTGACCTCCTCTTGCTCTCTGTCTTCCGGCTCCTCTTCTGGTGACTAGGCTCCCTTTCTGATTGCGCAGAGGGCTGTTGTCTGGGATGGTGATCTGAAAGTTTTTCCCTCTTAAATAAATAACCATTCTATTAATCATAATTCCAAACTGGTGTGGGATTGTTTGTGACTTATGCCTTCAGGGTATAATCTGATCAATTCCTGAGACCATCTCTTCTATTGTCTGTCTCTTCTATTGATTCCATCCTAAGGCTGTCTCTTCTATTGTCCCTCTGCAAAGTATTTAGCTTTTCTTTATAATATGATATATAGCCATCACTCCCTCTTTCCTACACTCTACACACATGTTTTTCTAGCTGTACCACATTCCCTCAAATCTTTACATTCTTTTTGTTCATAGTTTCATTGTAAATCTACCTAATTCACCAGCCAGCAATGTCTGTGTAAGACCATGGATGATGGTCTGCCTAGAAATATCCACCAGATTCACTGGTCCATTTTCCCTACACACAGTTTATTACACAGTCCATGACACGCATCTGGTGTAATTTATCTGCCACAGTGTAACATGAATAGACTTGTCTAATCCCCAGTGGACTGTTTATTTCCATCTGAAACCTTTTGAGCATAATCTTTTCTGTCCACATTTTTGTCAGCATTCTGATCTTTGGGATTTAGAGTGTGAGCACTTACATCACCAATTAAGCTCTGCTTACAGCATTCTAGGCATTTATCTAGCCTACTTCTAATTTCCACATTTTTCTCACAAACATGTTTCAAAGGTTTCTAAATCCCATGTTTAGGTGTACCATAGCAACAACCCTCTTTCTGGGTACCAATTTCCTATTCTAGTTGCCCATTGCTGAATGTGCCTTTAAAAAAAGTGACATTGAGTTGACAGGAAGGAAGATTTGTTTTGGTTCATAGTTTCAGAGGCTCCAGTGCGTGACCACTCATCTTCATTGCTTTGAGCATGTGGTGAGATGGAACATCTTGACAGGGCATGATACAAGAAAGTTGTACTTCCTATGGCAACCAAGAAATAGCAAAAGGGCACAGAGACATTTCATACCCTTTGGTTATGTATCCAGAGACTCGTCTTCCAACTAGTCCCTAAGTACTAATAACACATGCATTTATGACTTCATCATTGGCTTGATCCTCATAATTGAGATTTCATGTCAGTTCCCATGGCCTCTAGGGTAGGTGTGTGTGTGTGTGTGTGTGTGTGTGTGTGTGTGTGTCTATCTGCTTTTCTGTGTATGAGCATGCATGCCTGTGCACGCAATTTAATCAGTTGATACATTTCTTGTGCTTTATATTCATATGTGGGTTAACTTTGTATGTTTAATCTCCCATTTCTCCATTTCTTTCTGCCTCTTCCTGCTAATTTCTCTCACCCTCTCCCAGGTCAAACAATATAGAACAGTGCATTACAGCAGACCCTGAAACCTTTTTGCAAGGGACAGGTTTCAGATCTGCCTCTTTCTGTGGGGCAGCTTTGGGCGAATTCTCTCATGTTTCAGTTTCACCAAATGAAACATCACAGTGATGTATTAGTCCTTTTGTCTGTCTGTGACTTCAGGTTTTGAAATTTCTGTTATCCACAGTCAACTCTGTTTTCAAAGTGGTAAATGGGGAGTTCCAAAAATACACAACTCATGATCTTTCCTGTACATGGTTCTGATTGTTATGATGAACTCTGATGCTGTCTGGCTTGATCTTGCCTCACACATGAATGGTCCCTTTGTGCAGTGTATCTATGCTGTATATATGACCTGTTTATTACTCATTAGCAGCTGCCTTTCTCTCATTGACCCTTGCATTATTGCAAAGCATATGTTCTTATTTTACTCAATAATGATCTAAAGTTCAAGAACAATAATGTTAGGGAGTTCAGATACTCCATGGAAAATCCATAAAACACTTCCTTTAAAAAAGAATGTGAAAGTGAACCATATAGTTTCGGAGAAAAAGAAGAGAAGCCATTGCTATAACTTTTATTGCAATATTTTGCTATAATTGGTCTGCTTATTATTGCCTGTTATAAATCTCTTATCATATCTAATATATGAGTGAAAAATTATCATGAATAAGTAAGTATATGTAGGATAAACCATAGTGCCCATACAGTTTATGACTATTTTCAGTTTCAGCCGTCCACTTGGGGGGAGGGGAGTTGGCTACATCTCCTGTAGTAAAGATGATAGTTCAGTAATTGAGTTGATAAATAAGTTCATACACATACAGACATTTACAAGTGTGTCTATGTATCTACACACACATGTCTGTATGAGAGTGACGGTTGGCCCACAAGGACTCTGCAAACACTATTTGTCATTGTAAGTTCTGAGTTTCACTGGGTTTCTTTATCACTATCTTGTTCCTGATCTTCCCCTGTTTCACCTCTCACTTTTGAAAACAACGGGTGTAGAAATTATGCTATTTTCTGGCTAAATGAATAGATTATAATCTTACTATTCTTAGTTTAAAGCACAAGTATGTTGCGATCCGTTACTCTTTTAAGAACTTCAGTTAAGTACCTGGAGAGATGACTCAGATGGTTCTGCCCATGGATGAGAACCCGAGTTTCTTGCCCAGCGCTGTGTAAAACATCAGGCATGGTGGTGCACACCTGTAATCTCAGTGCTGAGCAGGTGGAGAGAGTTTGACCTTTGTGATTTTCTACCTGGCCTGTCTAGCTGAGCTGAGTTCAGTGAAGGACCTTGTCTCAAAGAGCAAGGTAGAAAATGATTGGAGGGCAATCTGACCTTGACCTCTGGCCTCCACTTGCAGGGAATACGTGTGCATCTATACTCCCCCCCCTCACACACATAAGCCCTATGTCCTACCCCTCCTGGAGTTTGTCTTTCTCTTCAAGTATAATATATAAAAGAAAGTATCCTCATCCATGTTGGAGAGAGGGCTGTGGGCTGCTAGGACGAACAAGCGGCCCCCTGCAACACATACAACACATGAAAGTTTTGTTTAGGACGGGCTTACAATTTATTGTAATTAAGTAGTTATTTAGTTTGTGAGTGATGCCTGTGATAGAAAATACTCCCAGCTAAGGGTGTCAATTCAGATAATCTCTGAGGTTTGCACAACCACTGGAAAAACATTCACCATTTTCTCTTTTACTCAAGGCAGCATGTTGTCTTAGGTGTTTTCTTTTTTGTTTCAATTTTGATATTTTTGTGTTTAAGGAATTAAAATTTTTCCATACAATGTATTTTGCTCATATCCTTGCCCCCTCCCCAAACCCTTCGAGTTCCTTCGCTCCTCTATTCCCACCCAACTTTCTGTTCTTCCTCTCTCTTTCAAAAAAAAAAAACTTCAAAAATAAAACAAACAAATAAAAAGATACAAATATCAAGCCAAAATAAACAAAATACATGGAGTCCTTTTTGTGTTGTCCCACTATTCCTGAGAAAAAGGCTACTCTGGAGTGTGGTTGATATGTCCAGTGTCGTACAATTAGAGAAAAACTGATTTCCCCTCTCTTAGTAAGTCCCAATTGTAAATAGCTTCTGGTTTAGGGGTGGTACGTCCACATTCCCTTCTCTACGTCTGGATTTTGCCTGGCTTGAATCTGTGCAGGTCTTGTGTGTGCTATCACATTCTCTGTTCATTCATATGTGCACCAGTCCTGTTTGGGGTAGAAGACACTGCTTGGAGTCCTCTATCACTTCTAGTACTCACTACCTCCTTTTGGGAACCTCTCAAATCAGCGAGTTAGTGAGAGGGCTGGGCTCTTCAAGGTGATGTTTTCACGGTTGCATGGGCTATCTTGAGAGTCGGTAGAGGTCAGGTATATCTGCTGAATCCATTGAAAGTCTTGTCAACATGGAGGTAAGGAAAGAATGATAACTTTGCACCTTGGAGCGAATTCCTTCTCTTATGTCATTGTCACTCGTGCCAGCTTGTAAACACAATCAGGAAAGTCAGCTTGAATTAAGGTGTACTAGGTCATTTTCTCTAAAGCAAACAAACAAAAGTTCCTATGACACCAACGGCACAGCCACTGAATGTGGAAGATGTCATCTGCTGTACCAGAAGGGTAACACCACTGAGAGATTTGCTCTAAAGGTAAATTTGTAGAGATTCCATTTTCTTTCCAAAATGTGATTGCTGTTCTTCCACACGTGTTGACACTTATGTAGCCAGGACACTCTGTTCTATCTAGGTTTCCTTCCTTCCTCTTAAGCAGCTCTCTGTCAGCTTCTGGCAGTCCCCAAGACTTGTGAAAAATACCTGAAGAGTTTTCCATTTGGATATTAGCAAGGGATCCAAGTGTTCCCGGCGGTGTGTTTACCTCCAACCCACAGCCCGTGGCCAACTGCTAACTTGAGAGAAAATAGGAAGGTCTGCCTCCTTTTCCTTCCGATGGAGACAGATGCTGCGGTAACATTTTTGTTTCTGAGAATTTGACATCCTGGCAAAATTATGTTGGCTTTATTTTCTCAGCTGCGTTTATGTCCCCGTCCTGCTACATCTATTCTTTTCTTTCATGGACTTACTCTATAAAACATCACTACACAAACACTAGTGGCAGGCTTGGTAGGCATCTACAAAACCTTACCTGAATGGGAGTAACCAGCGCCCTTTTTTATTGGATATAAGGGTCACTCCATGAGGTGGAATCCATGCCCGACACTGCTAAATGACGAAAACGCTAAAGACCTAAAGGAAAGTCTGCTAAATGAACACAGCAAGAAAATGATTCCAATGACACTGTGCTGTACCCCTAGATCAGCGCCCCACTCAACCCTCATCAGGGAGACTTCTTTTATTCAGTACATAGTGATGAACACAGAGACCCATAACTGGATTACGAGGGCAGTGAGAGATTCCGAAGCATTCAGCCCTTGCCTCTGTGAAAGGAGAGGGAACCTAATATTGAATTCTAGCTATACTGACTATGACTTCTGCAATACCATATGCAAAGAAGCTCAGTCAACGTGTCCTCAGTGTCTGCGGTCAGGGCTCATGCAGGTACTGTGTTTTAGTCCATGTAAAAGTTATTGACCCCTCAGGAAATAACCATTCTTGACAAATTTGTGGGACAAATGGCTAATTTGCCTTCTCTCTCTTTGGCTTGTTTTCTTCCCACCCATTGGCCTCCCTCCCTTCCTGCTTGCCTTCCTTCCTCCCTCCACCCACCTATCTGAGATGGGCAGGAGGAAATGACGGAAAGAGTTTCCAGTTTAAGAAATGCAGCAAGGTGAAAGTATATTGTGTAAGAAATTAGAGGAGTCAGCGCTCTAAATAAATGAATCAATACTGAAGGTTTGAACATGTAAAGATGCATAAAAGATGATTCTGAAAATAACAAATCCCAGTGTAGCTGGCCTGGTAAAACAACAGGGCCATAGTATAGAACACTGAAGAATACCAAAACAAAACAGATATCCAAACTTGCTAAGGGCATCTCAGGATGCATTAGACAGAAAAGCCTACTATTGATTATGTTATTTTAATATATGCACTTCACCACATATATGGATTTAGTTATGGTACAATACATAGAGGTGTGTTCATAAACCTATAAGTACCATAACAGATTTTATTCAAAGACATAGCTAACCAGGATAGAACATCCTACTTTTAATTTTAACAAGTACTCATTTTCACATATCAAAGGAAATACATATACAACATAAATAAAACAAACATGATAATACTTTGTTGCTCTGGGGTTCACATTCCCACAGAGATTTCCAATGGGTTTAGTAAGCTTTGACCATTCAAAGATTCTTTTAGTTTGGTGTGTTGGACCTAAATAGTCTAGAACCAAGGTTAGATAAGTCACTTGCTTTTATCTGTTTTGTTTTTGGCTTCTGTTCTGACCTAAATTTTGCCAGTAGTTCCTGAGTCAAAGAGAACACACTGTTGAAGAACAAGCAATGGACAATAGCACTGAAAACCAAGAAAGTGTTTGGCCCCAGACACAGGGCAGAGTCTGCTGGATTTCTTAGAACCCTCTGTGTTTTGGGGTTTGGCAGGGAAGGGAACTCAAGGGAGCTCCCTTGGCTCTTCTTGTGCAGCTGGTTGGGAGCACTAGCCAGGATTATGCAACACACACCAGATAAATGTCTCTATCACTTACACGAAGCCAGAAATTTAAAGTGAACGAAAATTGTTGTCTTTCTATAAAACCAAATAAAATTAACCATCAAGAACATCCCCCTTTTCCCCACAGAGAATTGTTTGATTTATTCCTGTAGAAATGTGAAAATTCTTAAGTTCCATAGCAGCATGTACTTTCTCTTCGTTTCCTGTCCTGCTGGAAGAATAGGCATTCATAATTTTCAAAGCTTAGCTTGCCTTGCCAACAGAGGTCTGGACTTAACAGACCTCTGTTGAGTTTGTATTCTTCTCGTTTTTCATACACACATAATGTTTTCTTGTTTGTTACCAATTTGTGGTTGTGAAACTAACTTTTAATGTCTGAACCATCTCTCCTGTGCTGTTTTACTATTTTATTTGCATCACTGAGGTGGAGGCTGACAGTGAAAGTTTCGTCGATGAGTAGTTTCTCTAAGTAGCTCACCATGAATTGAATCTCTATTTCCTCTCTTGTCAGGAATTGTGGACCATAGATTCGCACAACTTTACCTTACAAAGACAGAGATATTTATCAATCAAAGAGCACCACATATTCACTGTTGTAGTATGAATATTCCAACATAGGCTCATAGGTTTCAGTACTGAATCCCAAGCTATACTGATTGGGAAGGTTGTACATTCTTTAAAGGTAGAAACTTCCTAGAGAGTATGGAATTATTAAGGGAAAGCATTAAGGTTTTATAGTCCATCTCTTCTTCTTGTCACCTCATTGTCATCTGACTGTGGACGCAATGTGGCCATGTTCCTGTGGCCATATCTTTCTGGCAACAATGGACCATATCTGTTCTAAAAACAAACAGTTTCTCCGCTTAAGTTGCCTCCCAGTGAAAGTAACATTAAAAGATATTACTACGGATGAAGTGTTGGGAAATCTTCCAGCATAGATTGGCATAACCTCACCTTCCAAAGACAAAGAGATGAGATGTGATGAGAGTTTTATGAAAATGTTACCCTATGCAAAATATTCCTTCAGGATTTGCTTTATCACAGAAGCTATTTCAGTGCCTCTTATCCAAAAGTCTTGGGGATTTGGGTAATTTTAAAGTTTCTTAACATTAGAAAAATGTCATTCCAATAAATTTTTATCTGTTGCTCTTCATCTAGGTTAAGGTAGCCTTTGGTCATGTATACCTGACCAAATTCTAATATTTTCAAGATTTTTATTATTCCATTTCCATATGATAAAAACTTTATTATACTGTTTTAAACAGGAGCTTGAGCACCAAATTCCTAGTGGGAACCTGACTGATGAGGTTTAGTCACGGAGAAGACTCATTTGCTTGTAAAATTTAGCCACCCTGGGTTACTTAGAGCAAATTCCAGAACGTGGAGAACTTGATTTTTCTGCTCAAATGTATTTCTTGACTTTCATCACATGAAAGACTCAATAATGTTGCGTTCTAGATCACATTTTCACTTTTCACTCAGCCGAGAAATTCAGAATCTATTTCAGTGTGTGCTGGCCTGAAGGCAAGACTTGATTTCTCCCTCATCTTTCCTACAGCTGAAGATGCCTAACAGATAAGCTCAGGTCAGGAACCTCTTAGGATTGGGTTGTTCTGTCTTATGATTTCATAGAATTTCAAAATCTCTCTAGATGGTAAGCTGTCAATGACATTTCATTTCCCTTTCTTCAAGCATCCCTCTTTTTTGGCTGTAGGACTGTCTAGGTGGAATTTGATCATGCCTCCTGTACCATGAGATGAACATCATGAAATCAGATTGAAAGAGCCGTTGTTCATGACACCATCTCTGAGCCATCCCAGAAACAGATGTTTAGAATTTTCTTTTTAGGTTTACCTATTTAAATTACATTTAATTGTTTATCGTGTGCTCGAGTGTGCGTGCATGCATGCATGTTGTGTAGGTGTGCGGGCGTGTGCTTTTGTGCAGGACTGAAGAAATCCTGTAGTATTATTTATATCCTTCCACATGGTGGATTCCTCACATCAAACTCTGGTGGCCGCACTTGGTGGTACATGCTCTGTGTGTAACTGATACATCTGAACCATCTTGCTGTCCTAGAGTTTTATTTACTTATTTTTCAGCAAGAGCTAGAATTGACATCTATCTTCTTTAAATAACAATAGTTTCTTATATATAGCATAGCTAATCTTAAGGGAAGCAGCATTTCAGGCAGAACATTATATTTAAGCTCACTTTCAATAGCAATATTATTAGAGTATCAAGAAGGGCTTCCAGTGACCACATTTCTCCTACTAGCATTACGGCCTAAGTAGTACCCTGACACTTAAATAAAATGAGTTTAGAAAGGTCAGCATCTTGATAGCCAGTTTGTAAGAATTTAAGGCACTATTATAAGATACTTACATTCTCTCTGGAGGTAGAAAGCACAGAACTTTTATTTTGTGATTGGATTTAGTCTTTTCAATATATACCAATATCTTAATAATGTTAAATATCCACACAAAGTCAGTGTCACCTTATAAAAATGTATAGTGATTGTAGCTATGTATGATAAACCTCCTTCAGCAGCTGATTACACTTAGCACAGTTAGTAGCTATTGCTTTATTTTATTTATTTATTTAAAGCTGTCTTTATTTTGGAGTTAGAGTGTTTTTCCTATTAATTAGAATTCTGTGAAGGCTGACACCATGACTATCTTACTGTGTCGCCAGGGTCAAGCACTATTCCTGGCACATAGATTATCATCAGTACATATTTATTAAATCAATGCCAATAAGACCCATGAGTGATGATCTCATAAATTAGAGAGACCCTGTGGCGAGTACTGTGTTATAATAGTACCCTGATTAGACAGAATTCCTTATTGTAGTAAAAATTCTGGTGAATGAAAAATTCATCCCAAGTGTACTCATTAAAACAATCTTCTGTCAGTTGTTCTATTTAGAGATAACATGCTCTACTGTGTTGATTCTGCAGTCACTGAAGATGACCTTGAAACATTCCTATCCCTGGAGAGCAGATGAGAATATTAGTATAATGGGCAATTACTCTCACAGTTTGGTTACTAATCAGTTAGCTGATTCATTTCAAAATGCAATCTCTCCTCACTGACCTTGTTAGAAACAGATTAGTGCTCACAAGTATATAAGCAGGGTTGACAGACTGTCTGGGCTATAAGAATACAAACATGTATGATGTGAAATGACTGTGGAAATTGTACTTTGAAGGAGTATAGGTGCTTTCTTGTAACCAGGAATGGCCAACAGCCAAAAGTCAGAAATGAAATAAAGACCGAAGGCACTCAAGTACAAGGAACTGAGTATATCTACAAACATGAACAGACCCTGACCTCAAAATGAGGAAGGCCTGCATTTTGGTAAGTTTTTCATTTCATTTTGTTTAGTATCTGTTTCTTAATAAGAGCTGAAGCAGAAGAACCAGTTACTTCAGTTCAAGGTTCCTAACACTCAGGGAATTTGAATTGTTTGGGGGATCTTAGTTTGTGCTCATTGTTTTCACAATTGATGTTCCTTATATTGTCTTATCAAATACTCAGACTTTGTTTTGTCTCAGTATTTACAGATAGCAAAATTGAGTTTTGAAAGATTAAACAACATGCCAAAGTTGGTTTATCTATGATATGTACAGCACAGGGAGACTTTAGCAAGGTTGTGTAACCAGTAGAAAATTCTATGCCACTTTTTTTTTGTGATGGAGAAGAAAGAGAACAGAGGCTGAAATCCCCTACCCCACCCTCCATTGTACTACCCCTATACTTCCCCAAGCTGATTTTTTGCTTCCATCCAATAGAGTGAAGACTGAAGACTTCAATTCTCCCTTAAAGTATATATGATGGCCAAAAATCAAATCTTCAACTTTCAACTGCATTGAGTCACTATTGTTTGTAAGACCATGTTTTACTCTGTGACTGACTGGTGTAGAACTCATTATGCAGTCTCTCATGGTTTCAGACTCATAGTGGACTCTTCTGCCTCAGCAAACGAACACAGAAACTACAGTTGTGGACCATGCCGTTTGGTTTTAATAGTTGATTTTAAATGATACTTGTGTTTTTTACTTTCATAATGCATTTTTCACTTTTTCAGTATTTAATTCCATTACTTGATATATTCAAGTTGCAAAAACCTCTCAGGTACTAAGTGGCATGAAATATAGAAAGGAAGAGAAAAGAAGAGAGATGGAGGAAAAAAGTAAAGACAAAAGAAAGAAAAAAATGGCATAAAACTACCTCCCCCCCCTTTTTTTTTTTTTTACAATTGGGGAAGTTAGGAGTCTCTTGGGAAGTTAAGAGTTTAAGTGATATATTGGAAGTCTCCCACTATACAGGTTATGAAGCCTGGTCCCCAAATCTGCTGTTGAGATTTAGATAGCTTTTCAGACCAACAAATGCTCAATTCTCCTTATCAGTGTGTACATTTGAGACATACACCTACTCTGATACCTCATGAGACAATCACCAGTGCTTTGCACTAGTCTACTAAGCTGATCTTCAGTTTGGGGCTTTTTGCATTGTTATTTGGGAGATGCTATGGACAGAAAATACTGACACGTTGTAGATTTGGATGAGCGTTTTCACTCATATAGTCTATAAACCACACTTCAAACTCGAAAGATGTGGGATTACCCTCTGTATGCTGTGATTACTGTTGATTAATAAAAAACTGCTTTGGATCTATAGCATGGCAGAACAGAGGTAGACAGGGAAAACGAAACTGAATGCTGGGAGAAAGAAGGCAGAGTCAAAATATGCCATGTTGTTGCTGCTAGGAACAGATGAGCTAGAACAGCCATGTGACAATACACAGACTAATAGAAATGGATTAATTCCAGATGTAAGAGATATCTAGAAAAATGCATAAGCTAATAGGCCAAGTCATGATTTAACTAACACAGTTTCTGTTTGGCTATTTCAGGACTAAGCAGCCAGGAACATGCAAGCAGTCTCCTACAACAAACTGGCACTCCAATGTGGCTGACTAAATCCACATGAAACCTGTGAAAAGTTGGGAAGGAATTCTAGACACAAAATAACAGATTTAATCTTGGTTTTTTAGTAACAGCATATTCTCAGGTGGACTCCATTTGCTAGAAACAAGCAAAGGCGTGATTCTTTTAAGAGAAGGCTTTCTGACTCAGAGGTATCAGCAAAAACTGTGCAGCTATTATAAGAAGGCTTGCTGGTTGACCAACACAAAAGGCTCTACTCTTATAGGAGGTTGGGCTACAGAACACTTGAATGGGGTTCTTGGGTTTGGGTGCTTGTATGCCCTCTTGGGGTTAGGAGGAAAATGGCTGAGAACACACCTGGTTCAGTGCCCCTAGCCTGTGCAGGCAGCCGAATCAGGTCTGCTAAAAGTTCACAGGCAGGAGAGCATGGCGGATTCTTGCCACCATAACAGAGACATTTCCAGGACTCACAGTGCGCTGCATGGCAGATTTAGCTTTTACTGAGATAAAAAGGTTTTATATGCTGCATGGTACTTCTCAGAATTGAGGTGGTGAGGACAACTCCCACCCAGTAGTCTCAGAGGCAGTGAACAGACTTCTTCCATGTCGGACTGGGTGGAGTCAAAAGGCAAAGCAGCCTTAGTCCTAGCCAAGCTGTTTAACATTTTAAGACGTGGTCCTGGTCAAAAAAGTATTACAGATGCACAATAAAGACAAATTCAGATGAAAAAGACTTAAATGGGTCACAGTGTTGAATAAATATTTATAGGCTTGGGAGAGAGAAGAAAAAAATAAAAAAAATAAATCAAAGCATTTAAAGAGACAGAGTCAACTTGTTGAAAAGTAATAGAGTAAGAAAAATAAGCCACATAAAGATGGAAAATACAGAGAGTCTGAATTATGTATATCATTGTGTTTTCTTTGAATTTTTTGACTGTGAATGAGTTAAGTACAGAGAGACATTTTATTGTACAGACTGTTAAACTAAACCAGCATATATACTCTAAAGGTCAAAATTTAGTCTAATGATATGTTGCTTTGGAAAGAGGGTCTGTTTTTGTTTCCACAGAAGATGAGAACCTGTGGAATCATTCCAGACTAATGTGGTTTGATGAACCAAGACCCCATGAAAGGTCTCTGTGACCCCCCCCTCCTAAAAATACTTCACCAAACAAAAAGTAGGATGCAGTTTGGAGATAACTATGCCCACATTCTTAAATATTGTTTACAAATGTTTGTTTACATTTAAATGGGGATACTATAGAGATTTGCATTGGAATGGATCTTGCTCTATTGAAACAAATTTTAGGTCAATTTTGTTATATGTATCGTTCTCCTCTAGATTAAAATATTTTGTTTTTGTAGCTCATTTAAAAATCTAATGCATAATTAAGAAATATAAGTTAATAGATATTCAAGCTTGTAGTCATGTTAGTTAGGTTTTCTAGATATATAGAGATATAGTTCAGATATAAAGGTATTCTTCAATTCTTTCAAAGACCTTCAATATATGACATTTAAAATGTTTTAAGAAGTTAGGACTTTTCATACCAATGAGACACATCTGCTCCTCGAAGCACCACTCTATTTCAAGAGGATGATGGGCACCAAAGAGTTAGCCATTTGGCCAAGAAACGGCTTTTGTCTGGACTGCTTGATGCTATGCTGTATGAACTGGACATGCAGGACCCACAGAGAAATGACTGCTGAACTTGCCTCAAGGTGAGACGATCCTTCAGGGTTCCTACTTCATGAAAGAGTCCGATAGACATTCTGCAGGACACAGAAAAATGTGACTGACAAACTGCCAATATAGGTGGAACTGTCTTTGAAATTTTCTGCTTCATGGGAAAGTCTTCCAGATAAATACTATGAGCCTGTAGGCTGAGATTACAATTGATTAATAAAGAAACTGCTTTGGACCTCTAGCAGCACTGAACAGAGGTAGGCGAGGAAAACTAAACTGAATATTGGGAGAAAGAAGATAGAATCAAGAGACACCTTGGAGCCACCAGAGAAGAAAGATGCAAGCCACCAGCCGAAACCTTGCCAGTAGGCCATAAGCCTCATAGTAAAATATAAAATAATGGAAATGGGTTAAATTAAGATGTAAGAGCTAGCCAATGAGAAGCAAGAGCTAATAAACCAAGCAGTGATTTAATTAATACAGTGTCTATGTGATTATTTTGGGAGTCTGGGTGGCCAGGAAATGCACAAGTAGCCTCCTACTCTACTCAGGATTAAAACAATGCCTTGAAGGCCGGGCAGTGGTGGCACATGCCTTTAATCCCAGCACTCGGGAGGCAGAGGCAGGCGGATCTCTGTGAGTTCGAGGCCAGCCTGGACTACAAGAGCTAGTTCCAGGACAGGAACCAAAAAGCTACAGAGAAATCCTGTCTCAAAAAATAAAAAAAAAAAATAAATAAAACAATGCCTTGAAAATGAAACAGGACACAGGTAAATCCAAGGTAAACATATTCTAATACAAGAAAAGAGAAAAATATGGCAAAGCAGAAGGGTCAGGAAGAAGGAAGCAAGGAAGAGGAAAGGAGGATTATAAAACAAATCTAAAAAATAGATTTTTCAAAAATAAATCCACTCTGGTGTTTGTACTGTATTTTTGCAACTCTTAAGGTTTTGCAAGTCTTAAGTAGTTCCTGCTTGTATCATGCATTATGGATGTATTCAGAGCTGTGAAACTCCTTGAAGCATGTGGAATATCAGAGAACCTAGAACATCCTGATCCTTCTGCCTTGCCATTATTTCAATTTTACAATTGGAAATAAGATTGCTTTCTTTGCATTAAATCTTTCTTCATGAATCAATGTATTTTTTAAGAGCTTTATGTCATAGTCACTTTTATACATTGAGGAGAAAGGATAAACTTGAAGAGTAAAAGTAAATACTAAGTCATCTCCCAGAGTCTCTCAGCCTCTTCACCTTTCTAGTTACAAGAAAGGACTGGAGTCATTCTTGGCCTTCTCTTTCTCCTGAACATTCCAGTTATAGCTGGTGAGAAATCCAGTAGCTCCATTTTGAAAATAGCTCTAGGTCTGACCCTTTATTACCAGATCTACTTTAGCTGTCTCCTGCTATATCAACTTGTTTGAGCTGCTTCCTCTCCTTTTTGTCTCCCCAAATATATTGTCATCCTACAGAGAATCTGTTGAAATATCACACGTATTGTGGAAACTTCTCTGCAGAAATTCTTGAGTACTTCTGAAACCACTTAGCTAAGAGTAAAATTCAAATCCCACTCTTATTACCCCTCGCTTCCACTCCACTCTGTTTAAAAATGTTGTAGTATCTTGGGATCCTCTAATTGCAAAACTTTTATTAGTGGCCAGCAGATGCAGCATGGAGTTTTGCAAGAGTGCACAGCTGGCAGTCTCTAAATGTCTAAAATCCTATTTGATTGACTTGATTAAGGTAATTGAATGTATAAATTTAAGTTTGGCACAGGATTTTAAGCTAGTGATTTCAGTCTCCTATGGGGAAATAAATAAACTAGGAACCAAGCCACAAGGCCACCTTTGTCTTATTTCTGTAGCAAATGTTATGAAAAACTTTTTTAAAGAAAAAAAAATCAGAAAGTCTTTTCTTTGAATTCTGACTTCACTACATTTCCTAATAGTTAAATCTTGGATATCTCCATTTGTTCCTATTTTATTTTTATTCTAAAAGATTATCTTTAAGATGAATTTATAAAAATTACTGTCATGCAGAGAGTACTTAGTACAATACAAATTAGTTGTTACTAGCTTGTTTTTAAAGTTGGGAGGTATAGGATGCATGAAGAAAATTTCATTTGTATGGCTATCTAAGAGAAGTATGGTGGTTAATATCACCCAGTGCCTTCTGGCAGAGACAAAGGAAGGACATGTTGAAGGAAATATAACAATATCCAGGCATACAACAGTGATCACAGGAAGATAATAAGAGGATGGACTTAAACATAATATAGAATATCGGGTCAGACTCCACAAGCAGATTAAATAAGCTTCTGGCTTAAGAGAGAGGGTTTGATGTGATACTGCTTACCAAGCTAGAAAAGACAGAAGGTATGTAAATTTAACACCAGGAAGATGACAACTCAGTTTGCTCCAGCATATGCTTGAAATGCTATATAGGACATCCAAGATGAGTTTCATTTGAATTCCTTTGAATTATCCATTAGTGATAAGGATATGGAGAAGATTAGGGTTAGAAATTTAGATGTTAGATGATCTGTGTTAAATGTGGTTAATATCTTACAGATGTACAAGATTTTTTCATATGGCAGATAAAGGAAGAGAATCAAGGCTGAGCAGTATCATAGAAACTGTGCAAGGGCATGAAGAAGGGGGAAGGCAAGGATCTCATGCAATCAGAGGGCACATAAGGTAAGGACTGAAATATGCCTGGTAATTTTAGTAAACCAGAAATATCTGCAAGGTGGGAATAGCTGTGACAGAGATAATGAGACACAGATTGGGGATCGGACAGTCTCAGGAAATGGGGAGGTACATGTGAGTACATAGTACTCTAAAGAAGCAACAACAACAAAATGGGATATGGTAAATGAAAAATTTAAAAAGACTCTTGAAATATACCTGACTTAACTAAGGAACCTACAGAAACAGAAAGATATGGTCCAAACAACACATAGACACCCAATACACAGGGCAGCCATTTTGCAGCATGTATTGTGGGGGAGGATCTGGAAGTGGAAAAACATTCTTGCAAAAGGGTCTGCATTTTCTCTCTGATGTAGAGTTTATTTGCTAAGAGTGATGGAGAACATCAAAGTGATGAAGGTTCAAAAATATTATTGTGGGATACGAAAGAGGAAATGGACAATGAGCAGCTAGAAATTTTACTGTGTAGTGCTAATAGCTACACTCATGTGGGAGACTATAAGTTTGTAGTGTCATCAATCCATGCCACCATGGTATTTTTTTTTTTCTCAACGGGGTTTTGAAACCAGATATGATGGGAAAGGGAGGGACTGGTTGATGTAGGGTTCGATCTGGGATTTTAGGAAGGACAGAGGACAA
Source organism: Alexandromys fortis (assembly GCF_014885135.2). Taxonomy (NCBI): domain Eukaryota; kingdom Metazoa; phylum Chordata; class Mammalia; order Rodentia; family Cricetidae; genus Alexandromys; species Alexandromys fortis. The sequence continues at coordinate 14,652,397 of NW_026067910.1, read as the reverse complement.
CTTACAGTCTCAAAAAGAGTTTTAAAAGTAATAAATCACAATATTTATATGTACAGTATGGATAAAGTAGATCATTCAATGTATCCTCTTTGCAAGAAGAGATGTTGATTTGCATAACTGATCTCTATTTGTAACATCAGATATATAAGATGGATATTACTATGCCTGTTTATAAATGAGGAAAATGACCTCAGGTAAATAATTGAATGAACCAAGTATGCAGATAAGAAATGAAGATAGATTTGACACAGAGAATATTACTAGAAGATCAAAAGATAGAAACAGCAGAAAACTAGAGATTGTGAAATAATTTGGTAAACTAGAAATGATAATCCCAGAGCTGGTCACAGTTCACATTGGTTTCCTTTAGGGTATTCATGAACATACAGAGGTGGGAGTATTGGGTTACAATCAATCCAAAAGTGCCAGTCATCAAGGTGGAAAATAGGAGAGGTGAAAAGACAATAATGGGATTGTGTCTCTGTGGAGCATGTGGGGAGTTGTGAGGACAGAAGCAGAACTGGTATGGAAGAGAAAAGCATGATTTTGCCAAGTGTGAAGGTAGCATCCATCTCATCCTTTGGATTCCTGCCTTCTGATCTGCGCAGGTTCCTGTCTGACTTATCCACTCTTTACTTCTCTTCCCCAACACAGTTTCTCATGCAGACTGCAGCATGTGACTTCTACATTGAGGTACCTAGCTCACTAGTCACGGTTTTTGATCAAGCTCAGATGTGCACTGGAGCTATCAGGTAGTGGCTTGAAGAGACACCTGCATGATAGCTTTTAAAGATTCCCAATGTGCTCATAAGGGCACGACTCTGGTGTCTTTGAGAAATTTTACCCCAGGAATGCAATTTAGATTAGATATCTCTCAGACTCTAATGTTGTAAAAATATCAGTTCCTACACCTTAGAGAGCGAGTTACCCACTGAACAGTGTTCCTTTAAAGCTCCTTTAGGTTCCATGTCAGATTTTCTCTCTTCATTTAAACTTGGGTTCAGTTAAAACCTCCACAGGATGAGCTTTGTCCATGATAATTGCTCTTAATCCCTTGTTTGTGTGTAGTTTCTTTAATGGAGGCCCATGATTTTCTTATTTGTCCCAAACCTATCATTCTAGACTGTGTGATTCTTTTCCTATTTTGATTTTTCTCAATCTGTCCTTCAGTTATTTCTTTTTGCATTTCCTTATTGTTTCAAATTTGAGGAACCATCCATTATTTTAGCTTAGTCTAGATTAATGAGACAGAAGTAATGGACAGGTTGAAAGATACAGACTCCAGCACACCGTTATGCAACTTGTAGTTGATGCTGATGATTTTTAACAGGATCCTTAACACAGGGTTATTCAGTAAGATACAAAGCCCATTCTTCAGAGCTGATTCTCAATATTATTGATAAAGACATCCTAAAGAAAACTCCATTAGGTCTTTTGATCAATATAACTCCATGAAGATTTCTTAATATATTATTGTAACAGCCTTAAGCAACAACAAGAGCCATGCAGCAGGAAAGTACCATGAGAAAGCAGAGCCCGAGGTGTGGACACTGCTTTGGGTCAGACTTCCTGTGCTAATCCCTCTCGTGGCTAAGTCTGGTTTCCTGCTTCTATATCCAATGCTTCACGTTATTTTTAGAATGTTGTCATATATCCACAGGCAACTTTTCAGTTGAAGAATTTCCACTTGTTTCTCAGAGAATGACTCCTTATTCATGGTAAAGAGAATATGTTGCCAAATAAAGCAACCTTAAACTCAGTTGCTCTTGAGTACATGTGTGCGCTCACATGTATTCAAGTTATTTTTTTCCTCAAAGGATGCACAGACACAAGAAACTGACTTTTCTGACCTTGTGTCTGATTTTACACATTAGGATCTAGCTAGAAATCAAGCATTTCTCTACCATTAACTCAGAAGAAACATGAAGATACTCATTTTACTTCAGCTTGAATTTCCATTGGGCAGAATACTAGAATTCTATATTTATCACTGGATCTGTACTATAGACATTACATTAGGCTTCTATTTTTAGCTGTTAAATAAGAAGTTAATGGAGTGTGTTTAGCTGCATTTTTGCTGAATAGGAAAAGAAAAATATGCCTTGTGTCAGCAGCTGACTACATTAATAAAACATCCCATTTTTAATTGAATAGCTGAAATCATGCCAACATGTAAAAGAGTTGTAAAGCTGCTACACAGTACCACAAGGTGAATCAGACAAGCTTGCATATAGTGGGCTGCTACTGAAGATATTGGAAAAGTAGAAAATAAAGAGCGGAGATTTACAATTGAAGTGTTTAAAGTTTTAGTAAAATATTTTACTGGGTAATGGTGTCAACATAAAGTTTGCCTTCTCATTGATCTGAACTCATGGTTCAAATTATAGTTGTAGCTTGATGGAGTGAGACATGGCATCCTTAAATTGATATAAATGCCATTATTATTTTACATTTATAGCATGCCATATTTAAAATAATCTCTCTTAACTTTATTTACAATTCATTAGTAAAGTAAGATTCAATAAGTAGAAACTGATCGGGTCTTGTAAGTTTTCTTTAAATTACATTTTGTTGTAGGACAATTTCATGCATGTGTATAATTCAAACTAACTACTCTCCAGTTGATCATCCACTCCTCTGTACAGGGCACTCTCCCATGTTCATGTCTTTTTGGTTTGTTTTGGGATTTGCTGAGTTTAACCAGAGTCATCAGCGTGGCTATGAGAATGGAGCTGTAGTATGGCACCTTCTGCTCAACAGTGGGTACTCTGAAGATAATGACTTCCCCTCTGCCAGGGTCCCTCAGCCAATAGTTCAGCAGATGAGAGCACAGTCCCATGACCTCTTCCACTATCCATGGCTAGCTACTTGACAGGTAAAATCTTGGGCAGACATAGTAAGGTAACCATAGCAGCTGTGAGTTCATGAAGACAATGGACATTAAGATGGGTAGCATTTGTTTATGGGTAAAAACATACATGTTTAGAAGGCAGTTTGATGCAATGTCCAAATTCCTAAACATCAATAGTAGTTCTCCTCTCCTGTAATCTTTCTACCTTCTTCTGTTCTTCCTATTTTGATTCCTTGTACTCTACTTACCCTTGTTTCTCCATCCCAAGTCCTCCACCCCAAGTCCCAAATACTCTTTTTCTAGTTTCCTGGCTTTGACAGGTTCTCCAAGTTAAGCACATAGATAAAAACAGTCACAGCTAGGGTCTTTGTAAATTTCTGGCCACTATTTGAGTATGTGGTATTGTCTAAATGTTGAAAATCTTGACCTAAATTCAAAGGAGTTGTTGTTGGAAAATAGTTAAAGTGAATATCATTCCTGGTTGCATATATAGAAAATTAGACAAGTAAAAGAGGAGTCAGGAATCTTCTTACTGGAATCATTAAGTACTGTGGAGAATATAAAGAGAGAGCTGGGAAGATGTGTTGGAGCAAATCAGTTGGAAATACTATGGAAACTAGGATGAATCCATCACAATGAATAGTTTTAGTGGTACTTCTAGTCTTGTCACAGGTTCAAAAAATTCTAAAAATTGTCCATTTATTTAAATATACTAAAAAAAGGCAACTGAATTGAGAAGGGGGCATGGGAGGGGATCAAGGCAGGGTAACTAGAAGAGGCTAGAGGGAGGAAAAAAGGAGGGAGAAGTGATGTAATTCTATTTCAATTAAAGCATTTTAAAAAGAAAGAAAAAATACTTCTTCTCTCCCTTTATCTAATAAACTAACATGTTCTGGTCAAGTTTCTTTCATTATAAAACAGGTCATTTGAAAACATTGAGAAAGTTTTCCCCCCACATGTTGTGGGGTATTTGGACACTGTAAAGATGTATTGCCAGGACTGGTGTAATAAATAGTTGAATGGCCACTAGATAGGCAGGAGATGTTGGAGTATGGAAACTGCTAAATTAAACCAATTTATTTTTAAGACTGTCTAAACTTCAAAATAAAAATTAAAGAAACACATACTGCATTGGGGGAGAAGTTATACCTTTGTTTTCACAGGAAACAAAAAGCTATGGTTCTCTTCAAAATTAGTAAAGATCAGATTTGATTGGGTGAGACTCCCTGAAATTCTTGGACATAAGGAAAGAAACCAAGAAAAACTACAGAACAGGTGACGTGTATTCTGATCACTCAACTATGGGAACAACTCTGAGACTTGATGAGAGATGATAAATCTCATTGACTACAAAATCCTCATGACTTATTATTACATGCCAAACTTTCTTATTGCATGGATAGAGATTTGGTTATACAGTCCAAACAAACTTACAAAGTTAACAGATTTCTTTCTATGCTCAAACGTAAAATAAAGAATCATCTGTAATTGACCTGTGCATGTCATACATCTCATACTTGTGTTAATATGAATATATAAGTTCCCATTTTGTTTTTTCTGAAAAGTTTGTGTTTTCAGAACAAAAATCCAAGACGCCAAAGAAAACAAGTAGCTCAGCTTATTAAGTCTCTCAGAATGCCTCTGATACAGTTTCCTCAAAATTCTACATCCAACGTAACTTTAAAGTTGCTAAGGAGTTAGTCCAGCCTCACACACTACTCTACTTGACCATTATCCCAAATTTCTCAGGGTCTTTTAAAGATGCCATTGCCTCCAGACAACAGGAAGTGGTCTAGAGAACATGGTACCCACATTCCAAAGAGGTGAGGTGGGTGACTTTTGGTCACTTAGTGAGTTATGGTTGTTTGTCATCATTTAGGGGAATTGGTTACCTACAGAATGTAAAATTTAAAATGTTTTAATATCATAAGGCTGTTTGTGACTGTAAGACATGTCTGATCCTAGCAGCACCAATATACTTTAAAAGAAGATGATGGAAATGAAGAACCTCCATATGGTGTTTGCTTTCACTCATTACAAGTTAGCCACTGGGCAAAGAAACTGCCCTTGCTTTGACTACTGACAGAATACTGTCCAAACTGAACAAGCAAGACACAAAATAAGGTGATTGCCAAACTTTGCCAAGATAAGGCAAAATTCCTTCAAAATTCCTGTTTCACAGAACAGCCCATCAGATATTCTAGGCCCATAGGCCAAAGATGGATGTCCCAAAATTGCTGAGGCATATTGGGGTGGCTCTCCAGGCAGTCAGATGTCTCTGTTGTTTCTGAGTTTTGAAAGTTACTTGTTCTGTATTTCCTGTTTAATCAAACAATATTGTATCCTTCTCAGGTCTCTGATGAGGTTGGAGATTAGAGCTAGAGTTACAGTTTTCTGTGGTTTTGATAGAATGTAAACTAGGTATGAAAGTTTGGACTCACTAAGATAAGAGAGTTAATGGAATATTTTCTCTGAATTTGCTAAATACTAATGGATTAGACATCGTGAATGTATTTCTTACCTGGTAATTGTTCTTATTATATATAGTTTTGCTGTGTTAGAGTTAAAACCTTCTGTTTTCATTTAGACAAAAGGGACAAATGTTGTGGTGTATTTGTACATCGTTAATATCTATTGCTGTAATTGGGGTAATACAAAAACTGAACAGCCAGTAGTTAGAAAGGAGAGATAAGTGGAACTTACAGTCAGAGAGAGAACTCTGGGAAGAAGAAGGCAGGTTACCAACCAGACAGTGAGAAAGCAATATGGGCTGGCAATACAGAGTACTGGTCACATAAAAGAGTGTAGATTAAAAAATGCAGGCTAATTTAAGTTAGTTAGGAACAAGCCTAAGCTATAGGCCAAGCTTTCATAATTAATAAGAAATCTCTATATCATTGTTTGTGAGCTGGTAGCCCAAAGAAAAATCTGAATATATCCACTGTGTGTTATAATTCTAAAATGTATCATTGTTTCTGAATATATGGATTTTTTTAACATCCCAAAATAACTACCAACAAAAGTGAGGTAGACCTAAGTAAATTGTATCATAATTCGGTCTTGCCTCAAGTTTCCTTTCTTACCCACTAGCTTCAGATACCCACCACTTCTCTCTGGCATTGCCTTCATTTCACATCTGCAATTTCTCACATTTGATTTCTTTCTCAACATACCATTATGTGGGATTCCCTTCTGTATGCTGTAAATACCATTGGTTAATAAAGGATTGTCTTGGGCCTGTGCAGTGCAGAATAGAGGTGGGCAGGGAAAAATAAATGGAATGCTGGGAGAAAGGAGGTGGAGTCAAGAGACACTGTGTAGTTGCTGCCAGAAACAGATGAGCCAGTATGCCACAGCCACGTGGTCATACACAGATTAATAGAAATGGGTTAAATTAAGATGTAAGAGTTAACCAATAAGAAACTAGAACTAATGGGCCAAGCAGTGATTTAATTAATAGAGTTTCTGTGTGGTTATTTAGGGTCTGACCTGCCAGGCAGTTGGGAAAAAAACATGCAACCTCCTGCAACATACCAAGCCTTGATTCTATCTTTCTGATTTCATTGAAACAATTCATGAAAGATTATCATCTTAAAAGATCCAGGTGCACATGTCAATATTAAATAGATTGATTTTATTGTTGAATTACTGATATTCTCAATATTTCAGTATCATCATTTGTTTGATTCTTGGCCCATTTACTTTTTTGTTCCTCTGTCTCATATTCTACCATAATTCTTCTTCTACTAAGCTTTCAATAGTGCTAATATTTCTTAACCATTTTCTCCCTTTTCAAACACAGGATTCATTTTGCTTGCCTGTTTCCTCTTACTGGATGGCATGTGTCATGGCCAGTACCTTTCAGTGGTTCCTCATGTCCGTCCCTTCCTCCCTCTTTTTCTGCATTGACTCAAACTTCATGTACTATAAATTTGAATATTATTTTGTACTTTACAGTCTAAAACTGTTGCTCATCAGTCTTGACTCATTCTTAGCAAAATCTACCTGTTCATCTCCACTATATAATACTTAGACAAAGAAACTGAATCATGCCATTGCTTTTTCAAAATGTTTTTTAACCCTCATGACTATTTTCATGGTACTATTGAGAACGTTCCTATATATAT
>NW_026067910.1:14605927-14645410 GCF_014885135.2 Alexandromys fortis | reverse complement strand
TTTATTATAGGTTTCCTGCCTATACACTTCCTAAATTTCTTACTAAACTCTAATTCTTCCAAGTGCAATTGTCAGTCTCTATATATGTCTTCTCACGGCCTGTGCCACCCAGTCTGTTGTTTCTCTGCTTTGCTTCACTAGCAAAGAAAATTAGTTAAATTTTAGGAGCAGGTTCAGGGTTTGGACACTCATTCTTGACCTCTTTTCCATTCACAGCTGAGTGAAGGCCTCATTCCTCTTGACCACCACACCCTTATGCACTTCAGAAAAAAAAATTAGCGGCATGTGGATATAAATGTTTGTTTTTTCCTCTAGGAAGATTGAGAGATGACAAATTGTCTTATGGGCTTATATCAGGAATATCAATCATGCTTCTTGGCATTAAGTAAGTGTGAAAGGAATACAGATGTGTGTGTGTTCATATATCTTTATGTAAGTGCTTCTATTTTAGATTGACTTGAAAACTCTGTTTTAAACAGTGTTCATAGCAAACTGAGCAAGCAACAGTTCACGGAGGTCCTACTTGTGCTTCACATGTCCCATTCTTTGTTTTATTATCCCTTGTAGTAACTCTACACAGTCTGTAATAGTTGGTTCATTTTCTGTGTGACGATACTGAGAATCAGTGCCTAAGCCATTTCTCCAGTGTCACAGGGTCAACAGTAGAGAGATTTAAATTGCATGTCTCCCTGTTCTCAAAGTCTGTGCTTTTCCTACTAACTCACCCAACATCCCCCACCCCAACTGATGTCCCGTGTTCTCCAATGATTCCATCTGACAGTTCATCTTGGCAGCTTCTCTAGAAGTGCATCTGGTTTTCCCTGGAGGCAATCAGATGGGGTGGGCCAACTGGGAGAGAAAGATGAACAGATGAGCAAGTTGTCTGCAGGGGGTGGATGGAGGACCCTGTGAAGAGGCAAACACAAAGGACTAGGGTATACCAACCTGCTTCTTCTCATCTCTTCTTCCTCTCTGTCCCTCTGTCGTCTCCTCTCCTTTCTGTTGAATTCTGGAATATTTCTTTTTGGTTGGTTATGTTTTGCTATGTTACACTGAGAAGCATGTTCACAATGAAAACACCCCTCTCAAAACTCACAGTATGAATCCATCTTTGCTTTTGTTTAAATACTTAATCATGAAAAATCAGGGCGATCCTTAAAAAAAATATTACAACTAATTGTGTGGGTACATTTACAGAAAGGGAATCTGGAATTTAGGACAGCCTGTATGCAGTCCACCTACAAATAGCAATTAGGTCGATTTAATGAAAGGTAGGGAATACTGGAGAAAATGGTTGCTATTTTTAAAAGAAGAAAATGTTAAAGTAAAACTCATTGTGCTGATTTGGTTTGGAACATCTGAGAAATACATAACTATATGTCACTAGGAACAGACTGTGAGCAAATGAACAGATGAAGCAACATCTCAGACTCAGCTAAATGATCTTTCTCTGCCAAATGCTACTCTGTGGAAAGAGAGACACGTGCACTTTAAAGATACTTCTACAAAATCAATATTGCAATGTATTTATTGTCTACTTCAGAAATATTTACCTTTTTCTTGGCAACAAGTTCATCTAATTTTTTAAAGCATTGGGATTTGTGACTGGGAATAAGAAATAACTGAGGGAATATAAACTATTTTCTTTTTGATTTAAGTTTTTTTCTTTTTAATTTTATGTACATGAGTGTTTTGCTGGCATGATTGTCTGTAGGTGCCCATGGAGGTCAGAGCTGGTAGTCAGAACCCTAGAAATTGCATTTGATGGAAAGTTGTGAGTTGCTATTTGGTGCTTGAACTTGAACACAGGTTCTCTGCAAAAACAAGAAGTGCACTTAGCCACTGAGTTATCCCTCCAGTTCCTCCTTTTAATTTTTATTGGTTTTTTAAATGCGACCTAATGATCTTGAGGAGGTATTAAAAGTCAATTACATATTATATACATTTCTATTGTTTTTGTCTCTTTGATACCAGAGATATAATGCTTAATTCACCTTGTACAAAGTTCCTACTTAGAACATGCCATAAATAAAGTGGAATTATTTGAAGGGACAAGGATCCACATATTTGTTAAATTTACCTCAAGTGACTGGAATATGTAATTATTTTGCATAGGAAGGGAAGTTTGCTATCATGTAGTCTCTTTATGAACATGACTTGAATGGGGAGCTATACACAGGTGAATGCATACAGGAAGTCCATGAGCTTGCTCCTTTTCCTTACTTTGATGAGAAATATTAAAGGCCATGATCACAATGATGTCCTCTTATGGCGGACATGCTGTACCTTGGTAACACATTATACTTGAGACTTTGTGATTCTTTATTTTTTTTGCCAAAAATGAACACATAGTTTTTACTTTATGCCAAATACAGGAATAATTAAAACTAAATATGAACCATTTTCATATCTAAATGAACTGACTTAATAAGAGAATGCTTATTATAGTGGTTTCAAACAATAGTAAATAAGAGCATTAACAAGTATTTCCAGGATTAACCTAATTTATGAGAAGATAGTTTGCAGACAGTATTATATTTAAGATTTTAAAGTAAAACCGATTTACTCTTTGCTTGATTCTGGTTAATAGTGGAAAACATTCCTCAAGTTAAAAAAAATCCATTCTCTATTAGCAGTACTAAGAAAAGTTGACTCCCCCCTCACCCCACTGCGTGCAAAGCTTCCCTTCCAGATGTTATTTCGTATTTATTTTGCAGTGTTTATTATGACAGTCCAAGATGTTCATGTTTTAGAGATACATCGGGGTGTTTATTTATAGAGAGACAGCTTCTTGAAGTGAAGACAGTTTACTTTGGGTGTGGGCTAAGCTACACAGCACCAGAGAAACGGCATGTCTGTCTTCCTCCAGTGTGTTCCTCTTACTTCTCATTTCCGTTCATTATGAGAACTCTGCTTTGTCCTTTTTCTTTTCGGTTTGTGTTTTTAATGCGGAAGTTCTGTAAAGTTTACCTTGTGAAAAGTGAGCTGTAACCTGGCAGGGGAAATGGGAGAGCTCCATGGTGGGATGGATGACAGACTAGACACATTTGCTTATGAGTCTGGCTGCCATCAGAGCGAGGACCAGAGTAGACAGAGTTTCTCAAGGCACCTGGAAAGAGAGCGGTCGACTCTGTGTTGACCAGAACCCTGATGTTTCTCAAAGGAAACTTAGGCCAGGAGACCAAAGAAGCAACAGATGTCTCTACTTGTTACTCAAATTGGCTGGAAAGACCTGTGGATGAAAGATTCTCTTACCCTTTTCTGCATTGCAAACTAGAAGAGTGTTCACCCGTGGAGGCAGACGAGAAAGGTCAGCCAAGTTTTCATTTCTTTCCTTTGACGACCTTAGGGCCTCTTTGGTAATTAATGTTGAATAGCATTTATTTCAAAAATTCTTTTATAATATAAAGCAATGCTAAGTCATTTCTCTGATTCATTTTGTCCTGTTCCTCACAGTGTGCTTAGTTTTCCTCAAAAGAAACCCCGCTTGTGGCTAAGAGGCCCAGGGTACTTGGAACCTGAGACCCAGGGAAGGCTGGGGAAGTGCTGAGGACTTTCCCACAACCCTCTTTAGCACGCTAGTGCTTCCCTTCAAGAGGCAGTTTGGGAAGGGATGTCTTCTTATATTTAACATACACATCCTTTCAAGTTGATCATTAAATTGCTCTAATTTATGTGAATTTGTACTTAACTAACTCTGTATATTTTCCTTTTCTGGCAATTTTTTGGGGGGTAGGGGCTTAGGTAGAAATACCTTACTTAAGAAAAGGGAAAAAAATAATAACCCTGAAAAACAATAGTATTTATTTTTTTACTAAATAGAGTTTGTATTTATTATGAATGCCAGGTGTTATATATGTCATATATGAATTATCGCAAAATAACACAAGCCTTTAAGCCCTCTGAGAGACTTGATAATACTTCCAGAATATTCAGATCTAGTCTGATAGCTTCCCTGGGGTGTCACAACACTGTTAGTGATAATTTGCTATACCTTAAGGATGACAGACTCTATCTTACCATCAGCTTGGCTTACTTATTTACATTGTGCCTTTCTGATGGGTGGAAGGTGTATTTATTGGCCTGTGTGATATTCATGTCTAAACGCGGAATAAATTATCCTTGTTAAAGCGATTTTACTTTGTAACTTACTGATCCCTAATTATACCTCGTTAATTTAGTCTTTACCTGTTATCTAATTCACTTATGTCTTGGAGAGCAGTGCTGGGAAAAATATAGGCATGGAAGCAAATTGTCAAGGCCTTCAAGAATGCTTGTGCGCAAATGTTCTGTTCAAACGATCACGAATCTGATGACATCAATGTGGAATATCTAGACATCCTAGACAAACATGCTCTAAAAAGATTTCTTCCTTTCTATAAATAACCCCATTTTAGAATCTATTAGCTGTTCTGTATACACAACTCGAAAGTGTTTTCTTAAGCCTTTCGTGTGTACACAACAGGCCATTCTCTCAGCATTCCACAGTCAGCAAGTGCAGCTGTTGCTTTTCTGAGGCAATTCGCTCTCCTCTCTCCTCAGTGTCAAACACCAGCGTTAAAAAGAAGCTGGTAACCAAGAACACAGAGTTCATAGCTTGAAACTGACTCACTTCCCTAAAGTGATCCTACTTGTCTATGTCTCCTTTAGGATCATATGTTACACTCCTTGATGCTTTGGATAAGCCTGAAATACGTTCTGGTGGAACCTTTGCAATCTTTCTTCTTTAGAGATTGTAAGGTACTGAGGTCAGACGGTGGGCAGCTTGGGGCAGCTTGGGAAGACCGCATCTGGTAGTACTCACTGACTCACAAACGACTCTGGTTCAAGATGCAAGATTTAGTCAAGTTTATTTTATTATTTTTGGGTGTCACAGTATTTGCAGTTGCTCTTCTCGTGACACTCTTAATGCAGCTCCAATGCCAGTAGCTTCAGAAAACAAACCAGAGGGATTGGCTGCATTCTCAAAGGGGCACTCACCTCAGGCACTAGCCCTCCCCAACCTCCTTTTAGGGAAGAATCTGAATAATTTCCTCCAAGAATAAAACCCCCAGTGTCGCAGCAGGGTGAGGGATGGAAAGAGAAAACAGTCTGTTCAACAGCAGAAGGTAAAGGCTTTCCAGATACTGGCCAGTTTTCCAGCTACACAAATCAAAGTTTATTCTGAGTCTTTGGTGTGTTTTTGGGGGTAGGGGAACACAGCAGGAAGGGTGGACCTGAGAGGAATGGGAGTCCGCTGTGATCAGGGTGCATTGTGTGAAATTCCCAAATCATTGATAAAGTATTATGTTGAAAGAAAACAAACCAAAACAAAAATGTTTAATCTCTTTTAATTTATTTTTTGATTGATTTAGTGTGTGTGTGTTTGTGTGCGCACGCATGTTGTTGGGGGGTAGAAATGCCATCAACCACACATGGAAGTCTTAGAATGACTTTCAAGAGTCCGTCCTGTCCTTCCATTATGTGGGCTCGGGGCTAAGCACCTTCATCTGCCAAGCCATCTTGCTTTCTCTAATTCTGAGTAATTTTCATTGCCTCTAACTACAGATACTGAAGTTGTTTTACATACCAAATTATTTTTTTGTCTTGTAATTTGTCTGCTGAAACGCTTGCACCCTTGATTTCCTAGAAAATAGGCTATTTGTACTACTTGAGGGTCTTTTATCCCTTTATCTTAATGGCCTGGAATAGAAGCCTTTGCTGGGATGGAGCTCCTCTTTCACTCCTTTCTATCTTCCCTTGATTTCTCTCACCCACCCTCATTCCTTTCTTAGTTACACACGATGGACAAGAAAGGATGTGCAAGCATTAGAACACATGTTCTCAGTGTCTCTGAAAGTCAGCGAGGTTAGCCTTTAAGCTTGCTATTCCAACGGTGAAGATCCATTTCTGCATTCCTACATGTCTGCCTGTGAATTAAGGGGAAGATTGCAGTGCTGATCAGCACCATAAGAACAAACAGTGGATAACTGAATTGTGATCCACTCCAGAGGCATACAGGGCTACAAAAGCTGGAGCCTTCCCAAGAATTCAAATGTGCCAGTCGCTTTTGGCTGGTCTTTGTCTTTCTCCAGTGGCGCATGATATCCATCCTGCCTTCTTCGTTTTCTTGTCTTGTGCTGCATTCGTTTATGACCCCACCACATGGGAAACCATATGTTGTGTACCTGTTCAGAGGTGAGTCTTATCCTGGGTCATTCCCCTAATAGAACTTCTCAGTCTTCTTCATGAGGTAGATTCTTAGATCATGACATATTACCATCAACCTTGGAACTAAAATGAAATGATTTTAAAGGCTGTAATGAAGGAAAATTGGAGTTAACCAGAGATGAGAATGCCTTCTGGGCTTACTGGATACTGGTCATGTGATTTTTGGATAGTTCTCTGTGCCTTGAGTTTCTTGTTTGTGAAACATGGACATATCTGTCTTCTTTAGAGGGATTTGGCATAATTGTGTAATACATCTTACTGAGAACATTATTGGCTACTGTAAAGGGGACCCAGCTGTTTCTTTCTCTTTTTCTATAATTCAAAACAAAACAACAAGAAAAAACATTGGAATATAATTGTAGTCTGAGATGAGTTATCATTGATTAAAATGGGAAAATTTTCTGTGTGACTACTGAAGACTCAGGGATTAATGGGAAGTTTTTTTATCACCCCCTTTGAAGTTCATGGCATATCACAGGAGAAGGGTAGACAGAATATAAGAGCTGAAGGAAGGGGTGGAGTTGTAGAGCACCATCTTCCAGGAATCCTGGATCTCACAGCAGCTGTGATTATCTGCAGGAATCTGCATGAGCTTGGGTTCTTCAGCAGCTTGTCACTGGAGAGGGAGAGACCATGGAGTCCCACTTTTATCTTTGGGCTTACAACCTTTCAAGCGGCAGAATGGGATATTTTTCTTTAATGGCATAGCTATTGGCAGGGTGCCTGTGTACCTGCAAGCAAACCGTCACCCACGCTGTTGTAAGTCCGCTTAAAATTCAGTGGCCCACAAAATAAAACAAAGCAAACCAGAAGAGGACCGACTTCTGAAGAGGAATGGTTCAGCAAAAGTAGGAGGTGGACAGCAGCAGGTAATGGGGGGCGAATATGATCAAAATACATTATGCATACAGGTGAGAATGTATGGACATGCAGTGAAACCCATTATGATACACAGCTAATACATGCTAGGAAAATTAAAATAGGAATTCTCAATTGATCTGACCAACAACTTAATCAGCCTTTTTGTGGAAGATAAATTCCACATATACTCCCATAGCATGTGAGAAGTTATATCCCATAATAAATTTGCCTGAGAGTGAAATCTTTCCTCCTTAATTTGCCTAAAGACAGTTGCAATACTACTGAGAATGAATTTAGCCAGTCATTTTGCCACCGAAATACAATTGCAGGAGAGCTGGGGTGTCTCCACTTATGCCTACGTTTTAAATGTGCACATTTTTAAGAATAATCATTTCTTGCTTTTAAGGTTGAAGGCAAATTGTAAATTTGTATTCATTCTTGAGTTACTACTGCTCGGTTGCCACCACTCTTGTATTTACATTTATGTCTTGAAATCATTACACATGTATACTTGCTGGAATTCCATATATTAATCAAGCAATAGAATTGATTTACCTACTTGACTTGTAGACACGAGTTTGGTGTGTGTGGGTGTGTGTGAAATATTCTTGTCTACAGAATAGTTGTTGTTATATTGAGTCATGAGTATTTTTATTCTTCTTGTGTTCTCACCAGAAAAAAAGGCTGCAAGCTGCTGATCCAGACTTACCCAAGTATAACCCAGTTGACTGCAGAATTCAGGCCTTAATATTGGCCACCTATATGCAGATAAGGCACACACTCTTCACTTTCTTTCCCCTTCATTTTGTGAGGCCCAGCCTCTATTCTTGGCAGTAGCTACTTTATAGACTTTTTCTTCCCTCCGTTATTCATTTGAATAACAAAGCATTAGACAGGTATATTTCAGTAACATCAGAGCAATAAAGTCTACTCCATATTTCCACTTCTGTGAAGGGATGAGTAAGGATCCTTTTCAAAGTACATTCTCACTAGTGAGGACTCCCTAGGTGCATCCCCATGATGTGGAAGAAACACTAAATGTTCCCTGGCCTGGATCCCCCTCTCTCGTTGCAATAAAACATGGAGACCCCAACTGTCATACCCATGGCAACAGACCTAGGATTATAACTGAAATCTTCTGGTGATAGGACAGTTATAAAGCCAAACTCTGGGGTTGTATAGATACACTTTGAAAACCAGGGCAAGTGTATGAACTAGGTACTGACAGATTTGTGATGGTCTCCTTTTTGAATTCTATGTCTATATCAAGAATTTCCTGGATGTTTATTATTATCAACATGGCCTTTTAAGGTGAGTGCAAAAAGTTTTCCATAATTCAGTGGCTCAAGGAGCACTGCTTATTTAACTATTATATGATTTCTTATATCAGAGTAGATTGAAATTTTAATACAAGTCACCATATAGCTTCAGGTATATTCTATCCAGTCTATGATTAACATCAATTGTAATTTGTTTTCTCTTGTATTTTTAAGTACATCAGATATATAAATACTTTGTGGTATAGAAGATCATAAGGAAATACATGATGATAATTTGCCTCTGTTTGCTCTATATTTGATGCATTGTATCCTTTTCCTAGACCTTATGAAGAGTTGTTTGAAGAGTGAAGATACTGAGAGGGAGAAATATATGTAAGATTACTGAGTGTGACTCACACTCAATTAGATAACGCTGATGTTTGATACATCCAAAAGTCCTTAACCGGGGACATAGTTCCACTTAACGTAATTTTGTAGCTTGGGGTTTGATTCCCTTGGGTAACATGAATGCTATACGAAGATTGAGATGGGATGAGACCTCCCATAAATAAAGGGCATAGATCCAGTTGATTGCCGTGCAAATGAGAAAAGAAACACCAGAGTAAGAAACAGTGATGAACTATTTAAAACTTTTATATCTTAATAGAGGAAAAGAGAGGTGGAAAACTACTTAAATCAAGCAGCCCACATGAGCAGTAGACTTAGTGAAGAAAGGGTGTACAGAGACAGACAGGCAGGAGGCAGAGGCATTGCAGGTTCTTCAGAAGTGATCTTGAGAGAGCCGGAAGCATGGTGCACAGAAGCAGCTGCACATCCTCCTGTTGCTGCAGAAGGCTAAAGTGGGTCATGAGAGTCTCTGCTGCACACTCAGAGATCCCTCCTCCTGTTCAAGATTGGCTGGGTCCTCTGGGAAACATGACTGAGGCCTTCTGCTAGGGTGACTCCAGTTCCCAAAAGAGATCCACAGACTGAGAAAATATGGAGGAGACAAGCTAAATGTTGAAGATGCAGGAGGAATCAACACACAAGGTGCTCATCTCTAAGAAATGAAGGAGAGGGGGTAGTGAGATCATTTAGGTAGGCTCATGTGTCCATAATACATTTTTTATTAATGTAAGAAAATTAATAAATATCTTCTAGCATATCATAAGTAAGTTTCCATTGGCTCAGGTAATGGTATATTGAAGGGGGAGCACTGAAAATCTCATCTTCTAAATTATTTCAGAAAAAGATCACCCATAGAATGTATTTCACCTTCCTAGTTCTTGAATCTCTCTTACCCAATGAAACAAAGTGAACGAAGCTTTAAAAACTATTAACAAATATATTTATTGTGGTGGCTTTCTCCCCTACTAGATACACCTTGTTAGAAAGTAGTATCCCTTTAGTTCCAGATGGACCCTTAAGCAGGTAATAAAATCGTTTTTCCTTCATTAAGAAAGAAAACACACACTTTTGCAAACATGTCACATTCTCCTCACTCTAGTTTTGTTCTCTATAAAGTCAGAATTTTCTTCTAATAAGTATGTTTTTGCTTTTGGAAGAAAGTTACAGGTACATGTTTACAGACTTATATAAACCGAGGTGTAGCAGGCGATCAACCACACAGTGCTGCCATAGATTGGAGACCTGTTCCAGGTGAGCACAACCCTTCACAGTACTGAAAAGCAAAGATGGTCTCCGGCTCTGTCACTTCGTCCACAGCTTGCCTCACTCCGTTCCCACACAGTACATTTAATTCTCTTATATATGCTCAGTTTCTTGCAGAAGTACAGGATGAGGGCAATAGAAGTCATCTTTAAAATACTTGTTTCTTTGATGATAAACTCTAGGATTTCAATTACCAGGCCTTAATTCTGAGCATTCACTAGATCTCCTGGACAAATCCACCCTGTGCTTGGAGCGATGTTTCTCTCTCCTGACCTTTCCTTGGAGGGATACTACATCTTGAAGTTGCAGAATTATCTTTTGCTTCTTAAAGACAATACTCGAAGAACAATTTTTTTTAATAGGGAAAAGATGTTTTTTCTCTGGGTGTCCTCATTACATTGAGGATAGCTTATAGCTTATTGATAATTATGTACAAATTTTCTCATCTTTTAAAAATACACAGAAGCACAAAAGATAACCATCTAAAAGTATCCCTTCTTTGAACGTTTGGCTCTTTGCTTTTAACTATGCTTGTATGAAGAATATAGCAACTATTCGGAATGTTGTTTAGACAGAGCGGTAACTGATGTATTGTCCATTTGTGACCCTAATGGCTGGAACACCTGTCCTGGGCATCTGGTTGAGATAGCAGCATCATGAGTCTACAAGAACCTCACAGGACCCTCTAGTGTACAGTGCTGACTGATACCGATTTTTGTTGTTTATCTTGGGCTTTTCTCGTCTGCTGCTGCTGTCTGTCTTTGCTTTCCCGCTGCTCTGGGGTCTCTCTGCTGGACTCCAAACCTTTGCTGTCAGAACTTGTATCCTTTCTTTCCTCTTTATTGAGTTTTTTCCGTTTTCTCTCCCTTCCTTTTTTACCTGAAATAAAAGGACATTGATTTAATACATTTTATTAAATTATATTCTCTTTGCTTATTCTAACATTAAAAATAGCAGTTTTTTTCTCAAGTTGCATATTATACTCAGAAATAACAAATATATACTCTTTAAACCTTTCTCTTAGATCCTTTTGTCAAACCAATGGAATTTTTATGCCTAAAAGAATGAATGGATTTATTTTACATGATAGTCACTTATGTATACTGAAAGGGAAACTTACATAGATTTTTTTATCCATCTGAAAACTCTATTAATTTGTACATTTATCTGGTTTATATTTAAGGCACTATTTTATATTCAAATTTACAAATATCAGTTACATATTTCCAAGCTGTGGTGACATCTGCATGTTACCTAAGAGAAGGGAATTAATTTGTATAACAAATCTGAAAATAATAGTCCATAATGTATACCAAGGTAATTATGCTTTTTATTTTAGTACAAACTGAAATTACTTTGCATCGCAGTTTCTCTGTATGCATGGTGTTGAGTACAAGTTATCAATACTGTTATGGTGTAAATTACAGGGACTCTGTTTTTAATCAATCAAGCAGATATTTCTCCGATGTATGCTGAATTCTACGGAAGGTCTTGACCTTGAACTGGGTTTGTAGTATAGATTTAGTTCAGACTAATATATGAGGTAGTTTCTTAAGTGAAATCATGACACTACAAAGGTTGATGTAGGTTGGCATTTTGCTCTACATGGAGCCACCAGCATGAACATTAAATTTTATTCAACTGTATTAGATAACCATGAAAATTTTTGGTTGGTGAGTATTTTACCAAGACACTAAATTGGACACTTTTCCCCCTATTTCCTTAAGAATAGGGAACTAACTTTTGCCAGATGAATTTTTACATAAATTTTATAATTTTTAAGGAACACGTATGTACCAGTAAGAAATTATTTATACCCAAATAAATTTATAACAAATGAAAACTTGGAGCCAATCAGTCTCCAAAGTGAGACAAATCTTGAATGTTTATCCCATACCCAGAGCCACACAAATTTAAAATCAGTCTGCCTACAATGCGGCATTATGGATGTAAGAATTTTGGAAAAATTATTTGTGTGAGAGAACCAAAATATTTTCATGTCCTGAAACAGGCTGCAAATATTGAATTCAGTGGTTTGGCTCCTTTTTTTCTTGTGCTTTGGTTACAGAATCCCAGGGAGTGGTGTTATTAATACTTCATATGTATACTAGGTCACTGCACTTTTTTGTATTAATAATTTTATGCCATGAATAGCTTTGTCATGAGACTGTATTTACAAAACCTTCAATCACTTCATGAAAACTTGCCTTGTTGAGTTTAGCAAAATACATGTCCAATTTATGAATGCTGGTAGAACTGTTAATAAAAATGAGAGTTCAGAGGAGGGTAAAGTAAGTATCAAATTATTTGAGGCACATAGAGTGAGACAAAACAGTCAACTATTACGTTGAAGCGGAACTACTGATCCACTGATTAGCCAATTTCAGTTTTCTTTTCACTTTGAGGTTTGTTGTGGTATTTGGAAGACCTCTACTGATAGATCCCAGGTCTTTTTTGTTAGTTTTAATGACCACACTACATATTTGCAGAGCTGACTTAATTGAGGTAAGTAAACAACAAGAGAAAAACATGAATAGAAAATCTCCCTTTGTGACTATGTGGCATAATTTAAACTCCACAAAGCGTCACAGGTTGATAGAACTCTAGTTTGCATGCTCTGAAGTTTCTTCTCAAGAGACTCTTGCAAGCATTGAGTGACATACTATTGAGTGGCAGGCACCTCAAGGGTGTTAGAGATCAATTTTTAAATAAAAAAGACAACAAAAATTATTTCAATGTTCTACAGGACTTAATGACTTCAAACAAAATGTTACTTTTATGAAAATTACCCAGAAGTTCCGTGTTTGACATTCTCTTGATGATGACCCAACATATGACAGCTGTGATCCCAGCTACAATGTTTTAGAAACATAAGAAATATATTGTTTCTTCCTTGGTCATGGCTTGATTTATATGTTTTTCCCCCTCCATTTGTGACAGCACATTCAACTTCCAAAGCATTTCTGCTTATTAGCAAACTTATAGATTATTTCTTAAGATAGCCAGAAACATATTTGCAAAAGTCTTGAAGTTCAGTATTATGGCTTTATTATCCAAGAAATAGCTATTTACTCTGGGTAGGGTGTGGAAAGGGAGGCTCTACTACAGCCATAGGAAACTACCACATTGTACATGGTTGCTGCCCAATAGAAGGTTATTACAGAAGAGAAAAAAATGGCATTATTTTTTTCTTCATAGGCCATGTGTTAGTTGTTGGAAACATTCACAATTTTTTTCTGCATAAAAATATATTTTACTCTTGTCCAAGAAATAAAATACAAATGCCTAGAGTGGCTGCAGTCCATTAAAAATCACGTGCAATTTGGGATAATTTTGTAAGGTTTTCATTAAATGGCCTTCTCTGTCTATTGTAGTGACTTGCTGAGTTTTCATTGATGTGGTTAATAGCTATTTTGTGACTCTTTTGCAATTTTGCAAACTAAGCATTCCAATTAAAACAATCTGGTGTGTGTGTGTGTGTGTGTGTGTGTGTATTGCCCTTTGCTGAATATACATGTATATGATACTCATGTGAAGTGGTCTAATGATTGAAAGAACATTCATTTTTTCCCACTGTTTTAGGTATAAGGAGGAGGTTTGAGTAGAAATCAAAGAGATATTGGTATTACGAGTTGAGTACAATCTTAGCCTGCTAGGATTTGAATGTCCTCCCTTTTGAACTCATGGTAAAATTTAATTGCCAGGTAATCACATTTTTAAAGGGACCTTCAAAGGGTGATTGCATTGTGATAACTCTACCCTCATAAATAAATTTGTGATGCTATCATGACAATAAGTTATTTCAGGATTAGATTACTGATAACAAGAATGAGTTTGGTCCCCGTTCCTCTCTCTGCCTCACACAAACCTACCAAACTTTCTGCCATTTACCACGTAGTCACGGAGTCCTCATAAGACACTGGAGCAGCAATCTTAGACTTTTTACCTTCCGATCCATGTGATAAGTAAGCTTCTATTGTTTATTACATAACCTGTGAGAGACTTTTTAGAAAAACAGAAACTAGAGCAAGATGGTCCTTGTAGAGAGACACTTGCTGTGAAGTTTTAGAATACCATCCTTAGGGCCAGAACTCCCTGCTCAGCTAAGTCTATTGCAAGTAGTTGCATAATCTTTTGCAAGTTTCTGATAAGCCTCGGGATTAACTGATACTTCAAGTAAAAATAAACCTTTCTCTTTGCTAAACGTTTCAAGGCTAAGTAAGACGCTTGCAGAGCACTTACCATGGTACCTGACATGTTAGTCATGCGTAAAACAGCAGCTAATGTGATTATAAAGCATGGACATGTTGCAAGTTTTCACTCCACGCCAAAGATATGTTTTTGCCTGAGCTTAAGCATGAGATGGTTCCATGCCTATACTGAGGTGGAGGCAACCACAGACTTCACAGAAAGCCCAGGTATCAGGTAATAGAGACTTACTGCAATTCTTTAGATGATGTTTAAGTCAAGCCTAAAAGAATTTGTTTTAGACAAGCGTTTGTGAAGCTGATGAAGGAAGAGGGCAAGGTAGGCAGTGAACGATATGTCAACATGTGACAGTGTGCAAGGACATGGTGACCTAGGACACTGAAAGTACACCTCCTTGGTTTGGTCAGAGTCTATATATAGGAAGTTACGGAGATGCACTGGATTCAATTGCCATGTTCAGAATTTGTCCTAAAGCATCAGTGGTAATGAAAACTCTTCTAAGGGCTACTGTCAGAATCCTAGAACATAGCAGAGCTTTGAGGTTTGGGTGATGCATTAAAAAATAACTGCATGTTTTAATATGTGCCATTTTATTTCCCAGAAACTTGTTATATGTAATGAAATCCATAAAGGGAGTACAGATTTTATTTATAATTCAATCTTACAGTTTTATGCTGTTAATTTATTTTTGACAGTTCCACACACACATACAAAACACATTTTAGACATATTCGTCTCCTGATGCCCTCCCTTAAGAGACTAACTTTTCAAAAGAGCAACTAAAATCTCTATGCAGAAAATAAAGCCACACATGATATAAGGACTTAATACAAATTATTACTACATATGTGAGTAGATAATAGATAGTATTGAGATTGTGAAACTATTCTCTACTGATGAAAATGCATAGTCCTTTGCATAAGCTCTGTCTAGAACCTTCTATAGACAAGGTTCCGAACATAGATGACTGTGGCTGGAGACTACGACTCAGTAGTTTGGTGAAGACACACCAGGTACTTGTATTAGCAACTTTAGTTTCACTTTATCTTTCTTTTATATTCTTTCATTTTTCTTTTTATATTTTCTTTTATTTCCAAAGATTTTGCCTGAAATTACATCTCGTCTCCACTCCCTTTGCTCCCTCCAGTCCCTCACAGCTACCACACCTCAAATTCCTTCCATGTCCTTCTGCCATTCTCAAATGGACAGCATCTTTTTTTATCATTGTTACATACATTATATATATATGTATATCAAATTATGTGTGTGCACAACACACAAAACTTCCTGAGCCTATTTTGATAACTGATGAACCTAAGAACTGTATTTGTAGAGAAATAGAGTACCCTATTTCCTTAATTATATACAATGAAAATTTAGCTCAAATCACATGGTTACTTTACATAATAAATGTAAATTTGGCTTTGACTTACTACTACTAATCCTAGTAATTTGTAAGGACAGCTTTAAAGTTAGGTACGTTTAGAATAGGAACTGAGGTGGGAAATAAAGATTATTTGCAAATAATCTTTTAAAAACATGTAGAAGTACAACTCTGACAAAAGTAATAAACTTTCAAAACTAGCTGAGGGCAGAAAATATCTTGAATTATTTTCTTTTTCTACAATATATATTATACATTATATATTAGACATTATATTTCCATGTGGAAACATAAGCCTTACGGAACATTCAATACTCTTTTAAAACACGATGGGAAAATAGTTGAGAGGGTTTTTTTCTGGAATCACGAGTGACAGTTACTTAGATTATAAATGCCATGTCTTTTTTTGTTTTTCTTTTTTTTTGTTTTTCTTTTTTTGTCCACTGAAATGTTTAAGGGGTTCATTTGTGAAGTTCTCAAAACTGACAGTAGGGGGAGCTAAGGAACTTTAAGTAGTTCCTTGTCTTAAGAACTTAAACGAAAAAATTTAACAAAAATCTAAGTGTACTCCCCATTCTAGACTGAGAAATAAACACCACCAATTCCATGATCCAACCAACTAGTGAACTATGCCTCCAAAGAGACCAAATTTACCACTAGGACTTCAGTTATAAAATGAGATCCAATCCGAAGCCCATGGTTTTATATATTAAAAGGAATTCATCTGATTTGTGAACCCAAATTTAGGCATGCTTTTATGTACAAAGGATAAAGATTACAAGTTTTGTTAGTTTTAGTTAATAAATCAGTGGAGAATAGTTGCACGGGAGGGGGCTGCTCCAGAGCAAGTATTTTATGCAGCCATTATGATCTCTTGTGTAGATACATACTTAAAAGGCCTTTGACCTGTGGGCTGTATAAACACAGGACAGTTTGACCCAGTGGTGAAGAACACAGCTGAAAGCCCTCAAGGCCAAATGTCCTTCTCAGCTATCTTATTACCCAGTAGAGCTGACTTGAGAAACATATTCAAACCTTTTGCCCCCCTTTTTTTTCCTGTTTGTTTTTACTAAAATAGACACACTTATTGCCTCTGCTGTAATTTTAAGAAATACAGTAAAAACAATCACAGACGAGACATCTTTTATAGACAACCTGGCAGACATTTGATTTCTTCAACTTGAAATTTAAAGCTATTCTCCAAGTTATGTGTTCGGTGGGTTCATAGACAAATCAGTCCTGTGGCTTTTCAACTTGACTTCTAGGGCCCTTTTGATTAATTAGCCAGAGAAAGTTAATCTGACACATTATTACGTACTCTACTGCCTACTGTTATTTACGGATATTCTCCTGAAGCCATTTTCGCACTGACAGCTCTGGTCACTGGGTTCTGTTAAGAGTTAGACTGTGTTTTGCTCACAACTGGAAAGGAGGTGCTGTCTGTCCACATCGTGTTCTTTCCAGAGTTGAGAAAGAAGAAAGCGCTTAAGGTAAGACACTACATGCACGTTTTAGAGGTGAAAAAGCAGATAATCTCAGGCTTCCTAATGCCTTCCCCGGTGTCCTTGTCCTCTGTGACTTGTCCCTTCTTGATCCCTCACCCACTTGGCTGGCCTCACACTTCCCTTCCTGCTCATCCCTGTATACCCTGCCCCCGCACCGCCATAGTGTCTTCTGATTTCATATACTTGTTCACCAAGAATGAGAACTCGATTTCTAGACTTCCTTGTCTTACCTCAGACTCACGTTTAATTCTCTGGCCACAGGACCTCTTCCGGGCGTCTTCCTCGCTTTTCTAAACTTTCCCTAGGCTCAGCTAGTTTACTTAAGTTACTTGCATAGGTGCCCTCAGCACCTCCAGAGAAGATTCCTGCTGCAATCAAGATGCAGAGGCTAGGAGCAGGTCTGGGGGTGCAAACCCGTAATGCCGCTTAACTCAGGAGGCTCAGGAAGGAGAAGCTCAAGTTTAAGATCAGCCTGGGCAATCTAAGAGCTTCGGTGCTCTGCGAGAAAAAGTGCTCTTAACAAACTGAGAGTCTCTCCAAAATCTTTAAGAAAGTCTTTTAAGAGTTTTGCCCCTCCTTTCTCTTGTTTAGGCTCATTATTAGCTGAAGAATCAGAATCTGAAATTTGAATTTCGGTTCCTGTGCTGACAAAGTTTTCTATGACCCTAAACACAGAGCTGACTCAATCCCACCCCAGGAACGCTGCTGGCTTGAATCCCAGCTTTTACTCCTTGCCTGCATATGCCCTAGAGCAACTCTTCCTGGCACTGAGTATTACCAGACAGCATGTCTTCTTGGTACAAATTCTCAGGATTAAATAAATTCAAAGTGAAAACTGGAGAAAGTACCCAAAGGTGTCTTAAAAACAGAACTGTTCAGAATATTTAAAATGTGCTCATTTTAAAAGTAAATGGAATCTTACTGTTCATAATATTTTTAAATAGAGTAGGACACGGCACTTTGTATTAGATATCTTAAATTTAATAGTATTTGTTTCTATGAGTTTTTTTTTCCCTTGAACTGTTAGGCTAAATATTGAGTTAAAGCTAGCAATTTCAGTATTTTAAGTGTAAGTACTATTAACTTTGAAATACCTTCCACCATATTGGATCAGATGACTAAACTCTTGGACAGTGAACCAAGCACATTAATTTACATGTTGAAATGTTCTTGACTGGCGCATGTTTACACAGCACATTTTGAATTGGATGTTGAGTCTTAAACAGTTTTATTTACTGGATAAGCATATAAATTAATTCTGATATCAAAATTACATTTAAATTCATTCTAATTTAGTTTATTAAATTTTTATAAATTTATTTTTTTACTCATAAAACTCACAGCTACCTTATAAAATGCATATTATAGTTCCCTCAAAATATTCTGCATAGGATATTTTTGTTGCTTTATATACCAGTACATAAACTTTTATATACTGTTTATAAACTAAAATAAAGGTACTCCAAGGTATTTGGAGAGGTTTTTACTGCTTAAGAATGTATTTTGATCGAGTATGCTTTTAATCCCTCCCTTTCATTGCTCCTCCTATTTATTTATCCTTTTTAAAAAACCTGTTTAGTCCACTTAGTGCTTCCAGTAATGTGCATGGGTATAAGTCATCTGTTGGGGCATTGACAGCCTCTCAAGGGCCGAATTCCTGAGGGAAAATAAAACAAAACAAAACAAAACAAAAAAAACAGAAAGCCTGATTCTCCTAGTCCCAGGGGCCATCAACTGCTAATAGCTCCCTAGTGAAGGGGGGAATTTTGTGACTTCTTCCTGCCTCTGTGGTGGGATTTTGCCCAACTTGATCTGTGCACTCATGTCTTACACGTACAGTCACAATCACTGTGAGTCATGTGTGCCACTGTCCTCTTAGGCCCAGGAAACACTGTGCAATTCAGATGTCCCTTTTAAAACTGAGTACTCTGTGGGATCTCTTATTCTCTGCGCCTTGACCAGTTGTATTAATTGTCTCTGTGTCAATTGCCATCTGCCTCAAAAGGAAGCTTCTCTGATGAGGTCTGAGAGACACCCTAATCCACAAGTATAGCAATAAGCCATCAGGATTTGATTTAATCCTATCCTCATTTATCAGAACAACAGTAATAAGTACTCCCCTAGGACTCAGGACCCACCTAACCATGAATTGTTGGCTTTATTTGTGGTGTCAAACATCAGCTCCATCTTGTTTAGAGAGGCTGTAAACTCAGTCAAAAACTTGTTGATTAATCTCAAAACATTCCTGTTCATGCCACCCTTGCACTCGTGGGCAATGACTGAAATTAATATTTCAAAGATCATAAAATTGTACTTGGCAATGTTGTTATGTCTTACTAAAAAATTTTAATCTGGACCTAATCATCTCAAAACATTAATGAAAAGCTCCTTAATGAATTGATGTGCCCAAGTGTTTTATATGTGCACATGTGTGCGTGTATGTGTGCACGCTCACAATGTGTGTGAGAGGGTGAAAGGAGGACTTCATGTGTTCTGTCATATGACTCGCCACCTTATTGCCCTTGCCAGTGTCTCCCACTAAACCTAGATGATGGAGGAGGGTCATGTGTCTATGTGTTACTTTCATTGGTTAATAAAGAAACTGTCTTGGCCCTTTGATAGGACAGAATTTAGATAGGCGGAGTAGACACAACAGAATGCTAGGAAGAAGGGAAGTGAGGCAGATGCCATAGCTCTCCTCTCTGAGATGGATGCAGGTTAGGATCTTCCCAGTAAGCCACCACCTCATGGTGCTACACAGATTATTAGAGATGGGTTAATCAAGATGTGAGATTTAGCCAATAAGAGGCTACAGATAATGGGCCAGGAAGTATTTAAAAGAATACAGTTTCTGTGTAATTATTTTGGGCAAAGCTAGCTGGTGACTGGGAGATAGGCAGCTCTTTCTAAACCTAGAGTTAGACAGACAGCCAGCAAGTCCTAGAAATCCCTGTAGCTGCCCATGGTATATGGCCACATCCAACTTTTTATGGGAGTGGTGGGGATTTAAAATCAGGTTTTTGTGATTATGCATCAAGTGTTCTCTTTCTTTCTTTCTTTCTTTCTTTCTTTCTTTCTTTCTTTCTTTCTTTTTTTTGGTTTTTTCGAGACAGGGTTTCTCTGTGGCTTTGGAGCCTGTCCTGGAACTACCTCTGTAGACCAGTCTGGTCTCAAACTCACAGAGATCCGCCTGCCTCTCCCTCCCAAGTGCTGGGATTAAAGGCATGCGCCACCATCGCCCGGCTGCATCAAGTATTCTTAACAACTGCAACTTCTCCCCAAACTATCATCTTTTTATTAATTTTTTAAATATATTAAATCTATACAGTCTCCCTTCTCACTATCCACCCCACTTTATGTCCTTGCTCATTTAGAGTATAGCTGGAGAATACCTGTAAATCTATGTAATCTTTATGTCAAATATAGTTGCCCTCAGTAGAGGGGAAGGATGGGTGACAGGGTCCCAGTGGGTAGAAAACCCCATGGAGTCTCCAGTCTCTTATATAAAATGATGTAGAATTTACATGTAACTTACAGAATCTTCTCGGTTACTTCTAATCATCTTGCCACTATTGAACATATCTAACACAATATCCTGACATGTAACTAAGCTGTTACGCTTACTTGTTTAAACAATAATGACAAGAACAAAAGTCTGCACATGCGATGCATTTTGATCAGAAGTTAGTTGAATTCTCAAAGGCACAAGTGTGGTTTGGAAAGATGATGTAATATTTTCAAATAACTTCAGCAAGTTTTCTCAGTAATTTAAACATTAAAAAACAATGAAAAGACTCTTAGAAACTTCTCTCATGCAGATTCTAAATTTGAAGCCCATAAATCATATCAACTGTAAGTTTTCCTGTAAAACTGTTTGTAATCAGTATAGTAATTATCGCTCAGAGCATCTATCGAGCCATCCCAATAAGTTTGAAAAAATTCCTCCTATAGTTCCTGACTATACTTAGTCCCTTTAAAAAAGTGTTTATACATTTCCTCATGAACTAGATGGCCTAATTGTTTGTGCCAGGTTAAAATTATTAGGAAGGTTGATAGTCGTGTCTATAGAGTAAATTGCGCTGAAAGCTCCCATTTTCAAACGAAGCTTTCTTTGTGAATCTTCATTTTCTTGCTCCAGATCTTTCTGAGTTTAGTCATGTTTTCCCAGTCCAGCAGAGGGACTAGATGCTAGACAAATACCCAATGGGCAGACAGGTAAAGAGGTGGGGGGCACAGACAAGCCATAAAGATGGCATCCTTCTGACTTCTACACCAGGACAAAAGACTCTGTATGTTTCCTTTTGTATGTTGGGCCACTTTCTGGCTGATCTGGAAATCTGAGATAGGCCATGGACATTTGTGGTGAGCCAGTCAGACCACCCTTCACCCTCTAAGCTGACCAATCCAAACAAGAGGAGGGACACTCTGCCCATCAAACCCGCTTTCTTCCCCAGCCCTCCAGGGAAAAAGGGGATTTTGGAAACTAAAGTTTCTCTCCGTTTTGAAAAGAGCCTTCTTGCTGCATGCTTTTCCCAGTGTGCACACTTCTTCACATTTGATAAAATTTGTTACAAGTTATCGCCTGTCGTGTCTGAAAATTTTTTGCTTTTCAATTCTTTAATTGGTGAAGTAAATGAACCTGAGTAAGACACCTAGTTTGTAACACTTAAAAAGTGGTTATATTTTTTGCCTTATCTAATTCATTTGTAAGGAAATGGGAACTGATCATTTTGTCAATATTTTTTGCATGTGTATATGTAATCTGTGTGTTTGCATGTTCACATGTGTGGGTACATTAATTTGTGTGTGTGTACATGTGGGCTTCCTAAAAGCTTTCTCTGTTTATTTATTTCATTTACTTGAGGCAGAATCTCTAGCCATGTGGTTATAGGCAACTGATGATCCTGTCTGGCCTATAGTGGAGTTCTGGGGATCTGAACTCATGCACACATGGCAAGTGTTTTATCCAGTGATCCATTCTCCCAGTCCTGGGTCAGTATTTGCCTCTAAGCACTGATGCTTTGATATAAGGTAATATAATTATAGTGTTTTTGAAGAGTTCTGAATAAAAACCCATTTGATTTCCCCCCTTTTTCTTCAGCTATGCACATGGGCTCACAGCAGATTCTTCCATGTGGGAAAGAGATGTTCTCACATCTCTTCGTGGCAACCATGAAGCTGAACCTTTTGCAGTTACTGTTTGAAAAAGGAGTCTCTAAGCCAAGAGCATTGTCTTCATCTTTGATGAAATATAGCTTTGTAATGAGCAGGAAAGGCCTTTGTTTCCAAATACTGAACAGAAAGCTACTTGGGAAATTTACTCCAGCTGAGTAAATTGAAGAACTGAAAGAATTCCAAAGAAAGAATATTCTCTTAGCATTATCATTTGATTTTCATTTGGATAAATTTCCACTTGTTCCAAGAGTTTGTCTCCGAATTTTGTTCCTCTGAGACAGAGAAGGAAGTGTTGATAGCCATGTTTGACTCCACTCCACTTCCTCCCCTATCCAAGCTGTCTGCTCCTGCAGATTGACAGGAATGGATGCTTCACCCTTGCTGACAGGGTTGCATGATTTATTTTACGAGAAATCATGATGTTATTCTCCCCTTTCGCATCCTCTTACGTACTTGATCGCTTTGCTATCTAATTCTACCATAGCCTGTTCTGTCTTTGCTTTGAAGTTTTTACTGTCCTATGGGGGTGAGGGGAGTAGGTCTAATATAGAGTCCTTTAATGGGGGAAAAGAACAACTTCTAAGTGTGCACTTAGTGACATTTTTGATGAGCACATTTATAGCCTTCTTTGTTAAACACATGATAGCCACTTAATATATTTCCAGCCATGTATTGACTACATAAAGCTAATTTTAAAATGTAACCTTGAGTATTTTACTCTGATTCACTGTTTTCTTTACCCTTTGTCTTTGATACATGCCATTTCGAACTCTTTCTGTAACTGGTCTGCAGAACAAACAGGAGCCGAGGTAGTAATGCAGTAGTAGGGAGCATGTTTGACATACACAAAGTCCTGAGTTCTTTTCCTAACACCATGAAAACATAAAAGCAAAAATGCTCATAGAAACTTCACACAGTATTCTAGTTTCATTCTTATTGCTGTGATAAAACACCTTATCAAAAAAGTAACTTAGACGAGAAGGGTTTATTTGGCTCATAACTCCAGGGGGTCACAGGATAAGAAGACTGAGATAGTTGGTCAGATCCTATCCACAGCTCCAGACAGAAATAACAGCGCACATGACTGCTTGCTTGTTCTCTTGTGTTCAGCTTGGTGTCTGGTTTCCTAGAGAGTTCTGATACTCTGCTCCCCACTCGTCCTGCCCCTATGCCATCTAGCTGAGGGACTAGAACTAAAAACAGTGGACTGGGTCTTACCATATCACTGTAAGTGTTAAGAAAATTCTCCACAGACATGCCATGGGCCAGCCCAAACGTAGACAATCCCTCATTGAGTCTCCTTCCCATTCTGGGTGTGTAGATGACAATGAAAGCTAATCACCATGCTCAACATTTACTATATTATATTAAACTTTGTGATTAGTTGGTTTTAATTTAATGTAATGTAATGTGTAAATAAGAAACAAAGGGCAGAGTTCACCTATACCGAAAAGTGTGAATTATTGTACCACTTGTCTCTCCCATTCTGTGTAGCAGGGCAAGCTGAAGACGGCTGCTGCTCATGTTAATGTCCTAACCGGCAAGACGGTTTTTGGTGCTGTTTCAATTGTGGTTACATAGTGACTTAATTTCTTTAAAATATTTTAGCCGTTAGATGCTCAATGATTTAGTCATATTAGTAAGATTTTACCGTACCTTATTTCCAACTTTTCAGCAGTCTTTGTCTATCACTGTGGTGCTGTGTGCTTGGGTGGAAGAGTAGGCACATGTGCATCAAATGTGCTTGGTTGTTTGTGTGTGTATATATGCATATATTTATTTATAGGTCCTTTCCAACCGCAGAGGGAATAGCTCAATTTTTTTGATGGATTTAAAAATATAAATGCCAAGACAGCTGGCTTTTCATTTTAATCTTTGATAATTCTAAATGGAAATATTTCCTTTGAAAGGCTGTTTCAAAAATTCAAATCTTCAAGAGATTTACTCTATCTTTTCCTTTTTTTTTCCCTTCCTTTTCCCAAAATAGAGTTTCTAGCCTGGCCAGATTTCTAACTTTAACTTCCTATATAACTATTTCAGTGACTATCTGATCTTCCTGCCTCTCCCTCCAGAACTGGGATTATCAGTATATGCTTCCACACTCAGTCTATGGAGTACATGCTAGGCAAGCACTCTATCAGCATCCCAGATTTTAACTTTTTATTAACAACCGTATGTTCTAGATATTGAATTAACATGTAGCTTGCCTTGTTTTTTCTTCATAAAACACAGTTGGAAAAAGAAATATGGTTTTGAATTAAACACCCGATTAAAACAAAATAAATCAAAGAATTGCTTTCATTTGGTGAGAACTCAAACGTTTCTGTATGCTTTATCTTGCAATACTGACACTGTCAATACAAACATAATTTTTCTGCCATTACTTTGTTCCTAGTGTGTTTTCTGCAATTAGTTTATCCGCTATGTATAATGGAATTCATAGTTAATTATGTCTGTAGTTTTTTTTGCAACTTTTCTAAGTGATATTGAATTTCATTTCTATTTTTGTAATGTTAGTTCAAGTAGTATGAAAAGACTAATTATGATGAACTTACTCTCTAGAAATTCTATCTTAATTTTGATTCATCAGTATTCTATCATAATATAAAATGGCTAATACAGATTATATGGGGCAAGGTTGAGGTGGGGATAGTGTTGTAAGGTTTCTAGGAGTGGGTTTCTGACCTATTTACATGATTTTCTATATAAAGAGAAGCATGCGAAATATGTATTCCTGTTTTGTTTATCAGCATTAATTCATTGCTCTAAAACCAGGTGGCAGTTACACTTTTCTTTCTGTCAAGAGTCATACAATAGCTACTCAATAAATTTAAATAAGTTCAATGAAAAACATAATCTTGTTTTTCTTAATTTCATGGTCATCATGCAATGAGAGAGATGTGAGAAGAACTGACACTGAGAGAAATACCTTAACTAATGAATTCTTTTGCGCTTGAAACTCTGTGTTCCAGACAAATTGTCTCAATGAGCCCTATTTATTACTGGGGTATTCTCAGGCAGTTACCGCTTCTCTTCAGATACTGGACTCCAGCGACTACAGCCCATTTAGAGTCATCATGGTCCCAGGAAAAATCATTCCAGCTTGTCACACACACTCTAGTTGGTTCTTTGTGGGAACAAGCCAATGACTGAAAGAAAATGAATAACCAGGGAATCCCTGGCAAGAAGAGATGCTAGGAAATCAAATTTCCAGAGAGGTGAGAAGGGATTATATTCTCTCTTATTCTGAAAAATTGAATTCTGAAGGATTCTTAGAGACTTAAGAGCTCCCAAGTTTCCACGAAGTTGGGCATGTCGGCTATAGTTCATACCCCAGCTCCAAGCTTGACAACAGTCTAACAAAAAGAAAATTCGAGATTGGAGAAAAAGAGAATGTGGAGCGACAGAAAAGAGGACGAGAGGAGGAAAGAAAGGGAGTTTTGACTGTGAAAAGTTAAAAGACTCTAAAACAACTTTCTCTTTCTTAAATTATCTTCTACAGCCGGCATACATGATGCCTGGTGGAGCTGGGAATGCAGTCTTATTTTAAAGTCATGAAATATGATCCTTGCTCATCTTGCCTCAATCTTGGGGCTTTTATCCCCTTTTGAAGTGGTACTACATAGTTTCAGAAGCCTGAGTTGCCCTTGAGTTTTGAATGACTGTGGCTTTTGTTTTAATCCATTGATTTTTGCTTTCTCTGAGATGCTATCCAAATGAAGGACTGTTGGAGAGTGTGATGAAACTTCCACTTAAGAGTGTGTAATAAGGGAAGCAGGCAGCTTGAATAGTGCAGTTAATGGGTAGAGAAAGCCTGGAACCAACAAGCGATCTTCTACTCCAAATGTATTTTACTGTACTTGTTGAGTATTTAGAATTAGCCTTCTCTATAGACTTTCCAAGGTACATTTCAAAGGTTATTTTTCACAAAGTCCCAGGGGATCATTCTCTAGCAGGTGAGGAAACATTCAACAGGAAGAGTTCCTATGACATTTGACTTTGAAGTCACGATGATCAGAGACTGAATTTCTGCCAAGCCATTTAGTCAGTGTCTATCTTTGAGGGATGATAGGTAAACTCTCAAGACTTCATTCACTAAAATATGTGCTTTAAAAAAGAGTATGACATAAAATGTAAAAACTGTGAACTGGGTATCCAGAGAGGTGCCCTTTGTGGTTTGTATCATTCATCAGCAATGTGCCTATAAACAAGGCACTTTTGTGTTTTCTTTGTTGATTTTGTAAAATACAATTTGTAAAGAACTAAAATCAGTTATCATTTGAAATAGGTGTGAAGAACAAGTAATATGTGAATACTAGAATGTAGAAAAATACTAAATTAACAATCTCTTGACTAAGACTTAATTATAATGATCCTAAGAAACCACAAATGAGCTGGGTAGGCCAAGTCACTTTAGGGAATTGATTAGTCTTGATCTGACTATAGTAAAAATCTCAGCAGCACTTAATTCATTCAAAGTTTTAGAGCTCATTCTTAACCTTTTCAAGTCTACATGCTTTAGCAAAGTTATGACAGTGTTTACCACCTGCATGTCTCTTAAATGTGTCACCCATTCGTCATCCACAGAGAAGTGTCTACTACCTCTAACATCTTTTCTTAAATTAAAAGAAATATCTAATTTGTTATTATGATGTGTGTATTTGCAAATGTGCACTCTCACCACGGCATGTGTGTGTGGAGTCAGAGAACCACTCTCCTGGTCCAGTTCTCTCCTTTCACCATGGGTTCCTTGAATCCAGCCCAAATCATTAGGTTTGTGCATCAAATGCTTTCAAGCATTGAGTCACGTCACCCACCTGCTAGAGTGCTTCTTTGTAAAAACCTGTTTCAGGGTGTGTCTATGTGTATGTGTATATGTGTGCACTTGTACGCATGCATGCACATGCAAGTGATTCAATGTACCTTCTACTTTGCTGTCAGGCTGTCTCCTTACAGCACAGATGGTTTGTCTCTTATTTTTGTTGGTACCTTGATTTTATATGCTGCCAGTGTTTTCCAGCTGGTTTTCACAAGGTACAGAAGACCCTTTGTATCCAACTGTAGCTTGTTTTCTCTTTTCATCTTTGCTTTTGTTGAATACTATCCTCTTCTCTAATTTGCTATTATTTCATCCAATTTTGTTAATCTTCCTATCACTTGTTTATCTGGACTTTGCACTTTAGTAAATGCCCATAGGTGGGAAGTTCCTTTGCCTTTTCACAGAAGGAAAAAGTCTCCCTGACCTTCTGGCTTCTTGACAGCTTATCTCCTCAACCTCAGAGAACAGTCATCTGCTCTGCTTTTGTTCCTTTATAACCAAATCTCCTAGAAAGTTTAAGGACATCTAAATCAGCCTAGTATATATTTGTACCTTCTTACTGCTATTTTCATTTCTAGTCTCTAGCACAGTTCCAGAAATAGAAGTTAATACATGCCTGACACACAGCAGTTGCAAGTAGTCTGTGAAAATTAAATAAAAAAAATCAGCAGATGAAATGTTCAACACCAGAATCATGGACAGTAAAATAGATGGTGACATCACTATCTTGAATAATACTTGCTCTTAAATAACACAATTTGATAATAATTATACTCATAGACAGATTTATTTATAGTTCAGAACATTTCATGGTATTTTCTGCTTTATTTTCCTTTGCCATCTTCTTTGCACCACTTATGGTATACATATCATAACATTACCCAGTAGATAATATTAAGGCATGGTCACTGCAGCTGGGAAAGTGAGTATGCAAGAGTTACCTAGAGTTCTGTCACATCCAGCTTTCAGTTGGAATTTTGATGAGCGTGAACAGCCTAATCATGTTTGAGTTAGTTAGGGATAGCAGATTTAGCTAAATTTTTCCAAACAATGTTTGTGGGAAGCATTAGCATTTTGGAATCAGTGGAAATAGATAGGAAAAAAAGATAGTAAAAACAAACAAGCAAAACCAGAAAACCTGGAGAGACTTAGCTGAATTTGTCAACAGTAATTATGGAGGAAATCACCATCATGCCTTTCCTTCATGAAAATGAGTATTGTCGGTTCACATCTGTTCTTGACTAGTAGGCCATACATCCCAGCATCACTAAGAAAGTATTTTGCAAATTAGATTCCTCCACATTGCAAAGAATCATGAACCGATTTTTGTGAAACAATCCTATCCAATAATAAGCAGATAAATAACCCCCTAAAGAAAAGGACATAGGCATATCCTAATTCTGGGCGCCTATGAATATGTTCATTGAAACTCCAAAGGCCAACTAAGATTTCAGATGAAATTAAGGTTGCTCACTGTCTGAGCTGGAGATGAGAGGATAGGATTCTGACCTATCCACTTAGTTATACAAGTCTTTGAAAGAGAAGACCAGGCAAAGGAGGAGCCAAGAGATGCAACATGAAAAAGACTCAACTCAAAATTTGTGCATGTGAAGATGGAGAGGGAGACAAGGGCCACAGGTCAAAAACTGAAAATTACCTCAAAATCTAAAATAAAACAGGTTCTTCCAATATCTCCATAAAGGAACAGCATCTTGTTCTTTATTTTAGCCTAGTAAAACTATGTCACTCTACCATGGTAAATTTTTCTTGCTTAAGTCAATCATTCTTGATAATTTCTGGTTGCATTGTAAAATGAATACACTATCAGCCTTGTAATAGTTTTCTAGTATTTCAATTTATATAAGTATGTAAGAGTTTTAAAGACTACCACCCCAGTATTCAGTGCTGGAGTGTACACAGAATGAACACTTCTTGTTTATGAACAGCATATAGCTTGTCTGTACAGAATGTTGGAACAAGAGAGCTTTAATCTCTATGAGTTCGAGGCCAACTTGGACTACAGAGTGAGTTACGTGACTGCCAAAGCCACATGGAGAAACTTTGTCTCCAAAAACCAAAACAAGAACAAAACCACACACAAAAAAACTTCAAGGTAAATTTGATGTATGACATGTATAGCTCTGTATTTTCCCACAAAATACAACATCTAATAAACCATTAAGAATCTCTCCTGGGAGATGTAACAGTTAACATTCTTGTATTCTAATTTATGATATCATTCATTTAAAGGACTTCCAGTCCAAGACCTGCAGCTAAGTGTACACTTTTTAACATCTAGGAGATACTGGATTTATTTCTTAATTTCTGCAATACATATGAACCAGAGCAAGACTCTATCCCACAGATTATGTATGGATACCAATTGATAAAAGCTGTTTTACTGTTCCTATCTTGAAAAACACCACAATTCCAATAACTAACACGAAACCCCAAGTCTACTATTCGGCTCTGACTGAGTTCCTTCTCTGGAGAGGGCTTACAATTGACTTTTTGAGGAAAAATAAATATATATGTTTAAAAAAATAGTTTGGCTTCTTGTGGGTTTTCTGTCCCCTTGTCTTTTAGCTCTTTTACTCAGGTTTTACAAAGAGATAAAGTAAACATAAATCCTGAAGATTGATTATTTTTAAACTTCAGTTCTTTTCCCACTGTTGTAATTTTTACTCTGCTCTGACTATTCACGCCTATGGTTTGTGACATATTGTGTTTATTCTTTGTCACTATTGGATACCATGCAGAATAAGTTCTTGTGATCAGTTCTTATCACTTGCATGGGATACCTGGGGCTGATTTCAAATCTATTTCAGATTACATTGGCATCATGCTGTGTTTCCGATGGAGCTTAACCTACCCTGTTGTCTCACGGTGACCAATCGTTCTCGCATGATCAATAGGCCTCTTCTCTATAGAATTGCCATTAGCGAGCATTTGGTATGAACTGGTCCCTCAAAAGACTGGGAATTCACATTAGTGACACTGAAACAGAATTTAGTGTTATTGGCTCATTCTCAAGAATTGGGCAACATGTTATAGTTTTTGATGATTTGTTGCTTACTTGTTATTCTTTGAAATTCCCAAGGAATGAGCAAAATACCCAAGTGGGAACACTGATGTCAGCAACAGACTCGGCAGTCACTTTCATGGGACATCAGCCTTGGCACATCACATGGAAACCTCAGAGAGGCAGGCTGTTTTGGGGTCAGAGTTCTTAGTGAGAAGATGTGCTACCACTAAGGAAGAACCAACTACGAGAGAGTTCTTGGCTTAAAATGGTAAGGCTTATTCCTCTTAGTATGGTGGGTAAAAGAACAGGTATTGCTTATTAGAATAAAACTGACTACTGCAGAGTGTCTCTGGGGCCAAGCAGAGACAGACAACTTGTAGCCATCGGGAATGTCATGTCAACATTTCCCTCAATATTTAGAGTAGGTGTCACCTGATATAAGTGTAAAAGAACTTTGACCTCTAATAAAATTAAATAGATACAGAGAATCTAGAGCCTATTTTTGCCTCCTAAATCATACCTTGAACTTTAACTTGCTCACAATTATCCTAAATTCACCCTAAACTCCTTTCTGGTGACACCTAGAAGAAGAAGAAGCATGTTTTCTTTCTAGAAGTTAAAAATTCATTGAGCTCTTTTAAGTTCAATTCTTTTGTATTTGTTTGACCACATTAAAATGGTAATAAAAGTAGCCAAGTTAAACATGTGGGATGTTCGGATCCCAAAATCCAATAATAAGTAATATTTTAGGTTTATTCAGAAAATAAAAGGAACTAGCTCCTTGATACTGGAGGACAGCCCCTCTTGTGACAGGCTCACACTGGCTTCCCTTTCTGCTTAGTCATTGCCTGAACTCCCACCCTGAGATTAATTGAGTGACCCCGGGAGATGAATGGCCCTCCGCTTAATTTTAGCCAACGCAATATGGACAACCTCAGGTTGGTTTGGTGAGGCTCCCCGTGGGTGGTTTTCATGTGTTTTAAGAACATTAAAGTATCTCATAAATCTATATTTATTATACTGGTGAATACTATAGAGTAATTAAACATGAAGTGCTGAAGACAATGTTAAGGTAAAAGTGGGGTCACTCTTTTTTGTTAGTTTCAGGAATGCAAAAACACTCTCAAATTTAATTTCATCTGTGAGTATGGATATCTGACATAACAGAGTATTATTCTTTCAGAAAAGTGCTTTCTGGGTACTTAAAAAAATAATGAAAACAAACCAGAAAGTTCTAAATGACAAATGTAGAACGGTTATTAGAAAATAAGACTAATCTTACGGGGAATTTGACTAACAGTTTTCTTATTCAATATGATGTGTTTCGGTTTAAACATAGTAGAAATTTGTTAAAAGATTACTATTACCAGCCTCATGTCTTCCCCACTGTGATTGCTGATGTCTTCTAACTATGAGTCTAAGATTGCCTTCCTTAAGTGGCTTTTACGAGAACTTTGTCATAGTCAAGAGAAAAGGAATAAACACGCTAAAACCCCATACTAATTAAACCCCAAGTCCCCCAAATAAATAATGACCCTGTGCCTTGATCTTCTTTAAAGATCTATTTTCAAGTTTTGAAACACACTGGACAGAGTCCTGGAGTCCAAGAGTCCAGTTGAAGAGAGGGAGGTGGGATTATATGAGCAAGGGGGTAGAGGTGTCAAGATCATTACTGGAAAACCCCTTAGAGACAGATGACTGTGGGAACTTGTGGGAGCTTGTGGGAGCTCACAGACTCTCGAGGAAAGCTGGGGATCATGCATGGGACCAATCTAAGCCCTCTGCATGTTGTGTCAGTGTTTAGCTTGTTCTGTTCAGGGGGCTCCTAGCAGTGGGACTAGGATCTGTCCCAAGTGACTGAGTTGACTTTTTGGAACCTATTCCCTATGGTGGGATGCCTTGCTCAGCTTTGATATGGGGGCTGGGGAGGGGACAGAGAAGCTTGGTCCTGCCTCAACTTGATTTTTCAGGCTTTGTTGACTGCCCATGGGAGGTTTTACCCTTTCTGAGGAGTAGATGGGGTGAAGGAGTCATAGAAAGGAGGTACGGGGGAGGTAAAAGGAGGAGAGTAGGAAGGGGAGACTGCTTGGCATGTAAAATGAATATAAATTTTAAATTAAAAAAAATGAACAAGACAATGCAGATGGGCAAACCAAAGGTAAAACAGACATAATAGCAGACATAGGAACACTGTGAAATGACAAAACAGAATCTCTAATGTACGAAAGTGAGAAGCACTGCGGTGTTGTTGATGAGTGTATTTCCAGTTCTGTGACTTTGTGCACATCATGTATCATTATCTTCTTTAAGTGTCTGTGGAGTACCCACAGATAGAAACCAAGGAAAAGAATAGAACTTGTTCCCCATTCTGGAGCCTGCTGCTTTGTCCTAGAGGCTGTCTTTTGCCATATGTGATGTGGGAGTGTCATATATCAATCTGTTGATTTCATTGGTTAAGCAATAAAGAAACTCCTTGGCCCTGATAGGTTAAAACATAGGTGGGAGGAGTAAACAGAATAGGATGCTGGGAGGAAGAGGAAGTGAGCTCAGACTCGACAGCTCTGCTCTGGAGCAGAGACGCCATGCTCAGCTCTTCCGGGTAGACGTGATAGCTCTGCGCTCTGAGGCAGACGCATGAAGCTCAGACCCAAGATGGACGTAGGCTAGAATCTTCCCAGTAAGTGCACCTTGGGGTGCTTACACATTATTAGAAATGGGCTAAATTAATATGGGAGAATTAGCCTAGAAGAGGCTAGATAGAAACGGGCCAAGCAGTCTTTAAATGAATACAGTTTGTGTGTTGTTATTTCAGGCATAAGCTAGCAGGCAGCTGGGGTGCTGGGGACGCAGCCCCGCCGCACTTATTACTACACATATGGAAGCTTTTCAGTTTCATGAAGTCCCATTTATTGGTTGTTGGTCTTAGTGCCTGTACTATCAGTGTTCTGTCCAGAAAGTCTTTCTCTGTGCCAATGAGTTCAAATGCAGTTCTGATTTTCTCTTCAAGCAAATTTATATTACCTGGCCTTATGCTGAAGCTCTTGACCCACTTGGAGTTGAGTTTTGTGTGGCATAATAAATGTGGATTTCTTTGTGTTGTTTCACTTGTAGCCATTCATTTTGACTTGCACCATTTGTTGAAGATGCTATCTTTCCCCGGTGTATATTTCTGGCTTCTTTGTGAAAAAAAAAAATCAGGCATCCAGAGGTGTGTGGACTTACTTCTTGGACTTCATTTGATTCCATTGATCAATGTGTTTTTATGCCAGTACCATGATGCTATTTTATTACTACATCTTGAAATCGCTCTTTAGAAGTTCCTTTATTATTCAGGATTGTTTCAGCTTTTCTGCTTTTTTTTTTGTTTTGTTTTCGTTCTAGTGCTTCCATTTGAAGCTGATAAATGTCTTTTCAATTATGTGAGGAAGTGTGTCTGGTTTTTGGTGTATAGTGTGTTGAATTTGTAGATTGCTTATAGCAGGGTGACCATTCTCACTGTATTAATCCCTCTGATCCAGGAGCATGGGAGATCTTCCCATCTTCTGACATCTTAACATTTTTTCTTGAATATCTTGAAGTTTTTATTATACAAGTCTTCCGCTTGCTTTGTTAGAATTATCCCAAGATACATTTTTGAAGGCATTGTAAAAGGTGTTATTTTCCTAATTTCCTTCTCAGATCATTTGCTATTTGCATATAGGAAGGCTACTGATTTTTGTGTCTGAATTTTGTTTCCTGATACTTTGCTAAAAGTGTCTGGTATCTATAAAAGTTTTCTCAATGGTTCTAGTGAGGTCAATGGGAAATGCTGTCTTTTTCCAACTGGACATTGCCAATGAAATGAAATCCAGTGGAGAGGCAGTTTCTGAATGTGTCCATGTCTCTGTTATTCTAAAAATAACCTGCGTTTCTTCTGCTCTCCTCGCACCTTCCACCTTCTCATGATAGCATAGTTGCTATTCAAAGACTAACTGCTGCTATTCATAGACTAACTGATGTGCTCACAAAAGCACACAGGCAGAATTCCATGAGGCCAGCCTTAAATTTGCAAATATCTCATTGTGTTTCAAGTAGTTAATAAGACTTTATAGACAACTGGTAGGGTTTTGATGAAATCTTAATTCTGAAAGATCTGTATACACTTTATGGGGAATACATCCATTTTTAGTTAAAAAATCAAGATTATAATATAATTACATCTGTTCTGGCTAGTTTTATGTCAACTTGACACAAGCTAGAGACATATTAGAGGTAGAATTCTCAGTTGAGATCAAGCTGTAGGCAAACAGAGTATTTTGTTAATTAGTGATTGATGGAGAAGGGCCCAGTACATTGTGGGTAGGGATACCCCTGGCTGGCGGTCGTGGGTTCTATTGGAAGGCAAGATTAATAAGTCATAGAGAGCCAGTAAGAAGCACCCTGCCACGGCCTCTGCATCAGGTCCTGTCTCCCAATTCCTATCCTGTTTGAGTTCCTGTCCTGACTTCATTCTATGATGAACTGTGACATGGAAGCATAATCTAAATAAACCGTTTCCCCCATGAGTTGCTTTGGTCATGATTCCTCATAGCAACAGTATCTCAAATTAAGACAATGCCATTTCCCCATTTCCTTGTCTCCCTCTAACCTTTAAATGTACCCCCTTGCTACCTTTTAAATTCATGGCTTCATTTGTTGTTGTTACATATTTGTGTTTGTGTGTGTGTATGCAACCTCCTTAGTTTACATAATTTTTACTTGTGTGCATATGCTTCCAACAATGACCAATGGATAATAAGTAACTAGTTGGTATGCTCTTCTCTGGGAAAGATCAAGGAAACTTCTCTTTGCAACAGATGGAGACCATTACAGAAAACCACAACTGATAAAAGCTGAGTTGCATCCATGTGTTTTGACTAATTTGAAATTAAACCTATTTTATGAGCTCAAGTTCAGGTCTAAAGCATATTTAAAAGCTTCTTTAGTATTTTATGCCTTCACTGATGAAAGGAACTGTAATTAGGCATGCTATTTGAAATGGGATAGTCCTTGATAACTTGAGGTAAAGTCTGGAAACAGGTATCATATAATACAAGTAGAGGAAGCAATGTTTTTCCAAGCAATTCACTTAATGCCCATCGTTTGCACCTGCAAACAAACATCCTGTAAAGTGATCATGATAGAGCATTATCCTTGCTCCATTCCTTGCCAGTTTTTCTTGTTTCCAGTGTTGAGACACAATATCCAAGGG
Source organism: Alexandromys fortis (assembly GCF_014885135.2). NCBI lineage: Eukaryota > Metazoa > Chordata > Mammalia > Rodentia > Cricetidae > Alexandromys > Alexandromys fortis. Next base: position 14,610,062 of record NW_026067910.1, on the reverse strand, counting down.
GAAAATCTGCACCATCCGCACATGCCTTCAGCAGATGTCTACAGCAACAAGAGCAGCATGTGATTTTTTTTTCACATCATCGTGTGCTTCAGAGAACAACCCCAAAAGCCATGCTGCATCTGTTCACTCGCACATGCACATGGTGTTCTTTCTTGGAGCTCTCCCCACTTGCAGCTTGTTCCACGCTAGAGGCCTCCTGGAATGGCTACTCTGCTCTGTGTGTCCAGCACATCCCCTGTACAGCGCATCTGTACTTTACAAATTGAGCAGAAAATCCAATCTCTTGAAACATCTCCTTCAGCCAGCTTTCCTTTATGTCTTCAGTATCACTTAATAGTAATTGGATGGGGCATGACTATTCATAACCTTTGACAAAACTAAATGAAGTTTCTTATTAAGATTCAGAGTTAAACATAGCTCCGTGGAAAGTGCACAAGTCACGTAGTGCCTGAAGTTTGCTGACTCCACTGACAGTGGTTTTGTTTAGAAAGCCTGATACTGTGAACATAGCTATTTATAGCATTTCAATATGATGTTAACAGTTTTCAAAAACCATGTGTTTATAAACACCATGCGATAATACAAAAGGGACATCATTGGGCAGTTAAGTCTGGGTTTGCTTTTTGAACAGTGGAATTATTATAAACAAAAGAATAAAGCAAATTTGGAATGATTTCAATTGTATCAGCAACATTAACAAAGATATCAAGAAAATAATGAATGATGCTAACTTTTGTGGGTAGCAGTGTAAATAGAGATGGGGAGACAAACAAAATACATCTTCATACTGGACACATGGCAATTGTTGAAGCAGAAAGGATGAAGTTTATTGTCTTAAAGATTCTAACCCAACTATTATGTGATAATTTTAGCAGTTTGATGGTGTAGCTGTTCCTTCTGATTGCGTGTTGCTTTCATTGGGTAAAGAATAAAGAATCTGCCTTGGCCTAGTTGATAGGGCAGAACTTAGGTAGGCAGGGAAGACAGAACTGAATGCTGGGAAAAAGAGAGTTGGAGTGGGAGAACTGCCAAGGAGTCGCCTGAGTCAGACATGCTGAATCTTTCCTGGTAAGCCACTGACTGCCACATGGCAATACACAGATCAATAGAAATGGGTTAAACTGAGATGTAAGAGTTAGCCAATAAGAAGTTAGAGCTAATGGGCCAAGCAGCGTTTTAATTAGTACAATTTCTGTGTGGTTATTTCAGGGCTTAGCTTACTAACCAGGCAGCCTTGACGAACAAGCAGCCTCCCTGCAACAGTTCAATACATACACATTTCTGTCTAAAATACTTGAAATATCACTGGGATTGGGGTTGTGACTTTACTTTCGTACCATACCAGTTAATTATTTAATATTGCTCGGTCAACGGCTTGCCCAATATCTCAATTTCTTCATCTTTAAGATAGATGTGTTAATAAAAATAACTACATGAGTAGGATACTACATAGGATGATTACATAAAACCATCAGACACCCATGGAATAATATTATTATTCAATCACAGTCTAATCAGGAAGAATATGTGTTAATGAATTAAATATGGAGCCAATTGAAAAAGGACATAAACTAAACTTAGCACATTATTTTGTTATTTTCCTATCTGGGTTGTTTGGTTGTGTGTTTGTTCGTTTTTCAAGACAGGGTTTTTATGTGTAGCTTTGGAGCCTATCCTGGAACTCGCTTTGTAGACCAGGCTGGCCTTGAACTCACAGAAATCCACCTTGCCTCTGCCTCCTGAGTGCTGGTATTAAAGGGGTGCACCACCATCGCCCAACATTGTCTTTGTTTTTTCTAAGATATTTTTGAGTCTTCATGTAATTCCCCTAAAAAATTCTTATGTTTTGCCCGAAGTAACTGGAGGATGCATTTATGTTTTAAATATCTCACTATGCTCCCAGAATTATACAGCCAGTTAACTGAATTACCACGTCTTAACTCTTTAGTATCTAGAAGTGAGTAAGTGGAGAAACTTTGGTCAGTGGTCTTATTTAGTAGAACTCTACAGAACTCTATAAATTTAAACCAACTTAGCATTTGTATGCTGGTTTTTACTTTTTATGATCTCAAAACCCATACATGTTAAACAATTTGTTTTTTTTATTGTGTTTATATATTTGTGTAAATAAGTATCTGTGGTTTATATGTCTACTTTCCTGAGAAAGACAGGCTTATAAAACTGGCCTTTAAGACTAAAGAAGTAGGGTTTCATGTCAATCCATTGTTTAATGTGATCAAAAATATTGTATGTTTCTAATGCACATTAAGGTATTTCCAGTTAGAATTTGGATTACATATATGGAGTTTGTTCCTTTTGATATTTTAGCACTTACGTTTAAATCCCTTGACATCAAACTATTTTTTCTGAAAACTCAGTATTGCACACACACACTGTTCAGTTAGGCAATAAACATCTGTCATCTGCCATTTATTAATATTAATTATATCTGGTCAGTGGCTTGTGGAATCCAAGTTCAGCAGCTGAGAGTTTTCTAAATTTGACCTCCTTAGAGTTTATACAAAAAGTGTTCGGAATAGTTCTCCTGAGGTCCCAGCCAATTTAAGGCCAGTTTGCAACCTAATGTTTTACATTATGTATTTAGCAATCAACACAGAAGGAACAAATTACGAAAAACCCCCGAAGAAAACATTAGGCCAGGGATTAATAGCACAAAATGCTCAGAATATGAAGCTGTATGTTAAAATGTTACCTCAAGGTAATGTCATGCTTTCAATAAATCTGCTAGGCTCTGTCACAAATTTTATCCCAATGTGCCCTAGTTTTACTACATTACAGGATAAATGGAAGTGCCATGTTCTTATGTTTGTGTAAGGGGATGCAAGTATGAAGGAAAATCAAGAAACAAATAAACGCAAAGCCCAGGATAGTGTATCTTAAAGAAGCTACTTGCCACAGTTGCTTTTTCTTGTTTGACCTTTCACTTGCTATAGCTATGGAAGCAAAGATGCAAGGACATCATCTGGAATAAACTGCATGACCCTATGGGAAATACATTGACATCTTTTTTCATCTGAGTTTCAAGCAATTTTCCAAAGGGGGAGGGAACATTACTCTTTTCTAGAGAAAAGAGCTAAGAGAAAGGTCAAATTCAGATTTTGCCATGAAGGAAAGTAAGAAACATCAAAGAAGTTCATAAAATATGTTGTTCCATGGTTTTCAAATATAGCAGTCTAACTCATGGATATTGGTTGGTTAGAACTCATTCTTTATCAAACAACTATTTTAACATTATTTCAATATTATGATATATGTATGTGTAGTATACATGATGTATATGCATGTGTATGGTCTATACATATGTTGGTAAATTTGTGGAAATCAGAAATGTGTGGGATCATTTTGACCTTCTACCTTGAGTGGGTTCCTGGCATAGAATTCAAGATACCATCATGTCTTGGAAAACCACTTTATATATTTTTTTTAATTGAGATAAATTATACATTACTATCCTAATGATCCAAGCATGCAGTTCATTGGCAGTAAGATCATTCACATCATAAAGTCATCACAAACATCAGTTCTAAGGACGCTTCATTGTGCAGAATTGAATTCTATTTCTCACCCATGCCATTTTCCTGTTTCAAAGTCCCCAGTATCTGCCTAATTTCTATCTCTGTGATTTAGTTACTCCTCGTAGCTCTCATAAACAAAGTCAATGGATATTTGTGTCATTGTGACTGGATGATTTCATCTAGCATAGCATCTTTGATGTAGCATGCTTTAGAATTTGCTTTCTTTTTCAGACAATGATGTACCATCCTAAGTACATGCTACATTTTGTTTCCAGTCTTTCATCCATGATCACAAATTGCTTACAACTTTTGGCTATTGTATGTAATACTTTAATGAACATGTCTCCTTTAGATTCTGCTTTCAGTTTTTTTTTATTATATACTCAGAATTGGAATTTCTGGGTCATATGGTCATTTCAGGTTGGGTTTCTGGGGAACTGCATACAGGCTCCACCATCCCGCATTCCTATGGGCACTGTGTACAAGTTCCAATTTCTCTCTTTTCCTATTAACCACATTTTCTTTTTCCATTTATTTATTTGTTTGTTTGTTTATTTATTTATTTATTTATTTAAGGTTTCTGCCTCCTCCCCGCCACC
>NW_026067910.1:14552931-14605215 GCF_014885135.2 Alexandromys fortis | reverse complement strand
TATGTTCATAGCAGCATTGTTTGTAATAGCCAGAACCTGGAATCAACCTAGATGCCCTTCAATGGAAGAATGGATGAAGAAAGTATGGAATATATACATATTAGAGTACTACTCAGCAGTAAAAAACAATGACTTTGGGAATTTTGCATGCAAATGGATGGAAATAGAAAACACTATCCTGAGTGAGGTAAGCCAGACCCAAAAAGAGGAACATTGGATGTACTCACTCGTATTTGGTTTCCAGCCATAAATAAAGGACATTGAGCCTATAATTTGTGATCCTAGAGAAGCTAAATAAGAAGGTGAACCCAAAGAAAAACATATAGGCATCCTCCTGAATATTAACCTTCATCAGGCGATGTAAGGAGACAGAGACAGAGACCCACATTGGAGCACCGGACAGAAATCTCAAGGTCTAAATTATCCACATTTTCTACTGCCAATCTATTTTATGTACTGGGCTCTGCATAGAATTTCAACAGGGCAAAGTGTTTTGTTACTAAAAATCAGTTTGAAAGTCTACAGATCTGAACACAAGACCCTAGTTCAGTCCCCAGCATCTCCAAAACCAACAACTAAAACCAGAATCTTGCCTTCATGATGCAGTCATCTCATAGTGAAAGCATTTGCAGATAGTCAAGGAGACAATTACCAGTAGCCCTGGAGTGGTTGATAAACCCAGTGTCATCAAGACACAGACTGCCCATTGATTCAACATTTTTGTATTTCATTTTCCCGTCTTCGTTGTTTTGCCTTTTCAGCTACCTTTCCAACTCTCTTAACCTAATCTTTACCTAATACTTATTCCATGTCCCTCTAGCCTGTGAATACAGCTGCTAGAAGAACACATTTCCTTGAGGGGAGACGGGTTTAGCAGGGAAAGGTAGTTCAAATAGTTGTGTAGAAACAGGAATGAAGGTACATGTATTAGAAGAACAAGCTATACTCTGTAAACATAAACAACGACTTTGTGTTTATTAAAATCACTATTTTGTAAAGGGCTGACAAGAGCCACAAGAGAGCTCAGTGGTAAAGGCTCTGGCTGTCAAGAGTTATTTTTGACTTTATTTCTGACTGTTCATAAGTTTCTACTACCATGTAAGAGGAAAATGCCTAAAATTAGAAGGAGCTAAGGAAACCCTTCTAAATTAAAAACAACAGGACAGAAGTGATATCTGAAGGACATATAACCAGATATATATCCATTAGGTGTACATATGTACATAAACATATGTATACACATACATGTATCCTCATTTACAGGTATAAACATAACTACGCTAGTGTGCCTAACACTGTCTAGCTCACAATTGATATTCGATAAATGTTTGCTGAATTCATTTATGTTGTCTGCTAGTTAATAAATTTTTATTTTAGAAATAAATATAGCTATTTAAAATATATGCAAAACCACTGTTCTTTACCTTGAAATAAATAAGAGGAATATTGTCTATATACATGATTTAGTCACTATCTCAACTATACAAAGACTTCTCACACCTGCTGTGTTTTACTCAATAGAAACAAGAAAATGCATAAATTTTAAAAATGCGTCTATGAAACCCTAAGTAGCTAAAAATATTAGCTATCATATATATATATATATATATATATATATATATATATATATATATATATAACATAGTAGTTGTAAAATATACCAGGATTATTAGCCATATTAACAGTTGGCAAATGTTAATTGTAAAGCAATAGGACACCATATGTTAATCTTCCAGGTTGGCAAGAGATTAAAGGATTAGAAACATTAAATTCTGGTTACTAACTACTAAAACATTTTTCAAAAAGTTCTTCAGAACATAACAATATTTTTATTTTCTGAATATTTCTTTTATTTATGATACTATAATATAAACAGACCATTTCTCTCTTCTCTTTCCTGCCTTCAAACCCTCCCATGTACCTATTCTTGCTCTCTTTCAATTCCATGGTTTTTGTACTTTAATTTTTGTTACATATATTAATATTTTCAAAATCAGTATCTTTTGCTTTATTCAGCCAGTGTTTGATACATATTGCATGATTATTATAGTCAGACACAAGTATAAATTTTATATATACTGGCAACTCTTTATTTAACATTCTAAGTATTACTGTTAGTATTGTCTAACAGATGAAGAAAATAAGGTCTAAAAAGATGACATAATTTGCTTAAATGGCATAGAGCTAGTTAAATGTACATTTGAAATTTATAAACTGGTGTATCATCTTTTCTACCTCTGAGAGAAATTGACTCGATAGTCAAAAATTTCTCTCTATATAAAAATTTACTATAGTCAAAAGAATAATCTGGAAGAATGATAAAACATCATGTAACTTTTCTCAGGGGATTGGACTACACAGAAGGGGACGGATATTACTACTTTTAAGTTTATCTATCTTCAAAATTTTTGTGTTTTGCAGCAGCACATGTATACTTATTGGCAATAAAGTGCTTTCGCAAAAATTAAACAATGAAGCAAATACCACTGACAAACTTGCGGTTGAACTGAGACAGATCTGATTGCAAATATTTCTGTAGTTTTACTAAGATGGCAGTGGAAAAACTAGACATCATCTTTACAAGATTCTGACTGTGAGAATAAACTGTGAATTTTAAGTTGAGGAAGACTTTTATGTGGATATTAACTGCTAAGTCAATGATAACCAAGCTCCAGTTCATAGAAGCACAGGGGTTAGGTATAGATTAAGAGGCTGGGGCTAACAGATAGCTCTCCTTAGGAAAGGGAAAAAGGATAGATAGGTATGGATGGGTGGTAGGTGACTAGAATATAGGATCAAACAGAGAGGGGGAGAGAAGGCAGGATGAGGGAGGAAATTTGGAGTGAGATAGTTAAAATTAAGGACCTTTTGAAGAGTAGTATGAAAACCCAATACAGTAGAAACTTCCTAAAATATATACATATAAATGCAGTCTAAATGAAATAGCAAAGCCAGGCAGTGGTGTTACATGCCTTTAATCATAGCACTCAGGACACAGACACACGCAGATCTCTGTGAGACAGATGCATGTAGATCTCTGTGAATTTGAGGCCAGCCTGGTTTCCAGAATGAGTTCCAGGACAGTCAGAACTACACAGAGAATTCCCGTTTTTGAAAACCAACATCAGTCCCCCCAAAAAGCCAGATAATGGGAGAGACAGAACCACAAATAGACATTTCTTATCACCAAATGAAGCTTTCATTACCCAGTACTGGGATTGAGTTCCATCTAATAGAGTTGATGGCCAAAGAAGCCCCAGGAAAACCCCCAAATAACCCAGGCTGTTGCTCTCCACAAACTGTCAGCAAAGCCCCATTGCTGAAAACAACAACCACATAACTCATTGATTATGGAGAAGTCAAGTTGACTCTTACATGGCGCTTTCACCACTGCCAGTGGCTTTGGTAAAGGAAGGTACTCTGCAGGCTACTAAAGAAGTGTAAACACCAACCCAGCCACAAACCATTTGATCTACAATGGTATCCTCCCTGCAATATTTGCTAGGACAATGTTGGCACAAAATTTGTGGAAGTAACCAACAAATACCTGATTTGACGTCAGTTACTCTCCATAACATTGAAACCCATACCAGACACTGCTTGGATGACCTAAGACTAGATAGCCTATGGACTTAGGGAAAAACCAAATACTCTTGTGCTACTAGGCAAATGTGAATCTACTATGAATTTATTCATTAAATATTTTGACAAACTAAATTGTAATTGCTAGGAAAACAAACTAAAGCAGAAGCCCTATAGCATGTGGTATAAATCAGAGAATTGTTAGGCTGTGTATTTGATACTTACAATACATATTCATTATTCTGATAGTTCATTATTGTATTGTGTATTTCATAAATATAGTTATCTACTAAGCATGCTAATTACATTATAGAAAACTAGATTATTCCTTATGATTATTCGGGCAATGCTTTTTGTTCATTTACATAGCAATAAAATGATGCCTAATTACATTCTACTATATTCATAAATCAATCCTTGCTTAGACATCAACAAAAACACCTTCTTCCTGCAGCAGATGAGAACAAATACAGAGACCCAAAGGCAGACAAAGTGAGAGAGAGTGACCTTGAAACACTCAGGAAGCCATGATCATGCCCCACCCCTCAGGATCAGGCAATTCTGTAGAAGAGGAGGATGAAAGAGAATAAGAGGGGATAGAGAACACCAAGGAAGCAAGGTCTAATAAATAGATAGCATTGGCACACAAAGGGAGTCATGGAGACTAAAGCAGCATGCACGGGGACTTGCACAGGTCTGCCCCGTTTGGGGCCCTAAGACTGAAAGAAGAAGAGGACACATGGCCTCATCCCTAACTCAGAAGCAATCCCTAACTTATATCCATTTACAAATGAAAATTTAGCTTCCTCTGAGGAAGTCTCACTGGGAAGCAAACTACTTTTAGGATGCCCATCAGCAGATGGTCAACAGAAAATGAACTCAGTGGCATCCTTGCAGGTTCTTGTCTCATGCAATGTCAGGACATTTTTTTGTTTTATTCTCCCGTATATTTTAATTTTATAATTTATTTATTTATTTTCCTATATTTTTACACTACAGGTCTATTGCATATATAATATGATTTCCAGTTTAATAATTTTTAGGGGTGGATTCCTGAGTGTGCAAATGAGTGGGTCTCTGTGTCTATATCTTTTTCTTGTCTTTTCCTTCTCTTTGTTTATTTTGTCTAAGTCCAATTCATCTGGTTTTGTTATGGTGTATTATTTTTATTATAGTATATTGTAATATACTATATAATATAATAGAATAGAAGCTTGTTTGCTTTCTAATGAAAGACAGAAAGGGAGTGGATTCAGATTAGAGGCAATATGAGTGAGTAACTGAGAGGAGTAGAGGGAGGAAAACTCTAATCAGGATATGATATGTTAGAAAAAAATCTATTTTTAATAAGAAGGAAAAAATAAAATCGAGGCAGCTGAATGTAGTCATGCACACTTTGCAACCCAACTTGTGGGAGAACAGGAGGAATAGACTGTGAATTCAAGATTATGCTGACATTGAACTGTATCATTACACACAAATGTGGTAAGGGCTTGCCAGTATATATGTATATATTTATTAATTAATTGAGAAAATATGCATTGGTGGGAAAATAAAATGAGAGAAGCATTTTTAAAAACTACCACAGTGTTGAAAGTTGATGTGGGAGTGATTTCTTATTAATAAAGAAACTGCCTAGGCCCATTTGATAGGCCAACCCTTAGGTAGGCAGAGAATACAGAACAGAATGCTGGGAGAAAGAAGCTGAGTCAGTGAGCTGCCATTATTCTCCCACTCCAGGCAGATGCAGGTTAAGATCTTCCCTGGTAAGCCACCTCGTGGGCTACACAGATTATTAGAAATGGGTTAGATCAATATGTAAGAGCTAGCCAATAAGAGGCTGGAACTAATGGGCCAGGCAATGTTTAAAAGAATACAGTTTCTGTGTAATTATTTCGGGGATAAAGCTAGCCATGCAGGCGGCCGGGTACCCGGAACGTAGCCCCCCTGCTCATCTTACTACAGAGTGGCACCCGACATGATGGACTAAATCCACTTAAAAACCTGAGAAGGCTTAAAAATAAGGGAGAGAGAATTTAACACAGATTTTTGCTGTTTGTTGGTGGCATGCCGTAGAGAGATTTCCTGATTCAGCAACAGCAGCAGAAAAAAAGCTGTGTCATTTTAAAGTGCAGCTTTCTTAGGACTGTGTCGCCAATGCAAACTCTGGCTTTAAAGCATTTCAAGGCTTTTATGGGACTGGATGTTTGTGTTCCTGCTTGGGATTGGAAGAAGAGTGCTCTGAGACCATGCCGATGGCTCAGAGCTCCCCACCTGCACCTGGGCAGATGGCAAAATCAGGCTTAGGCAGGCAAAAGAGCATGGTGGATTCCTGCTGCCATACAGAGACATATTTGCAGACTGCACAATGCTCTGTATGTCAGATTTGGCTGTAACTTGGATGAAAAGAGTTTCTGTGCCTCACACTCAATCTCAAAGTTAAACTGATGACTGCGGTTGCGATGTGGACTTGCTGTGTGCCTGAAACTGTATGTGGCTCAGGAGCACCAAATGGCTCTGAGGCAGGAGCAGCTCAGCTCCTCCATGCTGAACTGTGCTGTTCTCAGGCAGGAACTACCATAATTACCATAATAACAGCACAGTTAAGGTTTGACTGGGCAGGACACAGGCAGTGCCGTATTACCTGTACTTGGTGCAACTTAAGTTTTTAAAAACTGCTTAACATTTTAAAAAATGCTCCTGAATATTAAAAAAAATTACATATTCACAGAGACCTATAAATGGATCACAATGTTGGATAAATGTACGTAGGCTTAAGAAAAAAAAGAAAAAATATAGAAAATAAAATTAATGGTTTAAAAAAAGGATAAAGTCTTCAAAGAGACAAAATACAAATAGTTATAAATTAAAAAAATTAAAAATATATAAGCCACATAAAAATAAAAAAAATTCACAGAGAGTCTGGATTATGGACATTATGTTTTCTTTAAAAAATTTGACTATAAAGAAGCTAAATACAAAGAGACATTACATTTTATGGGCTTCCAAGCTAAACCAAAATGGATATAAGGGTATTATGACTTCAAAATTTGGGTCTAAGGATATGATGCTTTGGAGAGGGTCTTCTTTTGTTTTCACAGAGGATAAGACCCTATGGATTTCTTCTATTCCAATATGGTATGATAGACCTCACCCTCCTAAAAGGTTGCTATAAACACCCTCAAAAAATTACTTCACTCAACTGCCAACTGAGATGACCCTGACACAGAGGTTATACTATAAAAGACTTAAATAACAGCACCCCCATTCAACAAAAAACAGTTTGGAGAGAAAAAACTACGCCCATGTTCCCAAATATAGTTTATAAATGTTCTTTTACATTTAAAGGGGGATATAATATAGATATAAATAATTTACATTGGTATGGATTTTAAGGTCAATTTTGTTATATGTATAAATATTTCTTCTCTTGTATAAGATATTATGACTATATAGTTTATAAGTATATGACTATATACATGTAATATATGTACTGTTAATGGATAATCATCTATAATAATCAAATTTATAGTCATGTTAGTTAGATTTTTCTAAATATATAGAGATACATTTCAGTTAGATAAAGGAGAGAAAAGTCTACTGAGATGTCTCAGGCTACAGTACTTCCAATGGCAAGTCAGACAACCTCAGTCGACCCCTAGAGCTTAGTGGAAGTGAGACGTGACTATGGTCCTCTGAAAATCATGTGTGTACTTCTGTGCACACACTACACTCACAATATACTCACTAAACAAACATTCTAAATATATGTAAACTCCCTTCTCTTACACATTGCAAAAGAACTTGAGGAACTAGGCAAATGGGAGTCTACTATGTCTTTATTCATGAAATACTTTGACAAACTGAATTGTAATTACTAGGAAAAGAAACTAAAGCATAAGCCCTGTAGCATGTGATATAAATCAGAGAACTGTTAGGCTGTGTATTTGACACTTACAATGTATATTCATTATCTTCAGAGATAGCTCACTATTGTATTATTTATTTTATAAAAATAGTTATCTACTAAGCATACTAATTACATTATAAAAAACTGGATTATTATTCATGTTTATTTGGGTAATACTTTTGTTCATGGGTTGGAAATAGTTAGACAAAGGTTCCTAATTTTAATTGTGTACATTTTCTTTTTTTAAGTATTTATTTATTTGTTAGATATACAATATTCTGTCTGTGTATATGTCTGCAGGCCAGAAGAGGGCACCAGACCTCATTACAGATGGTTGTGAGCCACCATGTGGTTGCTGGGAATTGAACTTGGGACCTTTCGAAGAGCAGGCAGTGCTCTTAACTGCTGAGCCATCTCTCCAGCTACATTTTCTTTATAATTGTTTCTCATTACATTTTACTTATTTAGTGTGAATGTGTGTATGTGTATGAGTGTGTGTGTGTAAATGTATATGTATGCACGTATGTGTGTGTGTCTGTAGAGGTCAAAGGACAGACTATCGGGGTTGGCTCTTTCTCTCCTAGGATCCAGCGCAGATTGTCAAGCTTGGTGGCAAAATCCTTCACACCCTCACTGGTCTATATCCATACTTCCTATATGCTGCTCTATTCTGAAATTAACAATGTGTGTCAAGTGTGAGTTTAGGATTTTATTTTCTTGCCTGAATTTAGATACTATTCCATGGTGAAAAATAAATGTCCTTCCAAATATCGTATTGCATGTGATGTAAAAGTAAAGCGACATATCCATGTACGTGTCCATCCTGACTAACGAAATGTTATTGCTCTCTGTTGAGCAACCCTTCTGTTTATCTGATTATTTGGGAAAAAATAAAACAGAATAAAAACCCAGGCTCCTCTCTCAGAAACAATAAATAAACAAAACAACTCTTCATAGGACATATTTTTCTGCTATAGTGTGCTGGCCTCACAGAGGCTAGAGTTATGACCCAGTGGTGTATATATAACATAAACACAGAGTTCAGTAATTAGGTTGGAGTTAATCTTACAGTTCCAGTGGCATGGTGAATTATTAAGCCAAAGGTCATTAATCACACTGTGTGTCTCACAGGAACCCGGAGCAGCTAGAAATGGAAATGAGTCTGCTTTGACTGGAGTTCGTAAATCAGTCCCAGAAACCATTCAAGGAGTAGTGGGATCAGTTAAAGTCAGTTTAATCCCATAAAGATGTTTTTAAAACCCTAAAACTGTAAAAATTGGTTAAATGAAAACGTTAACATTAAGCTGGACTTGCACATCTGGTCAAAACTGGAAAAAAAAAAAAGACTTGCTTGAACTTCATCACTTAAATTGCTTTTTCACAAATAGTGGCTGGAAGGTATCTTGTGAAAGAGTATGTTTCCATATTTGCATATGCATTATTGAGCTGAGTCATTTAAATATACATCTTTATTTGTAATTCAATCCACCATTTACAATGAACCACTTGTACCCAGTTTTAATTGTAGGATTGTGACCAACTGAAAGTAAGACCAATCAAAATATTGTAAGTGCCCATTGCAGTGATTAGTTCAAGGAGTGGACGTGTGATTCAAGCTGACCAACTAGAATCCTGCATACAATAGAACACGTGGGTAGGAAAATAATGGTAACTGTCCTTTTAAATTGAGACTTTAACATATAGACTGGGGCTACTTGGAGCCAGATTTCTTCTCAATTCCATAAAGACAGCAGTGGATAACAAACTAATAAATAGGGAAAGGAAGGGAGAGATGAGTTGAAAAGGTGAAAAGAGAGAGAAAAAAGATGGTTTAATGGCCTTGGGCATTTACAAAATCCTATGCTTAAAACCTATTATTTTCTTTTGCTTAAGATAATTTCAAATCTGTCATTTTCAACTCAGAGGTCCTGATGAATACTGGTACATAATTTTCAATCCTGGCAACCAGTTCATATAGATAATGAATAATTTTTAGAGATGCTGTAATCAGAAAGAAAAATTATTGAGAAATATTTTCAATTTACATCAGAAGGAATAAGGATAATTTTGAAAAAAGTGTTGACAGGAATTGAATTGAAAAATGAAAGTACTTGAGGAAGCAAAAGGGATTTCATAGAATTTCCTTTCACATCCAATTGCCATGTTAACACAGAAGCTTACTGGTGCAAGATGCTGTGCTGGGAACTCCAAGCTTAGATTTGTTTAAGTAAAATAAACACCTTGCTCTGAGAGCTTGCTTTAAGACTCACACAGGACTAAATCCCTGAAGCTTGAGTGAGACATTCTCATTTGTAATGCCCCAAGTATACAAGTTTTTAAATCCAGAAACTCTGATATTTACATAACCTAGTTTCCACAGCCATGGTTTGGCATCAGACAAAGCATCTTAATGACATAGTAAACAGACAATTTTTAATGTAACCAAGAGAGTATTTCTGTCCAATGATGCCCCAGAGATCAACTGCAACCCAGTTGAATCTGCTACCTCACACCTCTTGGGAGACCTAAGAAGGTGTGCAGTCTATTCTGTCATACACACACACACACACACACACACACACACACACACACACACACACTTTGTCTCTAAAGCTTCTGAGAAGTTGCTGCAGTAAATAAAGAGAAAGAGAATAATCTCTGAGATTTTGTGTCTACAAATGTGGGGCTGTGTCTCCTATGCCAAAGAGGCTTCAGCAACTTAAGAGTGGTCCCGTTGCTGGGAGCCAGACAGGACCATGAAAGAAGGAAGTGTCTTCTTGGCTGAGAAATGTTTACTTTGTAATTAGCAAAGGACCAATGTGGCCCTCATGCTACACTTTTGCAAGCTACATTTGTGGGTCCAGAATTTGAATTTATGCTGATGCTTGCTCTTGGAGTCTCTCTCTCTAGGGAACCCTACTAATTGGCAGGAATCTCAGTTGGCTAGAGCAGGCTATGAATGAAGCCAAAGGTCTTAGGGTCATTTCTCCAAAGACCCTATTAACTCAAGCTCTGTCCTGCAGACACAAGCTGTACCTTTAACCCTACTCAGCCACTTGAAAACACACATTAGTTCACCACCATGGGCGTCACAGGAAAATGCATATATTTGCCTAGAGACTAAAGCAAAGCATAGGCAGGTCTATTTTAATTTTGCCAGCATAAACAAATGCTTTTGTAAATGGTGAGATAACTCTAATGAAAACTGCAGCTACTAATGTTCTTATCATGAAAATGAAAACTCTCAACACGGGTTTTCGATCCAAGAAAGCTGAACAGGGTGGTCACAGCTGTATGGAACATTACGCACCATATTAATGCCTACAATATGAAAATCATGGTAAAAGGGAGAGGCTTTTTTTTTTTTAAATTTCTCACTGCTGCAGTCACCACACTTTAGAACACCTAGAGTATATGAGTATATCTTGACCTGGCTCTAAAAGTTATTTATATTATGATTTTATGTATGGGTGTTTTGCCTGCATGTCAGAGTGTACAAATATGTGCCTGGTGTCTTCATAGGTCAGAAGACAGCATCAGATCTCTTGGGACTGGAGTTATGGATATTTGTGATTTGCCATGTGGGTTCCTGGAATCAAATCTGGATCCTCTGAAAGAGCAACCAGTGCTCTTAATGGCCTAGCCATCTCTCCAGACCTTTGGCCTGCATTTTAAGTGTTTCTTCTTAGTCTTCTTGTGGTGGTTAACTCTGACTGCCAATTTCATATGGTCTAAAATCACTGTGGAAATTAACCTCTGCGCATATCTACCAGGAAGTGTCTCTGTTATGCTGGCTGATGTAGGAAGAGCCACGCAAGTTGGGGGGTACCACCATTGCATGGCCTGGGATCCTGGACTGAATGCAAAGGAGAAAGGGAGTTAGCTTTATCCAGTATATCCATCTCATTCTCTGCTTCCAAAGTAGCAATGTAACCAGTTGCCTCAAGCTTCTGTTGCCAGGGCTTTCGGGGTGATGGACCAAGACCTCAAAAGAAACCCTTCTTCCTTAGAGTGTTTTCTTCTTCTTGTTGTTGTTATGCTTTGTTTTGTTTGTTGGTGTCAGGTATTTTGTAGCATCAGTGGGAAGACTAAGTAGTACACTTCACACTAGGCATGAGGCACAGTAGAAATCATAAGCCGCACATCTACACTATGTATGAGAAAGGTAGAGATAGCATCACAATAAGAAACTGGGGAAGACTAAGTGACCGCATTTATTGAACTGAGAACAAACAACAACGAAGATATCTGGGTGGCAGAAAGGTCCCTCCCCTCCTGCCAGTGCTTACAAGGCACCGTGCAAAGTAACATCACAGTTGCACCAGGAAGAGGGTGCCATTTATTTCTCACCTTGTGAGTCAGGAATGTCCTTCTGACTAGCACAGGATAACAGATGGTTGTTGGAATAGAAGCTTGCCAGTTCTAAGTATATCCTCAAGAAAAACTACTTCACTTTTCTCCCTTGGACTTGGTGGACCTTTCCTGACATTGAACATAGCCCAGTTTTTTTCAGCATTCAGCCACACAGACACATGAAGGAGCCGAGCTAAGAGCCGAATTGAGGGATGGATGTCTGTTTAAATTGCTCAGATACTGATTTTTAAATGGATGGGTTCTTGCTTTAAGGTTGTTTGAGGTTACTTGTTATATTGGGTAAATCTATTAAAACAGCTCTCAAAGATAATATCTAAACAAAGGTAAAACTAATCTTTCTTTGATTAAGGGCTGAAAAATGCTATTTGTAGTAAGTTGGTACTCTCATGTAACAAAACTGTGCTATTTTAAACACATTAAAGACAAATTTAAAGAGATGTGCCAGTTGATTATGTCCCTGACACCTGAGCATGAGGCGTGAGTTCAGATCCCCAGGAGCCTTGTAAAAGTCACAACAGCATGAGTTGTAACATCAGACCTGGGTTGAATGGGAAAGACGGAGCCCAGTAGCTCATTGCTAAGCCATTCTAGTTAATCCTGAGTTCCGGGGGAATGAGGAGCCCTGTCTAAAAAAGTAAGCAGGAGATCCATCAAGAACAACACCCAGCATTAAACTCTGGCCTTCCCTCCCCAACACACACACACACACACACACACACACACACACACACACACACACACGAGGGAGGGAGGGAAGGAGGGAGGGAGGGAGAGAGGGGAAGAAAGAGAGACTAATAGAGAAGAGAGAGATAAAAAGATAGAAAGCTTTAGATATTTAAATTTGTTATTCCCCAAAAAAGTAGCCTCAAAGAAAATAAACATTTGCAAGAATCATTTGGGTAGATTATAGTTAGAATAGCAATGGCAAGGTCTCTGCCAACACAGAAGTCAATACAAATATTTCTGTAACCTTAGAGAGGACAAGTCCATATGAATAATATTAACAGAAGTATTTATGCCATAAAACTATCCACCAAGATTTCTGAACAACATTAATAATATCCCCTCTTAGGGAGCTAACAAAATGCTAGTGATATAAACTTGGTTTTAATTATAAAGAGGCATTAACAACTACGAGTTGAGATAAACAAAGTAATATAAACCAAAGAACATGAGCCAGGAAATAAAGATCATCCTATTTTCTGTAGAACCTTTCTTTCGGCACTAAGAAGCTTGAGAGTGCCGCAAATAGTGGTTCACAATTTTGATTCCAGCACTTGGGGGGGGGGTGAGGCGGGGGCAGAGCAGACCTCTGTGAGTCTGAGGCCATCCTGGTCTACACAGAGAGTTCCAAAACAGCAAGGGCTATTTTAGAGAGGCCCTGTCTTAAAAATCAAGAAGAGGAAGAGGAAGAAGAAGTAGAAAAGTTGTTTGTGAGCATAAGTAGGAGCGTAAAATGTGTAAAAGACAAGAAATCTGGTATCTGTCATGCACTTTTTTCTATTTTCATTCAGATGTTGGCTGTGTCCTTCCACTTCCTTATGGTATCACTTATACAAATAAAAGATCTTGGATTAGTTTCAGACCCACAAATGTGGGCAGCACAGAACTCTCAGAAAGATTTGGATATTAAAGGTCAAGTGAAAAGTTGTTTTCTGGCTTTCTTTAGAAAAGTGGAGTAATTATTGTTAAAAACAATCTATGATATATTTGTGCATAACTATAAAAGAAGTGTAAAATTCCTAATACATAAAGATTATTATTAAAATACAAATGTTTATATATTATTTGAATATTACACATTGAATATATATGAAATTATCATAATGAACTTCACAAATATGTATAAATACATCTCAACAAAAAGACACCTCTGATTAGTGAAAATCCTTTTCACAAATTAAACAAAAAAATTTTCTTCGTTGTTTTTTAACTTCCCTAAACGTAAATTGATGGAATTTACAAGTGAGTAAGAAACACATCAGTTCTCCTCCCAGTGCATGCCTGTGCATGCATGTGTGTGCATTAGTGCACATGCACACACACACACACACACACACACACTCACACACTGCTCTACATTAAATGTGGTCATACACACATGCTACTTCACTTCCCCTGAGAAGATTACACTGAACATGTCAGAAAGTCAAAAATTTTGGATGGAAAGTCACTGAAAGCACACGATCTCTTTGTTTACTCTTTCAATATATATTTTTAATGCCCAGATGCTACAAGTATATATGATTTCTTATATAACCTTTTACAACAAATTTTATGTGTCCTACATTTCAAATATGTAGTTAAGTTAATAACCATTCAAGACAGAAACACATTCTAAGAGTAATAGCTTTGTAAGAGTACTTTATGAATAATTCAAAACTAATTTAAAAAAAAGAGTATGCCAGATAAAGGAAGATAATCCCAAACTGTAAACAAACAGTACACTTTGTTATAATTAAGAATTAGGAATACAAAAGCATACATTGACATCCTTAGTCTCGTTTCCCATAGTTATTAAAAGTGCAAGAAAAATACGAGTCAGAAAAACAATTCATTTTCAAAACACAACCATTCTGTATCTAGAAACTATGTCCTTCTATTGAACTTTTTTTGAGTGCTCCTTTGGAAGCCATTTCTGGATCTTATCATTCTTCCCAGGAGCTTCTGCCTTTGGTAATTAGAACACAGCAGAAAAGAAATCCCGAAAACAGGTTCTGCACCTGTTCCAAATAAGAGTGACCTGCCTCTGTCCAGTGTTTCCCTCTCAGGCAGATAGCAGCTGCAGGCTTCAAATCAAGATTTGTGGGTGCATTTATAACAAAGATCTGGTCTTTTGCCTCACTCGTCAATTAAAAAACCTCTTCCTTTTTCTCTCCATCTCTAATCTGAAATCAGAGCAATTAAGCAGCAGATAGATAGGCCAGAAGGTAGATCTTGTCTTTATCATTTTCCAGTGCTTATCTTTGAAACTGCCTGAAGGGTTCTTAAGTTTAGCCTGCTAAGATAAAAAAGATCAGCTTTTCCAGAAACCTTAGGTCACCAGTCTTCTAGGTAACTTTGCCTGCTGGAATCCTTCCTTTCTAACTGCATATGCCCCTTATCACTTATAATTTAAAATGTTTCATGGTATGCCATCCATATTTCATAAATGCGTATGCAAGCTTAGTGAGGGCTTGGGTAAGATTCCCATGCCCTATATAGCTGATGGTGTGCATGTATATATAGGTCACAGCTACTTGCTTTCTGGGCTTCTTTCTATCTATGTAAAATATTAGATAAGTAGATATTAAAAGAAGTTAAGGAATGTGCTAAGTAGGTGATGAATTAAGAGTGTGGTTTTATTTCTTCCTTGCATTTTCAACCCACTTTAAAAAATGAAACCAGCACATTGAAATACAAACAAAGAGAAAGAAAAAGAGAAATGAGACTGGAAATTTCATGATAGGGGATCTACAAGTCCTTTTAGTCTGTGCATTTAGCAAACTCAAAAAAGAATAAAACATGTTTGCTGTTCTAATTGTATACAGTTATGTTTTTCAGTGTAGTGTTTCTGTATCCTGAAGAACAAAGATCAGAATCAAACTTGAAGTGATCTCTTAAATTACAGACTGCCACTCAAACATTTTATGGCATAATTTCTCTTTTAGTCGCAGCTTCAAGGAGTGACACATAAGACATCATTGTTTATGGAAGGTGCAAGCAAAGTATAGTAGAAAAGCATATACTCAATAAAAGAGAAAAGATAATATAAACTTAATTTTTATGGGGTAAGCTTTGGGTCATTTATATTTTTAAAGAAAAATGTACAAAATACTGATTGCTACTGTAGATTTTATAGAAAGAATATGATTAAAGGCCACAAGTAGCTCATTAAATTTCAAGAATATTCAGTAAACAGAAGTAACAGTGTGGCAATGGGTGAAGACCAACAGAGTGCTCAAACAGCTGACTTCCAAAGCCAAGTTTAAAAATCTAGGATGTTTTAAATTAATTGGTAACAAACGCTAAAAGACCTTTTTCATTAGCCAAATTTCATTCCTGAAACTAAATTTTAATCAAAACCTATTATGAATTTTAAAAAGTTTGATGTTCTCTTTAGCGTAACCCATATCTTCAAAAATCTTAGTACTGTAAGCATTGATTACCATGGTAATAGAAGTCTCCAAACATTTTCAATTGCTTTCCCTAGTACAACAAAAAGTATTTTGCAAAGCTCAGGTGACCCAAATTATTTTTGTCTATAAACAATGTTCATGTTTGTTTTGTCCTCCTTTGTATTCCCAAGAAATCCCTTTACTAAAGGATATTGTGATCATCTGTTTAAATATCTCAGCTTCCCATTGGACTCTGAGTTTAAATTCAGAGTACTTTTAGAGAGGATCTTATTAAACTGTGAATTTCTTGGGTTTAGCATAATATAAGGTCACAAACAGAAGAGCTTAATAAATGCCTGTTGACTGAAATAAACTAAGTAAGTTCAGCCGCAGAGGCATCCAGCTCCTGTCAATTAGCTAAATGAGAGGGTCATTTGCAGGCTCACCAGAAGATTATCTATAATTACTTAAAGATATACAACATATTTCTAGGCAGTCATATTGGGGGTGTGATTGAGCAATATGGGAAAATGATCATTTAAAAAAAAAACAGCAACTGCTGTCTGTCCTTTTAAATGAAGTTTATTTTCACTCATGCCCTATTGTCAAGGTAAATTTCTCTTTGTTACTTACGAGATTTTTGACAAGTTCTGACATAGATCATATTGGTCTCATAGCTTCTGCAGCCTTAGATGAAGTATATAAAAGCAACTTGAGACAGAATGTTCCCAATGGCCTTGGTCAAATACGAGACTTAGGATCATTGGCAACAATTTAATTTATAGGCAATTGTGAAGGGAATGTGTTGATAGGGGTATCCCTTTGTCCTGGTCTTACACCAGGTGATGTTCACCTTGTATTTCTAAAACTTCCCAAACGTTCCTAGGCACTAAAAAGACATATCACAGGGGAAAAAAAAAAGTCAAACCCTAATGCTTTAACAGGAATCTCCTGAAATGAGGTACCTTTATCATGCTCTAAAGTTTTGAGATCAGGTTCCATACTAAAAAACCATATCACTTATGTGATCTGAAACTTGGAGCCATAATGTTATTTTCTCTACACATTAGCGCTTCAGATATGAGGAATACAGCCAGTATCCCATATAAAGATATAAAGTGAAATATGGATCAAGGTGTGAGGGCTCAGAGAAGCACATTTTGTTAGTGTGTCTTTACCTCGCTCTCCCTTTGAACACTTCTTTCTCTGTACTATACACGTCCTTGTCTCGCTGGTTGGGGGGCACAGGTTGCCCTTAGCTGAAGGATGCTGTAGGATTTCTCGGACCCGTGTTTCAGTGCCTCTTTTGAAGCCACATGTTTTTCCTTTCTTCATGCATGGACTCCAAGGGCCCCACTCACTGGCCTCACAGTGCACTGAAAGCAAAGAGAAACAGTGTCAGCTGGCTCGCAGGCACAGGCAAGATTGTCAGCGAAACAAACAAGGAAGAAGAAAAAAAAAAAAAAAAAAAAAAAAAAAACCACTGCATATATCCTCCATACATCTAAGTTTCTAGGAGAAATTCTGCATTATCAAAGTTGGCCAAGATAACATAAGTAAGGGGGCAGAAGTAGGGTGTTTCTAGTACACATGTTGGGTCTGTTCATTCTTGCACTGAATTGGCTTTCTGCAATGAACTTAGTTAACCCAGGCACGAACATGACTACTCACAATTAATCCTTTGTAAATTTCATAGCATTGCTATAATTTTGGGTGATAATAGAGCTTGAGGAATATTGTGATTCTTTTTTTTTTTTTTTTTTGGCTCTTTTCAGTTTATTGCATGAAGGAGTTACACTAGTCCAAGTTAAAAGCGGACCCCAAATGGTTACATTATACAAGCTGTGAGGTTTTTAAACTTGTGACAAGGGACAGGAGGGAAATTCTACTCATTGCAAGGAAATCCTCACTTAAGCTTCAGAGTCACAAGCACTTAAAACCCATGAACCTTCAGCTGATCGTCCTTAGCCAGTCCAATCTCTGTTAGGAACTGGCATATGTTCTTGCGCTGGTCACCCTGTAGCTGAATTACTTCTCCATATTCTGGATGCTCAATTACAGTACCATTGCAGGCAAATTTCTTCTTAAACGCCTTCACTAATTTCTTTTTATCGTAATCATCAGCGATCCCTTGGACAGTGGTAAGGGTCTTCCTGCCGTTTCTCTGTTGAATTCTTATATGGATATAATCCTCAGTGTCAGCAGGAAGCAGGTCATTACCCTTACTTGCATCAGCAAAGGGGTCGAAAGAGTGGAGGTTCTGAATAGCGGACATACGATACGATTCCTTTTCCTCGGTGGAAACGGCCTGCGGAAGGCGGCTGCGGGAGAAGGCGGTCTGGGGGGACGGAGCGTCGGGAAGCGAGGGGGCTCGAGGGAAAGGCAGCTGAGTCCTCCGCGGCGGCTCAGTGACTGGGGCCGGAATATTGTGATTCTTGACTAGCGAATTAAACATTAGCAGATTTCAGAATTATCTGGAAGGCACTGTTGACAGAAGTTGCTCTCCCAGTCAGTCCCACAGCCATTCAGTCCCAATAGAGACACACAGAGGGTTACATTAATTAAAAACTGGTTGGCCTATTAGCACAGGCTCCTTATTAACTCTTATATTTTAAATTAACCATAATTCTTGTCTCTGTTAGCCATGTGGCTTGGTATCTTTTATTTGTGAGGCATCCTCATGTCGTTTTCTCTTCGTCTGGGTGACTACTGTAGACTAAGCCTTTCCTTTCCCCAGATTCTCCTATACTGGTCACCCTACATATATTTCCTGCCTGGCTACTGGCAAGTTGGCATTTTGTTAAGCCAATACAAGTGACAAATCTTTACAGGACACAAGACCATTGTCCCACAGGAAGGCACAGTAAAGCACGGGATGCTAGAACTTTCCCTAAATCTTCTAATGAAGTTTTTGTTTGTTTTGGTTTTGCAAGACAGGATTTCTCTCTGTAGCAGCCCTGTCTGTCCTGAAACTTGCTGTGTAGACCAGGCCTTGAACTCACAGATATTCACTAGCCTCTGCCTCCTTAGTGCTGAGATAAAAGGCTTATGCCACCAATGCCAAGCTCTGTGGAAGATTTAGGATGAAGCAAATGTGCCCTCTTAACAATGTAAGAGATGTTATGTGCAGATGGAAATGCTGTTTGATTTGAGAACATCTGTGCTAGATAGAGAATGACAAGTAGAAAAGGAATCTATGTCTTTGTCCAATACTCAGTGCCCTTCCTATTCCCCATTCTGCTGAATACCTAAGTATCATTTATGACTCAGTGAATGGGCAGCAGCATCTCTCACTTCACTGGTCAGGGACTGCTGATAACTTGCATCTGGACCGAACATCCTTATGTGGTTCTTAAAGTGCAGGATGTGCCCCACTGAAGCTCATGTGGAAATTGTTTCCTTTGTGTGAATGTAGTTTCTCTGCTTTTCATTAATAGCTTTTCTAGCAGTAGTAGACATTTGTACTTTTAATGAAAAGGCACACTCCCAAAGTGCCTTCTTCCTTCCTTCCTTCCTTCCTTCCTTCCTTCCTTCCTTCCTTCCTTCCTTCCTTCCTTTCTCTCCCATTTCTTCCCTCCCTCCCTCCTTCCTTCCAGCAGAGTCTATATGCAGCTGTATTTAGCCTCTGACCTATGGTCCCATGCCTCTTCCTCCTGATTACCAGAATGTGTGTGCTACCCTGGCTGGACTGAAAACGCTGTTCCTGTTTTTATACCATGAAGCCTCCAAACTTACAACAACGGAAATTGCTTCCAACTGTAAACCTTTGAGGTAGCACAAACTTGTCTTCACAAGAATAAGTTTTCCAGTAACCTTTCCCATTGTCTCCCGACTTAATGGGTTATTTTGCAAGAATGTTATCTCTGATGACAATCTTAAAAACAATAACTTAAGTGTTCTAAAGATCTAAAGTAAAATCTGTAGATAGAAGTAATTTTTTATTAAAATTTTATTTTAAATCTAGAGATCTAAAATGTTCTTTGTTTTAAATAGGTATTTTAGTCACTTTTAGGTATCTGAATGCAGCAAAGAACCATGTAAAAGTGAATTGCTTTCTGTAAACTTTAATGAACATTATTGAACCATCTTCAAAATAAACTTCATATCCACTTATACCTTTGGGAATCTGATCAGAGAAGAAAGCAGCTACAGTATTTGATAGTATCATCTTCTGCAAATTATGAGAAATTTCTCCTAGCATCCTCTCCCTAAATTAATCATCAAAGAGTATAACAGATTAGAAAGTTTCCAAGAAAGCAAAGGGAAGAAGAAATGTTGTTTTTAAGTTAACATTGTATATGTGCTTAGCACTAGAATTAAGAGGATGAATTAGAAAAACATTATTTAATATAGAAGCCAGAATACTTCAGGTCTTTCATGACAAAGATGAAAAGTCAAATACATAATTTGACTTTATAAAAATGGATTTGAGAAATTACAGCCTAGGTAATTACTTATCTAAAATCAGAATTCGAAGGAATCAGAAGATACATGGTTATAAAGGGAAATTTCTGATGTAAATCTTAGATAATTCCATTGCAGGAGGAAATATGACTGAAGAGATTGGATAGTAAAAATCTTTAGATGAGATTATTAAAATTGTATGAAGGGAATAGATATTTCTCCTTCAGAAATACTTTAGAAAAGCTGATCATGCTCCAAATAATAATGTTTTATAAATTTTATAAAAATGGAAACTTTAGATAAATGATAGACAAACATAAAAATGTGATTTATGTCCAATTTAGCTTAGATGAGCAGTGTGGAATTGGGACATAATGCTGTTAAAAGATGCTTAAGAATGGGCCAGGCGGTGGCACATGCCTTTAATTTCAGCACTCCGGAGGTAGAGGCAAATCTTTGTGAGTTCGAAGCCAGCCTGGTCTACAAGGGCTAGTTCCAGGACAGGCCCCAAAGCTACACAGAAGCCCTGTCTTGAAAAACAACAACAACAAACAAACAAACAAACCTTAAATTGACCTTCCAATAGAAAGCAGCCAATATTTCAACTCCTTGGATCCTAACCTTCCATTCTTGTTTCAGGGACAACTTTGATAATCTTCTGTGTAGTGAAGCACACTATCATTTTCTCTGATAATCCTGGGGCAAGCCTGTGTGTGCCTGCTGTGCCCGAGGACCCAATACCAAATAACAGAAATCTTCCCTTAGGGAACAGGCTTCAAGAGCCAGTCCTGAGCAGAAGCACCTGGTCTGAAATTCAACAGTGTCCTGGGTCACTTAATCAATAAATGATCATTTGGCTGCTAGTGGCTATTTTAAAATATGGAATCCATCACCTAAAATTTATGGTAAGAAAGAAAGTTGGTAATGCTAAAGATATAAAGCCAGTGTTCTTTGAAAGCTAATCCCACAGTGTCAGCTGTTACACCCTCTCTCTGATAGGAAAGTATTAATGAACATTTAGCTTTTAAAAACTGAACCCTGCACTTTCAACAACTAACAAAACTTAAATACCTGTCTTTTGTTCTGGGTAAAGAAATCCCACAAGCTTCCAGTAACTCATCCCAGTAACTCATCTGCTCTTGAATATTTTACGGAGTGTTTCCTGTATTTTTCCACTGCTTGGAACTTACTACCTCTAATTATCAACCTTCAGGGTGAGTAGGCCAGAAGAGATCTCATGGACCTTTTACCCTTTGTAAGTTGTTTTTCTGTGCTTTTCTTGACTAGAGAAAGAACTCGAACATAAAGGCACACAGACTGATTTAGGATTGCTGTTTTCCAGTGCTCATAAGGTTAACTTTGAAATATCATACGTTGGGTTTCTTCTGACAAAAAGAGTGTACAGAAATAAAAGTTGTGGTTGTCCTGAAGTGGTTAAGCCACTAACTTATAATTATTTCTCCAACACTTTAGATTCTAACAGAAGCGTCCTGTGGGGAGCCTGGAGGCAGTCCTGGAGACTATCACACACTGAATCAGGAGGCTCTGTGTACACATGCCAGCGTTGGGTCAGCATCAAAGGTTCCTGCAGCCACTGCCCAAGGGACTTGGGAGTTTTCCTTTGCTGTTTTCTCATTCACTTTCTCATCTGTTCCACAAGTGTGCATCCTACTCATAGCTCTAGAGCTGTGGAGCACTTAAAAGAGAGAAAAACCTAGCCTGGCAGTGATCTGTTATTTACACAGACAACTTGTGTGAGGGACCTCCACTCCAGAAAACCAGGCCTGCCATTAATCACCCTTGGGATTGTCTCATTCTGTCAGTTTGAGTGAGTCAAAAATTTTCTCTCTCCCCCTCTCCCCTTTTCTTTTTGTTCTTAATACCTGTACAAGATGGACACAGCAGTACTAATGACTGTTTTCAAGAGAAATCAACTTCGATTGTAGGTTGTTATTAAATTTAGGGATTTTGTAAAACTCTTGGTTGAAAATGGAAATTAGTTGAGTTCCCCTCTCTTCCTCGCCCTTCTTTCTTGTCTCTGAAATGTAACAAATCTTTAATGATTAGAAGAGTAGTAAGTAGTCCTTAAGAAATATCAGAGCACTCTTAAACTGCTCATGAGGCAGGCTGAATATGGCTATGTGAACATAGATTTAGGGCAGCATCTTTGTAAGCAAAGATGGACAGTGTATTAGAGAGAGCCTCTTAGGGCTTTGGGAAGGATTTTCATGAGACTGCTATTGCCATCTGAAGTGTGTCTCATCCATTCTAAATCTTAGAAGCCTTCCTCACCAATACTGACGCATTCCATAGTATGGTTGTTGGCTTCTAACCCTTCTGGGCAGCTGTCAAGGCACTTTCCAAGGTGTAAGTAAAATCCACTTTTACACTTTGTGCAGAAATTTTTGTTGAAACAGGTATCACAGTCAGCTTTGCATTCTGAAAGAGAAACACAGAAAAAGAATTGTGACTCCTCTATCTTCTTCAAAATATTGCTGGATCATCTTTCCATATACATGAAAACTCCTGCATCTAAGTTTGGGATCAATATTATTTTACCAGACTTGAATTGAGGATCTTCCAAAGTCATTTAGTTGATAAACATCAGTTATTGCTTCCAAAATTGTGGTACAGATTGTCTCATGAAAATACCTTGATAATATACGCTGGGCTCCCTTATTTTCAGCCTCTAAAATAAAAGTTCTTCTAAAATCTGCAATATTCTGATCACTGACATCATGTTACAAAGTGTTATAGATTTTTGGATGATCAGATTATAGATATTCAGACGGTAAGTTCTATACACGTATTCCCAAATCCAAGAATCTACTAAATCAAATCTGGTTACAGACAGTTTATATAAGAGGTACTCAACCTGTCCACATGATCAAATAGCTCTTTGCATTAAATGATAGTAATATTTTGTTATAATTTAAATTAAATATACAGAGATGTTGTATTCATACTGTTCTCAAGACTTATTTGTGCATTCAAGCAATATGCAACTGTCTATTGTACGTCGAAAGTTGGTTGATGGCAGTTCATGGGGGTAACATCTACTATTCACAGTAAGCATTATTAAAGGTCTTTTATGTTATCATTACCATAATCCATGGCTATTATGAGTATTTTGCATTATTGTTACCTAAACTTCAGTATAAACCAACAAAGTAGCCACTATAATAACTGTCATTTACAGCCAAGATGCCCAAGGCTCAGGTCTAGCCCAGAACCACAGAAGCAGGCTACAGAAATCTGGATCCAGAGTGGTAAGTGTTCTGGGAAGACAACAATCACAACATCAATGGATAAATGTGGGAAAAACAGACAGGTGACTGACAAATACAAGTGACCTATTCTTCTGGATGAGAGGAACATGGAACATGGCAGTAAGTGACAGCTTTAGAATCTTGAATAAGGGGACAAGCAGCCTCCGAAGTGCTAACTGAGTCAGTGAAGAACAAAAATTGCCAAGGCAGTTCTTGATCTGAGACCTTAGCAGGGCTACAGTAAGGCTTGTGGTTCAACACACGAGGGAGTTACAGGTGGTGGCTCGGGAGGATTTGAATGGTGACACGTGATGTTCCTGGGTTTACAGCTTCCAAGGTCACTTGGTTTTTATTGCTGGGACTGGACTTTTGGGGGACAAGATGATTGTGCTCATAGACTTTAGTTCCAGCTAACAAAATAGTGTTTTCATTGTTATACTGGATATGTATGGAAGCCAAAATAGCTGAACTAATTCTTCCACTCACTGAATACTTGGATTTTATAATGGTAATGGGAACTCAGTCGGTCTGATACCTGTGGTAATTTTCTATTGGTCCAGTGAGTGATAATCATACTCCTGACTTTAGGTTTTGTACACAAACAGACAAACAACAAAAACAAAACTTGAATGGAATTGTTTGTGTTAGTAGTGAAAACTTTCTGCTCTGAGGGATGTCTATGTATGTGTTACTCTAAATATTAAGCAAATATTACTTGCTTTTGAATATTTTAGGTTTATTAGAAGCTGTTTTAATCAGGAGAAATCCCCAAGGATAAGATAAAAATATAAAGTGATACGGGCACTTACTTGTACACTTATTTATATCTGGATATCGAGTTCCGTAATATCCACTTGGACATGAAGAGAGACACACTCCTATCTGCTTCATGCCAATTCTTTCCAGAACAAAAAATAGTCTGGGCTTACATGACAAACATCCATTGTAATCTGAACACGTCGCACAGCCTCCTTGGCAGCCTTGGCTGACGTTAGGATGCACTGGAGAAACAAAATAGGAAAACAGAAAGAGAAGTTAGACCATGGATATAAAGTCAAATGGCTTGTCGGTCTGTGAACATGTTACTTTGATTAGCTTTTAATTCGGTGATAGTGGTGAGTGAGATAAGGTGTCCTCTTCCTTTTGTTTTAACCTGGAACTTTTCTTAACAAAATATATTATTTTTAATTTTTAATCTCATACACTCATGCATTTGTAAGTTTATAATATATTTGATTCAAATAATTCACCAGAAAAGCCTCAGTAAAATATACTTACTGAGTTAGCATCCAAGAAAATGGCAAATGGGGGATTTGTTGCTTTCTGTGTATATGTGTGTTTGTGTGAGTTGTTGTTTTTCACGTTGAAACGGGTAAAATTGACGTGGTTTTATGTGTGTCACAGATGACAAGCACACGTCTCTGATTTCTCAGCGGGTATAATAACATGCACTTCGAGTGAGGAGGCTGGGCAAGGACATTAGGTCTGGGACATCTGTTTTCAACTCTGGCCTAAGAGCCCAGTTTACGTTTTGATCCAACTCAAACTGATTCAGAACCTGCATTAGCATCTTGTCACTGCCCAATGGTTTTCTGAAAATTTCTTCTCACTGTTCAAATTGAAATAATGTAAAAAAATATTATTTAAATAGAGCATTTAAATTTTATTAGTAAGTCTGTGTAGCTCAAATGTCAGTGCTTATCACGATTAATGTGTACTCTTCTGTCCCTTGGGAGAGACCTCAGAGTTTTTTGTGACTCTTATTTAAATCTGCTCATTCAAGTCAAAGGCGTATTTACTGAGGATGGGCTAGTGTAATGGGAGGATCACTGCCAACACACCTTCGGAGATTTTTAACACAGTCATAAGTGATCACTGACAATCACAAACAGACATAAAGAAGTGTTTGAGTCATCATTCACTTGAGCTTCTCTCATTTAACATGCCTTCAGACGTTCATCATGTGTCACCTGACAGGACTACACAAGAGCACGTCTCATGTTGTCGTCAAGCTTGTCTTTTTTCCAAAGGGATTTTCTGTTCATATACAACGCTAATCCTTTATAGGCCTTTCTAGATGCCAGGAGGAAAACGATGTTCCTTTGATTAAGCAGAAGGCGACACGCAGGTATCTTAGCATATTTCTGACTTCTTTTATTGATAGTGGACAGTATAAACATCAATAGACATGGCCACGATTAATCTGTCTTCATAGTGCTGTAAGATTACTAAACTCTATTGCAGAAACAAGGCCCTCCGGTCATACGGTGCCCCAATAGGAAGTGAAGTGGGAGGGGGGACTGGGTTTTGGGCAATAAACTTCAAAGGTCCCCCCCCCCCCCGTTAATAATCTTTCTCTACCAGCTAGGCCCCACCTAAAGGCTCCACCCCCCTCCCCAGATATTATCACTTACAAGCTGGGCAACAAGTCTTCAGAACATGAGCCTGTGAGGAATACATCAGATTTTGAGTATAATAGCAAGGGAAGGCATGAGGTCCAATAGACCTTGACATCATTAGTCTGTCTTCTCAGTCATATTTGGTTATTAACTTCTTCATTGCAGAAACTAAGTCCTCTGGACATAGTTAGAAACGGGACCCATAAAACCAAAGAACCTTCTCATTGGGGTATATGGGCTAGCTACACAGAGGTCATTCGGTTGACCGGCTTCTCCCCGGCCTGCAGGAAACCATCCCCGAATCAGCCACAGGAACCACAAGCAGCTTATTCTCATTCCAAGACGTTTCATAAATAAACTGAGGAAACGTGTGGGGGAAGGGAAGGCTGTTTTTCCTGTACATGTTCTTCTGTGGGGTGGAGTGGTTCTATAAAGTGGACGAGGAGGTTTTGCCTTTATGGGACCTCAGGGACTGGTATGGGAAACTCCTTTCCAAGTATCAGGAACATTTTTCATGCCAAGCACTCAGCACTGGGGACTTGGAGAAAAACGAGAACCTATTTTTAAGGAGGGATACACCCTCAACACAAAAGGTGCAGGAGAGCCCCGAGTGTTCAGAAGCAATCAGAATCGAAGCAGAAGCTAGAGTTGTAAGTACAACCTGCAAAGATTTCCACAAAAACCTGTCTGTGGAAAAGTAGATCATACTTGAAAAAAAAAATTGCTTCCAGTTCAGTCAGGCAGTGATTCCGGGTTCAATGAGGATGGATCCAATTGGTCCCCACGGTTATATCGATACCTCTGAAATGCGGTTTCTTAAAGAAAATGTGATTTTGAAATGATGTACCCTCAAGTTTTTATGAATGATGAAACAGCTTTAAATAGATCAGTTATTAATATTAATGTGGTTTACAATTTCAGGGACTCAAGCACTAACATTCCTTGAGATGTTTCATTTAAATAACTGGGTTTGGATGTTCATAAACTTCTGAGAAACAGCCCTGAGTGCATCTAACTATTGGTAACCATTTCCTGTGACATGGGACGATATGCCAAGACCTTGCTCAATTCCCTGCTATTCTAAAACTTTTCCCAGTGAAATGATGCAAGTCAATATTGTGATATAACAAATCTTTCTGTATTTTTCCTTAAGAAAAAAGTTTTTGAAAATTTGAGGGAGGTTCAGTTGTCCCTGCTTGTGGTGAGGATTTGCTTGTTTGTAGTCAGAGAATGCATGATATGGACAGTGGTGTTTGAGCAAAAAATGAAAAAAAATATTTTTTTCTTTGGGAAAGTTTATATGGTGGCTATGGGAAATGACAGAAGTTAAGACTTTGAAGTTCAGATTCTGGGATCCTGTTTTTATGGGTGAATACTGTAGTGAGGGCTTTCATGAATGCTGTATAAGGATCACTGAAATTATAGTCAGTATTACACAACTAGATACGAATTTCCCAAACTTCATCTTAAGACAAGAGCTTTTTACTTTTTATATGGAAACCGCAAAAAAACTTTGGATTGCCTGTAAGAGCTCTTTCAGCTGTAAAATTCTGTGATTGTAAGACAAAAAAAAAAAATAGAATTTTACTTTGTCCTGCTTCTTTCTTTTGGACCTATTCTATTGACTTTATTTTTACTGCTACATTGCTATATTTATCAAACAATTTTTTTCTGTGTTGTTATATATTGAAGAACATTGAAGGTATGGCAGTGGAGATGTAAGGGATGCTTTGCTTTGTAGAAATTTCCACTTTGTCTTAGAAAATAAGTGGAGTTTACCAGCACACATGCATGTCGATGGCATGCTAGAGCAGGAAACACCATCATTGGTCCAATTGAAAAGAGACTGGTATGAGTTTGATGCGAGGGCCTAAAAGTTTCAGATAAAGGAAGAATAAAGACTCTCAGTAAGACTGGGGGCATTACGGTGTGTTTCTATTATGGAATGAATCCATTGTGGAACATGGAGTGACAATCATTCTGTTTCTATCTCGTGAGTGTGTGATATGATTTATATTAAAACAGTTTTTCCCTAACATGTTGGCAGACCTAGAGATCATAAGGTGCTTAATGTGGTATTCTATGTAAAAGGCTAAAGGTAATTTCCAACAACCTAAGGCAGAGTGGTATGGTAAGGATTGGATGAGGGTTCTAACAGCACCAAAGTGGTGTAATCAGGCAACCAACAGAAGTCACCTGGATAAGAAAGTAGTTTGAGAAGTTGGGTTTTTGAGTTCTTGAGAGAGAAGGTGCTACTTGGGTTGAGAAAGTCTGTAGGTGGAGAATTAGAACAGGTTGGGGGAGCAGAAAGGGGACTCTAATCATAATATCATGGCATAATATGGCATGATCGAACAGGAACAGAACTTACTTTGGAGTGTTTGTTGGGGATGTACATGGGAATCTCTGGTGGCTACTATGTAAGGCGTTGAGAAAGTCCTGATGGATTAAAGAATAAGGAAATGTAGCACAAAATAAAGAATAATTTTTAAAAGAAAAGGGATGAATAATGAGCAAATTTCAATGATACCTTGTTTCTTTCTGCAACTTCATATTTAAGAGCATATGTCCCATAAAATAACACATTTTAATGTGGCAAATGTTCTGTGACCTGTGAAAGTAGAAGCTACCAGGAAGATTCATTTTTGAAACTCAAATCTAGGTCTCAGCAACATTGAAAATTACTAAACAAATCACAGCTGTGATCGAGATTAAAATATACATCTTTGGTGTCTGGCAGCTTCCTTTGAATATTGGTAAATGTTAATGTAAAGCGGACAGATATGAATGAGATAATGGGTAAAATTCACAGGAATTCAGAAGGCTTCCAATGATCTAGCTGCTAAGCTTCAAGTTGTGACTTGTACTGTTGATGATGCATGAAGCCAATTGATTAAGAAGTCCATGCAACAACTCACAGCAAGCTTCCTGGACCTCCCTTCCTTTACTCCATTTCTAAAGTGTAACTGCCATCTATTTAAATTGCTATACGAAAGAAATAAATTGTCGTGTGTTGCAGATCATTGTCTCTGATCCTCATTGACTTGTAGCTGGAAAATGTTAAGATATGCAAATTTAATAAACTTTAGGTCCTTAAGACAGGCTTGATTGAATTCAATATACGTGTTGATTACATACGAGTGATTTTGTGATTTTATAATTTATTTAATTAAAATTTTATATATTCACAAATTTGACAAATCCCATTTTAACTAAAAAATAAGAAAACAAGCAAAACAAAAACACTCATCCAGTCCCTCCCAGGAGCCCTGAGAGAAAGAAGTGAGAGAAGAAACCTCTCATTCACCATGGTTCAGGCCTGCCCCTCTTACACACTGTTTCTTGAGATAAGAAGTTCATTTGATTTGATGATTTCTTGATAGAATTTTTGGTAGGTCCCAGCTTCTCTACAGAGTGACTATTTATTACATTGATTTTTATTAATAATTGAAAGGATGCATCCAGTAATGGTGTTTATAAAAACAAGTGTTAAATTGATGAATACTTAACAGAAAGTTAAACAACAAAATTTTTTTCTAGATGTCCTTTTCTTCAGTAATCCATTTTCCTAGAGAAAATGTGACTGTGTTTCGTTTTTGTTTTGTTATCTTGACTAAGTTAGGAAATATACAAAGCAGACTTGATTGCAGAAGTATTGTTTCCTTCTATTATTATAGTGAGATACTATGGTAACTGAAACTTTAGGGATGATTCATGGTTCCTTGATTGCCTAGCAAGACCATTTTAAAGATAGATCAAACGTTAAAAATTAAAACTACTTAATAGTCTCTTACAAATTTTGGGTAACTACACCAAGAAAATATTGAGATTTTTTTTTCTTAATTTATAAGTTGATGACCATGGCTGGGCCTCCCTAGCCTTTTAAACAATTTGGAAGAGTTAGGGATAGATATCAAAGTAGGCACAAAAGCTTATTTGAACATGTATAATTATTTAATTGGATACAATGTTGTTTTTTTTCTAATTTCATGTGTACATGTGTGGGGGATGGGATATGGAGTACTGAGGCTGACCTTGGGAACCTCTGTCAATCACTCAGCTTATTCAAGGACATAGGATATCTCATTCAAATCTGGAATTCCCAAATATGTTTAGTCTCACTGGCAAGCTGGCTTTAGGAATCCCTTGTCTATGTAGTCAGAGGGTCTAAGTCAGTGGTTCTCAATTTTCCCAATGCTGCGACCCTTTAACACAGTTCCTCGTGTTGTGGTCACCCCAACTATAAACTTATTTTCATTGCTACTTCATAACTGTAATTTTGCAACTGTTATGAATTGTAACATAAA
Source organism: Alexandromys fortis (assembly GCF_014885135.2). Taxonomy (NCBI): domain Eukaryota; kingdom Metazoa; phylum Chordata; class Mammalia; order Rodentia; family Cricetidae; genus Alexandromys; species Alexandromys fortis. The sequence continues at coordinate 14,574,873 of NW_026067910.1, read as the reverse complement.
TATCTGTGTTTTCCGGTGGTCTTAGGCAACCCCTGTGAAAGAGTTGCTTGACCCTCCCCGACACACAAAGGTCGTGACCCATGGGTTGAGAACCACTGCTCTAATTACAGGTAGGGGCAATATCCACTCAGCATTTTTATGGACTCTGGGGATCTGAACTCTGGTCCTCATGCTTTCTGGAAAGCTCTCAACCACAAGATCATCTTTCCAACCCCAACACTATTTTAGATCCCCACGCTGTGATAACTGAATAAAAAGTTGCTTATTCACAGTCCCATGGTGCTATTATTATTTAATGATAATCTATTGAAACAGCTATATTTATGGATGCAGACATAAGAAATATTGCTATCTTTAAATGCTATTTACCTATTAGATATACTGTTTAATATTAGTATATTAAATGATTTAAAATTCAACTGTTATTTAAGTATATATAAGCATACATATAGTCGTATATATGTGTACACACATGTGTGAATATATATGTGTATATATATGCAAATATACCACATACATATGCCACCATGCACATACACATCTACACATACTTCACTTGGTGTTTTACCTGTGCATAGGCAAAGCATCAAATTTTGTTTCCTCCAGGGGAATCTCACTGGGGAAGCAAACCACTCTTAAGGGTAGGCTGCATGCCCAGTAGTAGACAAGTAGATGGTCAACAGAAAATTAACTCAACGACATATTTTGAGGTTCCTTGTCTTATAATGTCAAGTCAAAGCTTTTAAAAAAATACATATATGTATATGTATATATGTGTATGTGTATATACACACACACTCTTTTTTTACTCTATAGGTCTTTTGTGTATAGATCATGGCTTCCAGAATAGTGTTTTTATGAGATTTCTGAATGTGTAAACGAGTGGGTCTCTGAATCTATATTTGTTTCTTGTGTCTTTTCCTGGGATCTTTTCCATCTATTTGTTTTGTCCTATCATGATGTATTAGATTTTGTTTTATCTTATTGTATTATTATCCCTTAGAAGTGTGTTTGCTCTGTAATGAGAGACAGAACGTGAATAGCTGTGGTTGGGAGGGAAGTGGGGAGGAAGCGAGAGGGGCACAGGGAAGGGAAGCCATAATCAGGATATATTATGCAACGAGAAAGTCAATCTTCAATAAAAGAAAAACATTTTTAAAAACAATAAAATTACTGGATCATATCAAACTAAAAAGATTAATTGTTAGAATGGCCAAGTCTGCCATATCTTTTATCCCAGCTTATCACTTTTAACTGGAAAACTGAGTGTCCACCTGAGTTCACACAATTCTCAACAGGTGCAGTAAAAGTACATTCACATCTGCTGAGTCTTGGATAGTTAGTGATCCACCATTATTATAATGCATGGAACACACTATTTTTCATAGGAATAATTTCTCTGGGAACTTGGTAAACCTTTTTTCCTAAATAATAATTTTCTCTAATAAGTCTAACAGTTTTATACTTTAAGTATGTGAAAACAAATTCCCAATTACCTAAGCTGAGGCTAACATTAAATAGTGAATAGCTACTTTTTTTTTCACTAAAATCAAGTCAACTCAGAATTCTAAGAAAACTGTAGAAGTGGTATAATTCCTGAAATTCGCCATATGTGGAACACTTGGTAGTTAGATGTAAGCTTGGTTAGCAAGGGCAACATTTATCTTAACCCAATCTGTGGGGTCAGGATGAATCAAATATGAAAATAAGTTCATTGTGCATGAATATAACATAGGGGCTGTAAATTAAGGTTTTCAGTACAATATAGAGAATACATGGGTGAAGGCAATGTCCAGTTCTTGATGTCATGGTGCTTACCAGTTGATAGAAACATAAACGCAGAGTTGCATAAATTTTGTTTAAATCAGATCTCAGGCATACACAGCACAGACTCACTCAGAGATGCTACTATAAGCACAGTGGTGAGGTGGGGCATTTGGACATTATTCTTTGTCTGAGGCCTAGATGGTGAGGAGAAGTCACAGAAGCCATCTTTGTGCATCTGAGAAATAGTCTAGTCAAAGACCTGCAAGTGCAAAGGCCTTTCAGCACTGAGGAAGAACTAGCCACGAGGGACAGCATGAAAGGAAACTGTGAGGCTCCAGCACTGTGGCAGAATCCAACCCCAGAAGCCCTTCTTAAATGAAGTCCACAGGTCAAGTTAGTGTCTGTGATCTCTGTACTTTGTAAACGTTAGAAGGAAAGGAGAGAACATATTTGGTCTGATAGTTCTATTCACTTTAAGTTTTCTTAATATTACAGGTTGGGAAAAGAGCAGGTATTCTGTATTTTAAAAACAAATGTGTTCACTTACTAATTTTTATATTAGAGGAAATGTTCTAACTAGGCACATACGTGGGAATTTGCCTCAGATTCCAGAACTCCAAGAGCCCTTGTATCCATCTCTGGGTTCCTTCATGTGAGAACATTCCATTTCCCCTCTGCTCCTGCCTATCTCCCACTGGCAGTAATTTTAGTTTGCTTGGAGGTTTTAAATTGTCATTCCCCTTTTAATGAAGTATCTTTGTGTATTGGGGTAAGCAAAAAGAAAAGGGAAAGTTATAAAACATAAGAGAATAAAATCTTTTTAATCATTACAGCCTAACATATAGTCTTTGCTTACATTTTTCTAAATCTATTAATGCAAAAAAATAAATGAATGCAAGAACTGACACTGTGGCTTTCAATCTAATGAGACTTACATAAGAGTCTCTACATTATGTTACTTTATTTATTAAAAGAATAATAATTCATGGATAGATTTCAAAGTTGAATTGAATAATAGGAACAATCATATTACTTTCCTGTGATGACCTCGTCTGATCTACTGGTTCAGTCTAATCCTGAGAGTGTATCAAGGTGTCTGAAGGATCAAGAGCAAAGGATCTTGACCTTAACCACAAATAGAAACGCCATCATAAAGCGAGCACATTCTGCTCTGGGTTAACATGTAAGGTACTGAGTCAGCATCCCCAGCTGGTTCTAAGGGAAGGGAAACTTCCCTTTCTCCAAGTGGCCATGTTCCCAAGTGGAGGTGAACAGAGGACAAGAGGGGTTGGGGAGGGCTGAGGATCCAGATTCTGCAGAGAGCCAGGACTGTTGATGAGTTTGTGGGTGGTAAATAACAGCGTTTTTCAGCAGACAGGTCCAACAGTGTTCATCCAACAGTGGGAATCATTATGTGCTCTGGCCAGGCTAACAGAACCATCCCCCCTTTTCTTAATGGGAGAAATAATTAGTTAACATAAACAGAAAAATGTGATAGTTTAATGGTACTGACTTTGCCTGGGTGTGAAGCCATAACTACCAACTCACATTCTTGAGTGAAACAAACTTCAGTCTGTGCAAAAAAACAAACTCTACTTTGTTATATTATGAATAAACTTGGATCTTCGTGCCACATAGCATGCTAAAGTAGCATATCTGATGGCCGAAGCCTTAGCATAAGCAAACAGCAGGCGAAGATTTGTGGTGTTTTAATAGGCACAAGAAGATGTGCAAATAGTAGGCGTACCATTAAAAAAAATACCTGGCTTTATGAGTCGCATTTAACGCTGAGAGCAGAGAAAAATAAGTAGCTCTTTCTCCTAGATTAATGAAATCGCTGATGACACAGAAGAATAAAGATGCACCTTATTGAGTGAGATGTTTTTTTGGGAACTTTGATGCACTCTCCCTGCAATGGTGCCTCGTTTGGCTATGAGCCCTGCACACTTCCCAGAGGAGGCCAAAAACAGTGGTGAGTGTGGGCTCTCAGTTCACAGTCTCGTTTGGAATTCCAATTTTATTTTTCTAGCTAAGTTACTAACATTTATCTCTTAATCCAAGTATTTATTTGAAAATTAAGTTATTAAACACTTTCACCCTGTTAGCTAGCAAAAATACAAAGATGAATAACACAAATTACCTGTGTCAAGAGATTGGAATCTGATTATTTATTTTGGCAGGATTTGCCTACCCATTTCCAATCGAGGGTTGTTTATCTGCAGTACGGGATCATCAACTTGATAATTTCTGAGAAGTATTTAGAAAGACATTGTATAAAGTACCTAACATTCGTTAAAATTCTAACACTCATTAAAAATCCACTAAGTACCATTGCCTTCTTTCTCCCATTTCCAGAAGACCCACACCATCCCCATTATTCTTTGTTAGTATTTTGACCTCAACAGATATTCCCAATGAAGCACAAGTATATGAAAATCCAAAGATAAGATCCTCAAATGATAGAGAAATATAATGCTTGTCTTTTAGGATCAGGGCTTAGAATTAATGCTTCCAGCTTCATCTATTTACCTGTTAATCTCTTAATTTTACTTTTCTTAACAGTTGAATAGTATTCCTTTGTGTAAATATGTGATAATTTCAATATTTATTCATCAATTTATGGACATTTAGGCTCTTTCCATTTTCTAGCTATTGCAAATAGAACAGTGGTGGATTAACAGGTATCTGTAGTGTAGGATAGAGTAAGATATCTCTATTCTAGACAGAATAGGCATCTCTAGTGTAGGATAGAGTAGGATATCTCTATTCTAGATAGAATAGGCATCTTTAGTGTAGGATAGAGTCCTTTGGATATATAGCCAAGGGTTGTGTAGCTACATCATCTGGTAAATCTGTTTTCAGATTATTAATGACCTTACATACCGATTTCCATAGTGGCTACACCAGTTTGCATACCCCCGGAAGTGAATAAGTATTCCCCTTTCCCCCCTCTTGAAGCCAGTCTTTGTGGTCATTCAAGCGATAGGATAAAGAATACATAGGTTTAAAGGGTATTAATGAAACAGGAAGGGAGAAATTGGAATTGGGGTAGGACAGCAGGATATAGGCAGGAAAAAAAGGGGGTGGAAGAGACAAGTAACACTAAGATTTTTTTTAAAAAAAAGTCATTACCTTCTGCTATAGAAGCTTAAATATTCATACACACACACACACAGTTAAATTGGAGTCACTCTAATGGGATGGCAATACCCTATGAGATATCACAAGTTGACAAAAGAAAACAACAACAACAGCAACAATAACAACCAGTTCCAGGAATGAGTTGTACCTCTTTTGGAATTGTTAGCCAGTGAGGTGTCATATTGATAATGTTATTTATTACCCTCCAAAACCTTAAAGTAAAACCCTATTGCTAAAGACACCATCTTCTTGAGTCACAGAACATAATAAATCAAGCTGATACTCACTTGGAAGCTTGATCCTTACAGGGTAATTTTCAAAGTGCTGGAAGTTGCTATACATGCTACTAGATAAAAGTAATCATCAGTCTTACCACGGCGTGATTCTTTTGAGCTACAGTAATGACTGGTTTGGGAAGACATGCCCACTGATGAAACGGTGTCATGAACATCATCGGAGTAAGCAATACTTTCTGGGTGAATTTAAGTTCTGCTCTACAAGATAAAAGACCTACCTGACAATATTTTCAGGCCAAGAACTTGGGACTAGTTAGATCATAGGCTTGAGGGGAGAACTTAATATTTGTATTCTGCTAAATGGACATAGTGTTAAGCTAATTCCTAATAACTGACAATTATGATTGTAAATTAATGCATCTTTCATTAAAGAATCTTCTATTTGCAGTATAGAGTGATTAGCATAGAAACCCACAACTGTCCAAGGTATTGAAAATGGGACATCTCCATCATATACCCTTCTACTAAGGATCACTGTGGATTAGAGGCAGGAAAAGTTTAAGAGCAGAGGTGGTGGATGAATACAAAAAAAAAAAAAAAAAAAAACCAGTGTCCTCTAGATCCAGAAAGACAGCTGCCCATATTAACTCACAGTAGTTACAACAGCATGCTGAAGCTCCAAGCAAGGTCAAGCCAGAGCAGAATACCAGAATGGGTATGGGAGGTGGCACAAAGTCCTTCCCCTAGTTGAAGAGCCCTGACAGCTGCTGTAAGAGGGAGTGGGAGTTTTCTTGAAGAGTGGAGCCCCTGGTAAGGACAAGACAGCACAAATTTAAGTGTGAGGAGAAAAAAGGGCACCAAGTTTGGTGAATAGGGAGAGAGTAAAGGATCTGGGAGCTGAGGAAAGGGGCAACTATGAATAAAACACATTTGTTAAAATTCTCATGGAACTAATAAAACAAAAAAGAAAATCTTAATTATAGCTAGTATATGGTGTGCTAGTGAATGCTTTTAATCTTAGTACTTGGAGGCAAAGGCAGGCAGGAGTCTGTGAGTTTGAACCCAGCATGGTACACACCATATCCAGGTCAGCCTGGCTATGCAGTGAGACCCTATCTCAAAAGAGCAATACATATATCGAAGACAATTTACTATATTGCACATTTGCCTCTCTCTGAATGTATTTGAGATAGCTGGTAGATTTATCCAATAATAAAGGATGGTAAGAGGGCATATTCTGATGCATCTTTGTAATTTAAGGTATTTAGCAACATAGGAGGCAGAAATTCACCAAGAGTCAATGTGAGTAGCTGTGTTGTAAGGGTCACAGATACAGACTTAGTATGCATTACTGATTACCCACTAACCACATTACAGACAAAAATGCCCATGAGCCTGACAACTCACCAAAGAAAGGACTTTAAACAGATTGAGACAGAGAAAATTAATTATAAAAACATTAACAGTGAGGCTATAGAGATATCTCAGTGGTTATAAGCAGGTTCTGCTCTTTCCGTGGACCTGTGTTGTCAACAGTCATGTCAGGGCACTTCAAACAGCTTAGAAAACAAACTTATAACTCCAGTTCCAAGAGGACGTGAAACCTTCTTCTGGTCTTCAGGCACACCTGTACTCCTGTGCACATGCAAACACACACACGCATAGTCTGTGCTTCTGTTTCCATGGCATGGGGATGTGTTTAAAAGTCAAATGATTGGGTCCTACTTCTAAAGATTTTGATTTGTGAATGGAGAAGGTAGACTTAAGGATCTACATCTGTAAGAAACATTTCAGGTGACTCTGACAAAATGGCATAATAATTATGACATTTTTTGAGTGTGACATCTTTGCCATATGAAGAATTTCAACTATTGCCCGAAGCAGTCTCCCAGGGACTGATAGATAAATCTGTGATATAACAAGTACTCTCATTCAAGAAATGTGTGACGGTTTAGGAAATTCATGCTTTTCTATAGGAAAAAACACACATACATAAACTAGAAGCTTTTTCCAAGAGAAGTACCAGGCATAAGGGATTACTGGTAGTTGAGGTGCTTACATGCCATGGTCAGCAATTAGGAGGAGAAGAACCCAGACTGAAAGATGGAGAGAGGGAAAGTGAGGTGCATTACTAGGTGCATGTGAAGAAAGAAGATTCATGAGGATGCTGTTATGGGGGAACTTAATAGGAATATAGAAATCTTGCTCATCTTCATAAATTTTCAGATGAGAGCATCAAGTTTTGTATAGCTCATTAATTTCCAACTTATAGAATCATGAATTTCTAAATCAATAAATGTCCTGATACTTATTAATTATGAACATTTATATGAAATATTTTTATATAAATACTTATTTTAAGTATTTATATAAAAGAACCCAGGTACTTCTACAATCTATTCTTCTTTTTCCTTTAGGTGGTTTGTTAAATAAGGATTGGTGTTCTTGCCTAGATATTGCTTTCATCTCATGATAAGAATTCAATTGAACAGGACCTTAAAGATTTGCCAATGAAAAGCTTGTCAGCCAGTCAAAATCTCACATGTAACAAATATTTACCTTGATATTTTTAGGATGATAATACAAGTTAAGACAGAAAATGACTTAGGTCTAAAACTTGGACTAAGATAAGATAGCTAATACAGTACTTTCTCTGAATTTGCCAAATACAAATGGACTGAATATTGTAAATATAATTCTTACCTGATAATTGTTCTTATTGTAACAGTTTTTCTGGATTGGAGCTAAAACCTTTCCTTTTTGTTTAGAAAGAAGGGGAAATGTTGTAGAATAATCTTTTTGTACACTGTAAAGATATGTTTTGCCACAGGATCTTCTGATTGGTTTAATAAAGTGCTGGATGGCCGATAGCTAGGCAGGAAGAGGTTAGGTGGGACTTCCAGGCAGAGAGGGAGGAAGATGAGATGAATCTACACAGGGGAGAGACTCCAGAGGAAATTTAGAGGAGAGGCAAAACATAGATTCATATAAGAGGCTTAATTTAAGCTAGTAGGACAAGCTTAAGCTATAGGCTGAACTTTCATAAGAAGTCTCCATGCCATTGTGTGTGTGTGTTTATGAGAGAGAGAGAGAGAGAGAGAGAGAGAGAGAGAGAGAGAGAGAGAGAGCAAGCTGGTGGTACAGAGAAAGAGTCTCAATACCTACATGCTGTTGATATCAAAGTCAAAGAAATTATGAAAATATTAGGTATTTCAGGGGAAATATATGGGGATTTAGTCAGTATAGGAAAACTCCCAGATTTATATTGGGGAAAAAAGAAAATATCATCCTTTCATACTATTTTTTCTTTTTTGCTGCTTACTTGGGATTGTAATAAAATACTATGCAGAACTTTATCTCCCCATTTAAAAGGGATATTAAAAAAACTGATAATGATGAAACAGTGTCTCCATACCATGCAACCCAGTAAAAGGAGTCACTTTTAGTAATTGCACAGTGATGCTTTACCAGCTAGAGGCTTCTTCATCCCCAAGAATAGAATGAAAACATTCTAGAAGGGAAACTGATAACTTAATGTGAAGTTTTGTAATTTGGCAAGAATGGTTTGCTACCAAATGGTGTTTCATTTATAAGTGATAGACTGTTGGGACTCTGTGAGTGGTCTGTCCTTCAGTAAGGAAATGAAGAACATGTGAAATAATTCTTTAGTTTACGAACAGGTAGCTCTCTTTGAAAAGACAAATTTGTGGGAAAAATGGCACCGTTTAGTTCCTAAAGTCAGAAATTCCTGAGCTCTTTTTATCTCCACCTCCAATCACCCTTCCCCACAGATTGTATTTCTGTAATGAATAGAGTTTATGTCTTTCATTTCCTACCAATACTACGGATGCAGATTAACAACCAGAATAACCATTGAGAAACACCAGCTCTGATCTCACACAGTTTAATGTCCTTCTCTACTTCCCTGTAACCCTCTGTCAATTACTCTGGTTTATTTCTTGTATCAGATTGACCTATTGTCTAATTAAATAATAATATTCCCATCTCCACTGCAGAGGGATGTCCTCTTTTAACCTTCCCTGTCCCCTGGGTATCCTTTTTAATAGGCTTAATGAAAAGCAGAGTGTCATAGTGAAGACTGTTACATTAGCCTTTGGATCTATTATTTCTGTATTATTTTGAAATATCCCTTCAATGTTTTTCATTCTGGTTCTTATTTATGTGATTGTTATCAATGTATCATCCACTTGTTGCAAAACAGCGCATGTAAAAAGTGGCTGATAGTTGCCTTTCTTTACTTAAACCCATTCAGGAGTTAATTATAACTTACAAAAAAAGATCTGAATCAAATTATTTTCAGGTCTTTGAATTTTAGGAATGAACCTTTTCAAAGTTATCAACTGATGTTAGAAAAATAATCAACTGACTTACAGAGAAATCCAAATAATGTGTTGACAAACATCTGCCAAGCTGGGGCTTTAAGTCGATCTGGTTGCATGTTCCATGTACTGATCAAGGGACTGGTTACCATAAAAGGTTTGAGAAAATCCTTGGATAGATGAACAAAAATGCACTATTTTTAAACATAAAATATTTCAACGTTTGTTTGGTAGAAGTAATTCCAGTTAATGAAGTAGTGTGAGAGTTCTGCTATAGAAATTAATAAATGCACCCAAAATGGAAATTTGCTCAGCCAAACTATGCCACTCCATTCCAAGCTTTACCTAACAATGCCAGCTACGTTTACAGTTCACATAGCGTACTTCCCGCGATTGTCACAAAGGTCACACTAAGTGATGACTCCTATTCATTGGCCATAAATTTTAAGACAAGAAAATGCTGGGAGGCCTAATAAATTCCAGTGTTTTAGGCTGCGCTTCCTTCCATCTTTGTGCTTCATTTCCACAATACTGGTCTCCAGATAAATATTTGGATGTGGCTTGGACTCACTCATTGCAAATAATTCAATTTCTATTTCTATTCAAGCATATCTGAAAAAAAGAGTATGTCACAACTTATAAATATATCTAAGCATTCTATCTTTATCAATATTCTGTGTTTATCTGTCTGTCTGTCTATCGATCTATCTATTTATGATAATTTAACTGGGGCAAAGGTGAGTTTTATTTTTACCGTGTATTTAGCTCCAGTAAACTTGTTTTTGCTTATTTTTTTTAAATATACTCTAAAAGATATATGAACACACCAAGAAAAACTTATACTTTTAAATTTAAGCTCTAATTCCACATCCATGAAGCTCTGACAGGCAACTCTATATGGCAAGAAGGAAAGAAAGGCTCATTGATGTCACAATTGAGGGACTTAAGGTCAGTAGCCTGTTCTTTGGAAAATAAGGAGTAGTAGAGCTGCTTTGCAGTGGCCACAACGCAATCACAGACTAAATGACTTGGGAAACAATACCACAGTCTATCAATGATCAATCAAACTTCTTTGCCTTCTATCACTGAGTCGTTTCTCACTGTAGTCAAAATCCAAAAATACACAAGTTTCGAGAAGGTCAAAAGTTACAATTCTCTTACAATGAAGTGCAATGAATTTTCCATTTGTATCCCACAGTTCCCTGCTTATTATTTTCCTTGTCACATCATTATATATAACCAAGATTCAAATGTAAAACATTTTGAAATTTAGTGAGTACTGTATTTTCGACATCAAGACACAGGGATCAAATCTCATTGTAGATGTTGAGACATAGTTCTTAGGTTGACCTTGAGTCCACAGAAATCACCTGCTGTAGTTTCCCGAGATTTGGGGGTCGCATTTGCACCTTCACCTCTAAGTTCTAGAATAATTTTTCATTGAAAAAAAACATTAACTTATTTTTAAAACCTTACTTTATAAAGAAAAAAGTAACAGACTTACATGGAGAGCTTAGTTTGTTAATTGTCAGTGGTTAAACTGAACTCAAAAGGATGGATTTTTATATCTTAGGGTCATTATCAAAGGACAGAGAAAAAAGTTTTCTGAGGTCTGTGCTTGTTATCCAGCTGACACCATGAGATCACCAATACTGTAGCGCTATTCTGAACTTCAGCCAGTGATCTTCTTTTTACATCAAATGCCTAGCTGTGTCACCCTTAACCTACTTATCTTTCTGCATCCATGTGTCTACAATGTCAACTGAAGACTTAAAACAATTTTTCAAAAAAAAGTCTGTAATAAACTTGCCTACCTTTTTCTTTGTTATTTTCTCCTAATAATACTGTATAGCAGCTATCTATCAGGGCTAAGTGTTGTAAGTCCTCCAAAGATGATTTACATATGCTAGAGATGTGTATAAGTCTTATCGACGCCTCTGCTGTGTTGATTATATAGTAGAGCTGAGAACTGGAGGGCTTGACTCAGTCACCAATTCACTCTGGATGCTGAGGGAGGCAAGCCTGCATGTACTCGTTATCTGAGAATTTTGTGTGGCCAGGAAACACAGAATGAGGATACTGGTGAGCTTACTTCTTGAGGTTGAGGTTGCCACTCTATTCTCACAAGTGATATTGGATATAAGCATTAGCTTTCAGCCCACATCCCATTTAATACTAATTCTTGAGTAATAAGAGAGAAACCAGAGCTTATGTCAGAGCAGATCTCACACATGTTGCTTCACTCTGGTGAGCATATGGGAAAACAGCAAGGGGCTATTTAAGTGATGAAGAGATATGTTATTGGCCCTTACCTTTTCGATCAATTTAAATTTATCTTTTATATTTTCAGCTTAAATTAATTCATTTTTCTCTACATTATTTAAACATAAGCCCTCTAGAGATAAATGATAGGTAATAGTTTGCAGTTCAAATTACATACAGCACATTGTAATTCCTGGCTTGGTTACTTTTCTTTGGTCTTTACGGAGGGTGTCAGCCTCTTTGCATCAGATGAAATAAGGTCTGCTCTTGCAAACATTAATAAAGACCTATCATTTCGAAACAGTTACTTATACTTTGTTTAATCTCTAATGGAGAGGATTTCTCTAAATATTTACACCAGAATGGTTGTCAGAATGAATCGTGAAAAATTGCTGGCATACTCCCAGAAGGAGAGGGCTGGTAGCTGAGAAGAAAGGGGATTTCTGGTCATATAATTTTAAGCAGCCCTAGAATTTTAGGGAGCTTCCTGCTAGAATCTGAAGAGCTTATATTAACAAAAGGTACTTCAGCATGAAAAGAAAGTCAAGTAAGATATTTGAAAAACCACTTTAGTTTATTGCTCTTGTAAAAATGACTTCACGCTGGCTCCAGGTTTAAAGAAGAGAAAACACATAGTTTTCAGAGACTGGATAAATTGTCCACAAATAGAAACTTGTACAAGAAGTGTGTTGAGGCATCGAACTCATTCTGAGCTGTAATTTCAAAGGCAGTTTCTAGGTGGAATCAGCGGGAAAGCTTCATATATTGGGAGAGAACTACCATTCACTGAGATAATATAAATGCAGCATGTTTGTGTTGAGTTACACTGCTCCTCCCCAATAGCCCATAAATTAAGTAGTTTGTCTAAAAACTATTTCATACAAATATGCAGAATCATAAACTTTTCCTTTAGATCACAAACAGTATATTAAAGTCATTGGCCAATAGTTTCCAGTAGGTCTCTGGACGCTGACAGTGGCTGTGGTAGTAGGAATCATTCAAAGTACTCTGCAGCTCAACTGGGAAAGAAAAACTGGATTTTTCTATCAATAGACTTCTGACAAATTCCTAAGAAATGCAATGAATTCTATGGCTCTCCTAAGTTGCTTACAACGAGAAGCAGCTCCTTCCATCTCATTACCTATATGAGGACAGAACACATCTACCAGATACCTGGAGATTGCCAGTTGCTAACACAATCTGACCAGCAAATGAATTCATTTGTATATTTAAAATAGTGGTATTTGTTTCCATATGTTTAAACAGAGATCTAGTAGCCTAAGATCAAAGGAATAAAGCAATATACTGAATTCGTTCTAGATTAGAAGGAATTTGCAACTTTAAGGATAGTGAGCCCTGGGATCTTTATGGTTTTGTTCAATTAAAGATCCATCCCACGAGGCAATAGGACACCCCGAGTATTCCAGACGATGGTAATGGCTTCGAAGCAAACTTTCCCCTTGGTTATTGTGTACAGATCCCTTTGTGCTTGTTGTATGGAAAGATTTAACAATCTTTGTTTCTTATACTGAAACTTTCAAATGATAGTTCCACTTCTTTGTTGGTAATTTCTACTTATCTGTCACCAGGCTTCTGAAAGGGGTTAGTTTAATTAAGTACAAGGAATCCTGAATTTGCCCTCGGCCTTTTTCTAACTGTAGATTTTAGCACTCCTGCCCTGCCATCATCACGCATTACCATCTTCTTATCATTGAAAGTCCTTTCACTAATATTATGTCTAAATTGACCTGGGGATGTTTACGGGGATTTTTTTTTTTTCTCTTTCCTTTCTTTCCCCTTCAGATAATTCTTTTACAAAGACTGAATTCCTGGGGCTCTTTTTATCTGCTCAGGAAGGGAGGAGGCGGACTTGCCATAATGACAGCAGGCCTTCTCTGTGTGGGTTTTGCACTCTTGCAGACAGACAGGTGGTTTATGAGGATTGTGACGTGCACTGCGCCCCCGCCGGCGGCGTTGCTGGTGGCATATTTCCACCTCGTACATGCTCAGGGTGAATAACCTATTGAGAAGAAAGTTGGTGGGAAAGCATTGTTTTGGGTAGTTTCCTGCTTTCTGTAGCTCATGATTGCTCCCAATCCTTAGGGACAAGTAACTAGGTCTGAGCACGGAGCAATGTCTCAAGCATGCTGTGATGACCCTCCTCCTAAGGAGCCTGGCTTTCTTCAGTCTAATTACTTGTGGCAATTGTGGTTATTGGGATTTGGCCTAGTGACTCATTGCAACCCAAATTTTCCCAAAGAGCCCCCTTAACAAGCACACTGAGCTCTGACAGGAAGCCCAGACTTCCACCTCGTTTTTACATGGAGTTTTCCCTAATTTATGGCAAGGTTTGAAAATTCTGTATGGACTTAAAAAGAATAATAAACAAGAGATAGAGGAGACAACTGCTCAGAGAAGAACAGGTTAGGAGAAAAATGAAGCATTTTTGAATTAAGGATCTGCTCCAAACTTAATCCATTTGATAGAGTTGAGTCTCCCCTCCCCCGCATGCTATTTATAGTAGTCTTACTGATCACCAGTAGTCAAACTAAGCTAGTCTGGAATTGTAGAGCCTTTAAAAGAAAGGAATGTTTACTTCTCCTTAGGCAGTTGCCTCCCCATTAAGGTTTTCCTGACAACAAGGAGGACACTTGGGATCACCGATCATCTGGTAAGACATTAAAAACAAACAAACAGCAACAACAACAAAAAAACCAACCAAACAAAACCCCAGTTGTTCATTATTGAGTAGTTTTGGAAATAAGTTTGAGCATAGCTTGCACCCCATTTACTTTCACGGTTGCACAGTTTTTCCCCCCTCGCCAACCACAGCAGTGCAGTCCCCTTCTCCTGAGGGCTACCTTGCGGGGATCCAGCACACTCTCATGCCCATACCTTCCTATGTGCACTTTGCTCTCTTCCTAGAATGAAGTGATTGATTCTCTTTGAGACAGCCCTGCTTGCTCAAGTCAGTGCCTTGAGTTTATCAATTTCCTATTGAGAAATCATGCCGTGCAGTGAGAGGGCTTTCTGCTGTTCAGATGATACATATCTCCTCCCTTATCACACTTCACGCAGGTTTATTTTGTCTGTCTAACCCTCATAAAACTGGCGTAGTTTTCAACAGTTGCTCAGCTCTAATGGATGGTCTTGAATTAAGGGTCTGAAAATATAGCACTCTCAGCTCTGTATTAGTATCCCCAGGACAAGCTTTAAAACTGAGGCTATCAAGGCCCTGTCTCCAGAGATTGCACTATTTGGGCTAGTTGTTTTTATTTTTAAAGCTCTCCAGGTGATTCTAATATGAACTCAGAATCAGCAATCCTCGTATGAAGGCCCATAAAGCAAAAATTCAAAATGGAGGTGATTATTAATGGTCTTGGCGAAAGTAATATAAATAACAGATTTTATGAAACATCATAAAGATAGCTTTCTGGATAACAAAAAAAAAACTGGCTAGGGAAATGCCAATTGTGATTGTAAATTATATCCAAGGGTTTTGACATTTAACTGCAGAATTACAGTTTTGTCCACATCTTTATGCCTTAGTAAATCTTGTCTTGGATGTGCAAGACATACTTGGGAAGAAGGATTTTATAATACGTCAAATAAATCGTGTGATTTTATTGCTTGTGGTATAAAAATGATCAGCAACTTAGGTTAGGAACTGCCTATAGGGAAGATTGAAGAGAGAGGATGAAGGAGAGAGGTGAGCTGGAGAATACAAGGAGTGAGAAAGAGCGAGTAAGGAGGAAAGGAGGAGAAAGACTGAGGTGGAGTTTGAGAACGTAATGACTTATGGACCAAACTCAAGAGTGAAAAGAGGGTGAATCTTGAAAGGCCTGGACTTTGAAGTTAAACTTGAATGGCCATCTAGGGACTGAATATCATCCCTGTGATAACAGAATAAACAAGAAATAATAAACAGGTAAAATGAAACTCCACATTGCTTCTAGGATGGGTGAGTTCTTTTGGGGAACATGCCAAGTAAGTTGTTTTTGCTGAAAGGCAAGAAGATATTTGGGGAATTTATTGTTACTTTAATATTCTCTTAAAAGACAAATGCAAATGTTAAAGTATGATACACAGAATGCTACCTTGGCCCTGAGAGCTGTGAAGCTCTACTTTCATATGAGGCGTTTAACATGATTGGACATACCATTCTATCGCCTCTCTTTTGAAATGACACTTGTTCTGCGTATGTGGCAGCCTTTGTCAAGGAGACTATACTCATACCTGTAAGGTTCCATTGTAGCTGTTAAAAGCAGCAATAATTCTCTAACTTGACTGAATATATGTCAGGGAGGTGGTATTCTAAAATAAGTAGCTCTTAGATTCTGTTACTTTACAAAGTGTGGTAGTGGTTTTTATTATGTAGTAACAAAATGCGGGCCGTTTCAGCACTCATCTTCAGGAATGTACTTTCTATTGGGATATAATTACAAATATGCTTCTGAGCATATGTCTAGAAACAGTGTTGGGGAGGGAATATACAGCCTACTTTACTGCACATTAATTTTATAAAGGTGTCCAAAAGTAAGATAAATCTAACTCATACTTCTGCCAAGTCATTTAAAATACAGGGGAAAATATACTCCCTTTGCTATGAAGCCTCAAAATGAATAGATGGATCCAATAAGAAACCTTGGACCTGACGATTATAAAAGCTGGTTAAAGATCGATCAGGGATGTTGCACAATGTAGATGAAGTAACTGCATGCCTTCCAATTTCATCCTCTCCCGAGATGAGCACACTTCCATTGACAAATCTACTTGAAAGGGGCAATAGATGCTACGTCCAAGTCCAAGTACAGTGGTTCAAAACCATTCAACATCTCACAGGAATGTATCTTCCATTACTAGAAAGTTTTTCAAGTCTCCTTATGATCAGTGGCAAAGTAACATGTTCCGTAGGTAGTAGAAATTCTAAGCCCAATCGTCAACTACACGATTTGACAATTTAGAACAATCATTCATGATACCAGCAACCACTCTCTTACATAATAGAAAGTACTATAACCAAGAAATTCTTGTTGAGAATAACACATTAAAGCACTTAACATGAACCAAGTGATTTAATGTAATCACGCTGACACTGCATGAAGAAAAACTTTTCATAAATAAAGGAAAAGGAAAGCATCTTTTTTTTTTATTTTATATGTCCAGCTTTCCTCCCTCCCTCCTTCCCTCCCTCCCTTTCTCCCTTCCTTCCTTCCTTCCTTCCTTCCTTCCTTCCTTCCTTCCTTCCTTCCTTCCTTCTTCCCTCTCTCCCTTTCTCCCTCCCTCCCCCTCTCTCTTTTCTATTAGTGACACTACTGCCCTTCACTGCAGCTCTTGTTGGTCTGTGAAATTGGAGCTCAAGTCCTAAGTGTCCTCCAAGCTCCTCAAACTAAAGATAGTTCAAAAGTAAAACACATCTCTTACCAAACCTACTTGTCTCGTTCTTGTCTTTGCTTGTGTCTATTATTTTTCTATTTACCGACATCTGAATCCTCATGCTCCTAAATTGATGCCAAATATGGTCTTGCTTCCTTTTCTTCTTCATACTCAATTGAGTGCCAAGGGCTATTGATTTCATTAACATGAGTCATTTGCATTATTCTCCGTCTCCATCATGCAGAGTCATAGTGTAGGCCTTTTGTCCTTAACTGTGGATTATCAGATGTGACGTTTTCTTACCTCCACAGGGCACGTCTACATGCTGCTGTAATATTTCTCCAATTCCACTCCAGAAATTGTAAGTCTGAGGACAAGATGAACCTGCCTGGGTGTCCCTATTTAAGCCTTGGTTTTGTTTTCAGACAATACCTGAAGGATGCATAATGTCATATGTGACCCACTCTCCAGCTTGAGCAATCACTTGGTTAATCTCTATAGCATGTCTTCTGGGTTAAATTTACTTATTACAAATAATGACTTTATTTGTTTGCTTTTTTAAACCTAATAAATCCAGTTGAGTAAGATGAGTAATTTGGAAGAACTATTTAGCTCCCTGCTCATGATTTTTGTTTCACAAAAAAGATTAATAGTTGTTAAGATTATTGGATGGTGTAGACCTAAGTAATTTTTAAAAACATGACTCAACCCTCTTATCTTGTCACAGAGAAAATACTGTCTAATATGGTAACAAGGGTTTGTGTGGGTCATGTAAATGCTAGTGACCATGCAGGATCATGAATGGAGATCTTTAGCGCTCTTTTTACTCTTCCTACTTCCCATTGGGGATTTTCTTTTTTCAGGTCTCAATCTCTCTCACAAACTTATGAAACTTGTTTGTTACCAAAACATTAAAGGTCAGATACAACACTATATAAAACAGTGCCTTAAAGAGTTAGGCAATATTTTGCAGAAAATACAGACAGTTACAATTATGGATGTATATGAGTGAACATGCTCTTTGGCACCACTAAGCTGTCTTTTTTTTCCCCAGAGAACTTTAGTGGTAGTAAATTGTTAGCTACATCACTTGCAGACCTTACAATTAAGGCAGAGATGACCTTAGATAAGAGGCACTATCAGTGGATGTTTTGTGAATGAGCACTGTTCACATATGAAATGATTTCAGATATTTTACTTAAGTGTTGCATTGTTGAAAATTTTCATATGGAAAAATGGGAATCTTAGCATTCAGTGACACCCAGACATTTAGCATTCTTGATAAACTATAACCTTTGATAATGGAACACTCCATTGTTTTTAGCGCTTTTTAACAAATATTAAGATTAGATTGCTAGTAATGCTTCTGAATTAAAAGATGTGATTGGGCACATTAAACAAATAAAAAATCTCCAGTATCTTTCACAAATTCCTATATATGCTTTATGTATATTATTAAGTTTATTTGCAAAGTATTTCAAATCTACTAATGACTCAACAGATGGTAATTTCCAAGATGATGTGTTCATTGCAATCTTTTAAAAATTGCAATTTGTCTGTATTTTCCCACAAAATCAAAAGCAAGACAGAATCCACCAAGTTATGAGTCAAGATACTTCAAATTATTGCTTTGGAAATACTACCAGTGTACAATATATTATAAGAAGAAGGGACCACCATCGCTAAGTCAAACACAATTCCAACACATTATCATGACTGCCTCTTGCTGTATTCTCAGAACTTATAGATGTTTTCCTAATTGCTACCCAAGTTGATTCTTACATTTCATGAAACACAATATCCACTCTGGTGGCATTTCAGGAATTCACTGAAAGTTGAGAATGGTATTTTTTTTTCTGAGTGGGAATAGGTGTATGAATCAGGGAAATGCTCAAGTTGAGTACTTTAAAAGAAGATAAAGAGGAAAAAATATTAAATTAGAATATCAGTAATAATTGTATTTTTTAAACTTCATTTTTGTAATTTTAGAGTAGTATTTTAATATTCCTTTATGTAAGGTTCTGAAATGCTCTCTCATGAAGGATTAAAAACACTATACATATTTAAAATGATTAGACATTTAACTGGAAAATATTTAGACATTTAGTAGCAACGTTGAGATCCCTACCCAGATTCAAATAATCTAAAAGGATCAAATGTCTAATAAAGTCGTTTTGTAGTAATGTACCAAGGGTTTTCCTATAACAACTTGAAAATCAAATTTTACTGCATGTTGTAATTTCAATTCATTGCTTTCTGGAGACCTAATTTGTAGAACATTAAAAACCATGGAACTCTTTAATGCAGAAATGGCTTAGTAAAGCCTATCTACTTACAAGCTTAACTACTGCTCATACTGCATGTTCAAAGGAATATTGAAATATTTGTGGTATACACTTTTCACTTGCTCTTACATCCTCAGTGCTTAGAGTGACACGAGCTAAAATGACAGTATTTCAAAATACCATTTTTCAGGTGCTTAGGACAATCTTTCTTCGGAAGCAGTAAACATGGATTTAAAATAGAGTAGCAACAAGGTATTTTGGGAAACAATCTTTCTAGTTCAAAGATGGTTCCCTTAGAACTGAGAAAGGTAAATGCATTTTGTTTCTATTTTTGTGTAGCCAACCACTTCCTAGGAAATTGAATTTATCTTTGATTTGCATTCATACCATATGATATGCCTTAGAAGCACTTTCTTCAACAGATTTTGCTCAAGCTATTTTTCTCAAAACTAAGGCATACGGGTGAAGAATGTAGTCCAGTGAGGAAAAACAGGTATTGTTTCCAACCTCCAAATGAAACACTCAACTTAATATCTTAGAATTTCAGTGTGTTCATTCATCTGTTAACTTGTCTTCCAGGACCAGCAGTAAAACCACCAAGAGCGCATCAGAACCTTACACTATAAGTCAGCATTTGCTACACTGTCATAAGCGGTGATCAATGTATTCCACTAAGTATATTATCAGTGTAATTATTTTTGTTGTATTCTTGCTTCTTTTTGATGTTTCTCTAAAGATTGCAGTAGCTGTGTTTTGTTAGACATATAATGAATTTCTAAAATATGCATGGTGTATACTGTGGAACGCTAAGATGAAACAATAGATGCTCATATCTGAAGACCATGGTCCCCGACGGCCTGCTTCTGACAGTAACTCTCTGGGGCAGTATCATCCTATAGAGCCCTTTGGATAATCAACTCAATGTTGAGCAACTTTGGTGTGCAATACTTGACATTTGTCCACGTTGTAGCAATACTTATCAAGATTATGCTATTTGAGCAGAATAGCTCATTCTCTAAACAATCTGGAGATGATGAAGTTAATTGTTTTAATAGTCTGATAGCCTCTCTATGGCACGACCAGAACATAGCATAAATGATAAAGGGCAGAGAGATTCGTGGGAGAAGACAAACTTCATTCACTGACTCTCTGGCAGGCTTTTTGGGTTTTGATTCTTAAACTCATTCTCTACAGAGGCAAGATCAATGTCAGCCAAGTGACAGTTCTTGTGAAATGTGATGCATTAGGAAGGAATTGCAATTGTTAGGATAAGATGATGCTTAGATTTTATTAATATGCAAACCAAAATTAGAAGGTTTTTTTTTTTTTTTTAACCAAACTTCAAAGGAAAAAGATTGCAAGGCTGGAAATGGGATTAAAGATGGAGGTTAGGTTTTGTAAATTCACATCCAGGATCCAAATCTGGGACTTGCTGCGAAAAAAAAAATCTCGCTGGATGGTAACTTCTTTTGAGTAAAGACTTTACATTTTATCCCGAATAGATTTATTTTGTCATCGCTGAGCACCATGTATCAATCAAAATCAGTACAATTTTTTGTTGTGTTTATTTGCCGTAATCACACAGATATTTAAAGTACAAAATATCTGTTTTAAAGCACTATGGGTTTTTTTTAAGAGAAAATAGTAGTGTGTAATAATTAGGATCATTTTTTTTTTTGCCAAGTAGAGCTTAGTAGAATACTGATTATTGTACAGAAACAGAGGAATATTTGCATAACTTTCTTGGCTATTTCTGACAACAAATCATGGTTGTTAAATATGAACATGATTAACTCTGCAATGACACTCCTTGCTAGCAAGGGCCTTTGGTACTGAAACATTCAAGAGACCACTTAAAAAACTTTAGAAAATATTTTTAACCTTAATTTTCCACTTCCATCGTTAGTGATGTTTCTAAAAGTTTAATAAAATGAAGTTTTATTTATACAAGTCAAAAGCAATACCCTTAATTGCCCACTTTAGTTGCCCTAGTGTGGAAGAAATAGGGGTTGTCTGATTAGTTTTAAAATAATTTGACCACTGCTTTATTATTCATTATAGAAATTCCCAGTTACTCTTAAGGACATTTTTATTCAGATATTTCAAAAAACATGGTCCAGGTTAATTTATGAATGTGTGGCGTTAATTTCGAGTTTCTGGACATTGAACAAGGACATTTAACCCTCTGATCCTTGCTCCAAAAAAAAAGTCATGCTGAACCAGCCAAATCTTTCTTCTGTCTACTTAAACGACGCAAGGGGTCGCCCCTCTACCAGGATTGCAGGAGCAACCAAGCTTCATCCGCAGACTCAAATGCCGCCTCAGCAGCAGAGATGCCTGCAGGAACTCTTTTCCAGACTCCCATAGAATCACTGGAATTTCAGCTCCATTCCACCGATTTCCTCTTTCATCCCCTCAACACAACCAGAGGGCGCCTTTGACTTGGCCTTGGGAAGATCCAGAGAGAGAGAGAGAGAGAGAGAGAGAGAGAGAGAGAGAGAGAGAGAGAGAGAGAGAGAGAGAGAGAGAGAGAGA